>NC_067167.1:20810745-21422829 GCF_903995435.1 Acomys russatus | reverse complement strand
TCCCTTAGAACCTGAGGGTATTGCCGTGTTTAAGAAAAAAATGATGGGAAATGTTCACTAAGGGGCTCATGGGTAAGACTGAAAGCCAGATGTGAGGTGGAGGGTGTGCCTCTGCTGTTGTTCTGGAAAGGCTGATCCCTGGGTGTTTGGTTTTCTGCAGTAGGGTGCGGTGTGGCCGCACTTTGAGCGACTCTTCTGCAGGTATGGATTCTGGCTGAGGTGGGGTGAGCAATTGTATTTTCCCATTCACTTAGTCCCCAGGGGTGGTAGGAGAAGCTGCTCCCACGTAAGTTCATTGTTCTACACGAGAGTCCCTTCTGGAAGCTATCTATGACTAAGCCTTGCCCCTCCAGCCCATCGTCCATTTTATTCCAAGGCTGGCTTCTCTGTACTAACTGCTTTTCTGATTAGATAAGCAAGAGTGGTTCTGTCTTTTCAACTTAATCCTACTAAATGCAAAAGGCAACATTTCCCTTGATTTCCACAAGCCGTTCACACTCATTAAAAACCCTGCCCAGAGTGTGGCAGGAAAGTGAGCTGGATTCAAAGACCTTTGGCCTACTAAATTTGCTTATGAGCTTCAGTTCATGATTTTTAAAGCTTTCATTATTTATTTTTTATCAATGGTGCACACATTTTGAGGTTTAGAAAGTCATTTTTTTGGGGGGGGGCTAGAGGCATAATTAAAAATTTTTTGAATCTGCATTTACTCCCCCCTTTTTTTCCTTCTTTTCTCGTTCCTTCCCTTCTACACTTCCTCCCTCCCTTTCTTCTGTCACAGACTCATGAGTACTGGGATTTGGGGTGCACCTTTTGACACCCAAGATTCATGGTCTTTGTAGACAGTTTTCCATTTCTTCTGGTGCTCATATTTTTTATTTCTAAGTAGCATTTTCTATGTTGTTATTTCTTGGTGTTTTCCACTTTGATTTATGATTTTTTTCCCCACTTTCTTTGAAAGAAGATGGAATATCTCTTCTCTGGTCTCTCCATAGTTACCTTCACGCAGTCCCTTTCTCACCATCTTTAAAAATAGAGGTACCAATTTTTTTTTATTCATCTTTCATATTTACGCTTGTTCTCATTGGTTTTCTGTTCTTGTAACAGAAGAGCAGAGACTGCGAGTGGGTGCATGCACACTAACAAAGCACAAAGGCCGACTCACTAGAACAGTGTGCATCATGCAAGCTCACCCACTACTGAGAAATCATTCTTTCCGCTCTCCCCTATGACCCACAGCCCTCATTAGGCCTCACTTCCCACCAGTAGCTCAACAAGCATTGGCATTTCAGTACATGAACTCTGCTGGACACATCCAAACTGTAACAACCGGGAACATTGACACTTGAGTTATATAATTTAAGGGTTCCTTCCCTTTCTCACACATTAAAATTGTTGTGTCCGCACCCCCCCTCCCGCCCCCCAAAGTCAATAACTATCTCACTTCCTTTGGCTTACTCTTCTGTATACGTCTGCTGATCTTCCCACTAATTCTCTGTCAGGGGTATCAATCTCTTCACGATATTAACACACAGCAAATCACATCTTAATTCCACCCCCCCCCCCCACCTCTGTCCTCATCATAGAGGTACCGTCTTCTGGAGCCCTTCTGGATGGGCCTTTCTGCTTAGTTGTCCACAGCTCTTTCCTGGGCTGGAGTCTCTTGTTTCTAGAACTCCAGGTTTTCAGGATCACGGTTTGTCACTTCCGTTTCCCATCCCTAGCTTTGTGGGGTTAACAGTTTGTCGAGGGGAGCTTCTGTCTCTCTCTTCTAGGCTTTATTTGAGTGATCATTTGGCTTGTGTGTTACTTTCATTCTCACATTCTCGAAAGTGATTTGTATTCAATCCTCATTTACTGTGAGATTTGCAGTCCTGAGATGCACCTGTGTCTTCCTTCCTAGGGTCTTTCTAGTTTGTCTTCCTGGGAGTGAAAAAACTGTAGTTCTCTTCTGGGGTCAGAAAGGGCCGGATCTGTGGAGGTTCAGGATTGAGGGAACTTTGCTTCTGCAGATTTTCAACACTTTTTTGCTTCGCAAACACCCACACTCTCTTTCACAGAGAAACGAGGTGTCTCCAGTTTCTCAGTTCTTCTGGGGTCTTGTAGTTTATATTGCTGGTTTTTTTTTTTTTTTTTTTTTTTTTTTTTTTTAGTTGTTAAGTCAACAACCACTTATTCTGCTTTTTAGCGTGTGGAATTTTGCTGTTGCCATCTGCTCCTATTCTTATATGCTGTTGCTCTTTTAATTTCTTCATTATTATTATAGTTTGGGGGGACGTGGGGAGGCAGGGAAAGGTAACTATGTGTGTGCAGTTAGTTTCTCATATTTACTTGAAAGTCTTCACCACTGGTTTTCATATCATATTTGTACCGGAAACTTTGTATAGTTGACACATAATGGATCCTTTAGGTTTAAGGATTTTTGACCCTTTTAACAAACCCAGAAACTTAATCATAGACATCTGTTATGAGTGGAAAGAGAGCAGTTTGCTAAAATTCAGGAATTTCCCTAGCATCTTTTTTCAGATTCCTAGAACACCCTGTAATTGTTTCTCTTAATTTTAATCCCCTCAAATAGTAAGATTAGTTTTCATCATACTAAACTGTCTCACCTTCCACTTACTTTAATTTGGTATGCGCACAGTATTTAGATGCCTGGTTTTGTTTTGTGGGGCTTTCTGGTATTGTAATTTAAGTGCCTAATAATTCACAAAGGCATCTCAGGGCATTAAAATAAGAAATTTTAAGCTCAACTCTCATGGAAAAAAAACACCTGAAATTTAGCAGGTGATTTTTTTTTTTTTTTCCCTCCAAAGGATTCCTTCAGGGATGCTGACTGAGTCTAAGATGAAATGTAACTGCATATAACAAAATCCTGGCAATTGTCAGACGACGGAACATCTGTAGGAATAGAGGCATTTTAAAGAAATCTCTAAACAAGAGATTTTTAAAGTCTTGTATGTGTAGAAGACTTCTGATATTTGCACAAAATCTACTTTAATCAATAGCATCTTAACCCAGAGATGACTTATTATGAATTTTCAGATTTGTTTTAAAGTTGTTCTATGTCTATCTATCTATCTGGTGTGTGTGTGTGTGTGTTGGGTGCATTCATGTTATGGTATTTTTATGGTGGTCACAGAAGATAACTTGGGGGAGTCAATTCTCTCTTTTCATCTTGAAGGGGTTCAGGGGTTATTTTTCACATATGTGTCCATTTAAAAAGATTATTATTCCAGAAAACAGACACACAGAAGAGAGATGGAGGAGTCTAATGAACTTCTGTGTCCCTGTTGTGTGTCTTCCACAGTTTCCAGCATTTTCAGTTACATTCCATTTGTTCTTTACTCTGTGATAGATTGCCCTTATCACCACTTTTCTTGATACAATAATCCAAATGTTGGGTAAGTTCACTCCTAAATACATTCATATATATTATAAAGTACAAAGTTTTTTTTCTTATTTTTACATATCTAACGTAGCAATTGCTTAACATTTATTATGAATATCTGTTTTCCTTCCAATACTGCTTTTCATTGTGCCATGTTTGGTAGTAAGGATTCAAAGTCCATACATTACATACAGTTGATACCATTTAAGTTTTTTCTTATCCACTATAATTTATCTTTTTAGAAACTGCTGTTTCTTTGTAGAAGGAACAGTCACTGTGTTCTATCAGCATTTTATGGATAATATGTTTAACCTGTCCCTATATTTCCCACTTTACTTACTATGTTAGCTTTCTATTGCTATGACAAAGTTGGAGAAAGCCAACTTGAATAAGGAATGATTTATCTTGCTTCCAGGAGTTTATTTTATTTTGTTTCAGATGTTTCAATCCATGGTCACTTGGCTCTGTTGTTTGCAGGTGTGTGGTGAGACAAAGAAGCTTGGTAGGACAAGGTGGGAGATTATTGCTCATTCCAGAGGCCAGGAATGGGAAGCCACAGACAGACAGACAGTCAGACAGACACGCAAACAGATAGACACACAGACAGACACACAGAGAATATTGGGGACAAAATATAGCCCCAAGCACATACTCCCTAGACCCACTTCTCTTCAGTTGAGCTCCACTTCCTAAGGATTTATCATATCCCAACAGCCCATCAGACTATGAACTGACTCATCCATGGAAAGTCAGTTGGTAATCTGAGAGTCTTATGAGAGCTTAATAATCTCTCCAAAGCCCCATCTTACATTGCTACATTGAGAACTAAGCCCTCAACAAAGAGCCTTGAGAGGACATGCCAATCAAAACACTTACGGTTTGTGGCTGTTTCTAGAAAACTGATTTGATTCTGGGCAAACTTTTAATTAATTAATTAATTAATTTATTTATTTATTTATTGGGCAGAAATGTTAGGTAGATGGTGATCTGTGATCTCTGTTACATTCATCATAGAGCACATGTCTGATTGCATATAAATGCATATATATGCACATATATATTATGTGACAGAAAGTTTTGTATTTCAAGCATTAAGAAAAACTTAGATAATAACACTATTGCAGAAAATTTACAAAAGGTGGACCACACTAGTATCAAACATATATACGTATATACATATATATATATATATATATATATATATATATCATGTGTGCATATATATTTGATACTAGCATGATCCACCTCTTGAGAATTTCCTGAAATAGTTTTATTATCTAACGTTTTCTTAATTCTTGAAAAATGAAACTTTCTGTCATTCTTTTTGCTTCTGTTGTGCAGAATTGCTTCTTCTTTAGCAATTCTGAAGGAGTTCTTCAGCCAGTCACCTTTCTATGTACATATTTTTTCAACCTGTTGATCTCACGGAACATCTTAGGCATCTATCATTTGGCACGAGTGTATTATCTTGGCGGGGCAGGTTGGTCATGGGTAAACTGCACATGGGGGTGGGGTGGGAGTTAAATAGGGACCCTTTATATTTTCTTTTCAGTTTTAGAAACAATAGCCAAGCAAAGTATGAAAGTTGCAAATGAGTTCCTTTCCCTCATTTCTTCCATTAAAAACAAATGAGAAAGAGTAGTAGAAATACAATTTTATTTAACTATTTATTAATACATTTGAAATTTAAATATTTTAAATTTAAAGATTTAAATAAATATGTATCTGTATATACACACATATTATTTAACTCTTGCTTTATTTAGGTTTTTAATGTTATGTGATTGATGCAGTGTGTTTGTATAAACTTACAGACAGTTATAAAGCCATCACCAAAATAAGTTTCAGAACATTGATACTATTTAATCATTAAAAAATAAGATAGTAAATCTCAGTCATGGTCTTGGTTTGACGCAAAAAATTAAAGAACCTCAGCACGTGCCTATGGGACTGGATTGTAGTATAACAGAAATTTTGAATGCATCCACATTAATTGATGACTTCTGGTAACTGTATAAACTGATAGCTCTACTATGAGAGTTTTCCTAGTTTTATAAAACAAAATGGGTTCAGAGACCTCAGTCTCCTACCTGAAGAAAATACACTGGACCTCTTCTTTTGATGGTTCCACATTAACTCAGGTTGTGGTATTTGTGTTTGTCTAAAAGCTATCCCCTTTGTTAACTATACGTAAATAAGCAGTATAGAATTGGCAAAAGCATATTATAAAAATTAAAAATTTCAACATTATGTAGACTTCGTCTAACCAACTTTCTATATTTATGTAATTATGTCCACTAGGAATTAGCTTTTTTTTCAACATATTAATTACAAAGTTTTCTTTTTTATTTCTATATTTCTTTAAGATTGTTAAATTTGTACTTAGTTGCTTTAATTTTTTATTAAACAATCTGCACTATTGAATGACTCTATGTGGCATCTTGAGAAACCTACATTTTAACATGACTCTTTCTAGTTCTTGTTATTATCTACTAAATAAATAATTAAGAATGTTTACTTAAAGACTTTTTTTTTGACAACTTTGTACATGTGTATAATGTATCTTGACCATAATCACTCTTTATTACATCCCTTTCCTCCTTGCAGTGTATTTTAAAAAGACATAAATTAATTTTAATTAAAAAAATAAGAGATTTCTAAAAGATAATATTTTATAAGAGCATATTTTATTCACTATTGTAATGCCATGAATAAAAAATTCTAAAATAACTGATGTGCAGGGAAATGCAAATTAAAACTGCTCTGAGATCTATTTTATTCTAGCCAGAGTGGTTAACATCAAGAGAACAATTGGCAACAAGTTCTGATGAGGATGTGGAGAAAGAGGAATATATATTCACTGCTACTGGGAGTGTAAATTAATACAGCTGCTCTGTTAAATAATGGGGGTTTTCTCAAAAACAAAGTCTTAAAGTGGAGAGCTGTCCTACTCCTGGGCATATACATGAAGAACTGGAAGCCTTACTGCAGAGATGTTTAACTCATCCACATTTATTGTTGCATTATGCATGGTGGATAGCGAATGGAACCAGCTTAGGTGTCCATCAACAGTTGAAAGATAATGAAGCTTATTACATATACCCAGTGAAGTTTTATTTGGCCCTAAAAAAATAAGTGAAATCATGACATTTGTAGGAAAATGAATATATCTAGAAGTTATATTATTATTTTTAATAACCAAGACTCAGACAGACAAATATATCTATGTATATGTATGTGTCTGTATATATATTATATATTATTTATTTATATATGACTTAACACCCTTCTATACAGACATATATTATAATTATTATCCATCTCTCTCTATATGTATCGAATACATATTAGAATCTATTCCCCTTCTCCATATATATATTTATTATATATATAATTTATTATATATAATTTATCTATTATATATTTTTATGTAGACAATGTGTATAAATTAGATATTATAAAAGTAACTCATTTGCTTGATTCAATGGTTGTCTTAGAGGCTTATTGCCGCTGTCTGCTAACCTAGGCCTAGTCCTGGAAGCTTCTAGCCTCTGTATAATCTAATCTGAGCCTAGAATATGTTTAGCCTCTGAGAATTACTGCTTAATACGTTCACCCTTTCTTGTTCTTTCTGAGCTCTGGGTTGGCTGGTTCAATTCAGCTGTTCTGGCTTGAACTCTGCTCCTAGCTAAATTATCCAATCTGGCTTTTTTCTTGGCCTCTGACTTGCTCTGCTTGGCCTTAAACTAACTCCAGCAATCTGTTCTAATCTTCCGGCGCCTTCTCATTCTGTGGCTCGTTCTGTCTTTACCTGTGTCTAGCTTGTTCTCTCATTCAACTTTCTGTAAAAACTCTCCTGGTCAAACTGCCTCCTCCCTCCCTCTCCCCCTCTTGTCTTCCTCTCCTTCTCCTGCTCTCCCCCTCCCCCTCTCTGAATTGCCCCTTGAGTAGCTTCCCTTTCCTCTCTTTTCTCATGAGAGTTGGGCTCATCCTATTCTGTCAAATCCTTCTCTGATTCCTCACTTTTTCTGCCACTCAATTAGGCATCATTTTCAAACATTGATGCTCCCTTCTACAAACTAATTTTACCTTCATTGTTTGGGAGTAAAGGTGTGAACCATCGTCACACCTGGACTAAAGCCTTTCTTTACCCAAGACTTGCTCTATACCAGGTTGGCCTTGAACTCAGATCTGCTTCTGTATTAAAGACCTCTTTGTATTCCAGCCAGATCTTTGGATGTGATCTCTTGCCAGAGCAGCCATGTTCATTTATATATATATATATATATATATACATACACACACACACATATATTAGAAAGAGAGGAAAAGAGGTCTTAAGGGTAGAGGAGAGAAAAACAGAAAAATAAAACATGTGACATGAAAGTGAATGGTTTTACTGGGAGGAGGAAGAAGACTGAGGGGCTGAAGGATGGGAGGGAGACAAGTAAGAAAAATATGAAATGCACAGTGAACTTCCTTTATCTTTTCTGCAAAATGTTAAAGGCCCTGGAAACCGGCAGTCCTCAGATCCACTGAACACACAATAGGGAAAGAGAAAACCTGAGCTCTGTAACTAGAGACACAAGGCCTGAGCTCTGACCCACCGCTGAGCTGAGCCAACCGTGCAAGCCACTTCATTTGTCTAAACTTCATTGTTGTCGTTAGCAAATTAACGGTAAATAAAAAATATAGATATGGAAAATAAAGTCTTAAATTCAGAGAAATTTTATGGGTGGTCTGAAAACTCTGGCTCATGTAGCTTTGTTTTACACTCTAAACACTTTCAGTAAGGAAGAAAATGGCTTAAAAAACAATGCACACTGACATTCTGCAAAAATACTGTTAAAAACAAGGGAAATAATTACTAAGAAGGTTTTCTGCTTTCACATACATGTATGTTTTTAAATGAAGTTGCATAATTATGTACATATCTAATATATTGATAAAACAGAATAAGTTACATACATGTCTAATATTTTATGTACACTATTTATAAATAAGTGTGTGTGTGTGTGTGTGTGTGTGTGTGTGTGCGCGCGCGCGCACGCGTGCATGTGCATGTACTTACACTCACAGGACATGTGTGGAAGTAAAAAGACAACTTTGGGTATTAATCCTAAGGTACCTTCCACATTTTATTTGAGGTGAGTTTTCCCACTGACTTCAAACTTCCCCAAGCAGCATAGCGAGTGAGTGAGCTTCCAGGGAGCTGCTTTCTTTGTCCCCATCTTGCTGATGATGGGATTTCAGGTGCCTCCTTCCATGTCACATGACTTATGGGGATCAGAATTCAGGTCCTTATGCTTATGAGACAGGTGCCTTATAGACTGCACCATCTACTTAGCCCTAAATAAACATTCATCTTCAATATTTATGTTAATTCAGCTACTTTGGTTTTATCAACAATACTACTGTGAATATTATGGGTATATATTTGTGGTTTCTCTAGTTCAAAGATGAAAACATGGGTTATTAGATGACAGTAGATTTGTTTTGTATTAGTGATTAATTTTGGGATTTGCTTTATGTTTTTACATAGTAATTATGATTACTTAAAGAACTCATGTGTAACTGAATTTGATGTTCACTGTCAGTTCCAAGTCTACTTCTTTTTCAATAAGCTGTATAATTTCTATGTTTTCTGATTTACCTCTGTTATTTCCACATATGAATGAGTTCTTGGCTCATACAAGTTTTAACTCAAAAAATTCATAAATATGGCACTATTGTCCTAATATTTTTTTTATTTATTGTCTAAGTATTTTTATTAATTTATTTACTAACTTTATATCCCAATTGTAGTGTTATCCACCCTCTCCTGCTGGTTCTGTCTTCCCTTCCTCTTTCCCCTACCCCTCAGAAAAGGGGAGCCCCCCAACCCACCCCAGCACATCAAGTCACTCCACGACTAAGTGCATCCTCTTACTCAGTGGCCTGGCAAGATGGGGGAAATGATCAAAAAGCATGCAACAGAGTCCTTGTTACAGACTGCACCCATTCCCGTACTAGGGAATCTAATGAAAACCAAGTTGCCCATTGGGTACATTTGAATAGGGGGCTCAGTGCAGTCCATGCATTGTGCTTGGTTGGTGCTTCAGTCTCTACAAGCACCCCTGGGCCAATGTTAGTTGGCTCTATTGGTCTTCTCGTGGAGTGCCTGTTTCCTCCAGGGCCTTCTATCTTTCCTCCCACTCTTCCACAAGCCTTCCTGCTGCACCCAATGCTTGGCTGTGAGTCCCAGCTTCTGTTTCCATCCATTGCTGGGTGGAGCCTCTCAGGGGACAGTTACACAAGCATAGCAGACTGTCATTAGTAGTGTCAGGAGTTGGCTCTCTCCCTTGGTGTGGGTCTCAGGTTGGGCCAGGCATTTGTTGAATATTCCCTCAATCTTTGTTTTATCTTTCTCCCTGTACATCTTGTAGGCAGGGTAAGTTTTGGGTTGAAAATTTTGTGGGTTGGCGTTCCCCTCCCTCCACTAGTAGTTTTGTCTAGCCTCTTCAGTCTCCACGACCCTGACTACTAGGGGGTCTCAGCTAGAGTCACACCCATGTCCACCCTGGAGCCTACCCTGTCGTAGGTCTTTCTAGCTTGTTTCAGAGTTGTCCCCACTCAGGTTTCTCTTCTTTCTGCAAGACCTGTGTCTTCCTGCCCCTCCTCTTCCTGAATCTGATCTCCACCTTCATTTCCCTTAGTACTCCCTTTCCTGTTCTCTCTCTTCAACCACGTCTGCTGTCTAGTCTATTTCTCCTTCTGGGTGAGATTCAAACATCCTCCCTTGGGACCTTTTTGTTACTTAGCTTTGTTGGGTCTGCAAATTGTAGTATGGTTATCCTGTACTATGTGGCTAATGAGCAGTTAGCTTTAGCTAGGTAGTCACTGAGATGTTTAGCATCTTGAAATATTACCGCTTCAAAAAAAGCATTGTAAACCATCTAATAAGAAATGGAATTCTTGGCATTGCCTCCAAGTAAGAAATAAGAAAATTTTGTTGTTGTTGTTGTTGTTTTTTTAGACTGCTTGAGCTTTATACAGGGGAGTTAACACATTAGAAGAAATATTCTCTGTGTAAATGTATGTTATAGATTGCTGTATTGCAAGCTACCCCAACATTTAGCTATAAACAGCAATCACAGAACACACAGTTCTGTAGATGGCAGGTGGGGATAGGCTAAAACGGATATGTGTTGGTCCTATGTTTAGGAAAGATGTACGTAGATAACTTTTATGATGTAGATAGCATTTAGGATGCAGAGAACTCAGTTGATCTGAGAGGAAGTTGCCAACAATTTGGTACTACGTTTTTATTTGCATGACTGAAAAGAGAAATGTTAAAGTTCATTTTATTTAACTTATCTGAAATTTGATATTTCATCTTTATCATCTGTAAAAGTGACATCAGTTGAATATGGTTCTTCTTTCAACCCAAGGCAGAGAATAGTTATAGTTCATTTGTTCAATATCCAGTCATTCCACAAATGTATTAAATAGTTAAAGAAGTCACTGTTATGCTCCTTTGAGTCCTAGAGGGATATACCAGAGAACTAGAGTTGACATTTGAAATTGTCCAATATGGTAGCCAATGACCACATGGAATTGTTGAAATCTTGAAATGTGTCACTAAGCAGTGGAGATGAGGTCCTATTGGGTTTGCAATGCATTGCCAGTGAAAATACAAACTGGATTTTGAATACCTATGATGAAAGTAGGAGTTTAAAATATCTCACCAAACTTTCATTGGTTTTGTATTAAAATGATAATATTTTAGGTAGGCTAGAGTGGGTGAGTACAATGCAATACCAAATGTTGACTTAACTATGTATTATTTCATTTTCTTTTTATCCATTGTTTTTTAGTGATGATAACAAAAAGCTTAAAGTAGCACGCAGAGCCTAGACACGCTATCTAGGCTGCATTTATTTTGGGCAGAGCAATTCCAGAAGTTAAGAGAAGAGGATAAATGCTATTTTAAGAAATATGTGGAAGATAGATCCTAGCAATAGATTAGGGAACAACACATTGGGTGGCCCGGAGGGACTCACTTGACTTTTTGGCTTGAAATCTGACTGGTATGAAGGCATCGGTACCATCAAGATTTTGGGAGAAATGTTTCCTAAGCAGAGGCAATGCCAATGTCCTCAAGTTGGAAACAAGTTTGGAGGGTTTGAAGCATAGACAGAAATGTGAACATGAGGGGTCCTCTGTGTACTACCATGAAGAAGACAGCAGCAACTCCACTCATCTCACAGTTGACAGAGGTCAAGGTCGTGTTATTTTTTTTCCTTTCCAACTTCTGTTAAGAGTCTGAATGAGGTAAGGGGATTTTAGTATTGTAGCTGTGGTAACTTGATGAAGTATTCACGTTTCATCTCCATTTTCTCATTTGTAAAATACAGCAATAGTAATAATTTTATAGTCTCACAAGGTGGTTACAAAAGTTAAATGCAATAGCATATGTACATATGTTGTAAGTGATGGATATGTTAGCTCTTCCTCTTATGTGTCATCAGAGAGATAGATTGGTTTGTTTGTATGTTTGTTTGTTTCTGAGACAGGGTTTCTCTGTGTAGCCTTGGTTGCTGTAGAACTCATTCTGTAGAACAGGCTGGCCTTGAACTCAGGGATCTGCCTGCCTCTGCCTCCCTACTGCCAGGATTAAGGGTGTATGCCACCACTACCAGCCTGAGTGATAGGTTCTTTTTTCTCTTCAATTTTTTAAATTAAATTTTATTATTTAGATTATATCCTGTTGGTTATCCCCTCACTTGTATCTTTCCAGTCCCTCTCCCTCCCTCTCTCTTTCACCCTATTACCCTCCCCTAGTCCTGTGACAGAAGGGGACCTCCTCCACCATATGACCACAGCCTATCAGGTCTCATCCAGATAACCTGTTTCCCTTTCCTCAGAGTGCCACCAGGCCTCTCCTCCAAGGGGAAGTGGTCAGATAGGGGGCATCAGAGTTCATGTCAGAGGCAGTGGCTACTCTCCCTACAACCGTGGAGAATGAGCTGTCCATTGGCTAGATCTGAGTAGGGGTTCTAGGTTTACTACTTGCATTGTCCTTGGTTGGTATGGCAGTTTGTTCAGGGCCCCCTTGGGTCCAGATCTGTCAGTCTTTATGGTCTTCTTGTAGAGTTCCTGGACCCTCTGGGTCCTTATATCTCCCCATTCTCCCATACCACTCTCACCTGGAGTCCTAACAGCAAGTCCCAGCATCTGTCCAGATCCCCTGCTTAGTGAAGACTCTCAGAGGACATCCATGGAGTGATAGGTTCTTATCCCTCAAATTAACTAAATCAACCTATCTGTAGAATATCACAAGTGTGTGATCTCAGTTTCATCAATTGCTGTTTTAAGATCATTCATGTGTTAATATTTCTGCTTTTAAAATTAAACCGTCTTGTCTACTACTTAATATATGCGTTAAAATTTTTTTTGAATGTACTTACTATAAAGGTTAGGCAGTAGTGGCAATGCAATATTTCTTTTACTGAGAGTTCAGTAACCAAAAAAATATCATGTAAGTTTCCTTGCATCATTTTATTAGACAACTTAGAAGACAAAAAGAAGTTCATCGGAAACAGAAGAGCAAGAAGGAGAGGAAGAGGAAGAAGGAAGGAGGGAAGGAAGGAAAGAAGGAAGGAAGGAGGGAAAGAAGGAAGGAGAGAAAGCTCTCTCATTACTTTCTTTGCTTTGTATTCTGTTGGCAACAGGATTCTCTGAGTTAACATTTCTTGGTTTTGGGTGAGTGTGGGTTTATAGGATTTATGATATAATTACTTTCCATAGGCTGAATATATTGTTATGGACCTCTCTTTCATTATTTAAAAGCTTATGACATATGTATTTTATTATATATTGCTTTAAATCATTTTAAAAATAGTTTAGGTCTAAATTAAATAAAAATATAAAACATTGTTTCTATGAGAAAATGCATTCCAAGTTTCACAGAACCAAGTTATAAAAGAATTTTTGGAGCACAGCCCATTTATAAATTCAGGAATTTCTCATATATTTTGGGGAGTGGGAATTCTTAAATATCTTATTAAAAGCTCTCCTTGGAGTATGTTTCCTAAAAAGAAGAGTAAAATTTAGGACTGTTTATGTTTGACAGGGTCTCACTCTAGTCCAACCTAACTTGGAGATCATTATGTAATCTAGAACTTGCAGCAATCCTCCTGTCTCAGTCTCTTCCCATATGTTGGGATTATGAGCACAAGCCACTGTGCCTCTTGAGGAATAAATTCGAGATAACAGGTTAAGCTTCAGAGCAAATTGTAGTACAAAATTTTCTTTGTGTAGAAAGTATTGTTTGCTGAAGGTTAAATAGAAGCCATATGGCTTTTCATTAAATGCGAGGACAATGTTCTTAGAATTTATTCCCTTTGAAGACCTATTTTGTACTATAGTTAAAAATAAGGAAATTGACTAAAGTGTCTGCGAATGAAGAAGAAGGATGCCAGAGTTTCGCAGTCTGGAACCTTATGCAATAAGCCTGTTATGGACTGAGAATTGCATCCTGGAAACATTGGGAGCCACTGGAGCGTCCCGCGCAGAGATATGACCTGATAATATTTGTGTGGTAGAATGGCCTATGCATATGTTTGAGAGGTGAACTTAGCTGTGGTGATGGAGATATGAGGACAAGTGAGACTGCAGTTAATAGTGCTTGGTGAAATGGGCCAAATATATACATATTAAAAAATTGCCAAGAAGCTTGAAAGAACCTGATGTACTTTATTCCAGCTTGGGCAGTGGACTAGATACTACTGATGTTCACAGAGACAGGGCTTCGTAGTATGAGAGTTGGTGTCAGATACCAAGGTAGTGGGGGTGAAACTCAGATGGCTGTGACGTATCTGAATTGTTTGTAGGTTTACTGATCTAAAGCTCAAGACTCTTTGCTTATTGGTAATCACTGATGCCTTGGATATAGATAAGGTTTCCTACAGGGGTGCGTACTTGGAAAAGATGGTGGACAATAGAGCTTTGGGGGAACAATAGCTTTAAGTGGGACAATAGTGGGAGGAAAATGATGTAAGCAAGGGAGACTGGGGCAGGGGTGGGTGGGGTGGGATCAAAGGAATGGGGCGTTGAGAGGGGAAAGTTTTAGGGGGTGAATAGTTTATAATGTTCAAGGTCACAAAAAGGTCAGGTAACATATGGAATAAAAAAAAAAAAAACCCAATACTTCGGGCTTTTAGGTCAGCATATGACATCTGAAACTCTCAGGAACTAGTGTAGCAGACCAGAAGTGGTGAAAACCGAGTCACCACATAAAAACTGAACGAAAGGTAAAGAACTGGACACAAGGAATTTTAGCTCTTGAGTTCTGAAGGAAGGGAAGGAGGTTGCTGTCAGGGACTCAGAGAGGAGTTAAGACCTGTTTTCACACTGAAGTTTGTGACTGTAACTTCATCACAAGCAGTTCCACAACCGTAGAGTAGCTGTTTGATGACAAAGTCCCCGATGAGCAAGGAAGACAGGGCTCACAGCAGAGGCTCCTGAGGGGTATGGGTGGTATCTTTCCACTGTGACTGTGCTGAAACTTTAGACAGCCCCATAACAATAGGGTAACTTATATGTGCCTTTCATCAATTAGTAATCTTCATTTATTACCAATGGGAGTTTCAAGAAATGATCAATTTTCATTATACTCCTGAAAAGAATAATGCCTTACAGTTGTGGCCTTCATCATGTCCCCAGGGTTCCATTTTTCCTTTACTCATTTTCCAGGTTTTATGGTTCATTAAAACATGTTCTCTGTTAATTGAGCCCAAATTCTGCTTCCTGTCAGGGATATGATGATAAACCAAACCCAGCACCTGCCCTTGAGACACCACAGCTTCACGCAGGGCTTGTTAGGAGTGAATCTCAAAGTCCTTTCTGTTGCTTTTGCTGATAGCGACACAGCAGCCTGCATCCTGGGGGCAGATAAGGAATTAAACCTCGGCCCGTCTTTCTGTTTGGTATGACGGTAATCAGAGCCAACATCAGCTTCTCCTCCTAAGACTTTCAGTACTAGTTTCGCCAGACAATTGTACGAATTCCTTTTGTGGAATTCAACTTAGTTACATGGGAATACAGGGAGGAGGCTTCTGTGTTTCTGAGCGATAAAATATCTGAGAAAAGCAACTTAACAGAAAAAGAAAATTGGCTGTTTCATCGTATACACTCCGATGTTTCAGCCCGTGGCTGCTTGACTCTGTTATGCTGGCCCCGCGATGGTATAGCATATCCCGGTGAGGGCATTTTGTGGGAGATTGTTACCTCATGGCAATTGGACGGCAAAGAGAAACAGGAAGTGACTAGATTCCAGTATATCCCCGAGAGCAGTGGTTGGTTCTCAATCTTCCTAATGCTGAGACTCTTTCATACACTTCCTTATGGTGTGGTGACCCCCAACCATAAAATTATTTTTGTCACTACTTCATAACTGTAATTTTTCTACTTTTATGAATCATAGTGTAAGGATTTTTGGAGATAAAGATCAAAGGCATTCCCCTTTCCACTTAGGCCCATCTTCAAAGGTTCTGTGACTTCCTCCAGCACCACAGGCTGGGGACCTAGACTGTGAATACAGGAGCCTTTAGGGAACGCTTCTAAGCCACATTTATTAAAGAACAATCCAACTATTCACCAAAATGGCTCTCATACACTTGTCAGTTCCTTCCCTTATCCACAAGGATAAAGAAGCTATGTAACATGTTTCTTTCCAAATAATGGGGAAAAAAACCACCATGTTTGAGATTCAGAACATCCGGGGCCATCAGTAGTCTCTTGCGTGGCTCACTAGCTCCGGGTGCATCATTGAACAGTTTCTACATGATGAAGCTAACACCTGCCCTGCTTAGTTGTTCTTAGTTGTTAGGTTGTAAGTTTTGTTTTGTGTTATTCCTTTAATGACCCAGTAAAGGAGATGATTGCTTGTAACTTAAAAAGGATTATGGGATGCTTTAGGAGAGTGTCAGAATCTGTTTGTTTGTTTGTTGGTTGGTTTGTTTTTCAAGACAGGGTTTCTCTGTGTAGCCTTGGCTGTCCTGGACTTACTTTTGTAGAGCAGGCTGGCCTCGAACTCACAGAGATTTGCCTGCCTCTGCTTCCCTGGGTACTGGGATTACAGGCGTGCCCACTGATGTCAGAATCTTAACGTACTTTGCTTTTGTTCATGTGTCAGTTTTTGTTTTCTTTTTTCAGTTAAGAAGGACAATAACTTTTAATTTCAACAAAATAGAGACAGGCTCCTTTGCAAGAGAAGGCAACCCACGTTACTTGTGGTTTTTGCTTCAGAATTCAGACCCTTGCCTCATTAAGGCTTGGTCTGAGTCAGCTACATACAGCTATAGGGGGGGTCCTTGAAACTCTTCTGCAGACTGTCTTCTGGGTCATATACAGGCGCTTCATCAGAGCACAAACTTGGTGTGGCTGACTGAAGGCTGGTGACATGCACTAAGGAAGGTGACGGCAGCCCTAGCAGTCATGCTCGCCATGTCTTTGTCACATAAAATCTCAGCCGTGCAAGAGGCAGATCTTCTGGCTCCTGTGGGAACTGCTGTGTGATCTTAGCATTAGTAGAAAGGACTATTCCCCACCTTGCCATGTTTTGAAAGACCGTCGTTTGAAGCTACAATACATGCGCTAAATTGTAGAAGTTTACAGGCTCTGCTTGGTCTCCAGGGAGCAGAAAAGAAGTCGGAGGGAGGTGAAATCAGACTTCCTTGTGGTAAATTAGACTTAACAATCTTGTTCATTGTCAGTCGAGAAGACTCGATGGATCATTTACGACACTAAATACTTTTGCTACCCTGGTGACTCTTGCAATGGACATTAATGATTGACACTACTAGGGTGATCTGCGTTATACATTACTCATTAATTAAAGTTTTCTTTTGCCCTGAGTTCTGTGGCTTCACACATATTACTCAGCCTTTCCTTGTCTCCGTTGTTTGAATTCTGAAGTGGCAACAATAAGAGTCTCGGTATTTTGAAAGAGCCTAGATTCAACCTTAAGTAACTTCGCACTAATTTCGTGTTGGCTAGGTACCTGGCAAAAAGGAACCAGCACACACATACATATCTAGTGAACAATAGTGTTTGCTCATAGCTTATTGAGAGAAAGTCTTTAGCAGTCATATCTGTCAAATAATATATATTTTTCACCAACCTAATCTAAGCATTTTTGTGCTTTTCGAACAGTGTCATCTTTTCCTTCAATACTGAAACAAGAGAATAGAAACATTCACAGTGAAAATAGAACCCACAGAACCCAGTTTCTGTAGAATTAGATGGCAATTGTGCATCCGTGCACACTCTAGGACTTGCCTCTGTTCACACATGCCTGATTGTCTAATGCTTTACTTAGGTACATGGCTCATATAAACACTCACCAAGTGTCTACAGCCCCCAGTGGTTTTACACTTTGTCCTCCGGATGTCTGACGTCATGTTCCCATTGACGGGAGGAATTAGGTTCATCAGACAGGAGCTCTTCAAGCCCTATGTCATCTTACGCACAGCAGGAGTGGCAAGGTGCATCTCTGGAATGCCTTAGAGCAGGATGAAGAGCTTCACTTTGAGCTTAGGCAAGTCCCTTCGAGCCTGTGAGCATCCAGCTTCCTCACTTGGAAACTATGAATTAATTGCATCTCCTTATAAGATGAAAGGAGATAAAAATACAAGTATGGGGACCAATGGCGCGCCTTCTGCATCATATGCCCAGGTGCCTACTATGGTTATCACGTATGCCTCAGGGATGGAGAAGACAGAACTCACATAGTTCCCAAATAGACTAACTATGCTGGTATCCAAGGTAAACCAGTGTTTTGTTTGTTTCTTTCTTTTTTTTAATTTTTATTGCTGATTAATTTTGAATATGCTCACCCGCCTCCATTGGGAACATTCAACCGTGTCAGTAGACATTTGGGGTTCTAATTTACAGGGATGGGGTAGGGATGCTGCTATTGGAACTAATGAGAAGAGAGAAGAGCATTTATCTATGAACATTTTGCAATGCGCAAGAAACATCTGCTTCCCCACCCCAGATTTTACTGAGGAGTTTCCTGGTTCAAAATGCTGGTGGTGCTGAAGCTGAGCAACCTTTAAGTAAATTGAAAGGAATTCCTCATCCAGAGAAGTGAAGAACAAAGCTCCACAGAGAAACCAGTTAATCAAGTATCTTGCTCTTTAGTCTCAAGTATGACACCACCACCTTCCAGGGTGGAGCTATGCAGAGTTCATATTGCGTTGCTGCATGCATTTATTCCGTTAAGCGCAGGCTGGATTGGCATAACCCTCCCCAGTTGCCCCCACCCACCCACCCTTTTTCTTTTTTGCAGAGGAGGAGGAGTTAGGCTGAGAGGCTGACTTTCTCCCAGAAACACAGATTGTAATTAAACCCAGATGTTCCCCCAAGCACAGCGCGCTTCTGCCACTCTCATGTGCCCAGTGTTGCATTTCAGTGAGGGGAATGCAGGAAGGCAGTTCAGACAGGCTTCCTCCCCACAGGTTCTTACTCAGTTGTTAGAGATCACCCCGATGGACAGTTATTTAAATACCTATTGGGCTTTAATACGTGTGCACCACCCCCTCCCCTCCTCAGTGTTGCAGGCTGCCTTGCAGCCGAACTGAAACCTGAGGATTTCTCTGCCTCTCGAATCTTCTGCAACATAAATGTAGTAACTAGTCTGCAAAGCAAGGGCGCTACCCTTTCTTTACAATCTGTACTTTCCTAGCATATGCTGCCATGTTCCCTTTCCCCCTCCAGTCCTCCCACATAGCCCAGATGGTGCCTGGCCTGCTCCTTCAAACTTCTGGTTTCCTCTACTTCTTTTTCATGCCCTATCCTCTTCTGAGTGATTGACTGTGAGGAACCGAGCTTTACTGACAGGCCATTTGACTTGAAGTCCAGATGTAAAAATACACCAAAACGCAACTGGCTTTGGCATGCGGTGCTCTGCTCCCCTCAGATCAGGGGCTATCAGCGTGTCAGCATCTGCAGTTAGTTCATGGCATTCTGAGAAGCACTGGCTTTTAATTCAGATCTTATGAAAGTTGCAGGAATGTATCTTAAGGGAAAAAACATACAGGAAATGCCTAGTCACTGCAAAGCTGCCTGATATCCCTAAAGAACAGTGTACTTCTATCTCTGCGCATGCTGTGTTTATGCTGTCAAATTAAGCTGGCATTATTTTGACAAATGAATAAGACTGATTCAAGTTGATACTCAGTCATAAAGATGTTTTAATACCTAAGCTATGAAAAAATAGGCAGCCCAAACACCAGGTAATAATCCTTTCCACAGAGGAAATAAACAGATTTATGATTCAGTGAATATTTATTATCAAAAAGTTATCAAAAGGCCTTTAGAAAACTTTATGAGCTTTCTGATGTTATCACTAAATTTGCTCTGATGCGTTTTTATTCAAATACATGTAACTAGCAGCAAAATTATTATCATGTTATGGGAACATGTATACCTTGATATCTATCACTCATCATCTATCTTTTATCTATCATCATCATCTATTATCCATCTGCCTATATATCAATAATCTATTATCTCTATCATTTATCTATCTATCATCTATCTATCTATCTATCTATCTATCTATCATCTATCTATCTATCTATCTATCTATCTATCAATCATCTGTCTATTATCTATCTATCTATCTATCATCTGTCATCTCTCTATCATCTGTCTATTATCTATCTATCTATCTATCTATCATCTATCATCTCTCTATCTATCAATCATCTGTCTATTATCTATCTATCTATCATCTCTCTATCATCTGTCTATTATCTATCTATCTATCTATCTATCTATCTATCTATCTATCATCTATCTATCTATCATCTGTCTATTATCTATCTATCTATCTATCTAATCAGCTAGTAGCACATAATTCTCTAACTGAGGGTTTGCTTTGTCCCTGTGCCTATTTCGCTGTGGAACTGTACCTTACAGAAAACCATTGGAAGCTCAATGGTGCATCACAAGGGAACAACTTGAAAAGATACAGACCCACACTAGCTTAATTCCTGCCTAAGGACATGGAGGGAAGTGGAGTGTTAAA
The DNA here is from genome assembly GCF_903995435.1 of Acomys russatus. Taxonomy (NCBI): domain Eukaryota; kingdom Metazoa; phylum Chordata; class Mammalia; order Rodentia; family Muridae; genus Acomys; species Acomys russatus. Next base: position 21,402,361 of record NC_067167.1, on the reverse strand, counting down.
CAGAGACTTTTTTGATTTATTTTTCCTTGGGTGGCTTTGGAAGTTACTGAAAACTTATGTCCTCTGTAAAAGATAGAACAGTAAGCAGTGCAAGATGCAGCTTAAGCAAATACTAGCAACTGGAGCTACTTTCCTGAGTCCACCCCCAGCCCTGGGAGTGGGCTGTTAAACCCAAATCAAAGTGCATCTTATAATCAAATCATCACCGTCTGTCATCATTTATTATAGATAGATATTATGTATTATATTATCTATAATATATCATAGCACATTATATAAAAAGTGATGCCTTAGTGTAAACAATGCAGGAAGGATGCACAGCACACTTAAGGCCTGACCATCTTTCTTTATGTCATTTCTTTGCTCAAACCACTTTCATACATCCCAGTGTTTCAATGGGGACTGAATCCTTAATATGGTATATGGAGCCGTTCTAGTTCATTCTGACTGTCTGTCTGTCTCTCTTTCTCTCCTGTCTCATCTGACAGCCATAAAACAGATAACTATATGCAGGTGACTGCCAGCAGTTGCCCCATAAAGTCTCTGTGCAATGACTAGTTTGTCTTGGGCACAGTACTTGGCACAGGTTGCTGCTTTTAAGGCTTGAAGGGCATCGGGGAAGGTGGGACTATCTCTTCATAGGCTGAAGAGAACAATTTTGGCAGCCTCATTTGTCAGTCTGAGAAACCCAAGCTTGCTGGGGGACTCCCTGAAATATAATAAACTAATTTTTGTAGAATGAATTGCTTTGGAAAGCCTTAATTTTTGTGGTGGTAAAGGAGACCATTCTCTCAATTTTAACATTTGAGTTGAAATAAATGGCACGCCACTATAAAGAAATAAAATAATTTTCTTTTATGACTTCCTTATGGCTATGAGTTCATTGACTGAATAAATGTTTATCAAGACTCTACCAAGGTCTAACATTGTAGTGAGTTAGGATTTATTTTCCCTGGAGTGTGAGATCCTATGTCAGGCTATTGGGAAATAGAAAATTATGAATTATATCTTAATTTAAGCCAGGCAGGACTTCCAGTGGAGAGAAAAGGACACCAAAAAACCTTCCACCTAAAATTTGTCCTGCCTACAGGATGTGCAGGGACAAAGAGGGTACAAAGCCTGAAGGAATAGCCAACCAAAGACTGGCTCTGCTTGAGACCCATCTCATGGGAGAGAACCAATCATACTCTGCTATGTTTGTAGACAGGAGCCTAGCATAACTGTCCTCTGAGAGGCTTCACCCATCAGCTGATGGAGACAGACGTAGAAAGCCACAGTCAAAGATTAGACAGAGCTTAGGACGTCATATGGAAAAGTTGGGGACATGACTGGGGGAATTGGAGGGTTCAAGGACACCACAAGAAGACCTACAGAGTTGACTAACCTGGGCCCATTGGGGACTCACAGAGACTGAACCACCAATAAAGAGCAGGCACAGACTGTTCTCAGGCCCCTTGCACAGACGTAGGAGATGTATAGCTTGGTCTTTGTTTGGGTCCTCCAACAACTGGAGCAGGGGCTTCTCTGTCTCTGAGGCCTGCCTATGAATCCCCTTCCCCTAACTGGGAAGCCTTGTCTGGCCTCAGTGGGAGAGGGTATGCCTGGTCTTGCAGCAACTAAATGTGCCAGGGTGGGTTGGTACCCACGGGGAACCTCCCCCTTCTCTGAGGAGAAGGAGAGGGGAAGGGGTATGTCTAGAGGCGACTGGGAAGAGGAGGCCTGCGATCAGGATGTAAACTGAATGTGTAAATTAAAAAGGAAGAGAGGGTCAGGAATAAGATGTTGAAAGTAGGGACAAGCAAGGAGAGTTCCCTCTTGGAGTAAACTGCCGGGAAAAGCCAGTCTTGGAAGGTGATGGTATGTAAACAGCTGAATGGAAATCAAAGGGCAGACAGCCGTTTAGACAGGGACAGGTGAGCATTTCAGGATGAGGCAATGGCAGGAAGAGGGTGAGATAATATAGCTGTGGAGCCTAAAGATTCTGTGAGGCGAGGAAGAGGGAACCGTGTGGGGCTTGCTAGGACTCTCAGCTCTGCTAAGATGTTTAGGTTTAATTCCTGTTTTACAAAATTATTCCACTGATGATTTTTTTTATTATAGCAATTATCCAACTTACCAATATATACCCCCATGTTTCTTTGGTTACTAGATTTGAACTAGATTGAGGATGCTTAGGATGAAAATTTTCTGTGCAGCACATATAGAAATGCTTATGAATTTAAAGTGAGCCATTTTATCTTTTGGTTTAATGGAGGAAATAAAAGGAAGAGAGCGAGAGAGCAAGAGAAGCGAGAGAGCGAGAGAGGGAGAGAGTGAGAGAGCGAGTGAGAGAGAGAGAGAGAGAGAGAGAGAGAGAGAGAGAGAGAGAGAGAGAAAGAGAAAGAGAGAAAAGAAACACCACTTGAATGGTCTTCCAGGAAGAAAACTTAACATTTTACATCTTCCAGGTTTCAGTCATTGCTGAGAATTTCCAAGTAGGTTTTGACTTCCAGAAAAGTGTTTCTGAGCAGGCTTTGGTTAAGCAACCTGAGAGCTGCATCTCATTTAAGCCACCCATCCATTTTAGCCTTCAGCATATGTCATGGTCGAGGGAGAAAACAATTCCGGGAGCCGTATCTTAAGTCACAGAGGCTGGATGCCCCACAAGCCAGCCTCACAGATAAGTCTTCCTTCTTAGGGTTGGAAGAGGATGCTGGCTCCCATGATGCACCTGGTACAGTGTGATTTTTGACAGAGGCAGGATTCTAAACACAAATTGTTGATGGAAGATTCCAAATACTTTGAGAAATATGTGTAAGACTGTTATTTCTTTAAATCCAACTCCACTTAAGACATTCACTGCCCATTCCTTTAACTGAGTTAGCATATTCAGAGTAATGATTCTAGCATGAAATAGTAAGTGGTAGAAGACTGAAGGTGGATTGAAAAGTAAAACCTTGCTTTGACAAATTAAAATGTATTTACCTAAGTCCAGACTGTATTGAATACAGAGGTGAGGACTCCAGCCTGTCACTGAGATGAATAAAGGCTGTATTAGCAAAATCAATAACTAAATCACGAAGTCAAATGAAAAAACAAACAAACAATGGATCTGATACTCTTCTGAACCTTCTCTTAGGACTATTTTCTTCCTTTCTTTCTTTTCTTTCAAAATGGGTCTACTTTGCATGAATACAGCTTTTTCTACCAGTAGGATCCCCTCCTAACAGACTACTGAAATTATAATGAAGAATCGAGCCAGTACATGCCGCCTTTTGTTTGAGTTATATAATATGCCTACTAGATCCCTATGAAGCCTTACTATCCAATTATAATGAGGCCACCTCCTTGAAGAACACATGCTTGTGTCTCATATAACTAATTAATGAAGACTGGAATAATTGATGGTGAATGTAACTGAAGTCTATCAGTAGATACTGATGTTTACCTTCTATCTACCACCAGCACTCCATCAGTCATATTAATACAAATTAATTTGATAAAACGTTAGCTCTTCCCAAATAATATGCATTCCATATGGCTGAAACCTCAAAAAAATTATTGTAGAAAAATTGAAGCTATTGGTCATTTAAAATCATTTCGTAGGAGCCTAGCAGAATTGTTTTCTGAGAGGCTCCACTCAGCAGCAGTTCTAAACAGATGCTGAGACTCACAGCTAAACATTGGGTGATGTGTAGGGAGTCTAGTGGAAGAGTTGGGCGGGGGGAAGGAGAAAAAGACCTGGAGGTGACAGGAGCTCCACAAAAAGACCAACAGACCCAACTAACCAGGGCCCAGAGGGGCTTGCTGAGACTGAAGCACCAACCAAGGACCTTGCATAGACTGGACCTAGGTCCCCTACACAGATGTAGCTGATGGGCAGCTCGGGTTCCATGTGGATCTTCTAGGAAGGTGAGTGGGGACTGACTCTGACCTGGACTCTGTTGCCAGATTTTTGATCACTTCCCCCTAGTAGGACTACCTTGCCAGGCCACAGGGGAAGAGGACACGCTCAGTCCTGCTGTGACTTGATGAGCTGAGGTGGAAGGGAAGGGACAGGAGCTTTACAAGAAGACTAACAGAGCCAACTAAGCAGGCCCCAGACGGGCTTGCTGAGACTGAAGCACCAATCAAGGACCATTCATGGCCTGGACCTAGGCCCCCTACACAGATGTAGCTGTTGGGCAGCTCAGGCTTCATGTGGGTCCTCTAGTAAGGGGAGCTGGGGCTGTCACTGATGTGAACTCTGTTGCCAACTTTTTGATCACTTTCCCATGGTGGGACTGTCTTGCTAGACCACAAGGGAAAAGGACATGCTCAGTCCTGATGTGACTTGATGAGCTGGGAAATGGGGGGGGCTCCCCTTTTCTCAGAATAGGGAGGAGAGAGGAGGAGAGGGTGGGACTGGGAGGAGAGGAAAGATGGGGCTATGACCAGGATGTGAAGTGAATAAGTAAGTAAGTAAGTAAATAAATAAATAAAACCATTTCTTGTATTTTCAGATCACATGGTTTATTTCCATTGGGTGATAAGGTGCTCATGTGAGCCTGAGCTTAGTGTGCTCACCTGTAAGTAGGTGGGGTGGGGTGGGGAGGGGCTTTACTGTCACTAAACAGAGGTAAGAACTGCAGTGATTGTTGTCTCCATGACTTGAGATTCAAGCCAGTCCTTAACTCTGCATGCAACAGTATAGTCGCACCAGTTGGCTAGGCAGGCTTGTGGGTGTCTGTGTGACAATGTTACTGAGTGAGCACATTTTTTAATAAAATTGGCTAGGGAAGAGAAAGACAAAAATAAGAACAAAAATAATGATAGAACATGTTATAAGTTACGGGCCTGCCTATAGGAAGTAATAAAGCTGAGTTAGCTGGGAAGCAAGAATGGAAGGTGGCTCCCACAGCCACGCCGAGATTTTATAAGCATGACATTACAGTTTATGTTTTGAAAGCAAGGAGAGATCAGAGATGGCTAGCTCCAACCCCTTGACCTCAAGTCAAGTGTTCTTGGATGAAAGGAGCCTTTTCCTTCCATATTTAAAACCTTCATTTCGTAGTTTAATCCTTTCTTTTCTTTTTGCCTGACTTACCCCCCTTCTCCTTCTCTCACTTCCTTCTTTTCTTCCTTCCCTCCTTCCCTGCCCCCCTTCATTTCTTTATCCCTGTCTTCCATGCCTGCCCATCTGCCCTCTCCTCCTCTCCTCCCCATCCCTGGTCCTTTCTCTGACCCTCTTCCCTTCCTCTCTCTCTCCTTTCCTCTGTTCACAGCCCACACTGTCCACAAACTGGTAAGCCAACACAGGCTCTTTATTACAACCATACCTGCTTCTCCTAGCTTCACACAGAGCAGCTATAACTTATCAACATGCAGTTAATTGAGGTCACAGAAACTTCAGGTAAAGAGACCAGTTCGCTGCTAGGAAATCCAAGCAATATCACTCAGATAGGTACACATAATATGACGCTCTTATCTTTTAAAAGTATGACATTAACTCTGGCTTTCCAGAATTGTTCTTTTCTTTAGTAAAGCCTTATCAATTTATGTAAATACAGTTTCCAAAAAGGCCTTCCACGGTCCCTTTGTACTGCACTGCTTTGTTACAAATCTCATTCTGAGCTACTGTCTGTTTCTCAGTCTGAGGAAAAATAGAATGGCTGTAGATGACATCAATCTTTATGGTCTTTGGTCTTCGTCTTGATGGAGGGCGAGGGGAGAGCTACGTGAGTTTCTGCAGCTGTCTTTTATTTCAGTACAAAGAGAATGGATAGTCTTTCTGAAGGCTCTGACTTTCACTTTGCGAAAATGGATCCAAACAGGAGTTGAGGAGATGTTGCTGCAGTTATTCACTGGGATGTGCGGGGCTGCAGCAATAGCTACCTCATTGTGAAGAGCTAAGCTCACCTGCTACAGTTTTGTTTTTTTTTTTAACCAGGGTGGCTGTGCCTGTGGGAAAGGCATGTGCTGCTACATACCCAGTGTTCAAACAGAAACAGTTTAACCAACATTACAAAGAAATGCAAAAACCTTGAATAGTGTGTAATTCTTACAGAGAAACTAACATACAAAACCCAAGTTTTTTTTTTTTAAACTTAAATTTTTCTATTTTTAACAGAAAGATTTAGTAGGGGGGAAAAAAAAAACCCAGAACGTATTTTAAATTAGTCTTCTTATTTGATGAAGTAAAAACAAAAGTAGAAGACAGCATTAAAGGCTATATTTCCTTCAAAGTCTGAGACTTAGGTCATTTCCATGGCCTTTGGATGCTTGCTTGCTGGTTTGGATGCTGGTTTAATGACGGGGAGCAAAGTAAAAGTCCGTACGTCCCTACTGACTATGAACTACATATGGTTTCTAGAACTAAGAGCAATGAACACAAAGAACTGTGTTCTGTGTCATGGTAGATGAACTGCCTGTTCATTTCTTTTTTTCCAGATCAGTTTACATAGTGTAACTTTACCTCTATTTTATCTACTGTTAAACTTAATTCACCCAACAGCAAAGGATCTGAACTGGTACCATCGTCTAGATAACAGATAAGCCAGGGTCACATGGTAGGCATGGAGGCTTCCTTCTCTTTTAAAAAGAAACTTCTTAAGCCCGATACCAACTCAAAGTCATTTTTGTACGCCACAAGCCTAAGGTGCAGCTTATAGCTCGTTGATGACAGAAAGACATGATTTCAAGCTGAGAAATATTTTCTCCTGTAAGATAAAGACAACTTTGTGGATAAGTTGCCCCATGGAGGAGGCTCCTATAATCATGTCAGTTATGTTCCTGGCCATCAGATGTGTGCAACATCTACAGGCAGCTTGTGGAAGATGGGACCATAAGGGCATCTGTGACAGTGAGGTGGAAAGGATGCGCTGCATGCCTTCAAAGCAAGAGATTTGCAAGCATTGAACTTCTCAGTATCTTGGTGAACTAGGTAAGCGATTATGCAAACTCTGATTACCCTTTCTGCCTCTGTGTATCCAAGGTAAGATCACAGCTCATGGTTATCCTTGGGTGTGCAACGGGAACTGTGAATTTGAAATGTCTAACTTTCCCAAAGAGAGACCACATCCAGTTCTGTGTTTTATATGATGTCTTAATGAGGAAAAGGAGCACATTATTTCTTAATATCCCTTCTATACTGTGACTGTTAGAATGGCCTTGTCTGCAGACAAATGTTCAGGCAATGTTGTGTTCCTTGGAATGCACACATATGAGGGTGGTTTCCGTGTCCCCACATAACCTGCTGAGAGGCTGGGAGCAGGGACTTTCAGTTGGTCAGTTTGGATGTCTTTGCCCTTGTACTTTATGAATTCCTGGCTCTGGGGTTTTATTCTAGGGAGGAGCCAGCAAGGACTGACATCTGCTTCTATGTAGATATAAAGGTTTTGGTTGTGTAGATGAGAGGGTGTCAGCTATGTGAGGGTACGATGTTACTGTCAACTGTTTAGACATATAAATACCTGGCAGGGATTTTTTTTTTTTTAGCTGAAAGAGAGAATCAATGGACAGTCTGCATACTTTTGGGTGACATCGGACAGCTCAAAGAAACACCGAGATAATGTAAACATTAGGTGTCATGGGAAACATCTAGGTGACTACAGATTTTGTGTCTTGGTAGAGGTGACCCAATATATATATTTTTTTGCATCTCATGCATATATCAGTAGCCAAAAGAAACAAATTAATTCACTAAAACGTTTCTAGCTGTTAACTGTGATACGTCCGTTGCTGAATTGCTCCTTTTTGTTGCATCATGGGTTTCAGAGAGACATGACATAAGAAGCGGGCAGATAACATCACTTCTCTTTTCTCAGTAAAGCTCCTGTGGAAAGCACTGTTGAGAATGTCTCTTACGTAGTTGGCACTGTTGTTATAAAATTAATTATTATCATATAACATTAATTTTAGAACTTGGTGTCAAAATATTGTCCTTAAGTCTTACGACAAGGATTAGATAGCCTGCCTTATTTGTTATGTTGCTTTGACTCACAGGAAACTCAAAGTGAATAATAACAGTAAGTGTATTCAGTCTTTATATAACGGAGTACTTAGTTTGCTCATTTATATAAATGCAATCAAATGAAGCCCAATTTGACACTTGGGTCATGTGAGCTGTTGTGCTCATCAGAGCATGTTGAATTCATACCTCACATGATCAGACTTAGAATGTTTACTACTTTCTGGGAAATTGTTATATATATATTGAATCTGACACAACTACAAGGGTGATGGAATGGTGGCCTACTTGTTATGAGGCATCAGGTACTGACTGATGCAAAAAATCTAGGGGCAGAATTAAGCTCACCTGGCTCCTAGCTTTCCTGCTTCCTAGCTGTGTTATTTGCTACATGTTCTTGAAATGCAGCATTCTATCTGTGAAAGATATGTATAGGACTTAGAATAGAGCCCTGCCAAAGGAAGTACTCAGTTGATAATGATTATTGCTTTTTAAATGTAATTATTCATCAAAATTTAAACTACATAATACTGGTAAAACATGGAAGATATTTCTAAATGATTCTCCAAGGTATAGAAGAGATAATAATGGACATTTTTATTTTGAATAGAGAGTTTTTATAAATATTTTTCAGTGTGCATTACACAGAAAGGGTTAGCAGCTTTTCTGTGCCTGTATGAAAGAGAAGTCTAAGGTATTTGTATGGCTTTATTTTATGATGAAAAATATTTTCATTAAAATGCTGGAACTATGATCAATGTTTCCATAGATGAAATATTAATAATAATATTATTATAATATATTATATATTATATTATTATATATAATAATTGACAAAAGTAATATGATTATTTATTTATTCTTAAGAAATATACTAAATCCTCAACATTTTAAAAGTTCAGAAACTCACTCTTACAGATTACAAATCTATAGGTAACTCCATTTACCAGTTTGCAAATGTGTTCCTTTCTAAAGCTTTGCTTGTAATTTACTTGATTGAAAGTCAGAATGAATTTTTCTTATAAAACACATTATAAGTGTTGGTTTGTTCTCAGTTCGTCCCCTTTTCATGACCAACTTAATCCATAACAATCAAGCTGAAGTGATGCCTTTCAATAGAAGGCAGAAAACAATACACTGGTAATGGTAACACTTTTTTTGTTTGTTTGTTGTTATTGTTGTTGTTTTGTCCTAAAGCTAATGAAATACATGTAAGAATACAGAATATTTGTAGCACATTCTATCTATTTCCCAGTTATATAGCCTATCATCACAGAAGATTGAAAAAGCAAATTTCAGAATTTATTTTGTATGAATTTAATTATGTGTGGGGAAGAAGGCTGGAGGGGGTGACTAGAGAGACGCTTTTTCTACCGGGGACAAAATATTACGGTGAGCAAGGCTCTGACTGCAACAAGCTGCCCAGCTTTGAATCTTAACTTCGTCCTTGACGTGTGGCATGGATTGGAGGAAATAATTCGTCTTCTTGAACTTCAGTTAATGCTCATCTGAGAACCTGGATAGGATGAGCATTGTCTGACATATAGTTTATGCTGGCAAAGCAGCTTAAAAACTCTAAACTAGTTTATCTAGTCACATAGGCAGTAATGCAAAATACTATATAAAAGTCTAAATCTTTATTCCCCATTCCCCCTTTCTAATTGTACTTGCTGGGAATGAAGGAAGGTTCTCCAGTGACCTCTTTTCATTAGCCATACGAAAGGACCTTGGAGACCCTAGTTTAGCACGGACTCAGTTAGGTTCTAAGCCAACGTCCCTTGCTCTTCTCAGCTTCTTCTCAGGGTGGGTGTTCCATTCTTTCTTTTTAAATGGGAGGGCCTGAATAAGAGTCCAGGCATTGTCACTCCTGTTGAGTGCAGCCTTTCTACATTGCTGTCTCGTCACACATCACAGGGAGTAACAATATCTTGGAGGAGTGTGATAAGAACTAGAAGAAATGATGGACATCGAATGCTTACCTTGGTGTTCAACATGTCGTGGTAAATGCCCAGCGAGTCACAACCATGGTCATTACTTGGATTGAAGGCATCATGATGCAGGACAGATGTTGAACTGTCATGCCAGTTAACTCGGCCTTCTGAATGCCAATCATATAGGAACAGTGGGGATCCGCCCATATGGGCAGATCAGTACAGTTGTGGAAGTAAGAAGAAAAGGCAAAGGGAGAGCTGTCTGGTAATCAGGAGATGAGTTCTTAGCCGTGACTCTCCTTACAGACTATATACTTCCAACGCCAACTCAACTTGAATCAAATGTGTCCATTGATTTCCATTTCCTTTTTCTTTCCCTTCTTTCTTTGTCTCAAGATAAGGTCACCAGAGGCTTTTGTAGCACAGGTTCCCATTTCCTCTCTAGCCATGGTTGACCTTGTTCTCCTGATTCTGCTTTCACCTCTCAACCGCTGGGGTGACAGGCATGTGCCACCACACGCAGCACAAGTATCAATTTCCAAAGAACAGTTTTGTCATACACAAAGATCAAAGCTGAAATCTGGCCAAACTGAATTTCTGATCACTTCGCCGAAATGGAAACAAGCAATTTCCATGAAACACCCCGTGAAAACTCAAGGCAGAAAAAGCAGAGTGTAACAGCATGTGAAAGTAATGTTTCAGCTTATTTCTTGGAATTTCTGGGCAGAAGTGAGAATCTCCTAAATAATAGCACATGTTAACATGGACAAAATCAATTATTAAAAAAAAAAAAAAAAAAGCAAAGGGTCCCCTGAGACCTATTTATCCAAACTATATTGAGCATTGCTAGGAAATTCTTAGAACTAGGCCCATTAGCTCTGTAAGTGCTTCAGCTTTCTGAGACAGAGGTCCCCAGGTCTTCCTGCTGTACGCCCGCCATCTTCTTTAGTTTACACCAAATGAAGGCTCTGATGGTGGCTATGGTATCCAAGATGCTACAGGATGAATGAGTTACAGCTCCCTACTTGATATGTCTCTGCCAAGGGACCTTTATGGAAACATATATCCAGAAGTAGGCATCCTCATGAAGAAGGGCTACTAGCATGCAATGTCCAGCAGCTGGTGACCTGTGTACATACTGGCCTGAAGGCGAGCCTTGCTCTTTTTCAAATGTGCATTATTACCCATTCCAGCAATTTCTGGGATATTTAAGTAATGAAATTTGGGGAAAGTTTTAATATTCTCATGCTAAACTTCAACTAAATTTTATAATTTAAAGTAAAAACTTTTTGATTACCTCACAGAAATTTGTTCCAAACAATTTAACCAGTTTTCTTTGTTACCTCATACCTTTGAGTTAGTTTTAACAAAGCTGAATTGAAAAAAGATTTTGTTACCATTAAGTTTAAAGAGACAGCTTCTAAGGCGCTATATATTTTTATGCAGATACTGATGCTAATGTGATCTGGCCAGTGCATCTGAACTTACAATGACTTTTATAAACAACAACAACCAAACCAAAACCTAAACCCGAACAACAACAAAACTCCAGAAAACAAAACAGAATGTTGAACTATTTTTGGATTTCTTGTGCAACGGACAGGACAATGATAGCATATAATACACTGTTACAACCAGGCAGAAACCATTTTGAGTAAACCATCGTAAACCGCCAATGAAATAAAAAGACAACAATGTCTCAAAAGTATCATTTCATTTGGGGCCAAAATTATAGTTCTGCAAGGGTGTAAGAGGTTCCCCAGATGGGAGGCTGCCTGAATTTGCAGCCGTATATATCTTTTTCTTCTGAAAGAAAGAGGCATTTGTTTCCTGACACGTTATCAGGAGAACTGTTCATTTTTATTCTTCATCTGTCAGTCAAAGTTGTCACTACACTTAGTGGCTGTATTTTCTGCACATCACTTCTACCTCTCATAGTGCTGTCAGCCTGGCTGGCATTCATGTGCCAGCAACACATTTCTGTGTGCTTCAAACACAACTTCTGGAGAGCAGCTTCCTCCTTCTGTCCCCCACTCCAGCCCAGTCCCCGGGAGAAGTTCTCATCTGCTCACCCTCCTTTCTGCTTCTTGTTGCTGTTCAAAATGGAAACTCATGGTACATAGTCTCTTGATTAGTTCTGTATTGTTTTCAACTATTTCTTAAGTTGAAGTGTTCAAGTGTGTTGATACTGCCATGCATTTTTCCTCTGGGAGAAATGGCACAGACTCAAATTTGAGTAAGGCAAAGGAAGTGTCCAAAGTTGACCTGGAACTCTGACATCATAAATGTTTCAATAGACTGAGCTCAATAGTAACTTTTTTTTTTTTAAACAGTAACTATTAAGGAACTGTGAAAGCAACTTTCATTGCACTTTTATTTCCACATTAGCTTCTGGGCTAAGCATGTCCACAGCATAGGCTTAAACAAGCAAGTGAGAAATCCGCCTAATGCATGATTAATTTGCATCATTTTCCCCAAAGCAAAGCAAAGATAAAAAAAAAAAAAACCTTAAAAAAAAACCTGAGTAAATAATAAAATAAAAACCCAGTCTTTGAATGTTTGTTTTACTGGCAAAATATGATACAGAATTACGTTTTAAACTTCTCTAGCCTGGAGATCCCCCTTGATGGTGGAGTGAAAATTGAAGTCATTACATACAATAGAGCTATTTGCTAAGATTGTTCTGGAAAGATTTTCATTAAGATTCCTAATTTAACTGTTTATAATAATAACCCATTTGCCAAGAAAATATTAACTGACACCTGAGGAAAAGAAAGGTTTTAACATAATTATTTGAAGCAATCATGATAATATTCTAGAATGTCTTACCTAAATGAACTTAAAAGGGAAAAAATGCCAGATGATTTTAGAAGTTATGCTTCCCCCCCAAAAAAGCCTCTCATTATTGAATTTCATCTTTTCAAGGGACAAATACTTCATCATTTATTCCTGTAGGGCAGGCAGCGGTGGCACACACCTTTAATCCCAGTACTTGGGAGGCAGAAGCAGATGGATCTCTGGGTGTGTGGCCAGCCTGGTGTACATAGTGAGTTTCAGGACAGCCAGGGCTACACAGAGAAACTTTATCTAAAACAAAACAAAACAAAACAAAAACAATATGCATACACATATATTCCTATATGTGTATGTATATATTCCTATAGTAATTATTTTTTAGCTTATTATTACTGAATCTAGTCACAAAATATATAGTCAAATAGATCCAGGAGGCTAAAAATCTATCTAAAGAAAAAAGGAAAGAAAATGCCTCCTGAAGAATTTAATTCTCTTCATATAAGCGATGGCTGCACTGTATGGGATGCTGGAGAGGACCTGTAATTGGATGGGGATGCAGGGTCCAGTCCTGACTTGCCCAGTAGAAAGCCTCCCAATCACAGTGTGCTTCAGTTTTTCACATACAGAACCAGTTACGCCGGGCACGCCTGGTGTTCCTTTCCAATTCAAACATTTTATTTAACAATTTAGCAATCGATTTACATTGTATACAAGCATGGGGAAGTTTGGAAGTACAGTTTCAAAGTTTAGGTTGATACCCTTTGATGGAGAGAAGAAATAGGTTGTGGCACATAGTATTTAGCTAACATGACAAGAATGGGCCCATTCTCAATCTTAGAAATAAGATCTACTCTCTGCACTAGATGTTGGCCTACCCCTGGAAAAACTCAGCAATGCCAGTACCTTCAGCTTGGGATAACTATTCTTTCTGAATTAGTTTTTCAACTTTGGCAATGTTGACATTTGGGGATGAGTGTTTCTACATTGTAGAATGTTGCCCTGTGTACTTCAGTATGCACACTGGCTTCCCTTATCTAGCTACAGGATGCCAGTACCATCTCTTCACCCTATGTTGAGACAACTAAAAATATCTTTCTGTTAGTGGTGCCTTGCTGGGAATCACTCTCTAAGGTCAGCTAGTCTTCTCTGGCCTTTTATTCTACCATGTTCTGAAGGGTCCAGAGTTTTGGTGCTGAAACCTGTTTGCACAGATACCCCAAATCCATTGATCTTGTATATAGTTCTATGAACAAAAACACTACCAGTAATATTAGCTATTATTATGTTTTAATACAGTTGGAATATATACTCCCTTAGGTCAGGCATCAGACTGTCTAAGGTTCCTGAATTTAGTGTCAATGCTGCAAACTCCTGTACTTTAGAAAAGATGTAATCATTATCCACAGGGACTTTGTTTTCTGGTGTAAGAGTCTGAAAACTGCTGAAGGAAGACCCCAGACTCACATAATATATAAAAACAAAGAGTGTTTATTCTGCAGAAACAGCTTGCACACAGGGGTCAACCATTTGTACAAAATGGCGGATGAGGGGGAACTCTCAGGCTCTTTTAAAGGCTTCTAGGGAATTCTATCTGTGGCTACGTGACTAACAGGGACTGGCTGGTACTCCTGGAGGCTACCTTACTCTAGTCATGTCCTTTTAACAATGTCTAATCCTCATATTTCTCTCCTTGAGTACTCCATCTCAAATCCTTGAGTGGGGTTTAAGGGCTGATATTAAGATTTTAACACCATGAGTTGAACAGCAGAGATCCAACTGGACTCACACTGGCCCTTCACTGGCAGGGGACACATACTTCCCCTGAGTTTGAAAGGAGCATCAGAACCTTTACAAAGTGGGGTAGTGGTGGAAAGAGCCCAAGTGAAGAGACTAGAGCATGAAGGACTGATAAGAAATGGGAGAGAAGGCTTTACAGTAGGAGGTACCACAAGGCAGAGGCAGGAGGCTTGCCGTAGGCGAGCACTAGCAGATGCATCAAAGATGTAAAGTGACAGGTGAAGCCTAGGAAGATGGTGGGCGCAAAATATCAGCCCAGCAGGAGGAAGAGTTTCTGCTGATCTGGTGAACAGCATGGTGACTAGAGATAATGACAACGTATGCTTGAAAATTGCTAAGTGAATGCAATTTAGATATTCTCAACACACACACACACACACACACACACTCACGGATGAGGATGTGAGGTAGTATATTAATTAGCTCCATTTAATCATTTTGCAATGCGTAAACATTTCAAAACTTACATTGCTCTTGTAAATATATACAATTTTTTTTGTTTGTCAAATACAAATTTAAAAATAAAAGGTTCATTTTTAAGAAGACTGTACAAGCACATTGTAGAATCCTGACATTTCACTGAGGGTTTTAACTGTAAATTTATGTGTAAGTGGCAAGTAATCCCACATCTTAAGACAGGCCATGAAATTTGCAGGCAAGTGGATGGAACTAGAAATGATCATCCTGAGTGAGGTAACCCAGACCCAGAAAGACACGCATGGTTTATACTCAATTATAAGTGGATATTAGCCCAGCATAGATGTTCTCTGGGAGACTCCACTCAGCAGTGCATTGAAACAGATGCTGGGACTCACTGCTGGACACCAGGTGGAATGTTGAGAGTGGTATGGAAGAATGGGGGGATGGAAAGATCCAGAGAGTTCAGGAGTCCCACAAAGAGACCATCAAGGCTGGCAGGACCTGGGAGGCCTGCACAAACTGTTGCACCAACCAAGGAAAATGCATGCAGCAAACCTGGATCCCCTGTTCAGATCAAGCCAATGGATTGTTCATTCTCCACTGTTGTGGACAGAGCAGGACTGCCTCTGATATGAACTCTGGTGCCCCCAAATTGATAACTTCTCTTGATGGGAAGGCCTGGAGAGGCACTCAGGAAGAGGAAGAAGACTATCTAGATGAGAGATATACTGTGGTCATATGGTGTAGAAGGAGGTCCCCTTCTGTCAGAAGTCTAGGGCAGGGGAATAGAGTGGAAGAGGGAGGGAGGGTGGAAAGGGGAAGATACAAGTGAGGGGATAACATTTAGGATGTAATCTGAATAAATTATAATAAATTTAAAAAATGCATCCATAAGACCTAGCTGTAGATAAGCCTGTAGGGCATTTTCTTCATCAGTTGTTGATGGTGGAGGGCCCAGCCCATTCTGGGTGAAGCCATCTTTGGGTTGATGGTCTTAGGCTCTATAAGAAGCAGGCTGAACAAGCCATGAGGAAACAGTCAGGGATGAATTTATTCTTTTCAATGTCTATAGTTGAATCCATCAACTGGCAGCGTGTGCCTTCCCATTGTGTGTGAAGTGTGTGGTCAGGGAGGCACTGGAACAGGGCACCAATGCAGATATCATGAAGAAATGGAACTGTGGGTTTTGCCTGCTTTGACATTAAAGATCTCAGGCTAGGATGTTGTTTGTGTACCGCAAAAAGGATCACGTAACAAGAGATGAAAATAGGTAAAGGAGAAGGGACAATGGGCTCAGAGGATAGGATGCATGTGTGAAGTTATCAAAGAGTGCTACTCATCACTAGAGAAATCCTGCCTCATTGTGAAGAAAGAGGTTTCCCTAACACCAGTGTCTACCTATGATGGTTTCAATAGGTATGGGTCCCATAAACTAATGTATTAGAATACTTGGTCACAGGGAGTGCCACTATTAGGAGGTGTGGTCTTGTTGAAGGAAGTGTGACACTGTAGCGTCTGGCTTTAATGTGATATATGCTTAAGCTACACTCAGTGTGGCACACAATCTCCTTCTGCTTCCTGCAGATCAAGATGCAGAACTCTCGGCTCCTCCATCACCGTGTCTGCTTGCAGACCACCCTGCTTCCCGCCATGACGATAATGGACTAAACCTCTGTAAGCCAGGCCCAACTAAGTGTTTTCCTTTATAAGAGTTGCCGTGGTCATGGTGTCTCTTCACAGCAATGGAAAACCCTAACTAAGACATCATTCTTTTAGAACTATGCAGTATCTGTGGTTTGAAGTAGAAGAAAATTTCCCAGGGGTCTTTCTCACCCGGGTTGACCTTCTTTATCCATTGTGGATGACGCTAGCACCCCGGAGCTCAACCTGTACATGAGATGGGTTTCTGATCTACTTTATTTTCCATATGTCACTCTGAAACTTGATCTTCACTAAATATGGCATCCTGTTGTCACAGCCGACACTTTCCAGACACTAAGCATGACAACGAATGCCAGTTCAAACCTTGTCTTTGCCAGTGCCTTGGAAAGAGCACAGCTTTTTGCTGCTTAATTCTCATCTTTGCCTTGAGTTAAGTAAATGCTCTCTGACTCTCTTAAGGTTGTTTGCTTAGGAATACAGTGGCATTGTTATATTATATGATAACTCATTAAAGATGGCATTCTATGTTAGTGTTCTATTTGAAGCTCGTCTTCTTTCCTCTTTTGTTCCTCAATGTCCATTATATAAGGATTATAAAAGCACATTGGTCCAAACGTTATCTCTAAGTAAAATGCATTATTCTCATCAACTGCAGTTCTGCTTAAAGTGAAAATCTGAGATCAGCTTAAAGAAAAAAAAATGTGAATAAGCTCAGAATTGGATAAGTATAACTGGCAGCTGTTAAAAGCAATGTTTTAGAATAATGCCTAGTCATGGAGGACGTGGTTGCCACACAACATAAAGGAAAAAAAAGCAAGGACCTATCCCATGTGGATGCTGTGGTTATACACAGCTAAAAACACTGGAAGGAAACTACTGAATGACAGGAGTTTAAATCTGAGACAATGCAATGGCTGCTTTAAAATATTTTTCTTTTCATGTTTCTAGGCTTTGCGAACTTTCCATTTGAAAGTATATATGTCACAATGAAACTTGTGATTTTTGCTTCTTTCTGATCTTATGATATCCCCCTAAGTTGCATCTGATTTTGTACTCTCACTAGAAACCTCTTCTTTTTTCCTTGCATTTACACCTTTCTTTTTCTTTGTTTTGAACTTCTGCTGCTCAACCTCTTGAGTGCTAACATTACAGGCATAGTGCTCTTGTGCATGGCTGTACTATTTATTTCTGCTTTCTTATCATTTGTGTATCTGGCTTTGTATATTTGTAAAGAAAAAAAAACCTAGAGATTTACATAAAGCCTATAGGTGATAAACAGAAATATTATTATTATTATTATTTTTTAACTCTTCAAGTCTAAAGAACTGAACTGTCAAGAAGGGAGAACATTATGAGGTTGGGATAGAAAATCAATGTCAAGGGCAGTGTAGGAAGGGAACAAGGAGCTGTGTCAGGCTTTGTTACAGGCACCCCATGTTACCTCATTTGCCGTCTAACTTAAAAGATGAAGGAATGGAAGCTCAGTGTGGCCGTGTGTGACTTTCTCAGGACAAACTGGGTCCACAGGGCCACAGAAGGGTCTGTCGTCTTCTTCTGATTCTTCTGTTTGACTTGATTGGAAATAAATCATACAACTGAAAATCTGTTTCAGAATGCATGACAGAAAACTGTGTGTGCTCATGCACTTTACGGTGACTTACGTATATTGCATGCAAATGCCTTGTGGTCGGAGCAAAGCTGCATTTATTCCCTTTAAAACTTCCTGCAGTTTTCAGGTCTCAGTGCCTTCCACTCAGGTTCTTAGAAGGGCTTTCTTTTCCTTAGCTGTTACATCTTAATATTTTATACTGCTCCCAGCATACTACTGTTCTGGATCCATCAAGGGCTTGGTACATTTCATTATGCTGGCATTATATGTAGATGGATAAGGGCTAATGAGACAACACAGGTTTCTAGACAATCAAAATAATTAGTGTGGGAGCCACAGCTGTGATTTCATGTGCATCTTCATAAAATTGAGGAAATGAACTTGGCCTATTTTGCAGCTAGCTTTTGGACAAGAATATTGTAGGATGAACACGTTAGTGATGCTGCTTCCCCAACTACTTCCTAGCAGAGGAAGTTTAAGTTAGCGCCTGTCTTCTTAGGAGTTGAGTTATAGTACTAGTCATTGAGTTCCAAATACATTGCTGAAACAAATATACTTGGCTAAGGTTAACAAGAAAACCTTCCCATATAGATTGGTAGTAACAATCACATATGAAATAAAGTATTTGATAAGATCAGTAGTAACGAAGTGGAAAAAGGTGACATACCATCAACAGCACTTTGACAAGCTGTTAGACTTGTTCACATGTGTTTTGTGGTTGCTGTGGCTGTTATGTTGTTGAACAGAGCATGGCTTTGTAAGCCCAGCCTGGCCTTGAAATCACCTCATGTTTTTCCTTTCTTAGCTTCTTTAATATTGGGTTTGCAGAAGTGAATCATTTTTCCTAGACTCTTAGGGTTTCCATTGCTGTGACAAAACACCGTGAACAAAAAGCAACTTGGGAAGGGGAAGGTTTATTTGCCTTACACTTCCAGATCATAGTCAACCCTTGAAGGATCTCAGGACAGAAACTCAAGCAGGACAGGAACCTGGAGACAGGAGCTGATGCAGAGGCCGTGGAGGGGTGCTGCTTACTGGCTTGCCTCCCCTGGCTTGCTCTTCCTGCTTTCTTATAGAACCCAGAATGACAAGCCCAGGAATGGTATCACTCACAGTGGGCTGGCCCCTCCCCTGTTGGTCACTAGTTGAGAAAATGCCTTAAAGCTGGATCTCATGGAGGACTTTCCTTAACCGAGGCTCCTTCTTTTCGAGACTCCAACTCGTGTCAAGTTGACACACAAACCAGCCAGTACACCTAGCTTATCTATTTTAAAACCATGTCTTAGTAAAACATATCTCATTTTCAATGAGTTGGCATATGCATGAAGTCATAAAGTATCTAGTTATATCCCCGGGGTTCTGCCAATTAGAACCTGGAATACAAAGAAGAAATACTTTTCTTTTTCTTTCCTGTCTTCAATGAGCTAGTAACTTACGTAGACCAAAGGCAAATAATAGCAAATGATAACCGCTTACGGAAATGTTCTTGGAGCATACAGGGAATCCATCTAAAGGCATGAGGCATCCTACAAAGTATTTAGGAAATGAAAACTCAAGTGAAATGGTGGCAAAGGCAGTTGCCCTAGTATTTTACCATCTTCCCTCTTGCAAGGATTTGCATTGTTCATGAAGCAATCATCCCTGGATTTTGATCCAGAGCAGTGCTGTGCACAAAGGAACTCAGCTGTCAGTAGTAATTTCAGAATGTATTAAATAATTTACTCGCATTTCTTAAAAAAAAAAAAAAATTAACGGAACACATAGCTCTGGAAAATTTCCTCATGGGGTATGTTGGTGAAGAAGGGAGGTAAAGGGAGGATGTGTTCACATTTCACTGTAATATGCATATTATAGGAATCTAGCGTAAAGAAAAAGCACAATAAAACCTTTCCTCCAAATTCCAGTTTTCTTTTTATGTCCGACAGCCTCCATGCCTGTCTTCTTTTCCAAGCCATTTCTTCTGGCTCAGCTTGGGCCAATCTTACTTCCTCTGCGTACTGTCTCCCCCTCTTCATCACAATTATCTTAACATACTTTATAGCTCGCACTGTCTCCTTCCTGTTGCCACAGAGGCATTGTTCTCCTCGGTTGGCTCAGATTGTTCCCTGTGTCAAAGCATTATTTTCTTTTGACATCTTTTCTCAGGAGATAGAGGTGGAAATAGCTGTACTAAACTGTAATCTGAGCATACAAGAAAGACTCCAAAGGGAGTCTTTTCCTCTAGTCTAAAGTTCTTCTGAAAGCCTACCAAGTAAAGTCCAGATCAGTGAGTGTTCTCTCTCTCTATTTTTTAAATATTTCTTTATTTTGTTATGTATACAGTGCTCTGCCTGCATGTACACCTGCAGGCCAGAAGAGGGCACCACATCACAATATAGATGGTTGTGAGCCACCATGTGGTTGCTGGGAATTGAACTCAGGACCTTTGGAAGAGCTGACAGTGCTCTTAACCTCTGAGCCATCTCTCCAGCCCCAGATCAGTGTTCTCTTGTCCTGTTTCCAGATGCTTCAGGGGAAGGTCTGCTGCTGGCTACTTCCTTGTAGCTCAGGAAATAGCCTTTAGCTATAGAAACATAGGTCACGATTACATGCACATAGGATGTCATGCAAGAGACAGGATAAAGGCAAGAATTCACTTTATGCATTTCTTCTTCCCTTTCGTCTACTTTAGCACTACCTAGGGTTGCAGGTTTGAGCATGCTTTCTTTTAATTTTTGTTCATCTTTGGTCTCATACAGGGAAAAGAAAGTAAAATTCCTTCGCATTAATGTTTATGGCCACGTACCTATGATGAGAAAGCACCAACGATCACCAAATGGTTACATTTTCTAAAACCCACAATGAGTAAATAGGCATGAATATCAGTGCATTTTTGAATAGTTAAGGAGGCTCTACTTCACTGCTGGATAACATTAAAAAAATGTATGGTTTTGATAATGACACGGAGCATCGAAAATAATTTGATTAATATTATAAAAGTCTCATCCATGTCCTTTTCCACTAAATTCATCTCCCAACCAGGAATGTTAATAAGATGGAAATGGGTGGAGGCGAGCTTTCATCACCTCTTTTTTCTTCACTCTTGTGGCAGAAACTGATGGCTCAAACAAACTCCAGCAGACGATTCATTCTAATTTTTTATTCAATGAAAATGAAATCTGCCTGAATCAGAGCACAGACTGACGCAAGGACCGCAACGTGCCCTGCTCTTTATAAACTGCATATCTATCACAGAGTGGCTAGAGACGATTCATCTGAAAGACCTATTTAAGGAAGGAAGGAAAAGTCACAGGCGTAAGGATGACCCTAATCAGGTGCTGACAATTGTGTGTTGAAAGTTCTATGTAAAGGCAAACTTGCCAACCACAAAAGGGGGCATGTTTTGTTCAACATTGCGGAGTGAAGAAATTAAGGGAAAGCTAATCTAAGATGAAAGGCCTAGAAATAGTTTTAGCTTTCATGGTTGGCCCGGAAATAGGAAAGAATTCTATTGACTAGATTAGACAAATAAATGTCAAGTCAAGCATTTAATTTGAATTCCCATGAAAATTTGCAGTGATTGTAAGAAGATACCTAAATTGATTTTTGATATTAGCTAGACCAGGCCATATGCCCCAAACTGAAGAGCCTCCTCAGATTCTGTACAGGTGATTTGGCAACTCAGGCGCAGAATATTTAGGCTGCTGTTGATGCTCTCTTCAGCTACCTCATGAGTTCAAATGTGATTTATTCCTTTGGGTATGTCTTTTTTGTTGTTGTGGTTACTCAACAACATTATGATTATTTCCTTTTTTTTTTTTTGGCTAGGCATTGTGTTAAGTGTGAGGGATATAAAAATATGTCTCACTCCTTTAGAAAACATACAGCTTAGTTTTTAAAGACAAGAAAATGAACTTTAACTGTACAATGCTCCTAAGTGCTGAGACAAAAAAAAAAAAAAAAAGCCCAGATGCTAATTGGGACTGAGAGATCTATGAAGGCTTCCAGGAAGGACCGGCTCATGGGCTGAACTTTAAAAATAATGGATTTACCAAGATGAAGGAGAGGCTTAGAATGCAGCTGATAAGTGTATATATTCTACATCAAGGCTGTCTGGGTTCCTTCAAGCCTTGGTCTGTCAGTGATTGTAGATAACCTTAAGCAAGTTACCCAACCCCTTGGTCTCTCAATTTCCTCCATCAGTTGGGACAACAATGGTGCTTTCATTGATTCATTCTCAGGTCGGAAGGACATAAACACAAGTTATTCTTTTAAAGAAAATCTGAACAGTGTCGGTGTCTCATAAAAGTGACAGGGAAGTGACAAGTATCCTATGTAGTAAGTACAGCTGGTTCAGGGGTGCCACTGAAATGTCCTTGTTCCCAGACCCTTTCCAATGGCCTCTGACACAGCAGATTTGTGTCCATATATGCAACTATCATTTTACTCAGTATCTCAGGGAATTCTTTGAGAGGATGCTATGGTTGAAATACAAAGTGTCTCCTAGTGGCCCATGTTTTGAATGACCAGTCCCCATCTGGTGGCACTGTTTGAGGGAACTTGTGACAATTTCAAAAAGTTAGACTTAGCTGGAGGAAGCAGTGCATTAGGGGATTGGGCATATCATCCTTGGTCCCTTCCTTCATACTCTGTTTCCTGTCTAGCTGGCTATGAGCACTTTCTTTTGGATGATCACATGATGCCATGATATTACCTCACAACTGGCCCAGAAATACAGAAATGCAGAAATGATTATGGAAAGAAACCCCCTAAGACTGTGAGGCGAAGAGGTAACTTCTCCCTCAAGTTGTTTTCATTAGGTCCTAACAAGAAAAGCGAGGTACACAGAGAGAGGTTTTGTTTTTTTTCTTCGAGTACTGGATGAGGTTGTACTGTTAGCCATCCAGGTGAAGACTGATAAGAACTCACCCCCAACTGGGTGGAGAAAAGAACAGGGCCTGGTGACCCGTGGGATAAGCCACGGTTGAGCACTTTGACTTGGGCGACTGGGTGGATTGCTCAGGAACATGCAAGCGAAGCAGGCTCACATGTTAGGTCAGTGAGATTAAGTTTTGTCGTGCTCACTTTGGCGTGTCACTGTCAAGAAAATGCTGTTAGGTAGTGCCCATGCATGCCTAAAGTTTGAGAAGGAGATTCGGGATGGAGAGATAGAAACACAAGTCACGAGGCTGTAAGGCAGCTGTGGAAGCTTTGCAAACTCCGTCTTACCAGTGAGAGGGGTGTGTCATCTTACGTTAATTGTTATTTTATTTATTCACTCATTTATTTAAAAAAAATCAAATTTTCATGTAGTATGTGTCTGTGTGTGTGTGTGTGTGTGTGTGTGTGTGTGTGTGTACACAGGTGTACATGCCCATGAACCTCTGTAAATAGGCCTGAGGAGGGTGTTGGGCATCTTCCTTTATCAGTTTCCACTTATTCCAAGAAGTTCTAGTGAACCGGACACTTAGCATTTGCCTAGGCTGCCTGGCCAGTGAGCTCTTGGGATCCACTGTCTTTGCTCATTAGGGGTTCCAAGCTTTTCCATGTGAGTGGTGGGATTTGAACTCATATCTTCATGCTTGCCCAGGAAGTACTTTTATCCAAGGAGCCTCTTCTTAGCACCTTGATAAACCAAGTTCTTGTTTGTGCCAGGCACCAACTTATATGCTTTTTATGTAAATGAGCCTGTGAAGAAGTAGTAAGAGAACAGTAAAGAACAGGGTGTCGAAGCTAATGGTGGCGAAGACCATGTCAGATGTCCCCAAGAATCCCAATAAGTTGATGAGTAAAGAGGTTTCCCTGGATTTCATACGGAATAGGTCACTGGTAACTTGGGAGAGAACAGAATACATTCTTCTGAGTGATAGATATAGACAATGAAATTGAGCTGTGGCTTGAGGCATTAGTGGGTTGTAGGGAAGTGGAGGTAATGAAGAAAAGGAGAAAGAGACAAATGCAGACAGGGCTACAAACTCCTCTGTCTGCATAAATGCCCCTTTGTAGTCTCTTCACATTTAGAGGTAGGGATGGTTTCTTAACTACAAACTACACATGATCATGTGATTTCCAGTGTCCTCTGGTGCCTGGGGAAGGGGCGAGGGGGGGACCCTGCGATTATAGCCAGGTAAATAAAATCCTAGCTAGCAATCCCTGGCTAGTGGTCCTTTTTACCCACAAACAGCCAGCAGCAACAGATAGCCATACCAAACACCAACCATTGATTCAGCTCCTGAACCGCCTGTACAACTGAGGACACTGAGCCACTCCGGCAGATAAATTGCTCTACAAAGACCAGTTCAAACTAGTTATCAACAGAAAAGTGACTGTTGTTTTAAGCTTTACTGTACTGAGGGTAATTTCTTACATAGCACAGGTTAGCTGATATTAGAAAATATTATGTGAAGGCCATGGTTTTCCAGTGTCTCAGTTCTCCTGGGTTTTGTATCTGCTTTTGAACTTTGGACTGGATTAGGGACTTAGATGATAAGGTGTTGCCTGGCAGGTCCACCACCGGAGCAGCTCTCTACCCAGCTATCTTTTCTCCTGCTCCCCAGCTGCCTGGACTACTTGGGTCACAAACCGGGAGACAACAAAGACAGTGAACTCAGCAGAAGTGAGTGGGGTACAGGACCAAAACCCCATTGTCTGTACCTACTCCCAAATTCTCTTACCAGCAGAGACATCACAATGGGAAAAGATCACCTTAAAGACACCATTACCAACTCCCAGGGCCATTTGATATCACCAGAGAGCAACAGTCCCACCACCACCACCACAAGCTCTGGAGATATTACCACATCTGACCCAGAAACAAACCCCACACTGATAGACACTTGATTTTTGACAAAGAAGCCAAAACCATACAATGGAAAAAAGACAACATCTTCAATAAATGGTTCAGGTCTAACTGGATGCATACCTGTAGAAATATGCAAATAGACCCATATTTATCACCCTACACAAAACTAAAGTTCAGTTGGATTAAAGATCTCAAAATAAAGCCAGATACACTAAATCTATTAGAAGAAAAAGTTGGGAAAAGCCTTGGGTTCATTGGCCTAAGAGACAATATCCTGAAAGAAACAAAACAAAACAACAACAACAACAACAACAACAAAAGCACCAATACTTCAGGACCTAAGATCCTAGTAAGTGGGATCTCATGACACTGAGAAGCCTCTAATGAGACAAAGGACACTATTAACAGAACAAAGCAACAGCCTACAGACTGGGAAAAGATCTTCACCAACCATTTGTCCAACAAAGGGCTAATATCCAAAAAAAATATAAAGAACTCAAGAAAGTAAACACCACCAAAACAAATAACCCAATTAAAAAACAAGGTACAGAACTAAACAGAGAATTCTAAACAGAGAAATATCAAATGGCTGAGAAACACTTTAAGAAATGCACAACATCTTTAGTCATCAGGGAAATGCAAATAGAAATGACTCTGAGATTCCATCTTACACCCATCAGAATGGTTAAGATCAAAAACTCAAGTGACAGTACATGCTGGTGAGGATGTGGAGAAAAGGTAACAATCCTCCATTGCTGGTGGGAGGGCAAACTTGTAGAACCACTTTGGAAATCAACCCGGAGCTTTTTCAGAAAATTGTGAATAGGGCTACCTCAAGACCCAGCTATAAAACTCCTGGGCATATACTCAAAAGATGCTCCTCCATACAACAGGGACATTTACTCAACTATATTCATAGCAGCTTTATTCCTAATAGCCAGAATCTGGAAACAACCTAGATGTCCCTCAACTGAAGAATGGATAAAAAAACTGTGGTACACTTACACAATGAAATACTACACAGCCATCAAATCCAAGGAAATCTTGAAAATTTGCAGACAAATGAATGGAACTAGAAAAGATCATCCTGTGTGTGGTAAACCAGACCCATCAGACATGCATGGTATATACTCACTTATAAGTGGCTATTAGCCCAACATAGATGTCCTCTGAGTGACTCCGCCCAGCGGGGAATCCGGACAGATGATGGGACTTGGAGCCAGACACTGGGTGAAACACTGCCAATTGTATGGAAGAGTTGGGGGATGAAAGGACGGGGAGTGGGGTGGGTGTGCCAGGAGCCCCATAAGGAGACTCTCAAGGTTAACGGATCTGGACCCAGGGTCCTGCACAAACTGCTGCAAGAACATGGCAAGCAGACAGCCTAGACTGCTTGTTCAGATGTAGCCGATGGACAGCTCATTCTTCACGTGGGGAGAGCAGGGTACTGCCTCTGACAGGAAGTCTGGTGCCAGGGATTTGATAACTGCCTCTTGGTGGAGCTGCCCTGTGGGAACACAGAGGAATGGGATGCAGGCTATCCAGATGAGACCTGATAGGGTATGGTCATATGGTGGGGGAGGAGGGCCCCACCTGTCAGAGGTTTAGGGGAGGGGAATAGGGTGGAAGAGGGAGGGAGGGTAGAAATAGAAAGATACAAGTGAGGGGATAACAATAGGGATGTAATGTCAATAAATTATAATAAAATAAAATATTTTTAAAAGACCAAGAAAAAAAAGAAGGTGTTGATTTTAGTTGTTCCCTCCCTCTTTCTAACAGATTGTTTCAGACATAAATATTAAATTATAGTACTGAAGAATGAAAGCACAGGTCATATAGTCTTATTGATTCATGCCACAATGTAAATGTTTTTTAAAAAATAAACATGAACAAAAGAAGCCAGATGAAAGAGACAAAATACATATTATCTGTGTTTCTTTTTATGTGCAGTTCTAGAAAAGTGTATGTATTCCTGTATAATGAGAGAAAGCCAACCAACAGTTGTCTGTTGATAGGTTCAAGGATGAAAGAGTGGCCTACCAAGGGGCATTACGAGATTTGGGGGATGATGAAGGAATACATAAATCGTCTTGATTATGGTGATGAATTCATGGGTAATACTATGTACATAGAAAAAGCCATAAAACAGCTCATTTTAAAGATGTACCATTCAACAGCCACAGTTGGCGGTGCATGTTTATAATTTCACTGTTCAGTAGGTGAAGGCATGACCATCAGGGTTTAAGGCCAACTTAAGATACATATAATTTTAGACAGTGAGTTAGTTAGAGACCAGCTTAAGTTACCTAAAATTCTTCAGAAACCAAAAAATGCCACTAGCAAGAAGATTGTGTGGTTGTGAGCACTGGCTTCTCTTCTAGAGGACTCAGGCTCAATTCTAAGCACCCACATGGAGGCTCACAGCCACCTCTAACTCCAGTTCCAAAGACAATGGTCTCATCTGTTCTCCTTGGGTACCAGGCATACATGTGGTACACAAACATAAATGCAGGTAAAACACTCATGTGCATAAAATAAATAATCATAAATTATAGCAAAAGCTGTGCAACTTGTGCCTTAATTATATCTCAATTAAGCTCTTAAAAGAGGCTAAGCATAATGAACAAAACTTTCTCATTGGCTTCTAATTCATAAATAAGATGTGGAATCAAAGTACTGTTCTCACAAAGATGTGTAAGCTCTACCTCTCCAGAGCTTCGTGAGAACGCAAGGAACTGTGTAGACCTGTATACTACCTTATGAGGCAACGAAACCTTGTAGATGTGTTTATAGAGGGCTGGAGCCTGAGATCGGGAAGTTACCCAAGACTGATTGTATAAGCTTGATCATAATCATATGAGTCTTGATAAGGGAAGAATTCTTTACCAGATGGGATAGCAAGAGGAGATGGAAGGAGAAGATGGGTCTGAAGGACTCAACCTACCAGGAGAATAGGGAAAGGAAGCCATGAGCCCAGAAATCGAGGACTGGGGGACAAGACAACGGAGATTTTAATTTTTATCCTTACAAAGAGTTATTCCACGGATAGTTCAAATGACCACAGAAACAGTTCCTTTCCTAGAATTTTCTAAAGGAACTGCAGCTCACAGTCACCTTGGTAGTGGCCAGAACCTTGGAAGAACTGGAAAACACTACATTGGTGGTGTCTTGTGTCACTGAGTGGCAGCTAATTAGAGAAGTTCTAGAAAAATTAATACGGGAAGTGTTTATGGCAAACAGTTGGAGTTAACTGGTGAAATAGATATTTGAATGGTCTGTGTTTCCTAGCAATAGGTCACAAATAATAGTCACTGTATTTTGCCCAAGATATGTCATTTGGGTGTGGTAAGGGCTGGTTGTAGGAGTTGGAACTCTTGGGAGTTCTTAGTCTACGCCATATATTGATGACATTCCTCCTCCATCCCCATGGTAGAAATACCTTTCCATTAAAGAGTTGTCCCATAAGACTTATTGTGGGCTTCTTCTTCTTCTTCTTCTTCTTCTTCTTCTTCTTCTTCTTCTTCTTCTTCTTCTTCTTCTTCATTTATGTTTTGAAACTTTATTCTTTGAGCATTTCATACATGGCCACAATGCATTTTGTTCGTATCTGCTCATCACTCTCACCGCACAGTGCTCTCTGGACAGTCTCTAACACATCTCCCCCAACTTCATGTCCTCTCAAGAAAAGATATTTATAACCCACAAATGAGCACTGCCCATATCTGTATGCTGCCTGCACCAGAGCAGCAGGAGATCAAGCCAGCTGAAGTTCCAGCATGGGTGAGGGAGAGGCTCCTGACTTTTTTTTCTTTAATGCAAAAATTTAAAGCCAACTGATTCCAAAAGAAAACATGGTGATTTGAGGGAGTGGGGTGGGGGCAAAATAACCTTTCAAAGCTCTAAAACCTGAAAACAAACTTAACGGCTAAAATTCCAGCTCCACTCTTTGCCTTGGAAGTTACTCAGCTTTCTCTATCCTGCTTATGCTGTTATAGAATAGTGGTGACAATGATGCGCCAGAAGTTAAGATGGTACAAATATACAAACACAGTTTGTCTTATAAAGGCCCTTTGTATGACTGCTGCATAAAAAACAGCAGCGCCAATGCTGGCCTGCTGATTGCTCTAATGATAATAGTGCTGTTGCTGCTAGTTAAGACAATTTCCTTTTGAGTAGTGATTTCACCTAACTTCATAGGTTTAGTAAAAGAAAGCTTGGTTTTTGGGGCCTGATGAGTTGGATGATCTGTGTAAAGAAACTGGGAGCTAGCCAGCCCCTGAGGAACCACATCCTAGGTTGATCTGTAATGCCTACATCACACACACACACACACACACACACACACACACACACACACACACACACACACACACAGAGCTTGCCTTTTAAGTGCTAATCCCGATAAGAAGATGCAGGTCCCTTTCTATGCTTGCTCACCCCCTCACACCCCACCCTCAAATAGTTCCTGTTTGTGTCGAGACAGAAGCAGGAAGAGAAAGTGACACAGTGGTGCTGAGTAAGCAGAATTCAGTCTGATTGCTTCTTCCCCCACCCCCCGCCCCCCATGAGAAGGGTGTGTGGACAGAGCACGGGTTATGCTTCTTCATTTTCTTCCATCTTTTCAGTTTTTTCCAAATGGCCTTGAGCTCTCTCCCGACTCTTTCCTTATCAGTGCACAGCCATGAGCTGGAAGATTCCTAAAGTTCTGTTGTCTCTCAAAACAAAACAGAACATTCCAACCAAATTTAAACAGAGCCCTTTACAACATTTACAATTCTATTACATATCAGTTTTCCTGCCTGGCCTTTATTTGAGGAAAGGCTCTCTCGGATATGAGGGAGTTGGGTTTTTTTTTTGAAAATTAAATCAGACAGACTAAAATGATGATATGATTCACAAGAAGAAAGAAGATACACTGTGTGATAGCAGAATTATTTTTGGAGCTCTTATTTTCATGACTTCCAGTGCACAGAGGAGAAAACATATGGACTGGATTGCTAATTTAGGCCTGTGCTTGCTGCAGGCTCTGGGTGCAGGTTCTACACAACAGGCAGACAATTCTTTGGTCTCCATGTTTGAACGGAGTGCTGCAAGAGATGCTGTCTGACATGTGACGACGCGGTGTTCTACAATCAGGCTCCAGAGTGAGCATAGCTCATCATCATTGTGGCTGCAAACAGGCCTGACCTTCCTTCCCAGTGTGCACATTGGAAGGGGTGGGTGTGCACAGGAGCGCTGTGTGGGCAGCCTTGAGAGTGGATATTTTGATTTGAAAATTTTGTTAGTTGCCATAGTGATTGTCACAATTATGTGGTTTGTTCTGTCTTAATGGTGCTGAATACATCTTAAAAGCACCCAGAAAGTGGCAGGGTTTTACCACCTCCCCCTCATATATTCACTCTCTCTGTCTCTGTCTCTGTCTCTGTCTCTGTCTCTGTCTCTGTCTCTCTCTCTCTCTGTCTCTCTCTCTCTCTCTCTCTCTCTCTCACACACACACACACACACACACTTACTGAGAGAAAAACAACTCTGTGTGGTTGGATTTTAAGTTCAAGGAAAACAATGGAAAAATATCACTTGCATGTCTCTGTGTGGAGTATGTTCATTTCCTAAGCATCTACTAATGAGATTCCTTTCTCAGTACAGAAATCAACAGGAAGTGATTTTTTTCCTTTTTTTGTTTTTTCCAAAACAAGGAGCCCCAGAAACCAAGGTTACAAAGTTTTATGAAAAGAACAGGAAACTTTCTCTTGTTCTGAATATGTGGTGTCAGCAAAGCTGCTGCTCAGGCGCAGGTTGTAATGTCTGCCGAATCCCAAAAGCAGTCTCTGTAGCTGTGCCTGGTGCTGCCAACTGCTTCCTTCAGAAAGCAGACCTGGGAGAAGACTTGTAGGTGGCTCTGGCAATTCTGCTTCTTTGGCTTAAATATGTACCTATTGAAATGATGGGAACTTCAATGTCTAAGGCTAAAATCATTACAGGTTTCCTAATATTTTGATATAGAAATATATGTATGCATACCTATCTGAGTATTAATTCTGAATTTACTATAGAAAATACCATCTGGTGGTGATGTGTACACCTTTAATCCCAGTACCAGGAGGCAGAGGCAGGTGGATCTCTGTGTATTTGAGGCCTGCCTAGTCAGAGTGCATTCCAAGACATCCAGGGCTACACAGAGAGACCCTGTCTCAAAAGCCAAAACAAACAAAGTCCTCCCCCTGCCCCCGCAAAGTAACAAAAAAGAAAAGAGTGAGGGTGTCTTCTTTGGGTTACTTTCTAACTGGGGGTGGGAGGAGTGTGGGCGGGGCTGTCTATGACTTTGAGCTGTATCCCATGGGCACTGAAGAGTTGCCATTGGTTGACAGATTTATGAAAGGAACACAATGGTGAAGACAACTTTATCTGGGGACAGATGGCTGCACATGCTGGGTTGAGGACAGTAGGAATTGATTAACTCTTAACTGTTACTAATTAAATAACCCGAAAGGGTCTGGGATAAGTGATGATTAAATGGTACTTACCATATTCAATATATAAATCTCATAAATCTGTCAATTAAAAATTAGTATTGCTGAGCACCATCGCAGGCATGGTAGTACATGCCTGTAATCCCAGCACTCAGGGAGGCAGAGGCAGGAAGATCTCTGTGAATTTGAGACTAGCCTGGTCTACAAAATGAGTCCAGAACAGCCAAGGCTACACATAGAAACACTGTCTTGAAACGAAAATGAACAAACAAAAAATTAATATTGTCAACATTAGATTCCTTGTAGAACTTTGCCCTTTACTGCCTTCAGTGTTTACTTCCAGTATTGGTGTTTCAGGTGAACTTTTTTGGTTAGACTTTCACACAACTACTTTTAAAAAATAGATAAAAGGGTTTTGATAGCATAAATTAAAATGACAATGAGCTGTCACTGTGTAAAATAAAAGTCTAAACCCAGAACACTGACAACTCAAACACTGCCCAGGGTTATAACCTGTTAAGAACTCGTTTTTCTTTCTAGCAGCAATGTGAAATGGTATAGCTTGTTTGGGAGATAATTTGGCACTTTCATATAAAACTAAACATGTCTTGTGTAGGTTTAGAGACTAGGAACTGTGAGTTATCTACTTGGTATACTCAGAGATGTTAAAATGAACATACATACATATACACACACTAAAACAAACAAACAAACAAACAAACAAATAAAAAACCCACAACAGCCAAATGAAACCAAAATTGGACATAGGTGCTTACAATAGATGTATTATTAGTTGTTAAAAGCATCTAAAAATGATTTTAGAAGGTAAATGGGTAAACTGAGATAAATCTAGATAATGCATTGAACTAAAAATATATGAACTATCAAACCAGGAGAACACAGGGAAGAAATTCAAAGGTATGTTACTAAGTGAGAGACATCTGTCTGAAAAGGTGGCATATTGGATGATACCAGGTATATTACACTTGGCAAAAGGCAAAATTCTTGAGACACTAAGATTAGTGGTTGTCAGGGGCTAGTGGGGGAGAAAGAAATGAATAGGTGGGTGCAGATGATTCTTTGGGCCATGGAAACACTGAGTATAATACTTTACTGATGATTATATATCTTTATATGTGTATATAAATGCATATAAGACATACCTATGCTGGTTGAGCGGGAACCACTATGTATCCAGATGTTAATTGCTTGCTCCCCAAGATTCTTACTGTTTTAAGCAAACTCTCATGTAATCAAAATGACATTTGTGAACTTTGGCTCCCAAATTATCCCTGATTGGCTAAATAAAGTTGCCTGCATACCTTGGTTGGGCAGCAGTGAGGTAGGTGGAGCTTAGAGGACAGAGAATCATGAGGGGAGGGAAGAGGAGAGGGAGGAGGTAAGGCAGGAGAGGAGGAAGAAGAAAACAGAGTCGCCATGGATTCAGCGTGAACTAGAAGCGTGTGCCTGGGAGGAGCTTGCATGAGGATTGGCAGACAGAGAGAAGCAGCCCCAGATGGAAAACATGCGCAGTATTTATGGGAACGATGGATGGAAAGTAGCCCAGATAGGAGTTATTAGAGCAAGTGGCATGGGATGTGAGGCTGGGAGATAACAAGGTAGTTTAGGGGCTTAGTTTCTGCCCAGTTCCAGTGTATAGATGTATCAAAAATCTAACTGATGCCTGTATTTTTATTGCTTTGATAGTGGGTTAAATAATAACTGCTGCAATAATTACATGTATTAATAGTAAATATTAATAAGCCAAGAGTGAACGGTAAGGGAAAGTGTGGAGTATGGGTGGCAGTGATCTGTCGAATAGGCTCCTCATCTTTAAGAGTTGTACCACTGGGCAAGAGGGATGCTGGCTGTAGATGTGTGTAAACGCATGGGGGAGTGGGGAGCAAATGGGAAACCTCTGCTTTTTGCTTTTAGTTGTGCCGAGAACTTAAAATTAGTCTGAAACAAGAGAGTTAAAAAAGTTTAATGATAACAATTTAATACACTGCTGGAAAATTATTTTCAGTGGAGCCATTTTCAGGGAAAATGATGTTATTGTTTGGTCCTTCTATGCCTTTTTCCTCCTGCTGAGAAGCAGAGCATTGAGCAAATGTTAAATTTTTATTAAAAAGGAAACAATATATAATGATATAAAGTTCCAACTATTGCTCTTAAAGTTTTATTAAATGCATGAATGCATCTAATTAAGAAAAGTGAAAAAAGTCACCAACTAGTGTTAGTATTATTAAAAAAAAATCACCTTTTTCCTTAAATATTTTAAATTTATTTTGAATAAGTAAGGCATTCTTGTGATTTAAAAATGATAAAAAGTGGGAAGTATCACTTACTTTAGAATCTCCCATTGAGTTCACAGGTCTAGTACTTTGGGTAACAGGCAGTGCAAAGTCTTTTAGGATTTGTTCCTGCTTGTAGAAACAAATTATCTTTTGTTTTTTTGTTCCTAAAGTTTTCATATAATATATCCTATTTCTTTTCACTCAATAAATGCTCTACTGTCCTGCTCTATTTTCAACTACACCTTTTTTTTTACTAGTGTATCTTTGGTCCTATTCAACTTAACCACACAAGAATAATAATTAAATGCACTTTTGATGTCAGTTATAATTTTATGTTTCATTTTC
This sequence comes from Acomys russatus, assembly GCF_903995435.1. Taxonomy (NCBI): domain Eukaryota; kingdom Metazoa; phylum Chordata; class Mammalia; order Rodentia; family Muridae; genus Acomys; species Acomys russatus. The sequence continues at coordinate 21,368,326 of NC_067167.1, read as the reverse complement.
TTACCAAGTTGAATAGCAGGTGATGTAGCCTAATGCTTTGGAATTTCACTGAGAGTATGCCGAAATTACAAAATAATTCCAGGAGAGTTAACACGTTCAAGATGTGATTCTCCCCTTCCTTGAAAGGCCATTTTGTGATCATGATTAGCATGCTAGGTTTTATTTTAATAGATCTCATTGTTCTTGACAAAGTCATTTGTGTGTTTTATTAGTATTCCAGTTATATATAGATTTCTTGTTTGTCTGTAATTTATTGTTTCAGAAAAGGCTTATAATCTGTGTCTAGTGTTTCAGGTTTCACAGCAGACACTTTGATGCTTCTCTTTGGAGCTGTCAATACAATGAGATAGTTTCTAGTATAGTCTTCTTAGTATCAGCATGGTTTTAAGAAGTGATAAGAAACCAAACTGAACCAAACCTAAATGAAATAAAACAAAAGAAAATGTATCCTTCTCAGTCTTCAAATCCGGATTTTAGCAACCGAAATAAAAACAAAACAACAACCAAACAGCCTATGTTAAGTGAGCAGATGTATTGTTTACATAATGATCAGAGCTCTTTCTAATATTTGTCACAATTCTGTGATGCCATTATTACTAGTTTTGTCTTATACTGGGAAATAATAAAGATAATAGTCACTAAATTACATTTATAGGTTTACATAGCCAGTAACTTTTAGAAATAGATTTTCAGCCTAGATTGAAGGAGTGAACAAATAGATAATGAATATACAAGAATATGGTAGACAAACCATGGTAACCAGGGAAGACTCTTTCAAACAAGAATATTTGAGCAGCTGTCTAGTGTATGTGTGACAACCAACCACATAAGGGTCAGGGTCAAAACATATTTATCTAGAACCAACACTAAGAATAGAGCTTCAAGACCATGGCAGGAGGAAACCTGCTACATGATGAGCCTGAAGCCACATAGTGGATTGCAAAGTGAGTGCAATGGGAGAGGCTAGGGAGAGAGTTACTTCAGAGTCTCACTAGAGGACCAGGTCACAGATGAGTGGCAGTGAAGGGGGCAGAGGTTGTGCATGGATTTGAAACACATTCTGGAGGTCAAATCAACTATTTCTAATAAACTTGATAAGAGGAATAAAAAAAAAGGAACAAAAATGATTAAACCACAGTACAAATGTACTACAGTATCTGAATGTGAACTTGTTACATAAATTTGTGCCAAAAAATGTTAAGTTTTAACATTTGAATTAATTGTGGTGGGAAAGAAGGTACAGCCTACTAGGGTTAATGATGGTACAAATACTTCTACATTAACATTAGGGAAGGCATTTTGCACATGGCAATTTTTTGATCGTGAGTAAAGTTCATTCATTCATTTGTTTAAGAATATCAGCAGTTGAAGAGAAATACAAACAAGTTCTGATTCTTGGCTTTAATTATGTTTGCCTAACTGGTTGGAATTTCATTTCCTATTACCTACCAATGTCTCCTTCTTTACATGAAGTTCTAAGACTGAGGATGTGTAAGCAGTTTGGCCTTGTCCACAGAGGCTCTGCATCCTAAGGTCTTGAATCCATTATGCTTGCTGTAGATGCTGTCTCCAGAACTCTGTAGGATACAAATACACCCATACAATGTATCCAGATACATCTATACAATGTATCCAGACACACCCTTACAATGTATCCAGATACGTCCTTACAATGTATCCAGATCCATCTATACAGTGTATCCAGATACATCTATACAAGGTATCCAGATATATCCTTACAATGTAACCAGATATATCTATACAATGTATCCAGATATATCCATACAATGTATCCAGATACATTCTTACAACGTATCCAGATACATCTATACAATGTATCCAGATACATCTATACAGTGTATCCAGATACATCTATACAATGTATCCAGATGCACTCTTACAATGTACCCAGATACATCCATACAAACCACTGTACATCACTGGCTCTAAGAAGTGATGGGAAACCAAAGGACACCGAAATGAAATGAAACAAAAGAAAAACAGATTATGGGTCTCACCCTTAAGGAATCTGGATGTTAACAGCTGGGGTGTGGGGGTGGGGAGCGGGGAAACAGCTAGCAAAAGCTATCAGACTGCTTTTGTGAAGTTTCCTCAGATCATTCCTGTTTAATTTGAGCTGCTATTTAATTTTGGCCTTTGCAATTACAGGATGTTAACAATGCTCTCAATTAGGACAGACGAAGAAAAGTGTCTAACACTCTTGCAAAGCACATCCGCCAACCACCTAAGTGCTGGAGTTCATGTAAAGCACAGAGGGCTTTCTTCCAAGCTCAGGTTTCCTGCTTCTCAGTTCACACCCACAGCTGTGTGTTTGAATATTCAGTAGTGAGGGGGGACGGAGGGGCCAGTCCCGTTGTTGGGTGGGTGATGTCTGTTCAGCAGTTCACGGTGTGACCTTTGACTGGATGGTGGAATCCAAATTTTAGGAGAACCTGGGATATCTGAGATGCTTCAGCTCTGAAGCTTCCAATAGAAAACACATTTATGACGAATTATCTTAAATTAAAATTTAATGGCCTCTAAATTGTAGATAAAACACTGAAGAAGCAAGTCTCCTGTGTGGATAAACATCATTAGTGTGCAAGTAGCAGCACTTCTTTGGCTTCTATTTCCCTCTGGGTTTTATGGATCCTTTTCTGCCTAATATGAATGCCAATACGCTTTTCTTTCTGACTTCCCCAGCGTGCCTCCTGAGTTAATAGCTGGCTTTTGACTTGTCGTCACTTGTGAAAAAGAAGAAAAAGTGCTAGTTCCTGGCTGAGGAGAAACTTCACCTGCCATCCGCAAATGCTGGCTCTGCCAGTGCCTTGTGATTCTTCAACTCCCAGGAAATCCTCTGAGAAATGCAAAGGACAGGCCCACCTCCACAGCCTAGCAAGCTTCTGGCTTAGTCACCTCCGTGGGATGAAGGCTGACACAGCTTACTGATGGGTCTGTATACACTCAAGCGCTCCCTGCCAGGCACAAGGCAGCTGGGAAGCCTGACCTTATACCGCAGATGGTGTTGGAGTTTTGACTTCTCAGTTTGTTCTTGCATTCCAAGTGGAAGCCTTCCTTTATGTAGCCTACCTTTCTGGATTGAGTGGAGGTGGGAAAAGATGGTGGAAGAGAGAGAACATGGAGACTCTTGGGGGACACGTGGGTTCTGGAAAAAAAAGTCATGTGGTTCACTCCCTGAAGCGATCTCCAACAGTCTAAATGGCCGCAGCTTGAATGACCTGACAGGTACACGGACGTGTCAACCTTCCTACAACCCTTACAACCATAAGACACAGGTTGTAAACCCAGAAAGCGGGTACATCACAGCTAACCCGATGCTTTCCTGTTCGGCCCCTGGGGGGAGGTGCAACAGAGAACCTTTATCCTACCTAACATATTTCTAGGTTAAAAATCTTTCTTTTTCTTTCTTTTTTCTTCCTTCCTTCTTTCCTTCCTTCCTTCCTTCCTTCCTTTCCAGATTAGTGATCTTAGTACCTGCAGATTTGGCTGCTGTTGTTAAATGATATTTTTGCTTTATCCCTGCTTGGTCTCTAAGACAAAATGCACTATAGACAAAATCTTCCTATTAAAGTCTATGCATTAGTTTCCTTTCCTCTTGCTGTGATAAAATGCCCAGATTAAAACGCATTGAAGAAAAAAATGGCTTACTTTAGCTCATAGCTCACAGCTACAGTCTGTCTTGATGGGACACTCATAGCAGAAGGAGTTTGAGGCAGTTTGTCACATTGTCTCTGTAGTCTGAGACAAAGACTGTGGCTCGGCTTGCTTTCTCTGTTCCTATGTAGTCCAGGATCCCATCCCATGATCTACAGATACCACAGTCACAATGAGACTTTCCACCTTGGTTTACTCTATCAAGAGACTCCCTTACTGCATGCTTAGCAGCTTGTCTCCTACAGCAGTGATCCTCAGCCTTCCTAACTCTGTGACCCTTTAATATAAGTCCTTATGTTGTGGTGATCCCCCCAACCATTAAATTATTTCACTCCTACTTTGTAATGATTTTCTACTGTTAGGAGTATAGTATAATTATTGAATATGCAAGATATCTAATATACCACCTCTGGGAAAGGGGTCAGTAGATCCCTCCCCCAAAGGGGGAGAAACACTGTCCTGGATGATCATGGCCTTACTAGGCTGACAATAGTCACCATCACAGTCTACAAATCACCTAGTTTAGTTAACCAAGAATATCTACATCCACTTTCAATCACATTTTATCTGCCATATGATTTGCTCAAACACCCGTTTTCAAGTTGGAAATGACTAAGTTGAGGGTCGCAGGCAAGAGCAAGGTCTGTGATGTCAACAACCCATGTATTTGAGGTTTACTCTGCTTCTTTGTCATCATGGACAAGAGGCTAAACAGCTAAGCCTCAGCTTCCTTATCTGGTGAGTGGATGTAATTATTTTAAGGTACTTTGTCACACGGATTGTTCAGATGACTAAATCATTTAAATAAGGGACTTAGCATGATGTCAGGTATATGAAAAGTACAAATGCTAGCAGAGACATGCCTGAGTTCCTTTCTGTCTCAGTAGGAGGAATGCCACGAGGGAGCAGTATATATGGTGATTGGTGTAGGAGAGCTAAGTCATAGAGCCGATTTATAAAAGTAAAAGGAATCTTGGTGAATATATAATGTCCTTTACTGAGGCACTGAGGAACTTTACACAATGAATAGACTTTAACAAAGGGTTTGATATGCATTCAAGCCATTTTTAATAAAATACTCAGATCATGTTAGGTTGAAAAAATCGTGTGTGTGTGTGTGTGTGTGTGTGTGTGTGTGTGCGCACGTGTACATCTGAACCCATGTATGTGCATGGATTTTGTTCTAGTCATGGTATTTTTCTCTTGCAGCTCATCTTGACTGATGACTCTGAGGAGATATACTGCATATATGTTTCTCACACGTAAGTACAATAGTATAATGCTGTTATTGATAGTTTCTAGGATGATTATAATGTCTATGACAGGGAATATCTTCTCATTGTTATTTTCTCAATGACTTGTTGAATTTCAAGAGAAATTTGTAGGAGTTAATGAGTGAAAACTTAAAAATATGAAAAGTTATCATATCAAATTGATCACTTGTCTAACTTATAACTAGCAGAAAATTCTTCTAATTTTTTGGGAGAGGGTGTTTTTACAAATAATTTTGAATTGTGTGTGCATACCTTCAAAACTAGAACATAGCCCAATGGCTCATAAAATGTGTCCTGAGAGTTTTGCTCTGTTGAAAAAGGGATAAGATAACACTTACCCAGTTTCAGCCTTGGTACCTCAATTTGCAAGAGCTAATAAAATATTTTTTCTTTGCCTGAAGTTCATCTCCTACTAGTTGCATAATACCAGATTGGTGTCTTTACTCTCTGAGAAGCCAAATCTCAGTTCCTGGTGCTTTAATGGGATAAATCCATTCTCATGTTGGCATTTTGCCAACTGCTTTGACATACATACACGTCTGAATGAAAACACTGCAGAAGTTTTAATTGGCGGACATCCTCCAGTGGGACTTTCAGGCTGACTCCTAACTTTTGATTATTCAAGTGTTACTGACCAAGTCAGGAAGTAATCATCTGTCCCTTCTCACATTATTACTTACAAATTGAGGATTGACATTTTATGCTAATATATTCTCCAATAAACTGTGCCATCATCTCTTTCTCTAGTGAAGCAAAAATATCTTTCCTATTAAAGATGGGCAGTATCAGGCCACAGTCCCAGGCATCTAGAACTTTGTCTCTGTCTCTGTTAGCCAAGGCAAAGTAACCTGCTAGAGTGTTCCAACAGGATATAGTTGTGACCCTGCTGGCTCTGGTCACCACAACAAATGTCAGGGAGTGTCTGGAGCTTTAGCAATAGATATTGATGAGTCAGTGGTCCAAGGTGCTATCATACCAAAGGGCAGAATTGAGAGTATAAGAATGATGTAGAGAGCTGGAGAGATGGCTCAGTGGTTAAGAGCGCCACCTGCTTTCCCAAAGGTCCTGAGTTCAATTCCCAGCAACCATATGGTGGCTCACAACCATCTATAATGTGATCTGATGCCCTCTTCTGGCGTACAGGTGTACATGCAGACAGAATATTGTATACACAATAATAAGTAAATCCTTCTTTAAAAAAAAGAATGATCTAGAGAAAACAACACTGTATAACTTTTCCTTACTACCCTCCCTTGCCTGAATTATTATGTAAACAACATTGGATTTAACTGACTGCAAGATGAAGGAAAACAGAAATAAATGACACAAATGGATGGGTAGGATTACAGTTTGATACACTTGCATAGATTAAGAAAGCCTCACACTCACTGTAATGTATTTCACTTTGTAATGAGGAGTAGCTTATGCCTCTCTCTTCTCTTGGTATTTTAAAGTTAAGAAGGAAGAGCATGGCTGTCTTTGAATTACATCCTGTTCGTGCATCAGCAGTATCCAGAGCCTCGTGATAATGCTAGGAGGGGAAGGGTGCACAAGGGCCTTGGTTTTGGTAGAAATCAGAGAATGTTGGTCAGAGTTGGTGTGAACCCCCTAGTATATGTTTGCAGCTTCCTCCATCAACTCCTCCTTTCCATATAACTGGGAGCATTTTGATCCACCAGACAAAATGTATTCATTCCAGACATATGGAGCAGGCTCTAAAATTCAAGACAAGGGGTGGCACTTAGAGCTTCATAAGATGAAGGGGAAAAGAATTAATTCAGGAGCGTAGGATGACAGATGGGAGAGACAGCTTTTTCAAGGATTGATCGGTGAAGCAGGGGAAAGAGTGAATCTAGATAAAGAAGCACAACACCAGGGAAACACACACACACACACACACACACACACACACACACACACATTCTAGGCCGAGGATGACACATTGACTTGACCTTTTAACATGTTTTGTTTTTCTGCAGCTTTTTAAAATAGAAGCATAGTACTTGTATTTCCCTTTCAGGGATATTTAAAAACATTATTTACTTAAAAAAATAAAGATGCTGCAAACCATCAAAGCTTCCCAGAGCTTACCTATAAAGCACACACTAATAGTTGTTATGCTTATCTGTGGTAAAGAGAGACATGCATACAGCGAGTCTGGCCACTTTTATGTCAAATAAGCAGCCACCAGCTGCCAGAATAACTGCTTTTAAAAATTATTTTAAGATCTCTCTGTCTAATCCCAGCTATTTTCTATGACAGTTTTAATTTAAACTATTATTTTTTAAATGAGGGAAGTGTGGGTTGGAGTAATACCAGGTCAAAAAAAAAAAAGATTTCTTTTATGTTTTTATGTGTAATATATCTTTTAAGAAGTTTATTTAAGCATTAAAAAGTCCATGGACATCTATAAAATGTAAACCTTGCACAAATGAATAAATAATGGCATGTGGTTGCTCTGGCTAGGACTATCAGTCACATGTAATGAAAAAATAAATCCCATTGTTTGGAAATAGGTTCTCATGTAAGCTTAAAGATTTATTACTAAGTGCTTATTCATAGAATATGAAAATGTTAGGGTTCATCTGAAAAAATCCTATTTGATCAATTTTATCATTGGTAAATTTTTGTTCTATCAAGCATGGATATTGTAGTGAAAAATAAAGAACATAAGGGTGGAGATCAGATCTGGGGAGAGCAGGGGCAGGAGGAAAGATGGCTTCCTGCAGAGAAAAGAGAAACTGTGGATGGAGGCATCTCTGTGACAAGCTGGAGACCTGAGTCAGAATAAGCCTCTGGGAGCATAGGAGTGGCACGCTTGCTGAGACCCTAGTGGCAGGGGCCATGGAGACTGAAGAGGACACCCTCTCACTAGACAAGGCTCCTAGTGGAGGGAGGAGAGCACCGACCCACCCACAAAAACTTTGATCCAAAACTTATCCCGCCTATAAGATGTGCAGGAATAAAGATAGAACAGATAGAGCAGAGATTGAGGGAATGTCCAACCAATGCCTGGCCCAACCCAAGACTCAGCCCATGGGAGAGAGTCAACCCCCGACACTATTAATGATAATCTGCTATGCTTGCAGACAGGAGCCTAACAGACTTGTCCTCTGATAGCCTCTATCCAGCAGAGGTCGGAAACAGATGTTGGGACTGTCAGCCAAACACTGGGTGAAGCATAGGGAGTCTAGTGGGAAAGTGAAGGGAAGGATAAAAGGACCTACATGTAACAAGAGCTCCACAGGAAGACCAACACAGCCAACTACCCAGGGCCCACAGGAGCCTATGGAGTATGAAGCACCAACCAAGGACCATAAATGTGCCGGATGTAGGTCCTCTACAAAGATGTAGCCAATGGGTTGCTCAGGTTTCCTGTGGGTCCCCGAGTAAAGGGAGGGGGCCTGTTTCTAACATGGACTCTGTTGCCTGCTTTGTGATCATTTCCCCTTGACAGGATTGCTTTTCCAGGCTGTAGAGAAAGAGGACAAACTCTTGTCCTTGATGAACTGGGGGTGGGTGGGTGGGGTTCCCTTTTTTCTGAGCAGGAGGTAGGAGGAAGGGAGAGGCTGAGAGAAGAGGGTGGAGGCTAGGAACGGGATGTAAAGTGAATAAATAATGTAATTTAAAAAAAGAAAAAAGAAAGGAAGAACACGTGACCAAGCATATACACAGCAATGAAGTCTATAATGCAAGCAGTAATGAAAGTATTACCAGATATTAGTCTTCCCCAGGTAATTACCAAACAGTCTTCCTCCTAAAAGCTCTAAGGCAGTGGTTCTCAACCTTCCTAATGCTGTGACCCTTTAACACAGTACCTCATGTTGCGGTGACCCCCTCCCCACCCCCAGCCCCTGCCACAAAATCATTTTCGTTTTTTACTTCCTAACTGAAACTTTGCTACTGTTATGAGTCATAATGCAAGTATCTGATTCAAGATCCCTGTAAAAGGATCATTGTAAACCCCCACCAAGGGGTCATAAACCCAGGTTGAGGACCACTGCTCTAAGGCCATGGTTTGCTTTAAATAAGCCAGACACTCTGTTATTCTAGTTTGAAGGGATCCCTTCATGCTTGGAAGTAATGTGCAGTTTCTAAGCTGCCTCTTCAGACACTGAGTAGAGGAGAAGGGAGTTGTTGTTTATGTTATTTAGAAATTGTGGGAAATCTCCACTGAAATGTAGAAAACCAGAATTTGTAATTGATTATGAGTCTTTAAATGAAAACAGTCCAGTGAGCCATTTTATTTGGAACACTTCCTGTGAGTTCTAAGCAATAACTGGTAGCGGAGTGTGTCCTTAAGAGTGAGTCTGCTTTCAATTGCTGTCCCTTGCTATGTCAACATCTTTGTTAATGGTCACTTAATCCATGCTGATAGTCCTAGAACTGATGAGCCGGCTCGGTGGGAAAAGGCACTTGCCACCAAGCCTGCCAACAGGAGTTCAGTTCCTAGAATAGTGTTGTCCTCTGACCTCAACATAGGCACAATGGTGTGCATGCACACAGCACTATCCCCACGCCTGTTGGAGACCCTGCTACTAAGGTTGCAGTCCACAAGTCCTGATAGCTCTCTCTGAGCTTGCTGCAAAATGGACGACTCCCTTTCTCAGTGGGGCTTCCTCTTCTCTGCCTGACCTTACCGTGCAAGCATCTCTAAGCACAGATGCCTGACCTTGCTTGGAGGATGACCCTATACAGAGCCTCCTGCAAGCACCGCATGACTCAGCACTGGAGTCCTGCTCTTTCCCTCTGTCCATATAATTAGGTACTGGGTTAAGACTAGCCAGTCCTTCCTGCCCATAACCCTAAGAACCATTGCAGACCTTATCTCTGAAACAATACAATGAGCTGTCTCTCTTAAGCTGACTCCTGGTCATACTCATGGCTATAGGAACCCTGTTTGTTATTTCTGCTCACTTTGTCCTATTGGGCCTGTGACCCCAAGGGAAGAAAGAACCACATATCCCCAACACACGCACACACACACACACACACACACACACACACACACACACACACACACACACACACACATACCAGTAACACTGGCAGTGGGCCACTAAATAACTTCAAATCTAACATTCCGACATGCACATCTTCTGAAACCCAAATGTTTACAAGTACAGAACCTTGTACTTGTACAAGGGTCCAGCAGTGACCAGGTGAGTCTGAAAAGCACGACAGTACTTTGAAGATTGGTACTAAATATTCTAAAAGCAAGAGTGGTGGCTCTTATAATTTTGAAAGACTTTAACACAAGGGCATTCAGGACATATGAGACACAAGGACAATCAGAAACATACAAATGTCCTCGAACTCATCATTTTGAGAGCACCAGGGATTTTTCTTTTCTTTATTCTACTTCACTCCTTAGCCCTTCTCCTTTCCCTCCCTCTCCCTCTTTCACTTTCCCCCCTCTCTTCCCCCTTCCTCTACTCTGTCCTTCCTTCAACTCAATTTTCTGATTTGCACGATAAAAGCAGACACAAAGAGCAGTGGTGGGATGTAGGGCAAACGAGCTGAGGGACATGGGAACTGGCCTGGAGCAAGAGTGAGGTCAAGATGTGTCCTAATCCCAAAACTCTCATCTTGAGACCAGCAAGAGCAAGGATTACTCGCTTCCTGTTCTAGGCCTGCACACCCTGATCACAAGGACAGAGGCACACTCCAGAACAACAGTAGGAGTCTCAAGAGCTGCCGCATGTGGAACCATATTACACCCCAGGTTCTCCCTACACACATGTGACGTAATTTTTACAAAATGCCTGTGAATTTGCAGTTTATCAATCTCATTTTATTAGATGCTTCCTGGATCCAAAAGGGGGTAGAGCTGAATTTGAATTGAGCCACATTCCACCCAGATCTTCAGAGCTGTTATGCCCTATTAACTAGAATACTTGTATTTTTAGCCAATTTTGTTACATAGCACATCTTTCTGAAAACAACAAGAACAAACCCAACAGTCTACCCTTTGATAAAAGTTCAGGTTATACTGTGTGAGTAGTCAACTTTTACAGTGAGTGGGATTTGATTTATTGTTTTCATTGCAGACACAGTACCTGGAAGACTGTGGATTGCTAAATGAATATTAAATACATGGCTGTGGGAAAAATCATCTGTAGACATAACAGGAGCATAGTGAAAAGTGAAAAGTACTTGAAGAGTAAGATAACAATAAGACTAATCAACCAAATATTTGAATTATCTAATATATGTGAGTTACATAATACAAATTATTAACATTTGACAATACTTGTGCATATATATGCCTGTGTGTATGTATGTATGTGCTCATACCCATGTACACAGATACGTGCGGAGGCTACAAGTCAACATCTGGACTTGTCCTTAATCACTTCTCCACCTAATTAAAAAAAATAATTTGTTTAATTTTATTTGAGGGTGTCAGATTCCCCGGAACTGGAGTTACAGAGCATGTGGGTGCTGGGAATTGAACCCAGATCCTCTGGAAGAGCAGCCAGTCTGCTTAACTGCTGAGCCATCTCTCCAGCCTCCTCCAGCTAATGTTTTGAAACAGCATATCTCGCTGAGCTCACTGATTCAGTATACTTGCTGGCTAGTGATAGCAAGCTGTAATCCTCCTCTCTATACCTTCCCAGCACTGGGATTAGACATGTGGTAGGTCCCTGGCTTTTTATGTGGGTGCAAAGAGAGGATCTGAGCTCAAGTTTGTATACCTCTGTGGTAAACACTTTATTGACTAGACCATCTGTGCAATCCTAAAAACAATACATTTAGGTATCATATTACAAATTAGTAATAAAGTATCTGAAGATCAAATATACATCATGGACATGATACATGTTACTTTAAAAAATTAAGCCTTAAATATGAAATTATTACAGCAAGTTTTTTTTATCAATTTCATTTTAATATGTTTAACTTAAAATTCAGGATAAATTTCAGTATTTTTTAGGTACTATGGAAACTTGCTGAGTAAGAATTTACTATGTTTATTTTCCTTTAGTCTGCCTTGGTAACTCATGATTTCATCTCCTTACAGGTGTGTCTGTAGCTTTTTAGTGTTCTTACATTCAGGGTGACTGAGTATCCATTATTGGAACTTTAGGTTAAACATGCAGGGACTCAGGAAACCCTAGTAGAAAGAAAAGGAAGAAAATAAGAAAGAGAGAGAGAGAGAAAAGGAAAAGGGAAGGGGAATAAAGAGAAAGGGGGAAGAAAAAAAGAAGAGTGAAAGCATCTCTAGGTTATGTGAGACATGGCGAACTTGGACCACATCGATGGTCCATCGATCCATCCTGGTACACTCGTATCTCACGGGCTTTGATACTAATTCATGCTGGTGCATCTGAAGTAACTTTATCCTTCCATAGAATCTCTGTGTTGCTTCTACATCTCACACTAGAAAGCAGAATGTTCCCACCACAGGAAGTACAAGTGAAATTCAGGACCTACCTGTGACTCTCAGTTCCAATGTTCACACTAGCTATCCTTTCTATTCCCCACAGTCGATCAAGAAGCCAGTTTTTATTAAGCACCCCAAAGAACAAGCTACATAAAAGTTCTCGAGTATGAATACTCTTTGGAGTTATATTTCTGTTTCCCTCTCACTGAAGAAGGGACACATTTATTTATATTTATTGTGCCTTTCCAATCAGCGGGTTAAAATACTTCACATGAGTATACTTTCTAATGAAAGGCCAAATGACTGAGTGAGGAACTCATGAAGAGCCCTTTGCAAGTTTAAATTACACAAACGCTTAGGCTACTTGCTCGTACTCTTAGAGTGAGACAAATAAAAAATAATTATCGTACTTCCTTCCTCCGAAAAGCCAAGAACCACATACACTGTACATCACTCATTTATTCGAGGGTCATTTTTTTTTGGAAATAATTTCTGAGGTTGTCGGACCGGTAAATGAAAACATGTAAGATTCTTGATACTTTTGTCAGGGTAGTCATGGCTTTGAAGACTTCTGTCCAAAAGTTCTATTGGGCTTCTTTCAAATGAAGTAGAAATCTGCCATATTTCCTGCTCTTGTTTATATCCAGTCAATTAGCTGGGCCACTGACAGATTCCTTAGCACGTGTGTGGTGCTTCCACCACGTGCCACCGTTTAACCCATTCAGTCAGGGATCATCTGGTCTTGAAGGAACCATGGAGCACAGTGACAAAAAAGCCCTGGGTTTGGAAGCAAATGCATCACGGTTGGAATCTAGCTCACTAATGAGCAACTGAGAAAACCGTTAACTCCTGCGAACCTCAGGCTTTCTAATCTATTAAAAAAACAAGTCTTCCCACTTTTCTCATATAGAGTTAACAAGTTTAAGACCAAAACTAGATATGGAAGATACATAGTTTAGTTTTTGCTAGGCGCTAGGAACTTAGCAAATGGCTCTGTTTCCTGGATTCTCCATGTATTAAATAAGGAAGGAGGGGAAAGAGGAAGGTCAGAGAGACTGAGAACTGGGGATTTAAATCACTGGAAGCTCCCAGCAACTCTGCCTTGACTCCTGAGCACATTCTGCACTTAAACAACATAGCTCAAAGCAATTATTCTCTAACGAGGCTCATCATTAAAATCCTTTGAAAGCAGGCCTGGACCTCAAGCTCACATTCTGCTCTAAGGTGAGCCTCAAATTCAGAATCTGATTCAGAACTTTGTAACAGAGGCCAGACATGCATGTTCTTTTGTGATATGGAGGCTCTTAACTTTGGCCATATGACAAGAGGGGACTGCACACCTTCCAAAGATCGCGCTTGTACAATGAATACGTTGAGTTGAGCAAAGCAGAAGGACATGTGTGCTTTGGTTAGGGAGAAGATCCCTGGAAGGGTGGGAAGGGGCTAAGACTCCCCTCAGAAGCTAGTTATTGCTAGTGTAGGGTTGAGTAATATGATTTGGGGCCCAAAGTAAGATTCCCAGCCACGTTGCCTAGAGAAGCTCCAAGGACCCTATGACTGTAGTGTGTCTTAATAGCCCAGTGGGTAGAGACAGTGAGAAAAATTGTTATAGTTTAAATGTTCCTGTCCCTTCTTATTGTATCTTATTCTCTGATGCAATAATAGGAGTTAAGAGGAGCAGTGTTGATGCACACCTTTGATCCCAGCACTTGGGAGGCAGAGGCAGAGGCAGAGGCAGAGGCAGAGGCAGAGGCAGAGGCAGAGGCAGAGGCAGAGGCAGATGGATCTCTGTAAGTTCAAGGCCAGCCTGTCTACAGGGTCAGCTCCAGGGCAGCTATGGCTACACAGGGAAATCCTGTATCAGGAAACCAGAGGGGTGGGGGGAGAGAGAGAGAGAGAGAGAGAGAGAGAGAGAGAGAGAGAGAGAGAGAGAGAGAGAGAGAGAGAGAGAGAGAGAAGGAGGAGGAGGGGGGGAGGGGGGAGAGACTTGGAGATGAATAGTAGGAAGCCTAGAGGGAATGTGTAGGCTCTTTTACTGCAGCCCTTAGGCTTGCATAACATTCTTCTTCAAAACCTGCAAATTCAAGACCTCAGCTCAGGAGAGACCCAACCAGACCCTGTACCAATGAATGCCTAGAGCTTGGACTTTTCTAGCCTCCTGAACTGTTTAAAATATTTACATCGTCCATAAATAATCCAGTTGAGGGTATTTTGTTAAAGTAGCACAAATAAACAGAGGAAGAACTCAGGAAACAGCATTGAAATGTTGGAGGAAGGACTCAGGCTACAGGGAACACTCTGTCATTTTCATGAAAATTACTGGGTGATCTCCAAGCTCCCTGCCCTTGTGCAGTGAAGAGTGGGAGCCAGAGGCTGGATGTCCCCAGCTCCTGCTGGGTGTAGACTTCTCATCTACCAAAAGTTTGCTTCGTCTGATGGCTTCACTCAATGGCTCCTTACCTTTGGAGCCCTGCTGAGGTCAAGCAGACAGACTCCACACATTTGTGCCCCCAAAAGCATCCCATTGTCAAGCATGCTCAGGGAAATGGATGTTCCTAACTGTTGGGTAAAATAAGGTCCTGCCTTCATGACCTTACAGTCAAGACACTCAGTAAAGACAAATAGGCTTCTTGACAGTGATTTCCCCCTCCCTTCCCCAGTACACACACTTTAGGTCTCTAAGCGAGCCACTGTGTATTGTGAGTCTTCAAGAGACAGGCAGTGTGAAGTGTTCTCCGCTGAAATTTCTGACCACAGTTCTTGTATTACATGTTGTCTGTCTGTCTCTGTGTGTCTGCTTGTCTCTTCTGTCTCTCTTTTACACACACACACACACACACACACACACACACACACACACAGACACACAGACACACACACAGACACACACACAGACACACAGACACACAGACACACACACAAACACACACACACAGACACAGACAGACAGACAGACACACACACACACACACACACACACACACATACCCACAGTGCTAGGGCCTCTGAAACATGAAACATGTGCTTTATCGCTGATCTATATTTCCAGGCCCTCTGGGCTTTGAAGTGATAGAAGACTCCAACTCAGACCAGCATAAGGGAATCACTGGCTCATAAAGCCATAAAGCCCAGGCTTTGTTGAGTCCAGAGGTCTCCGATGATGTCACCACTGTTTGTCTCTTTCCATCTCTTGGCTCAGCTTTGCTCTGCTCTGGCTTCATTTTCACAGTCTTTCTCCATGTGGTGGTCCTTGGCAGCTCTGGGTTTGCATCAGGCTCACAACTATAAATTTCACTGTGGAAAAATCTTCACTAGAGAGCCGAGCTTATCTTAAGTGCATCATGTTTGAATTTAGAAGTATTTAACATCCTAAATAATTAAGTTAAGATGATAAAAATATAAAACATAAGTTCTGAATACCCTGTCTGGTGTTTTTTGTTTGTTTGTTTGTTTGTTTTGTTTTTTGTTTTTGTTTTTTTGAGAAAGCCTTCTTAATGACAGCCTACAGTTACTGGTGCATACTAGTTTAAGATGGAGCTGGTAGGAGCTGTTCATCAGAAAGATGCAGGTACATGGGAGCTAAACTGCTTCTCAATTCTTGATGATCCCCTCTCCTGAAAGTCACGCTTTATAATGTACTCTGTTTTCTTACAGCTTCCAAAGTCTTTAAGCTAATTGAAATAAGTATCAGCATCCTGGAGTAAGCATGTGACCCATACTATTAATTAACATACTACTTAAAGTGGATTTAGTATGAGCGCATGTGTTGTGTGTCTATTTGTGTGTGTGTAGGTGCGACTGCATACATGTTCATGCATGTATGTGTGGAGCCCAGGGATGAATATCAAGTGTCTTCCTCAGGGCCTATCTGCTTATTTTTGAGGCACAGTCTCTGACTAAACCTGGATCATCATAAGCCAGCTAGACTGGATAGCAGCCCTCACCGATCCTCCTGTCTCAGCCTCCTTGGCACCACGACTCAGGCACAGGCCACTCTGCCTGGCTTCTTATGTGGCTTCTGGGGTCTTGAACTCCTATCTTCACGACTGCACTAGAAGCTCTTTTCCACTGAGCTGTCTCCTAAGCCAACAATGGGATCTTATAAAGGACTGCTTGTTACCTCTATTCATAAGTCTATGTTAAGTTACTATTGTGTTAGAAAGCCACGGAGCATCCATCCACTTATTTCTCTTTGTTGGTTTTCAGCTTCTAAGCTGATGGCTAGACTCTGAATGGATTTGACAATGAGTCACAGGATTCTTCATCAGTGCTCGACATGGCGTCTCAATCATCTGCATCATCAAAATGGTAGGAGCTGCTAAGCAGCCAATACGGGAGAGGCTTTGCATAACGAGTCAGCTGGTAATTGTTTCCATGTTCAAGTTGGGAACAATTATGACTTTATATATATAGGATATTTTGGGGGGGAGGAGTTCATTTTTCTAAAGCAAGGTTTAGGAAAGTTAGCGACATGGTTTCCTGGGGAAGGGCTCCTGCCTCTTCCCATATATTTGCTTTGTCTCTATGGCCTACAAGGAAGGACACCACAAGCCCTTAAGGCCATTAAGGATCCATACCCTCCCCCATCCCAGGGCAGTACTTGTCATTCACTGGACATCAATACCCTGATACATTTTATGAGATGTCAACACATCGGTTCGCAACCTGTGGGTCGCGACCCCTCTGGTAACCCTTTATCTCCAGAAGTATATAACGATTCATCCCAGTATCAAAATACCATCAATGAGGATCAACAAAAATAATTTTATGATTTAAGGCGGGGGGTCACCACAACATGAGGTTGAGAACCACTTCTTTAACAGTTTCTGAATCATTAAAAAGAGATCATAAGATATGGAACGTTAAAGCGACTGACTATTGTTGCCTTCCTTGCTTGAAACACGAAATGCATAAGTGTACGTTCTTTGGATCACTTGATCAAACAGAATGCTCTGCAAGGTGATGGACTGAACAAAGGGAATTTCTTTGACTCAAACCTTTCTGAATAAAATCACGTAAGCTTTCTTTCACATCAAAAGACCCTTCCGGGTAGCAGCTAATATTAATTGCCAACAGCTCTATTCAGGTTATGCAATTTACTCTTCATGGTAATGATATGAAACAAGTAGGGATTTTTTTAAGTAGTCGCTTTCACAGAGAGAGAAACTGAGGCATAAGGAGGTCAGCTTCCAAAGCTCATAAATGGCAGAACTGGCCAGGCAATGCAACATACAACAAGTGGTATTAGGCGCTCTGTGCATACTTGACTATCGATCAGATTAGTTGCCAATACTGCCTAAAGCCCAACAACAGTCAGTGGTACTTTCAAACTCGCCTACGTAAAAAGGGCCTACAAGTACATGCACATGCGTGCTCGATGGCAACTGTTTGATGCTTCAGCACATTTTGGTTATTGTGCGGCTGTTCCTCTGACTTGGGTTACAAAGACTTTAACAAAGCTCCCATAAATAAGAGGCCAAGTAAATAAAAATCTCATATTTGTACTGTTAAACTAATAAGCTTAATAACAATAATCCACAAACATCTGCAATCATAAAATAAAAACTTCATTACCATTTCAATGCAGTTACTACAAATCCTCAGGTTAGCCAGTACACCAGCTGTGTCCTGGTGCTTCCCAACACAAAACAGCGATTCATTCCAAATTACCACTCTCTGTTAGTGACTCTTGCTCTTTGGCTCCCTTCCCATAGGCTCCTGCTGTTCCGGTCTATTGTTTCTCCTCTCTAGAAGCTTTTTATTTCCTGGGAAAGCTTGAAGGATTGTCTTGTGAAAAACTAGACTCGTGTAGCTTTTGGTTTCCCACTAATTGTCTTCCTCCAGCATTTTGGACACTCTCAACTCTCCTCTTTCGTTACCCGGTGGCATTTCACAAACAATCTTGGGCATTTTGCAATTTCTGGAAGGTGTTTAGAATACCTCACCCAAAGAGTGTGAATTGAATTCGCAAAACTTAAGGCTCTTCCTGGCTTTGGGAAATGAACCCCGTGCAAGATGCAGATAATGAGCTTCCTTTTCTCTGTAGGGGCTGTGAATTGGAGAAAACCCTCCTTTCCATCCTTCCTGCCATGGGCCTCTAAATCATCAAATTCCATATCAAATTACAGAGAGCTTTCCCCTGAGAGTTTATGGTCTTGGAACAGCAGGTTGAGAACCAGATTGGGGGAAAAAGAAAGGATATTCTTTGAGTCAAATGTAACATATATACTAGCTCATAGAAACTTTATACCACTTAAGAGTTCTGCTTAATAGGCAGTTTATTTTTATGCTGCAAAAATACTTATCTATTCTCTTTCATCCGGAGCTTAAACTTTCTCAACCCTTGAATACAAACGAAGAGTAGAAATGAGAGTATATTTGATCTTAGTTTTACTGACACGTAGGATTTCAGGAAAACCTTGTCCTTTGCATTAACTCTTTCAGTGCACATCATAAGCAAGAAATGTATTACTTCTGAGAACATGAAGCCTCTGAATTCTCATTATTATAATAGGCCATTTATTTTATTTTATTTTGTTTTTGCTTGTTGGTTCTTTGGTTGCACTTTCTGTTATGCTGTCACTGTGTATGTTATTATGTACAGACAGATGACCTCACATGATTTTTCAGGGATCCCGGGCATTCCTTTGTAAAACACCTTGTCAGATCTGTATCTTATAGACCTGGGCAGCACCCTCTTGGAGCTGTGAGCTCGCTATGGTGACTAACATACACCTGAATCTAACCCCAATAGCACATACTGTGGATATCTTCACTCCTTGAGGAGACATCTCTTTTCTTATACCAGTGCATCTTTCCTAAGCCAAGCCATCTACTACAAAGACAGTTATTACATTAAAAAAAAAATGGTAGAAAGGAATGGTAGATTTCTTAGGTCCTGTTATATGTTCCAGAGAGAGCACTATTGTAGAAAAGGGGTGATAAGCAAACGGGCAGACTCATTTCCATAGATTGAGCTCATTAATGTTAGTATCGACGATTAATTTAAGTATCTGACATTTTTTTTCCATCAAGAAGTATAGGCAAGTTGACTGATTTTAAACCATAAAAGGAAGTCGGGCGTGGTGGCACTCTCTAGCTATCCTAGCACTCTTGGAGGAAGAGACAGGCAGATCTCTGTGAATCTAGGCCAGTCTTGCCTACAAAGTGAGTCCAAGATAGCGAAGGCTACACAGAGAAACCCTGTCTCAAGCCCTGTCCCCCAAGAGAAATCAATCAATCAGATAAAAGGCGAGGGTGAGCTATTGTGTTGTTAGGCCTCTTTCTACAGAACCACTAGTTTTATTCAATCCTCTCTTTGGCAGATGGTAAACTGTGTGATTTGGGTACAAATTTGAAAGACATATGACATCTATTCACATAGTTTATCTACAGATGCACATATTATGGATTGTAGAAAGCTAATCTCTAGAAATAGATTGTGCATGGCTGCAGGCTTCCTTCAGTGTTAGAGTTATCTCAGTGTGTTTGGTTGTCAAACTTGTAGCATCTGAATGCAGACTTTTTACAACCTCCTGCTGAGGAAGTTGTGGTCGTTATAAGGATGACATCATTAAGAATCCTCTCAGCTATTAGATGATACATTTTCATAATGCGTGTGAACTTCAAGAAGTAAAGTTCAAGCTAGAGAGATGGAAGGATTTATTTTTTAACATTCTATATGAAACCTTGCCTTGTCGTTTACCGACATTACCTTTAAGATATCCCGGTAAATTTACCATTTTCCTATGGATTTTTGTGATTCACTAGATTCAACAGACACCACTCCTAATGGAGAATGGTCCATCTGTGATTCTGAGCACCGGCTCATGCTTGCACCAGAGTCAGTATCATATGAGATGTGGATTCTGAGAGGAAGAAAAGTTGGAATAGAAAATGAACCACAGATTTAGTGACTCTGTCCTTTTACAGGGTCTGACATTCACCATTGGTGGATCTAAGATAGGAACTGTAAGTTAAACGTGATGCGGGTTGCTGTCTCATGAAGACCTCTTTTCTAATGAGAGACAGGAGGGAGTGGACCCAGAGGAGAAGGGCAGTAAGTGGAGGGGAGGAAATTATGATCTGGATATATTGTATGAGAAAAGAATGTATTTTTAACAAGCAGGAAAATAGTAATAAATAAAATTTCATTTATTATTATGATTATAAATATAGTATTATGTATAAAATAAATATAATAATACAAATTTAAAACTTACTTTTTACTATTACTATTAAAATAGTAATAATTCAAATAGTAGCCTCTTTCCTGAAGCAACCCTTCTATCAAAAGCCTTCACAGTATATATGCACACACACATAGGCAAGGTTCACTTTTGTTTAGAAAATATCTGTATACTTGATATATATTAAAAAACCTGTAGAGACCTGGCTTTAGTTTATACAATGTACAGTGAATCAACAAAATAAAATCTGTATTACCTACGACTACACAATTTAATTTATAGTGCTGGATTCTGTTAGGCATAAAAGTAAAGAAAGACGACTGATACTTTTTGAAGAAAACCTTAATTAAGCAAGTAAATAATGTTGATGCTTTGTAAGAGAGAAGATCAGATTCAAATTTCTTATTTTTCAGGATGTATGTATTTATACATATACTTATAAATGTATAATTTGTGCATATGTATACAGACGTATCTGATAGGTCTTTTTATAGTTTGATATTTACTCCTCCTTTGACTTTTCTCTCTTCATACGTGTGTGTTCTCACAATCCAGGACCTTGTATATGTTAGGCAAACATTCAACCACAGAGGTATTAGTATAAGCCCCAACTCGACCCTTTTAAAAAATTGAGATAATAATTTAAATATAACATTTCTCTCTTTTCTAAAACATATATTCTGAAATAGAACTGGTTCAGTGCGTATAATGCTATCTGTATGTATACGTTTAGGGTTGACCATGTGGCGCTGGACAACCAACTGGTACTCTTCCCTGGGGAAGTCTAGTTCTCCCTTTTTCATCTTTCTGCCCTTGCCTATTGTTCTTTATAAAGGCTTGAGGCTGTGTGGGCCTTCCATCATCCAGTGTGGCATGTTTATTAGAGTCATCCGTGTTGAGCTCGCAACTGAGCAGCCAGGTTGGTGAGCACTTATGGGCATAGATTCTAATGTTACTAGGAGACACGATCCCACTGAAAACCCCCTGATCTTCTGGCATCTACGATCTTTCTGCCTTCTCTTTTGATGATATTCCCTGTACCTTCGGCGTGGGGGTGTTTTGTGGTTGTATCCTCTGGGACTGGGCTCCACAATTCTGCATTTTGATTGGTTGTGGTTTTTCTGTAGTGGTCCCTGTTGCAAAGAAAACTTTCCTTGAAGGGGGGTGAATGCTACACTTATCTGTAGCATAAGGACAATTGTTTCTAGATTATTACCAGGGATTATACTGGTTTAGAAAATTAGTGATTCTAAATTCTCCTTCAATATCCATGATGTCTAAGATGTTTTTTTGGAGGCAAAGTTCCAGACTGGCCTCCAAATTACTCTCTTCTTGCCTCACTTTGTCCAGTTCTGGGATTATAGGCATATACCGCCATGCTTGATGCTTCATATGCGATCTTGACCCATATCCTTAAAGTTGGTAATGAAGATTTTCCTTTTCATTATGACTTCTAGTTGAAAAGAGTTCTTTAGAGTGATACCATTGTCCAAAGACCAGATATGTCACAGCACCACTGAACTGCCTTTTGCCTGATATATTCTAATCTGAAAGTCTTTCTCAAGTTTCCTGCAGCACAAAGACTAAATTAATAATGACTATAAAAAAGGAAACATAGCCAGCATGGTGGCACATGCCTGTAATCCAGTACTTGAGGAGGCAGAGGCAGGAGGAGTGCTGTGAGTTCAAGGCCAGCCTATTCTACAAAGTGAGTCCAGGACAGCCAAGGCTACACAGAGAAACCCTGTCTGGGAAAAAAAAAAAAAAAAAAAAAAGGAATTAAAAATAAAAAAGGAAACATGTAAAAGTTCCAAAAACAATTTGGAAATTTGGGGTGAAGGCAGAACTTGAAATGGGGTCCATGAGAAGGGATAATGAGAACTAGTATGATTAAATTCAGTTTATTGAAACATTTCAGTAAAATCAGCCTGATCATTCATGCCATTTGGGGGAAACTGCTGTTCCATTCTGGATAGAATTCCTATTTTTGAAAACTGAAAATTTGCTAAAGTGGTAGATTCATCCAAAATTAGTTTGTAAAATTCTTGCAATAAGTAGCATCTCCTGATCATGGTCAAATGACACTCTGTCAATATTTAGTGACAAAATATCTAACACTGGTTCAAGTACAAATATGAAAATGACTTCCATTTATCCAGCATTTCCTTACCATCTTTTGTAAATTTAATGTCATACTGAGCAGTTATGAGCCAAAATATAATATATTTTTGTGTCTGGCAAGGACACCTAGCTCCTGTGCTTGAGAACTAAGGAAGCCTGTCCTAAAAAATAATCTGTGAGATTCTTTTCAAGAGCAAAACAGAGGCGATGCAATGATTGGTCACTAGCCTCACAATTTATCTCATGAAATGAAACAAGAACTTCAAGACATGCCTGTGGCTTATAAACCCTGTCTAGTAATGATTAAATGAAACAGTAAGCATTTAAGAGAAAAAGAAAAAAGCAAACAGAAACAACAACAAAAAAGAACCTAGAAACAACTGGAACATCATCATCACTACCATAACCATCATCAACAACAACAACAAGCCCTGCAAACAAAGCCTTCTACTACAGTGTGTACTGTATAGGCTTGGAACTTAAGATGCTCTTCCTTTGCTGAGTGTATAGGTGCAGGCTTCCCCATCCGGGTGTTTTCTTGACATTAGAACTTGGGTTGTAAGAAGTGGCAGGAAGTGCCTTTCCTAACCGAGCCATCTCATGCCCTGACTTTTAATGGGGAGAGAAGGATGAGATAAGGAGAAATGAGAAGGCATCCAAGAGACAACTTTGCGGTTTTTGGTGATCTCTGTATCAAAGAGGGTACAGCATTTACCTGGCTGCACTCTTTTAAGCCTTTGGTTTGTAAAGCACAGGGCAGGCTCCCAACAGGACCACATGCAAGTTTGGGCTGCCCACAGCCCAATGTAGTGTATGGAAAAAAGCAAAGCTCAAGGTATCCAATGGGAACTAAGTCTTTCATTGCTTTAAAATTTGCTTTATCATCATCATCATCATCATCATCATCATCATCATCATCATCATCGCTGAGGATCCAATATAGGACCTCATACATGCTAAGCAAATACTCTGTTGCTGATTTACACCCCAAACCCTGTTCTATTAAAATAGAACTTATAAAGGTTAGGATTTTGCAGCTTTATTTGGCAGCTGATGAATGAAAAGAAAGAAAGAAAGAAAGAAAGAAAGAAAGAAAGAAAGAAAGTGAAAAGGAAAGGACATGACTGATTTTAGGAATGGCGGAGGAGACAGTTTATTGTTGATAAAAGGGAGACATGGCCAAAGGTACAAAAAGGGCCAGGTAACCAAAATGTTTCAATTAGATGAGGAACAGTCCCTGGAAGACAGGCAGCACAACCCCTAGGCTGGAAACTTGGGTAGAGGGCAGAGTATGCCAGCCATAGCCCTGTAACAGGTTGCCAGTGAGGGATTCTGGGAGAATCTGCAGGCCAGGTCTGCTTTGATGTGTTAAATAGGCACCTTAGCCTCCTGTCCTGGTTTTGGGAAGGAACACAGCTGAAGTGTGAAATAAAAGAATGGTGATTTTTAAACATCATCTTTAAATGGAGTATTTACTAGACAAAAATCAGTGAGTAGAGCTCTCATCCTTGCCGCAACAACTGTACCTAAGTGGTCTGCTGTGCCCTTCATTTGACAGAGTCTGCTGGAAAATTATTTGGGCTATTTTTAACATTTATAGAGTTCAAGGTAAATCCCAAACAGGGTTATAAACCACAGGAATTTTCAAGCCTACGTGGCCCCTGATCTTTTAAATGACTCCAAGGAGTTAACAGGCCTCCTTGAAATCAGGTCTGACTGGAGTAATTTCAAAACTTCACACGCTGTTCCTGCCTTGAAGGGAATCCGGAAGCAGTGAGTCAGTTTCTCTGGTTACCATCGAGACCGCGTCAACTGAGAGACGGCCCTTCATAAACAGAAGTGAGACTACTTCCCTAATAATAAACCCTTCCGTTGTGCTTCCTCTACTGACATGATAGATTCGGGCAGTGTGAAGGCTTACAGAGCGACAGCCTCGCTGTTCCCTTTGACCGGACTTTATTCCACAAAATATTCAGGCAGTAGCATATGATAGAAGTCATGCTGTGTAATGACGCCCGTGAATTGCATATCACACTGAGCTGATATAATAAGCCCCTAAACAATATATGTTGTAAGAAGCCCAAATGACATAGACTGCATAAAGGAGGACCTGGTGCTTCAGCCAGCAAGCCCTAAGTATGGCTCCACCAATGCCAACATGCAGCATTTTGGAGTTTAGTCCAGCCTGGCCCCTGGGAGAGTACAGACTCCGAACAGGGAGCTGGAGCTAAGGACTGATTAGCTGAGGCCAATTACTGTCTGGTCTCATTGGTAACAAAAGAACAGCTGTGGCTATTTTACCACTAAACTTTGGGGTAGCAGGTCACAGGTCAGAAATCAGGAGCATTAAGCCTCATGACGCATATTTGTAAGATGTCTGGCTAAGGGCTATCTGTGTTTCTGAAATATGAATCCATACAATTCCCATACCCGCATGCATTTGTTATTGTTGTCGCCCTTAGTTTTTGGCATGAGTAAAAGTCAAAGCAGGAGCTTATCAGCAAAAGGCCCAAACACATGCAAATAACAAAGTGTGGTGTTGTGGTGTTGTGGTGTTGTGGTGTTAGGAGGGGGTGGGGAGAGAGAGAGAGAGAGAGAGAGAGAGAGAGAGAGAGAGAGAGAGAGAGAGAGAGAGAGAAAGAGAGGGAGAGAGAGAGAAAGAGAAAGAGAGAGAGACACAGAGAGGAATGTGTGTGTGTGTATGTGTGTGTGTGTGTGTGTGTTTGAGGTTGCATTGGTTTCATCTGGTCACTGTCTCATGCCAGGACACCCTAGGGGAAGCTCTCGAACAGCAAAATTCTGCCCAGATTTTTTTTTTTTTTTTGAGTTGCAGGAGAAAGCTTCATTTTTTAAAATTATTTTCATATTGAATTAGAAGCTCTTTTACATAAATATAATTTTCTTCAGCATCTGTTGACTTTTTTGGACCATGAAATTTAGCAGGAAATTAAAAGCATGAAAATTTGCATAGCATAATGCTGAGTTATGCAAGTTTGAAATAAGTCTTTATCTAATTCTGTCACAAAAAATCTGTTTTTTTTAGAAGCATAAGGCTCGACAAAGCTCACATTGCTCATGTTCACATTTGTGAATGCCACCTCACTCTCCTCCCAAGATGACTCGATTGCTCACCAGTTTGAACAGCCAGTAGGAAATGCCTTTGCCAACAGCCTCAGTCAGAAGCCAGTTGCTCTGGGCTGCCTGGACTGCCGTGTCCCTTCTGCAGAGGACAGCTTGCCAAGGAAGTAGCAGGAGTCAGGATAGAGTCAAGGTCAGGAGATAACAGATGAGACATTAACCCTGGTGGGAAGCAATGTAGTCCATCCTGGGAAACGGAAACAGGGTACAAGGCCAAGCATTTAACCAGAATCATTCAGGAAAGTTGGATTTTATGAGTCCGCCATCTTCTGCCTATGTCACGATAAAGCAGTGATCACATTCTAAGAGTGGATACTAGTGCTAAATTGTCATAATAACAAAGGGCTGGTGAGAAAGGGACATAGGAAATGCTAAGAGTAAGAAGACAGTCAGCCTGGATGAATTCATTAAAAGGAGCTATCAACACAGAGAGAGAAATCAAGTTTGGGAAAGTTTTGAATTATTACTTTCATTAAATAATTAAGAAATATGAAATTTCAAATACTATTCACAGTCAAACTTTTGAGCAAGGAAGGGGCAATAAAAAGCATCACAAACACCACTGGCTTAAGAACCAGAAGCCTTCAACAGACTAGCTAGTTTACTGATAGCCTTTGGTGAGTCAGTTTTATACTAAGATCATTGGGAAAATAAAATGGTAGGTATAATTGAGGGCTGATATTGCACCAGCAGTTGGTTGTCTGCTTCCTGTGGTGTTTCATGGTTCCCCGAATGTACTCAAATTGTAACCAGAGTCCTATATCTAAGATTTTTATCTAGCAGTGACTCTGTGCTTCTTTTTAAAGTCTTAAAACATAAAACCAGAGTTTATTCTTGTGGTTAGGTTGTTTTCAGTCTATAAGGATGTCTTAGAAACCTTGTTTCTTGAGGGATGATTGACATTAGAAATATGGATGTAATTCTTGCTTTCACTCTTGACCAAGTTATCAAGAACAGGGAAGAATTGTGTATGGGTTTCTTGGACCATTCTTTATGAGTTGGAATGAATGGTAGCATGTTCATAGGAATAGATCCAAGGGGAGAGTTTATCTAGATTGGGAATCCTGGTGTATGGACTTCAGTTCTGCCTCTGGGTCTTCATGCAAAGGACCCATTTCAGGATTAAGGAATTAAACTTTTGCTAAAAGGCATGGATGCCTGGGGGTGGATGTGCAGCTAGGTTAGGATGCTTTCCTGGATCCTTGAGACAGAGGAGAGGAAATACAGATGGCAGCTGTTTTTAGAAAGAGCAAGAAGCAAATCACCCTACATAGGTCATGGTGTAAGTCTCCACTGTTCTCTGTTCTCTGAGAGGCCAAATGTGTTTTACTTGTTTTCATCTCAAATACCATACAAAAGTGTTCTGGAAAGTGTGTGACAACTGAGCCAGTTTCTTTTTTGCCGTTCACAGAGAGGCTAGAGAAATTACCTTGGCTATAGATTCCATTTTCCATTTGTATTTCTCAAATATCATGACTCTTAGCAATGTATAGTTTTGATTAGGTTCTTAAGACTCCTTCTAATCATCAGCACCTTTATTGCAACCCTAATAGAGTGAGTTAGCACATGCCTGGTGTGATGCCAAGAATCAGCACAAGGTGACACAGGAAGTGCTTCCAAGAATGCTAGGAGGTCAACGCTATGCTATAACCCCATGAGAGAGAGAGAGAGAGAGAGAGAGAGAGAGAGAGAGAGAGAGAGAGAGAGAGAGAGAGAGAGAGAGAGTATTTTCCAGGCCAGTGATCAAATACCTGTGGCTCAAAGGGGTTCAAAGATGTCCTCCTGTGGACAGGTTGAATGTTTAGCCCCTTCTTCCTCTATACTCCTTTCCTGAGTAAGACCCAGTCCCTCTTAAAAGCTCAGTTTAAATACTGCTTCTTCAGTGAAGCAGCCATATCTCAAGAGCCTGGGCTGGAGCTCTTCGGCCATGAGCTCTTAATGCTGTCCATTAGAGTGATGCCATCGATAATGCTAACAAACTGGGCTGTTTAATGAAAGCCCTCGTTTCAAGCCAGGTGTGGTGTCAAATGCCTGTAATCCCAATAGAGGTATGAGTTGGAGGCCAGCTTCGGCTACAGGGTGAAGTCCTGTCTCCTAAGCAAATGCTCTCATAAACAAACACTCCTTCAAGTGAGCCTCTGATCTTGACACTTGTTGCAAAAGGGGTTAACCGATGTGTGGTGTGTGTGTGTGTGTGTGTGTGTGTGTGTGTATGTGTGTGTGTGTTGTGTATGTGTCTATCTAGGTAAGGCACATTTTACTCTTAAGCAAGAGGATGTGCTCAAAAGGGTGAACACACAGATAGGGACGTACACTTGGTTTTTATTTGCAATTCAGATGGTTATTGTGTCTTTTTCCTACTGGCTGGGGTCCAAGCTCACATACCTAATTGTCACACAGGAAATGGAGGAAGAATAGGACAAGGATCACTGGTCTGAGTCATCAAATTCCTGGAAAGTAGCAGGGGGCCTTTGTATAAACAAAGTTTTTTTTTTTAAACCTGTGTGGGGATTTAAACCTTTGTCTAGAGGTCTTACAAGGCAGCAGGACACAAATATTTGAATTCCTTGTCATAAACACAAGCTTTATAGTAGTTAATAGAACAAACTCATATATATTTATTTAACATTTCTTACAAACCCTTCTTCTTATTTTTAAACATTCTTTTTAAAAAAAAACTCCATAAGTTTTGGGCTCTCTTTTTCTGTCTTCTCTTGGAGTAAGAATGTACATCAGGGAGAGAGTACCTCTGTGATAGTTGATTCAGTCCAAAGAATTAATTATCTCATCAGCATAGTCGAAGGTGAGCCCACCTTTTAGGCACGGTCCTTTGGCCAGGAGATTGATCTGGCCCCATTGGGATATCCTCTCTTAGGCAGGAAGGATTTTCTCTTACTAGGTCTTCTGCCTCCCCAAAGAGGTAACTTTAAAATAATTTAGGAGCTAAATCAGAGATCAGTGCTTTCCCAAACATCTTTGTTATCTTTGGCCTCTGGCAAGAACGAAGCTGCCAAGAGTCCCAGGGACATTTCTGGCTTTTAGTTAAGAAAGAAACTGGATATTTTGCTTTACCCAAACTACCTAGGTGATTTCTATCTTCTGTTCTTATCACCCATTCTCCCTCTGCAGAGGCGAACCTAACTGCCATTGTGAGATTGGGGTGATGGCTGACCTGGCTTCTTATAGCTGAATTTGGCTCATTGGATACATCAGTTTTGGAGCCCCCCCCTCCCCTACTCCAGAGAGCCTATCTAAAGGACATCAACTGTCAAATACAAGAAGGAAAGCTAGTTCTTGGCTTGTGCCTGGATAGATATGCTAAAAAGACCAAAATCAAAGCCCATTAGAACCTCTCTATGGGCTCAAAAGAACTCCATCTATTGGGCTCCACATTTTTCTTTGGCCTCTAAGGTTGTTCTTCAGAGTGATGAGCTTACAATTACTCTTTAGTGGCTTTGGGATCAGCTAGAAGTCAGTGCGATACTCTTCCCATATGACTTCTAGGTAGGGAGAGAAAAGATATAGTTAGCCATCATTTAATTTTTGTTTAAAATAATGATGGGCTTGTCTCTCTTGGATGAACCCAGGTTTTGCAGTGAGCCAAGCTCTGGAGTTTTATATCTGGGAAATACTAAAAAAAAAAAAAAAAAAAAAAAAAAAAAAAAAAAAAAAAAGAAGAAGAAGCAAAGAAGTATTGATGTAGAGTTGTCTAAGTAACATCCTATGTAGATACATGTCTAATGCCTGGGGAGCACAATCTCTTGGATGCTGAGCAACCTTCTTAGTCTTTGGTCATACTTTCCTGCTGATTATCTAATGACATGCAAGTGGCCATGTTAGTTACTTTTTGGATTGTGTAGGCCAGTTGGTACTCAGGGGTCCTTGGGTTTGAGAAGAACCATAAGCTCCTCTAGTCTTCCTTTTACCAGGTGTGTTAATCCCAAAGATGGGAGGAGAAAGACCACTGACCCAAATCATCCCTGGCAAATTCATTAAAGCAAACAATTAATTAAAGTAAGCTGTACATGGGCTGTCTTCCCCTAAGGCAGGGTTTGAAAGGTCACCATTAGATATGAGGAAGACAAGGATTTTTATAGCTCAAGGGTAGAGGGTTTCCAAATGGGGGATTTGGTGGGCAAACTAGGCAGGGTTGCAGGAGCAGAATCTAAGCATAGCACGTTAGTCATAATGACCTCCTGAAATAAAGGCATGATTGCAATGTGGTTGTTACAACAGGTAGTCACAACAAGGTAGCCATAACAACCCGTTTGAAACAGAGATAGGGTTGCAAGATGGTTATAAACAGGTTTTTGAAACAAAGATATGATTGCCATTTCCTGAGCCAGGCAGTACAGAAACATTAAGGTTACAGGTGGCCAAAGCCCAATCCTTGAGAAACAGACATTTAACCATAAACAGGAATGAACCTAGTTTGTCTTTATTATAAGGTGACTTTTAAGCCTAAGAGAAAGGCAGGTTGATTCTTCAGTTGTCCATCCATGAGAGGATAAGTCAAAGTTCTTAACTGTAGTTTCTCTTGGCAACACTGAGAAAATCTTTTCTCTGTGTCGAGCATCTTCCTTGAAGACTGGATGCTGGTTCAAACTCATTAAGTGAGAAGGACCGTATGGCCTCCTGGAGGAGAACAGGTGACTTCCCATGGTTATAGAACATTTTAAGAGATGGCCCACAGTCTCCTGGGGCCTCACTGACCTCAGAGGGCAGGGGAGAAAAGATCCTCACTTTACCTTTCCCTGACCACGTCAGCATTTTTCTCAGTATGGTTATTGAATACTGAGGGGCTAGTTATGCCAGTCTGGTACTTTTAACTACTGTATAATAATAACTTGAAAACAAGCTATTTTAAAATAAATTTTGATGAGACACATATTTTAGCTAGTCCTTGTAATCATTGATCTTCGACCTTAGAAATTTTAACACCACATATATCATCTCCAGCTCTCATCCTTTATGTATGTTAAATAACTTACTCAACCCTCACAACTTGTATGAACTTTCTAGACTTCTTTTCCATTGTGGAAATTTCCAGTCACCTCCATATTTCAATACCTAAATCCCTCCTTACTAAAAGGATTTCCATGTTTGGATTCTCCTGATGTTTTCTTTTATTTACTGGTTTCCTTTCTTAATACCAGAGGATATAACATCACTAGCAAATGAAATTACTGTCTGTTGTAATAATTTTTTACCCGTAGAGGGGAACTATGCAATGTCTATGACCTCCTCTTAAGATCCCAATGAGAAACAGATTAATTTCATTAAAGGGTGAACAAAAAAATTTTTTATGGGAGGGGGATGGATCTGTCGATTTTTGGCAGGATTTTGATTTTCAATAAAAAAAAATCTAGAATTGATTCTCAGTTATGCAGGCAACAAGTTGTAGTTCATCAGTTGTCATGGGCTAGTGAGCATCGGACAAAAGAAACCAAGAAGCACATAGTGTGTTTGTGCCAGAGGAAGATCATATAAGTTTGTCACACATTGGTGATTCCCAGGTATACAAACAGAAAAGATGACTTCCTTGGCAGTGACATCTCCCTGGAATCTTTTTTATTTTAAAAAAAAAATTTCCTTTAATTGTTTTTGTAAAAGCTCCATTTCATTTTAAATCATGTAGATGTGTGTCTATGTGTGCACATGTGCATGTGAGTGCCAGTGCCCTTGAAGGCTAGAAGCATCATATCTCCCTGGAGATGGACTGACAAGCCACTGTGAGCCGCCAGCCCCGGGTGCTAGAAAATGCACTTTGGTCCTCTGCAAGAGCAGTATGCGCTTTAAACTGATGAGTCAGCTCTTTGGACCCTTGACTGCTTTTATTTTTATATTTTCTTGCATTTGTTTATTTTGAGATAGAGTCTCACTCTGTAGTACAGGCTGGCCTGCTATGATATTTACTGTGTAGCTCAGGATGGCCCTTCTGCCTCATGGTCTGAGTGTCAGGACTTCAGGTGTGAGCCCCCATGCCTAGCTCAGGATTTTGGTTTCTCTGGTTCACAGCTGCAGCTCTATAGCCCATAGTATGTCCACTCATCCGCACATAGTAGGTTCTTGGTAAACACTTAGTGAACACAAGGGAGGCTAAGTCTTTTCTGTGTGAGTCCACTCAGGGCTCCTTTCAATGAAGGAGCACTGGTGGCAGAGTCTCTGTCCCCTCCTGGTGGCCCCTCCTCCTCCTCCGTCTCCTCTGTGATAGCTTTCCTGGTAATTCTAACTTCGCTGTTAGTCTTTCTAGACTAATATTAAAAAATTTCTAGCAAAAAAATTGAAAAAAAGGCGCATTGGTTTATGAAATGAATCAGCTCCAATTGCCTCTTCATTCCAAACATTTTTCAAGTACTTTGCATTATGATCCAATTTTCCAAAATATTTCTAGCAACTTTCAGGAGCACACTGTGGCATAAACCTGCTTAGGACACTGTATCTGATAAAGACAGAAGGTAATGACAGAGGAGATTTCTTTGACACTAAGTCATTTCAATCCTCAAAGACCAGATAAGACAAAATAACCTTAATGTTTTTATAAAATACATTTATATTGAGATACATCCACAAAATATTACCAAGGAACAAAATATTAAAAGAGACTTAATAAGAAAAAACCAGGCAATATTTTAAAAGTGAAATTCATTTATTTATTTTTTTACTGGATTTCAAAAACAATTTAAACTAAAACAATAAATTTTCTTGTATTGATACCGAGATAAAATGTAGAGACAACATATATTTATATTATATATTGAAGAAGCATCACTTAGTTTTAGAGTTACCATTATTTTAGTCTTAATTCTCATAGGTTTTTGTGATATAATGAACACGTGGAAATGTGTTTTTCAATTAGAAGTACTCATTGTATGGTATCTTGAAATAATTGAAGTCGTTTTATTAGTTAGCTAGAAACTAGAGCTTCAGCTAACTGCTTACTTTTATTTATAATTTGCTTTTGCAGGGCCAGTAAGAAAGGTCATTGGGTAAAAGTGAAAGCCTGACCAACTGAATTAGATCGTGGGAATTGATGACGGAAGGATAAAACTGAGTCTCAAAGTGGTCTTCTCACCACCACGTCTGTGCCTTGGCACACATTCATCTATATTTATACATGTACACCACACACACACACACACACACACACACACACACACCACCCCATACACACCATACACCCTCATGCATACCACACACACATATACCCCATACACAACACACACACACATACACAAAGCATACCATATACACACACATGCACACTCCCCACACCATACACACACATACCCCATACACACATACACCTCATACACAATACACAACACACACACACACAGAAAAGAGAGAGAGACACACACGCAGGAAAGAGAAGAGGAGAGGAGAGGAGAGAGAGAGAGAGAGAGAGAGAGAGAGAGAGAGAGAGAGAGAGAGAGAGAGAGAGAATCTAAATTTTCTTATAATGCTGGGATACTAACCCAGGGCCTTGTGTGTGATGGGCAAGCTTTCCACTACTGAGCCATTTCCTGCATCATAATTGGATACTTTAAAAGCTAGGAGTTTGAGTCACTCTCCTTCACTTCACGTAGAGTTAATGATTCTAGCAGGTCTAAATGGCTGTCCCAGAATTGGGCAGATTGTGAAGGGTACGTACCAAGGTGCTCATTTCACTGGAGTTTTGTTATTGCATTGGGTTATTATGTACACAATTGTTCTTCTCTATTTGACATCTGTAGATCTGATTTGGAGATAATTTCTTTGTAAGATATGTAGACTATAAAGATGTTGAAATGGAATTAAAATGCCAATGAATTAATACAGCAGAAGACAATGATGCATAGAAAGAGCTTCCCCCTAAGATGTGTTATTTCTTGTTCTCTATGAATTAGATTTGTCACAGATGGGAGATAATATGGGTCAGCTGGGAGTGGGAGGCTGCCATTACAGCAAACACCTGCTCTGGGGTGTTCTCTTCCCTCCCCTCCTTACCACACTAGTAGAAAAATCAGTTCAAAGAAAACATTTCAGAAGAAAGAAAAAAAAATAGCCAGAAAAGAAACTCAGGAACAATGGTATTAGTGTAGTTTTTATGTGCTTCAAATACTACCTGCATCACAGCTGTGCTATAATATAGCCTCATGGCCACAACCTCTGATGAGGAGGGCACATTCTGAATTGTTTTGCCTTTCACCAGCAGAGATGTCAGGCAATGGCTTGTATCTCCTAACATTAGCATCGCGTACAATTGGAGGGCTCAGGCAGAACGAGCACAGTGTTTTCTATAAAACAATGCAAGGAGAACATTAAAGTTAAAGAAATCTGTTAAAGCAGAGGCTCCTAGTATGCATTCCATGCTTCTAATTCACACTGTGAAAACCAAAGCAACTGTGTCCTGGTTGACTTTTTTGTCCTAACTATTATAGAATTCACTGGGGATGTTCTCTGGCAAGAATTCCGGGAAAGGCCATGCTGGGACTTTTCTGAATCTTGCCACAACTTCCATAGTGAATGCTAAGTGCGGAGGTTCTGGTGGGCAAATCTCAGGGTCGCGTCTTCATAATTCTGGTGTGTACTCTGATTATTGCATGAGCTCAGGACAGGCCACTGTTAAATATGCTGCTTTGGCAAATTGATTATTTTGAGCACACAGCACCAAGAAACAGCAGACTCAAAGGCTTCTGTATGACCCCCCCCCCCCCCGCCTCCCCTGCCCCGCCACCCAATCCTAGAATGAGCCATGGCTCCCTTGAAAAATATCCCTTCCTTATAGCATTTGAAGGACATCTGTCAGCGAGGACTGGAATCGGAGAGAGAGAGAGGGGAGGAGAGAGAGGAGAGGAGAGAAGGAGACGAGATGAGAGAGGAGAGGAGAGGAAGGAGAGAGAGAGAGAGAGGAGAGGAGAGGGAGGAGAGAGAAGGAGGAGCGGAGAGAGGAGAGGAGAGAGAGAGAGAGAGAGAGAGAGAGAGAGAGAGAGAGAGATGTCCCTGAAAGGGTTTTTGCAGGAAAGGGTATCTCAGCTATCGAGGGCCAAGGACTATCACAAAATCACTCATAGGGTATGCAACATGGCTGCCCTCTGAGTGGGGGGATGGAAACAGTGGCAGGCTAAGCTGTGGTTGTTAGCATCTGGAAAACCCTTACCACAACCCCTAACCTGCTTCTAGTTTGCTTAGCGACTTATGATGTCTGTGAGTGCCTAGATGCACTTCAGCTGCATAAAAAAAAAACCAACCTGCCTCCTCCCTCTCCCTCTCCCTCTCCCTCTCCCCTCTCCCCTTCCCAGTCCCCTTCCCTCTCCCTCTCTCTCCCTGGGGCATCCCTCCCCCTTTCTCTTTCCCTTCTTCTACAATAAATTTCTCCGTACCAGACCTGTTGTGTCACTCTTTATCTACATCTTTGCAGAACATTCTAAGTGCTTCTGACGGAGTTTTGTGGAACCAACTACTGAAAAACACAGCTTGACCTCAAACTACACATTAGATTCACTCAATGGATCCTTTACCCTCCTCTTTCCTGTAACAAAACACCCAACAAAAGCAAGGGGATGGTGAGACGGGAAGAAGAGATCTTAAGGAGAGTGAGAAATCTTATACACAGTAATAGAGTGCATGCACGGCCGAAGCAGAAGCCGGTGCTAACTAGGAAAGAAGAGGGGGGCAGCTGGAGGTGGAGAGCGCATCCCAGGGCAGGACAGTGGGAGAATACAGTGAATGACAGTATAATCACGCACATATTAAGATACTGTGAGGAAATTTGTATTTTATGTGATAACCTAGATATTAATTGAAAAAAAAAGTTAAAAACGAAGGTAACAGATAATTCATAACCAGGCTGTAAAATGGAATGGGGGTACCTGCCATGGTGAAACCTAGGTCAAAGAAGATTTAATTTAAAGAACATTTTAAGAAGGGCAAAACCAGAGCGACTGACAGGAAAAAAGATCTTACAAGCACTGGCGAGGAAGGAGCATCATCTCAGTGGCTGGAAAATATTCCGAGCCATTGAAAGAAGAGAAAGTGAGGAGTAAGGGGGAATTCTACACAGATTTTTCTACTTTGACATTTCTACAACCCCAGAATCTCCTTAATCTGGAAAAGAATATTTTTAAATTTTAATGTGTAATTTACGATGTACTAAAAACATCTAAAAAGGAATCATTCTTTTTTTTAAAATTAATTTATTCTTGTTACATCTCAATGGTTATCCCATCCCTTAAAGGAATCATTCTTAAATTTTGAAAAAGGAGGTGAAATGGAAGGAAATATAGAATTGTGAGATCATTTTGCCGGGAGCATCACAACTTTCTTTAGATTTTATATGGCTACACAGTTAGACTTGAGCTTCAAGCCTGCTGTGGCTCTCAGTGTATTGTGAGCTCAGGTTCATTTGCATGGATGCTTCTAAATCACCTAGATTCTTTTTTCCCTGCAAAGCTCTGCTAATTTACTAATTTTTACTTTACTAGATTTACTAACTCTATCTTTCTGAAAGCATGCTGTTATGTACAATATTAAGCTGCAATGTGGCCTCTGCATGGAGAGTTCTGGGGGAGCCAGTGGGTGGCTTGAACACCTTAGGAACTGCTTGGACATTCTTCATAATGGTGTATTTAAAATCAAGTGAGATATCTAATTTTCAGAAACATCTTACAAGATTAATGCCAAATGAACTTGTTTAGGAAAACTTTGAATAGTTTCTGTCCTCACCAATACAGAATTTTTAACATTAAAATTTTTACACAGTGTGGGATTGTTTGTTAAATTCCCAGAATTTCACATGCAGGAAAAGATGTGATAAAATATGAAATATTTGAATTAGCAATTCAGTGAATAAGATTCTTCTGTCTGTCTTTATCTCTTGTCTCTGCTTCTCTCTCTCTCTCTCTCTTTCTCTCTCTCTCTCGATTTCTTTATAATCGCCATGTCAGAACATGTCCCACTTAAGATGTCTCCCTGGCTGCACCTCCCCTTTAATCTTTATTCTCCTAGGTTTGGACGCCCCCCATGTCCTCCATACTTTTTTGGCTCCTGGGTTTGGCCTCTGATCATCTAGTGGGCAAGGAATGATATGAGGTTGTGGTGAGCAAACTAACACCGGATGAATTCAACACACGAGGAACGTGCTTACTAACCAGAGCTGATGCTTATATAGGATATTTTCATCTTTGTATTTATGTGTCTGTGCTGTAGCTACGCGCTACGTGTGTAACTGGCAAGTGTTTTGGGAAGAAGAGAGAAGGGGCCATTGAGTCGAATGTTTTCAGAGGTAGAGTGACTGAACCAAAAAAGTTGCTGTTCTTCATTGTGCTTGACTTTGTCCCTGAAAGCTGAAGAACGTGTCTTCTTTTGTCATTCTCTCTCATCAGTCCTCTCTTGGACCAGTGCTGCAACTCTTCACCGGTGTCATCCAGTCTTCCCAAAGGGTCTGAATCAAAATGGGTACAGGTGTGACTCCCCGAAGTTACAAGCCCTCTAGAGAAGAATTCTCTTCCCAACTGTCTCAGCAGGGCACCGGGTGCTCTTTCTAGAAATTATTTCGACCTCTTTCTGTTTATGTCAGTATTTCTGGCCTGGAAAACATGAGCAGAACCCGCCAGGCCTGGCATTATGAGAAACATGAAGAGCTGGAAAATTAAGTATGAAAAATCTTTTTGGTTTCTAAAGATTCTCTATGTGCGTATTTTCCAGTTTGGGGGTGGAAGAAAATAATGTACAAGATATTTTCCTGCCCTTCTTTTTTCAGTCTTTTGGTCACAGCCAGAAATCATCCAGTGTGAGTGCCCCTCCGCATGTGCGTTTTTATGTCTACTTGAGGCAACGCTAGCTTAGGTCTGCGGTTTTGGGGGGAAAGCTATTTTTAGAAAACCCCAAATTCAAGCTTTTACATTGATAGAAAATAAGCTCAGAGACTCCCCTGCTCCCAACAAAATTGCTGCCGACTGATCTACATAGATATGAAAAGTTTACTTGAGAAACTGCCAAGTGTCGAGCCTCACTTCAAAATAAAATTAGGAGACACGGTAGGAGAAACCGCACTCTGTTGTCACGGTTGCACAATGCATGGAGTTATTGCCTCTTGTTATGTGTGTCGGTGACAGATAAATACATGCTTTTAAAATTTCACCTTGGCTTATTTTAATTTCTTTCTACTCACCCTTCTCTTCTGGTGCATACGTGGTGTTAAAGAAAAGATAACCAGCTTCAAGGGTTTCTGTGACTTTACCCACGTCACACAGTCTGCAGTAGGATCAGGAGTCACTCTCCTGAAATGGAGGTTGATTTGTCTGGTATGCCTGCTCTACACCTCCATGCATGTGGTATCGCCACTATCTAACTCTGTGTTCTCTAACTCTCTGCTCCCCACAGGGAGGATTGTGTCTGAAGGAATATGAACAGCGATGGGAGTGCAGGCAGGAGGACAAGAAACAAGGGCCATTTCCCCCATTCTACTAAGGGGCCACCTTTTCTTATCAATTCTGAAAGGGCTCCTTTCAGAAAGAAGATTCAATTTGCAACTTTGAAGCTGCAAATTAAACATTTTAAAATCAAAATTAAATTTAAAAAATTTAAAATTAAAAGATTGAAATTTAAATTAAAAATTAAAAGAGTTAAAAAAAAAAAAAAAGAAAAGGATTCTGTGTATGATATGTTCATGTATACAGCTCCACTGTGGATGTGGAGGTTATAATAAACCATGAGAGACCACAGGAGTAGTGACATTATGGCAAATTTACTGTCTGGGGAGATGGCTCAGCACTTAGAACACTATGACTCTTCCATAGAATGCACACAAATAAAAGCACATTTAGAATGCACTTTCATCTCCTCCCATGCTGCCCCCCCCCCACCCCCGTCCTCGCTTTGGTGCTCAGGTACAGTGATGGCTAAAAATGGGCCATGTTTGAGATGGCTGAGATGCCAGCAGCTCTGATGCTATCGTGCTCACATGTTAGTTAACATTTGCAATTCCTCCACACTGGAGTTGCGGCAGTAGGCAAGGAGGCCCCGTCTTTTATCACCGAGGTCTTATATTTTTGCCTTGTGGTCTCAAGCCACAGACTCACTGCTTTCCCTCCCTTTTGGGTTTTTATGTCTAATCAACTGGAAAAAATTTTTAGAGATGTGACTAGATGTTCTTTTTCAGTTTTGGATAAGAAAGTAGTTATTGCTCAGAGAGAGGGGATTATGAGTGGGAAGGGCATGCACACAGCTCATGGAGAAATCTCCAAAGCCATTGGTTAAAAAAAAAAAAAAAACCCACAGTGGAATGTTTAACAAATTCCTTGAAAAATAAGAAAACCCTGGCCTACCTAACTTACGATATGATCACATCAGCACTTGGCATATTGACTGGGTATATTTACATATGCAGACCGTTTTGTTCCGTGAGCTCAAAATTAATTTTAAGCTGTCAGAGACATAGGTGGTCTAGGAATCATCAGAAATGAAACGGAGTGCTGACATTTGATTAACGAGTGAATGGAATTAGCGCATTGTCTCTGCCTCTATGTTTGCCTCTGCTTCTTGAGCATGTAACCGGTATCACGAAGACAGAGACACACAAATCTTTTAATCCCTTGTAGGGGAGCTGGGAAAGCTCTGTGAGATGCCGTTCTTCAAGGTGTCCCTGGCATCAGGCCCTGTGGTAATGCTTTTGTGTGTGCAGAAAGTCGGGAGTCCATTTCTAGACCTGCAGACACAGAACCATAGTGTGCACCAAATAGCCACTGACCGTTTTAAAAATAGCCACATCAAACATTAAAAAGAAATAGATGAAATCAATTTTAATGGAACAATTTATTTAATTATTGATATCAAAGATATCTCTTCAAAATATACTCAGTATTAAAGCTTGTTTGTGTGGGTTATATGCATGTGTATGTGTTCACATGTGTGTGCACATACATGCCTAGGTGTAGACACAAATGATTGGAGCACAGGCAGAGGCTACAGGTTAATACCTGGTATCTCTTCTAGTGATATCTACTTTATTTTTTTGAGGCAAAGTCTTTTATTGGACCTATAACTCACTTATTTGGCTAGTATGAGTTGCCAGCAAGCTCTCAGGGTCTTCTGTGTCTGCCTCCCGCGCACTTGGACTATAAGCATTGTCCCATTTGGGGTTTCTATTGGCCAGAAACAACTTGGGAAAGAAACAGTTTATTTCAATGTGCAGCCACACTCCAGTGCTGAGGGAAACCAAGGAAGGAACTCAAATAGGGCAGGAATCTGGAGGCAGAAGCTGATGCAGAGGATGTGGGGGTGGGGGTGTGCTACTTGCTGCCTTGGTCTCTATGGCTTGCTCACCCTACATTCTCAGAGCATCCAGGGCCACCAGCAGGGGTGATATTCCCCACAGCGAGCTGGGTCCTCTCACATCAATCACCAATCAAAAAAAAAAAAAAAAAATGCCCATCAGGCTTGCACACAGACCAGTCTGGTGGAGGACATTTTCTCTGTTGAGATTTCTGCTTCCTAAATGATTCTAACTTGTACAGACAGAAAACTAGCCAGCACAAGGCATATGCTCTCAGACCCAGATATTCACACGGATGATAGGAACCCAAATTCGGACCTTCGTGTTTATGTGTCAAGTACTTCATCAACTGACTTTTCTCCTCAGCCCCCTTTTAAATAAGTGACAAAATGAACTTTGGAGGTAGCGAATGAATTGTCCAAATTCCTACAGAGACATCTTCCTTATAACTCACACCCAGGAGACATCCATCACTTCACCATCTCCTTGGCAGAAAAGGCACTCTAAAGAATAGATGGCGATGCATTGCTGACAGGTAAGGTAGGTCATTAACGTGTGCCTGGTTGTCAGAAGCCACTGAAACTATAAATAAAAGGGCCAATAAATCCATCACAATAAACAGTTCCAGTTAAAGGTGTGGGACTCGGGTTGTGTTAGAGAAGAAAGAAATATTTAGGATACATGACCCTATGATCAAGGATGCAACAATGAACACTCAAATTCAGTTCTTTTTTTTTTTTTTTTTTTTAATGGAACATACTGGCCAGACAATCACTACATAGTATTGGGTACAAAAATTCTCCAAACTTTAATGATGTTGATCAGTAAGTAATTGTACTTCCAGCCGGTGTTTCATTACAGAGGTATGGCTGTGGCTGTAGGGAAACAGCTGCAAGGGACTTTGTTTTCACTTAAAGAAAAGGTGCAGTGGCGCATGCCTATAATCCCAGCACTTGGGAAGGCAAAGAGGCAAGCAGATCTCTGT
The DNA here is from genome assembly GCF_903995435.1 of Acomys russatus. Classification (NCBI taxonomy): domain Eukaryota; kingdom Metazoa; phylum Chordata; class Mammalia; order Rodentia; family Muridae; genus Acomys; species Acomys russatus. The sequence goes on along the minus strand of NC_067167.1, from coordinate 21,327,300 downwards.
GAGTTCGAGGCCAGCCTGGTCTACAAAGTGAGTCCAGGGCAACCAAGGTTACACAGAGAAACCATGTCTTGAAAAACAAAGACAAAAGCGAACAAAGAAACAAACAAAAAGGAGATAATAGCGGAATGGAGTCTTGAATCTTAAAGATGTATGCATTTCACCAAGCAGACAAAATGAGAGAAGGCTCTTAGCCAGCAGTAACGAGGCTAACACTTAACTTTCATGTGCCAGGCACTGTTTTCAGCTTATAAAAATACAACCTGATGTGATTTTCAAAGCTTCCCCATAAACATTTAATCCTAAACAGGGGAAGCATCGAGCAACTCAGAATATGATTGCCCTTACACTTGAAAGCAAGATTGTTCTGGGTGCTGTGCACACACTGATTAAAAGTGGACAGTGTTGAAAACAAAGTGAGGCGGACGAAGAGATAGCTGGCTCTGAGGTTGAGAGCACTGGCTGCTCTTCCAGAGGACCTGGGTTCAACTCCTAAAACCTACCGGGCAGCTCACGACTATCTATAACTCCAGTTCCAGGGAATCTGATACCTCTACATACATATACGTGTAGACACAACACCGATGCACATAAAATAAAAACAAATCATTAAAAACACAAAGCAACAAAAAACAAAGAGATGCTAGTGTGTAGTTTTCTTAGTGTAGGAGGAAGGCGGCAAGGTCTGTGCAGGGGAATTCCTTAAAAAAAAAAAAAAAAAAGTGTGTGGATTTGGTTGTTTGAATGGGGGAATCTAAAACCAGCAAGGGCTGCTTTGTGTAATGTTGACAGGAAAAGGAAGAGAAAGTGGTAACTAAAACGTGATGCTTGGTCAGTTAGACCGGGGGGGGGGGATGGACCACCAAAGCAGTGCTCCATCATCTATGTCCTAGCATAGAATAGGAGCTGGGAAAGAACACATTGTCCCTTGAGCATTTCCCAAAGACCTTATGAGGAAAGGAATTTGCAACAAAAGGAAAACACGTATATCGCATTTTAAATCGCTATAATTAATCTGGCAGAAATAAAGTGTATGGGTTGTGTCATTAATGATTTACATCTCCCAGCCACTCAACAGCTGTTGGAGCTCTTGTTCTAGTGACCGTTATCTTATCTCATGTTCTGCTGTAGGTCCCACCAGTTAGAATCCCAAGTGACTAGAATCTTGGGAAAGTCCGTAGGAAAGCCAGTGTGATGAAAGGCTTAACTCCATCCTGCATCAAGGCGACTACCTTGTTTCCTCCTGGCTGTCCGTCTTGAGATGTTGTCATCAATCTGAAGCCATTTGCTTCCTTGTTCTCATCTGGAGCCTTGTGCCCTAGAATCAACAGTGAAGTCCCAAGGTGGCCCCAGATCATCATAAGTTTAAGTGACCATCTTAACTCATGGCTCATGTCAAGGAGATTTTGGGATGCCCCACACACTCTATATACCTGATGGTGCTGAAGCTTGGGGAAGGCTTCACAGAGAAAATTTAATAGTTTCTTTGCAGCGGGCAGAGGAATGAAGGCTGGGCAATAGAGAAAGTTTCTACTAATGTCCCAACCCTAAAGCTGTCTTCTAGTTCTTTTTCCTTGTGTCTCTGCCTTCTCTGATCGAGTGGTCCCGTCTTTGAAAGTGGTCTCAGCCACGTCCAAGCCTAGGCACCCCTTGGCTATGGTGCTTGCTTTGTGCCATCCTGTCTTTGTCCCTTAAATGTCGCTTCTTACAAGGCTTTGTTATTAGCTTGTTTTTCCCTATTCTGTTCGACAATGGATCAACCTAGGATTCAGCTGTCACTGGTATCAAGATTGCTTAATTTGGTTCCTACACAGGACCTCAGAAGCCCTATGAACTTTCTAGAAACAGTAGGCACCTATTGTACATATGTGTAGAAACAGGAAAAAAAAAAATCAGTAGCTCTTACTGTTTTTTTCAAATGCTCGAAGAGCAAATGTTTTAAAAACACTGTTACATATGCCATCATACCTCAGATTACTGTCTCCCCTCAGACCTGAATGTCTTCTATTGTATGACCAAACTGGAAACACAGGAAGGGATCATAACATATGAGTCTTATTAGGAAAAGGGGGAGATTGGTCCTTGTCAATTAGCTTATAGATCGAATAGTTCTATTCTATATAAAAGACCATTTCATATTTCGGATCCATTTTATGGTTTTGTAGTACAAATTATAGCAATACATTTTGATAAAACATTTCCTGACTAGGAAATTGAACTAAAGGACATATTTTTAATTCTCTGGTTTGAGGTATGTTTGAAGGGGGTTTATATGCACTTCTGTGTGGAAGTAAAAAAATGAACACAGATATAAAATGAATAAAAACTCTCCTAGAATTCCCCTCATATCTGAAAGAGTGTATATAATCTGCCACTAAAACCTGCTCTTCTTGCCTCCGCCATCTTTCATGGGTTTCTTTCTTGTCTCTCCTTCAGTCACTGTTGCCAGGATCCAAAGTGCTCTGAGTCACCATTCTTCCGATTCCTTACACTATTTGCACATGGCTCCTAACTTCTGTGTGCGTTCGGCCATTTTCCCTCTCCCCATATCCCACATGGGAAACCAGAAAGATCTTTTTGAATCAGGAAACCTCAACTTCAGATAACTTAGTGTTTTCTTTTGGCCACAGGGAGGTGGCATGTGTGTGTGTGTGTGTGTGTGTGTGTGTGTGTGTGTGTGTGTATAATCACATTATCATTCTGCAAATTCTTCTTTACCACTGAGCTATATGACAGCTCCCTTTGGATTGCTTTAACGACCCTCTCTCCCTCCTTTATTTGTATCCTACGCTTCCAGTTTCGCTCTCCTTTCACTTTCCCACTTAAATCAAAGTATATTCCTAAAGGCAGCCATGTCCTCCAAAATTATCTCAATCCGTCTGTCTTCTGATTTTGACAGCACTTTCTACCTTTTCATATTTCCATCAGGAGAAGTCAAGCCCTCACCAGTGGCGATTGGATGTCCGTGCACTCATATACAGCTGCCAATGGCCTTATTCAAAGAGACTGTTTCTAGGCACTTAGCTTCTTACCTTTACATCACATCTGCTCCCACTGTTTCTGTTCTGTGTGGCAGCTACGGGACAAAGTCAATTTTTATTTTTCTTGAGAAACAAATTTCTGCATTCTGAAGTTTAAAGCAGCACTACAACACACTGCCATTTATTTGACACTGGACATTCTTTTCCCCTTATCAGTCTTAAACGCTGAAAGAATTGCTGAGGTCACATATCCCTTGATCTGAGTCTTAAGGAGTTAAGAACAGCCACAGACTAGAGCTCAGAGATAAGATATAGATAAAAAGAACCATTAAGTCACAATGGCATTAGATTAAAAAAAAAAAAATCATGTGTTGAATTCTATTTGGACGCAGTTCAAAGCACCCAGTGAAGTGGGCGGTAGAAGGCTGTAAATAGTTTTTACTGTCCTGGAACTCAGCTTTTGTTCCTTGGAGTGGCAACTGAGGAATCATCACCAAAGATTAGCTAATTCCTTAGCCCCTCTCTGCTGCTTCATGAACTTTCCGTTGCTTCAGAGAGGGAGCCTATCTAGTAGTTGCGGGTGTCCCCTATCTCTCCCTGTGGTGTCATATCCACATACTTTATCTCTGTTTCTTTCTCTGTGCTGATCCAGGGTATTAGAAGAAAACAGAAGGACCATGTTCCTAGGCAGGCCCCAACCCTGCCCCTTTCAACTGAAAAACGTTAAACACAAATTAAACTATATTGATTTGACTTGAAGACCAGAAAGGCAAACACTACACAGATGACTTAAGAGGCATCTGTAGTTGTCACCAGGTTGTGTCTGTTTGTCTTGTCTGTGTTAGTGTCAAGATCTGCTAGATACAATTGACTGGGCTCTTGGTTTAGCTTTTAGACCTGAATATGGAGGCAATGTTGAAAGTTGCAAAGACTTAGTGCCCAATACAGCAGACATGGCTGGTGGTGTTGATAGAAATGCAAAGTTGGGGCTGGAGGGATGGCTCAGAGGTTAAGAGCGCTGGCTGCTCTTCCAAAGGTCCTGAGTTCAATTCCCAGCAACCTCATGGTGGCTCATGACCATCTATAATGAGATCTGATATTGTCTTCTGGTGTGCAGACGTATATGCAGGCAGAACACTGTATACATAATGAAATATTAAAAAAAAAGAAATGCAAAGCTATTATTAAGTTTAGATGTAGATAGTTCCAATATTCAGGCTGCTACAGTCACATTGGTTAACTTTATTGTAGTTGTCAATTGGAAGTGTTTATAGAAATTGGTATCTTAGGAACCCCAACACAAGATTTGTTTGCTAAAGTAAATCAAATACAGGAAGGCTTGGAATGGTATGTCCTTTAGCAATTGTAAACTATATCACTTCTAGGTATACAAAGCCTAACACTTCACATGTATAAAGTAGCATGTGTGTGAGTCCCTGGTTTGGGACCATCATGGCTAAAAGAGGGCATGTTTGTTTTAGGCAGACAATTATTGTTCTGACACAGCGGCTGCAGCTTGCAATGCCAATGTTCCAGCAATGGGACCTTTGCCTGTGGGAGAGGGCACAGAACTCCAGATAAAAACAATTACTGCTAAGTCAGAGGAAGACCACAGGCGGGCAAAAGTAGGACGGTAAACACTGGAGGAGTTTAACATCATCTCATTATTTAGCATGATTGGGAACCGTGTGCTCTTTTGTCATGTGTTTGAAAATCAAATGCTGTATTTTCAAAAGAGCCCCAGAAAACTGATTACATTCAAGAGCTTTGGCATTGTCATTCTTATTCTTTTCTGTGATAAAGTTGGGAATGTGGAATTAAAAACAAACAAACAAACAAACAAATAAGCACTGTTGCACTTAAGTTTCCAGGGTGCCTTACTTCGGCTGAGACTGTAAGAAAGTATCTAAACCTGTCCTGCCTCAGTTTATCCATCTTTATAATGGATTCATAATACTTCCGTTGGAGATATTGAAAAGTTAAAGAATATGTGGATGAAAATGTCATAGCAACTTATTATTAGATGCCATTCTTTGTATGGCGTGAATGAAGATTTATAGATGTCTTTCTTCTGCTCATACAAAGAGCAGAGAACCAGCCTTAATTGTTCTGTGCATCCCACACACTTCTTACATTTATAATTTTAGGGCTGTATAATGTTTGTGAGAAAGTATACGATTTTAGAACGAAAGAACCAGACACAGACACTGGATCAGACCTGACAGGATTCATTCCTCTCAGCTTGCTGGATGCTGACAGCCTGCTTCCTTCCTGTTCCAGCCCCAAGTGCTTCAGTTGCTGTTACTCGTCAGAACAGGACAGCTTCAAAGAAAGGTTCTAATCCCAATAGGTCCAACATTTCAGACTGTCCCACACAGGACTCTCATTAAGCCTGGAATTTCTCAACATTTAAAAACTGGACCACAAATGCTGTTCCTGGCTTCTTTAATCATTTTCCCCAATTACATTTAGGCCCCTACAAAGGTACTATTTGCCACAAATCAGCCAGAAGAAATCTTAAGAGAACAATGCTCCATTTCCCCTGATGGGGGTCGGGGAGGTTTCTGGTTGCTCTCTTGTGCAACAGATGCTTATTTTCCTTGGGAGTTAGTTGTAAGTGATTATTGATCTTATTCAGACAGAAAACAAGGTTGGACTCAGGGATGTCTCTCTTTTCCTTTACCTTTCTTTCATAGGTGTGGAGATAGGGGTTGAGAAGAGAGAAGAGGAGATATAGAAACATATAGGGATGATAGGATCAAAAGTAAAAGTAAATTATTGAATCTACTCCTCAACTTAAGTCCTTAATTGTTACTCACAAATAAGGCTGGGTTTTAATTCATTGGTATAGGATTTTGTATATAGATGCAAAATAAGTTTAATTTTGATACATTGGTATAGAATTCAAATTAAAGATTATTTTTCAATACATTCTATATATTTCTAGTCTAATATGAGGTATTGCACCCACATAACTCAATTATAATACAAGGTTTGCTTCTAATATCTTGAAAGTGGTGTTGCAAGTTATTTAGGATAATTAAGTAATACAAGCTAATTGTTAGTTGATCAGATCATGGTCATGTCAATTACTAGTCTATTTATATCAGAAGAATATACATCCTAGGTATAACAGATAGATATGATTCTACAGAAAGATAAGGTAAAATAGTTAAAGTCTTCAAAAGCCTCAAAGACCTACAGAATATGGCATTTAAGATATGTTTATTATTTTAAAGATTCTTTGACAACTAAACAGGTTAACTTCTAGCAACACTCAGCCTACATCAAAGAAGATGATGAGCATCAAAAAACTTCCTTAGAGAGATGGCTTCAAGTGCAGCAAACAATCCACTGGGCAAAATGTCCTTGTTTCAGCCACAGACAGAATTCTGCCTAAAAATGGGCAAGCTTGTATGCAGGCAGAATTGACAGACAAACTCTGCCAAGACAAGGTAAGGAAGTCCTCAATAGTTTCTGCCTCACAAATATGTCTGACAGATATACTGGGCCAGAAGGCTGGAGATGATGCTCCAACGTTATAGAGTTTTTGGTGACTGATCAGGCGGCAAACTGTCTTTTTTTCCATTTTGGAAGCTGCTAACCTGTACTTTTGGTTTACTCAGGTAATTAATTTTATTCCTTTTCAAGTCTCTGATAAGGTTGAAGACCAGATAGTTTAGTCTTACAATTAAGCTTAGTCTTTTGGGGGTTAAGATGTTTTTAGGTCTAGATAGATGTTTTAATTTGATAGAGATGAGATCTGATAGATATTGATTTACATTCAGAATTTTAGACACACAAAGATAGAAAAGATGTTTTCTCCAAGATTGCCAAATACAAATTGCCAAAACACTATGAATGTAATATTTATATGATTCCTGAGTGTTTCCTGGTTCTTCTTGTTGTATGTAGTTTATTTTATTTGTGTGTAATAATATGGAATGTATATGTAAAACAGAAATAGAATAAAAAAAGGAAAATCAAAGTTTCTCCAACCTCTCTAGTAAAAGGAAATGAAAATAAAAAAATAATAAATTAATGAATGTTTTGTACTGACTCATAGTTTTGAATTTTTTCAGATCATGACCAGTTAAATGTGCTTTGGGATCTGAGATGAGGAGGCATCAGTGTATCATGGTAGGGAGTTCATAGCAGAGATGGCCTGTTCACCCCAGGCTAGGTGCAGAAAGAAAATGAGAAGACTAGCCTCCCATAGTCCTTTTGAGGGTACACCTTCAGTGACCTAGAACTTCTTACTGGGCCCTGCCTTCTAAATGCCACACCCTCTTCCCAATGGTGTCACCCTGGATATGAAGCCTTTAACACACTAGGAATTGTTGAATATTCAACATAGAAATTGGTAAACTAATCACAGTGAGGTAGCCTGGCATTTTTGGTGTCTTTTTTTTTTTTTTTTTTTCTCCCATTCCATTTATTTTTTTTTTTTCCCCCTTAGGATATGATTGGCTCCTACAGTGAAGAAACTCACTGATTTCTGTTGTTGTTGTTATTTGGTATTTTTGTGTTGTTTTGTTTGTTTTTTGTTTTGTTTTGAGACAGGGTTTCTCTGTGTAACAGCTTGGTTATTCTGGAACTCAATTTGTAGTCCAGGCTGGCCTCAATCTCACAGATACTTTCCTGGAATTGTATCCTGAGTACTGGGATTAAAAGCTTGTGTCATTATGCCCAGGTGAAAATCACTGAGTGTGTGCGTGCTTGCGTGCGTGCGTGCGTGCGTGCGTGCGTGCGTGTGTGTGTGTGTATGTGTGTGTGTTTACTGATAAGTCTTCTCCTATTTTTATAATTCATTTCTTATTGAACTCCTAATCTTTAGATGTCAGGCTTCTTAATTTCTCCTTTAATCTTAAAAAAACCTTTTCTTTTCCATTTTTCATTAGCTCTACTACTTATTTTATCTACTGGGGTTTTAAATGTACCCTATAGACATACATTGAGAAGTTCAATAATTTTGTTGTTCAAAGTTGAGTCCCATCCTTTCAATGTTCCATTAAACACCCACTTTTTTGTTTGTTTTGTTTTCGGATTTTTGAGACAGGGTTTCTCTGTGTAGCCCTAGGTGTCCTGGAACTCACTCTGTAGACCAGGCTAGCCCCAAACTCAGAGATCTACCTGCCTCCACCTCGCTGGGTGCTGAGATTACACATGTGCACCACCACTCCTGGTTACAACTACCTATTTTTAACTTACAGATGGAATATCTCTGAGAATGTATGGTCAGTTTTTTCCCTCCGTTTATTATCTTAGTTTCAAAGCATACTCCCTGCATTATTTGTTTCTTCCAGATCCCCATTTCATTCTTTGTTTTGATTTCTTGGTGTTTTTGTTAGAACTAACTTTTGTTAAAGTCTTAATTGTCTATTTTCAACCCTGAGTAAGTGACTGTAAAAAGCTTCAAGATGATTAGGGGTTGTGTGATTTTCTGTCTGTGTGTGTCTGGTGAGGGTGTGGCTGCTGTGGGTTCAATGAGGAACTTCATTACAGGGTGACTGGACTTATCTAAATATCAGTTCCCTGTGGTGTTTTTTTTTTTTTTTTTTTTTTTTTACCCCTTCTCTTTCTCATGGGATAGTTGTTTTTCCTAGAGAGGAATCTTTCATCCTGGAAATGAAAGAGAATGTCTTTTTATTACAAGTCCTGTAGTGTGACCAGGGGAAAAGGGCTAGGATGCCGCATGAGTGATGGGAAGTCCTCTATGTTTTCTAAAATTTGCTGATAAACCTTTTGAACTATTGTCTTTTCTATCTTGTCTTTGTGTTTTCTTGTTTTTATACGTTATTATCATAAGTTCTCCCATTATCATTCTGGCTAGGTTTAGATGGTGATGGTAAAAAAGTAAGCGCATTCAATTTGTAAGGCTTTGGAACCCTTTTTTTTTTTTTGACTCTATGGTAAGTCATCCTCAGATTGCTGTAGATCTGACAGTGTAGTTACGGGGTATGTAACTGGAGTCCAACAAGACTTTCTGGCATGGTAGATCAGTGGATTCATATATGGTGATATAGTTCCTATCACTGCCTAAGAGTTTGAATCTTGACTTTGGTAGGTTTTTTTTGTTTGTTTGTTTTTTTGTTTTTTGTTTTGTTTTGTTTTGTTTTGTTTTTTTGGTACAGATGTGTCTTCCCACCAATCACAGTGACCTTTAGGGACATTTCTAGAAAAGTGAGCAGTATAATAGGGATAGCATGTGTTTACTTGTACCTTTGGGTTTGTGTGCTGTAACCCTGACCATTTCAGTGGTCAGCCAAAGGAAAAAGAAACCTCAAATGAGTAACCATTATTCTTGCACCTTTTCACTCAATCCTAATGTTGTCTCTCTCTTTCTTAGTTTATTGTAATTTATTTATATTACATCCTGATTGTTATCCCCTCCCTTGTGTCTTCCCGTTCCCACTTTCCTTCTCTCTTTCATGCTATTCCCTTCCCCTAGACATCTGAAAGGGGGTTCCTCTCTCACCATAAGACTACAGTCTATCAGGACTTATTCATACAGCCTGCTTCTCTTTCTTCTGTGTGCCTGAACAGCCTCTCCACCAAGGGAAAGTGATCAAATTGGGGGCACCAGAGTTCATGTCAGAGGCAGTCCCCAAATCCCCCACACAACCATGGAGAATGTGCTGTCCATTGGCTAGATCTGAACAGGAGGTCTAGGTGCACTGCATACATTGTCCTTGGTTGGTGCAACAGTTTGTGCAGACCTGCCCTGGGTCCAGATCCTTGAGCCTTGATGGTCTCCATGTGTCACTCCTGAACCCTCTGGGTGCTTCAGCCCCCCTTCCCCGCACTCTTCCATACCACTCTCAGCACTCAACCCAGAGTCCAGCCCAGCATCTGTCCTTTTCCTCCACTGGGTAGAGTCTCTCAGAGGACATCTATGTTGGGCTAATATCCACTTATAAGTGAGGTTATACCATGTATGTCTTTTTGGGCCTAGGCTACTTTATTCAGGATGATCATTTATAGTTCCATCCATTTGCCTACAAATTTCAAGATTTCCTTGTCTTTAATGGCTGAATATTATTCCATTATGTAAATGAACCACAGTCTCTTTACCCATTCTTTGGTTGAGGGACATCTAGGTTGTTTCTAGATTCTGGATATTACAAATAAAGCTGCTATGAACATAGTTGAACAAATGTCCTTGTTATATGGTGAACCATCTTTCAGGTATGTGCCAAGGAGTGGTATAGCTGGGTCTTGAAGTATCACTACTCCTAATTTTCTGATAAAGTGCCAGATTGATTTCCAAAGTGGTTTTAAAAGTTTGCACTGCCACAAGCAGTGAAGGAGTATTCTCCTTCTCCACATCCTCAGCAACATGTGCTGTCACTTTAATTTTTGATCTTAACCATTCTGGTAGGTGTAAGATGGAATTTCAGAGTCTTTTTGATTTGCATTTCCCAGATGACTAAGGACTTTGTGCATTTCCTTAAGTTTTTTCTCAGCCACTAGAAGTTCTTCTGGTGAGAATTCTCTGTTTAGCTCTGTACCCCACTTTTTAATTGGATAATTTGGTTTGATGGTATTTAATTTCTTGACTTCTTTATATATTTTGGATAGTAGCCCTTTGTCAGATATAGGATTGGTGAGGATTCTTTTTCCCAGTCTGTAGGATGTCATTTTGTTCTGGTGACAGTGTCTTTTTCCTTACAGAAGCTTTTTAGTTTCATGAGATCCTACTCATTAATTGATCCTGAAGTATTGGTGTTCTGTTCAGGAAATTGTCTCCTGGACCAATGAATTCAAGGCTCTTTCCCACTTTTTCTTCTAACAGATTTATTGTGTCTGGTTTTATGTTGAGATCTTTACTCCACTTGGACTTTAGTTTTGTGCAGGGTGATAAATATGGATCTGTTTGCATTTTCTACAAGTATACATCCAGTTAGACCAGAACCATTTGTGGAAGATGTTATCTTTTTTCCCCATTGTATGGTGTTAGCTTCTTTGTCAAATCAAGTGACCATAGGTGTGTGGCTTTGTGTCCATTGATCAACCAGCCTACTTCTATGCCAGTATCATGCTGTTTTTATTACTGTTGTACAGCTTGAAATCAGGGATGGAGATTCCACCAGAAGATCTTTCATTGTACAGAATTGTTTTGGTTGTCCTGTTGTATGTGCTTTGCCGTCCTTTTGCTTTGCTTTGCTCTATTCTCATACTTCCAAGATCTACTGATTTCTTAGTTTTTATTTCTTCCTTCAATTTAGCCAGAATAACAATCTCCTTGAAAACAGGACCAAATCACATCCGTTATTACAGTCCCTGTGAAAGATTTGGCACACAGTACATATTCAGTAAGTACTTAGCCATTGGGTGAAGGAATACACAGGTGATGGCATATCACATAAAATTTATGACCCAAGAAAATCAGCAATGCTGTCCTGGTCATCTGCATGGTTGACTGGAAAATCAATATTTATGGTACTTATTAAAAAGCCAAGTGATACCCAGTGATTAAAAGGCTCTGCTGATTCTTGGTGCTTTTCTTTTCTCTTTAGAACGGATGTCCCTGTGTTACGATTGATTTTATTGTGGTCATTGTTACAGCTAGTTATCCATCTGCTTTCATAGGATGATCTGCCATTTGAGGGCACAGAATGTATCAATGATGTCTGCCTTTCTATATTGCCAGCACACGAAGATAAAGTGAGGTCAATCTCTATTTGCAGAATTAGATTAAGCTGTCCTGCATTTTACCCATGTGCATGCAATGAGCTGCTGTGGGGGTATCAGCAAGCAAGGGGAAGACATTAACAGAGATTTGTGTTTGGTATGAATAAATTTACTCCCAGAAATTAATCAACAGAGGGCTAACTTACTGAGCAGACTCTCAAGTATTACTCCTCCCAAATCTTTACTTCCCCAAAAGAACTTGCTTTCTGGCACCAAATTTCAAGGATTTGACAATTAATCAGGAGCATGTCAATACACTCTGAAGAAAATGAATAGATGAGACCCACCAAAAGAGGCAATAATTTGAATAATCTTAGACTGGCCATCTCAACACATATTATCGTACTGATGTAGAATTAGTTGTATACTTATTTATGACCATACATGGGCAAATTGTATTTTCCTCTCACTCTTCTTGAAAAAGGGGAAGCAGTCATGCAAAGCTATTGCTGCGGATTCCTTCAGAACACTGCCTGAAATGATCAATCCTCCTGTCTAAAAACAACACCCAGTCGGTGGCATGATTCAGCTCTCAAGTATAATGTTGCCTACTCTGTGTGCTGTAAACACAGTCCAGTGGCTTTGGACAGACGCTTCTGTCTGGAGCAATGCTATTATGTTCCTTCAAACATTTAGAAAGTATATTCATTTTAATCACTGTAATCATAACAGGGATTTGTGCAGGTGCTTAAAATAATATAGATAGCACCTATGTGATGCAAGTAACAAAGCAGTGAAAATGGTTTCCTGAACTGCAAATAGCCAGCATAGCAAATACATCTCATACTGAAAATTTGGGTCACACTTATATCAAGGGCTAATTTATTGGTGACAGTGAAACATATTAAGCTTTAAATAGAGGGTCTAAAGTTTAATCATATTTCTGAAAATAGTTACTAGCACAATATTATGAAGTGCCAAACTTGGGTGCATGTGCGCGCGCGTGCGCACACACACACACACACACACATCACACGGGCATATCACCCACATATCACGCATGCACACACACAACTTTGGATCTGCTATAAGTTGCTAGGAAAAAGTATGAGACAAGCTAATAATGTAATGTTTATGAAGAAGAATCATAAAATGAATACTGAAATGTAAAAGCTTTTGGGAATTCAGAAGACTAAATATTTAGGGTACATAATATCAAGACTGTAGGGTCCCTGGGTCCCAAGACTCTGAGTATCACCCAGACACTGGACTCAGGTCACCTGCTCTCACCTTGGAAAGTTTTTGTTCTTTCTCAAAGGTATGTTTCCTTCCTGACCTACCCTAACTCCTCACCTGGAACACACTCCCTGGCTTCAATTTCGTTCCCCCAGTTTATGTTCTCAAACTCAGCCTGGTTACCTGTGAAACCGCACTGTGATTTCTCACTTATTTAATGAGTTTCCTTTGGCTTTGAGGTGGCCTATCATCAGCAAGAAGAGAAAGTTAGTAGAGGTTTGCATTTGCTGTGAACAAATTGAGACCTTCAGTTATTAATAAGTGGAGAAGATGAGTCCCACACTGCAAACTCCTTTGTTTTTATTTTAATGCTAAGAGATTAATTTGAATAAATGTGGAACAAGAGCTGCATTCTCAAGGAGGAATTGAGCTGGTTAAAATGCTAAAATAAAATCTTGACTCATTTTAATTGTCAAGCACATAGAATAAAAAATAATTTTGATTTTTTTCTATGACTCCTAATTCTTGAGCTATAAAAATTTGTGGAGTATTTCCTTACAGTGACAACCAGAACTATATCTCTATCTTCATATTCCTTGACCTTCCTAAATGTTTACCACTTTTTTTTTCATTTAAGTGGTATTTCACTTGTACAATTTCTCCTTTTTCATTAGCCTCTCTTCTTTGTTGTTCAGGACCCTAACTTCTGCTCACCCAGTGTGGCTGTTCTCCATTGTCCCACTCTCTGTTTATATCTCTAACTTATGATAGCCTTACACACACATTTTGAAAAGCTTTATTTGTTTTATTTTATGTGTATGGTGTTTTGCCTGCATGTAGGTCTGTGTACTATGTGTATGCTTGGTGCTCAAGGAGGTCAGAAAAGTGTATCAGTTCCCCTTGAGCTGGAGTTACAGATAGTTGTTCGCTGCCATGTGGGTACTAGGAATTGAACCCTGGTCCTCTGAAAGATAAACCCATGCTCTTAACTGCTGAGCCACTTGTATATCCCCATCCATTAAACTTATAAATTTTTGATGTTGATTTTATGAAATGGAATGTATTTTTGAATTTTGAGCCTTTATCAGTCTAGGGATAAGAAATAATTTACTCTTATATGCTGGTCAGTGGCAACACATCACACAGCTCCTTTTCAACCATGTGATAATGGTAAATGCTTCACTCTTTAGTGCACTGCATTGCCAATTTGTTTATTGTGGTTTTTCCATATTCTCCCATGTCTTTAAACAACCATTTTTTTTTGGTGTTTAATGATGATTATACTTAAGATGGCTAATGAAAACATTCTAAAGACATTTTAAGTAAGCTAGGCTCAGCTATGATGCATTGTAGGTTAAGTGTGTTAAATACATTTCTCACGTAATATTTTTAATTTGTTTTGAATTCTGGGATGTAGTAACACAGTCTGTCTTTTCTTCAGTTTGATTCCTTTAGTGTCATCCTCATTTCTTTAGTGACTGAAATGAATGGCAAGGAATGGCTCCCCAGCAGAGATCACTTAGGTGGTAACTAACTACCCAGTCTTAAGCCTGGCAGAGTGTTGCAGGGAAAAGACTAGATGATGAAGCTGGGCTTAAGCTTGTATGATCTGGAAAGTGTGGAGTGAAAAAGAAATGGAGTTTGCTGAAAGAATGCTTCCTAAGTTGGGAATATGCCTTAGTTGGGTTTTCAAAGACAGAAATATGGAACATTCGAAATAGTGTAATACTAAAGTTGGTACTCGAGATATAAAATCGAGAATGATAGATATACAGACGAGAATTTAAGCAATGGAGTAGATATCAGATGCATTCCTTAGAAGGAGCCTGCACAAAAAGAGCAGGTAAAGATGGAGAAAGGGGGGGCTGGAGAGATGGCCCAGAGGTTAAGAGCACTGGTTAGTCTTCCAGAGGGCCTGAGTTCAATTCCTAGCAATCACGTGGTGGCTCACAACCATCTCTACTGCGATCTGGTGTCCTCTTCTGGCAGGCAGGTGTACATGCAGTCAGAACATTGTATGCATAATAAATAAATAAATCTTAAAAAAAAAAAAGATGGATAAAAAGAAGCCCTATTACCAGTCCACTGGGGATAATCTGATGTATTTTGATGCTAATTACTGCTTGCTGTCTGACCCACCTTTTGCTTAATAAAAAGCCATCCCACCTGGGTAGGGCAGGAGATAGGTGGGGCTTAGAGAGAGAGAGAGAGAGAGAGAGAGAGAGAGAGAGAGAGAGAGAGAGAGAGAGAGAGAGAGAGAGAGAGAGGAATTCTGGGAAGAAGAGAGACTGCCAGGAAGAAGACCTGAGGAGAGGAGAGGAAGGCTGCCATGGGTTAGCTGGAGGAGAAGCACATGGCCGGCGTGGATGGAGAATCCGGCCCAGATGAAGAACATGGGCAAGTATGTGGGGATATGGATGGGAGGTAGCTTGATAGAAGTTATTAAAAACAGATGGCATGGATTGAGACAGGGATGCCCTGCCTGAGGTCCTACTGTGGAAGGTAGTTTAGAGGATTGATATCTGCCCTGCCCCAGGTTAACTAAGGCTATTTTTTAATATAACAAGTGTCTGTGTCTTAATTGATGGCTAGCCGGGCCTACATGTAATACAGATAATTTTAAAAACAATAGTCCACTTGAGTTATGCTTGACAATTTTACTAAATCTGGATAGAAAGTGGAAGTTAGATGCTCATTTGCACAAAGCCCATTTACTTTAACAGTACACTAAGCTAGGAAATAAGACCTCCCCCTTCATAGTTATTCCTTTCTTCCTTGGTTTTTCAGAAATTACTCATTCTTCCTTTGGGAAACACGGGACTAGGAAAAGTAAAGGTTGGGGTAGGGAGGCTTAGTGATGGTGTGTGTGTAGTTTCTTCTTTGTATCACCCTGTGCTCTTCCTCTTTTAAATTAGTTCTCAGTGTATGCATATGCTCTGCTATGAGGTTCTCCTATGTGGGAGTAGTAAGTGAGTTCATCGAGAGCTTAACTCATTTACTTTTGTTATTGTTTTTATAATTTGATGACTGAAGATAGCACCCCTCCTTCCTGCACAGGGACCTAGTGAGAACTAATGAGAAAAACTCAGAAGGGCCCGGGGGATGAATATCTATGGTTATTTCACAGTACACACAGGGAACTTATTGTCTGTAGTTGCAGTAAAAATAGTCCACTGGGGATAAGTTCCAAGTCCGTGGAATCTGGTGCTAATACACCAAAGCTCTTGATGCTGCAAGGGAGAATGCTGTGGTGTACTCTCAATATCCCTGTGTCTTATGAACATGGTGATGACAATGATGATGGATCTAATATTGTAGATACTAATTCTATGTTTTAGACATTTGTCTCCCTAGTGATGTGACTGCTGTCATACTCTTCTCTTAAATTTTAGTTAGAACATGTTGTGGCCCTAAATTTGAAAGAGGCCATAGTCTGGTAAAAGAACAGGTGCTGGAGCTGTCTCCATTTCATACTCTTTTGGTTACAGCCAGCATGTCACTGGCTTTCTTTTTGTTTCAAGTGATACTCATTTCTAAGAGAGGAAAAAATTTTCTTGAGTGGCTCTTGGTCCTGAAGAGAAGTTGGCAAGTGATAAGATTTCTGTTGTAACTTTCACTGTAATTTCAGCACAGTCCTCTGGGAAAGGTTGTACCACATGAAAGAATACAGTGACCCTCAGGGAAATTAAAAAAAAATTAGACCATTCTGATATAACAAAGCCTTTTCAGCCATGCAATCAGTGGCCATTTAAAAAGAACAAGTACGCAATTTAGCCTACCACTCAAGGACTAAAATACTAAGAGGGTGGTTTTAGATCCTTAATCTCTCCCTATAAGTTACACAATAATAACTTAAAATATATTTCAGAATATACTTTGCTACTTGTATGGGAAGGAGATATTGTGAGCAAGAGTTATGATTGTTGATAACACACAGAGAAAGTTGAGTATTTTGAGGAACTTCTGTGTTTTGTTTCTTTCATTCGAATACCCTATGCTGACTAGTCAGTTTTTGTTGACACGGGCAAAAGGAAGTCAAGGCAAAGCCGAAAGAGTCCGAGCTTACCAGGAGATTTTTGATTTAAAATTTCTGGCTCTGTGGTGTTGAATTGCATAGTCAATCCAATTTTTACTCTTACTTCCTTGACTTATAAAATTAGGAGTAAGAATGAGGAAGAGTGGGTTTTGTTTAACGTAGAGTGGTGTGTCTAGGCTAGAGCAAAGGGTGTGCCCTGTGTGTGCCCAGATAGAAATTCCTGTGCCATCACTGTGCGATTTCTTCTGTCAGTTACCCTCTGCTCTAAAGCCACACATGAGAAAAGAGAAAGAACAGCCACAAAGTCAGTGTTTAAAGAGCTATCACAGGATGAAGGCATCACCTTGTGATTTGGGAGTGAGTTCCTTTGCCTAAGAAATGATGACAAAGTAGGAACAGCTGAAAAGCCTCATCCCATGGAAGTATTTTGTTTTCAAGCTGTTTGAATTCTTTGTAATTGGAAGTAGGCTAACTGGGTTTTAGAAGGCTATACAAACTTCTGGTCCGCCTATAGGAAGATTCCTAAGTGAGCAGCTAGGGGGAACTCAACAAAGGTTCCCCCTTTGGGTCTTTACCCTTTGCAGCACCTACTGAAACTAATTATGTTTCATGTTCATGAGAGAAAATCTGTCTTTTCAACCCTCTCTGCCTGTTATTTCTTAGGTCACTCCCAGCAAAGTGTTTGTTTTATCAAGAGTGTTAAGAAAGGTGAACAGGAAATGGAAACCTCATCAGCTTCTAACATTGCAGTCCTGGGTTTCTGTTCCGCCAACAGGCCAGGGTGCCACTCTCGTCTTTGTGTCTTCTGTGAAAAGTCAGTGAACAGAGGGAACAAAATTCCTGTTTATTTTCTGAGTAAGAAACTCTCATGTACTAAGGCTGTCTGTTCTTATGCCTGTATTCAAACTTAAATCTACACCTATCCCTGTACCAATGACTCCATCCATAGTCATACAGTGCGTACCATTATAGCCATAGGAAAGCGTTTTGAGAATATGAATATATCAGGAACATATCATAGGTTTCCAGACAGTCAAGGCATCCAAATACTTTTTTTGGGGTTTGTTTTTCATTAAATTATATAATTGAATTTTGTTTCTTTGACCCCAGCTTATCTCGTTGGTACTAGATTTAGCATATTTCAGTTGTTGGGTTCTGATCTTGACCTTTTTTCATAAATAACCCAAGACACACATTGAAAATCATATTAATAATCCTTCTTTTGTCTCTTGAATCTCAGCATAAAGTGAGAAATCTATAGCTGTCTGATTCCTTAGCTGGCTGTATTGAATTCGTGAACAACTGAATGAGATCAGGGCAATGGGAAAGATTTCTATATCTTTTTTTTTTTTAATTGAAGATTCTCTTCTTCCATAGAGATATGTGGATATT
Source organism: Acomys russatus (assembly GCF_903995435.1). Taxonomy (NCBI): domain Eukaryota; kingdom Metazoa; phylum Chordata; class Mammalia; order Rodentia; family Muridae; genus Acomys; species Acomys russatus. Next base: position 21,309,024 of record NC_067167.1, on the reverse strand, counting down.
TGCTTACTCTCCAGCCTCAAAAGGAGAAAAAGAGCCCTGGATAAGCATCATTTTAGGGATCACTGAGAACAACCTGGGCTACAGGAGGAGATTCACAAAAAACAGTTTTGAGGTCAAGTCATTCCATTTCATTGCTGGAGGTGAGTAGTCACTTTGGGTAGCCTCCAACTCTCTCAGCTACCAACTATTCCTTGGTCCTTGTGCACGATAAGTATCAGCTTTGCTCTACTTTTATAGAGAAAGGAAAAGAGACATTATATCATTCTGGCTTTGCTTCTAAAAAAGAAAGAAAGAAAAAAAAAAAAAAAGAAAGAAAAAGCCTAATTCCTAGTTCCCATCAGAGTCTACTGAGTCTGAAATTCTGGAGGTAGAACTTGAAATCTGCATTTCAGTAAGTACCTTTGGTGGTTTTTAAGAGCTCTACAGTTTAAAAACCTCTGCTTCTAGGGGTTTCTGATGACCCATGGTGAATCTTATCTCATACTGAGAGCTTTAATTTTCCCCCTCAGTACTCGGGTACTCAATTTGCATTATATTAGATTGTCCTCTTTATAGGCGAGAATATAACAGTTTTTAAGTCAGCGCTATGAATCTGAAGCTGGCGTTAAGCTTTAAGGTTTAAGGTATAGCGCTTAAAAATTTCTCTCTCCCCTTCTTCTCTTCATATATGTGTACACACACACACACACACACACACACACACACACACACACACACACACACACACACACACACACGATTCAAGCACCAGGGAAACTGAGGCAGCCAATATATTTTTTACATTTATTTATTTATTTATTTAGTATTTTCTTGAGAATATCATGCCATGTGTTTTTGATCATATGAATCTCTTTTCCCCAACTCCACCAGATCTATCCTTTCCTACCCACTCAGCTTTGTGTCCTCTTTTTCTTTCTTTTCTTTTCCCCCAACGTCATCAAGTCTAATTGGTGCTACTCATATATTCTTGGATGTGTGGCCTTCCACTGTGGAATGGACGGTTAACCAGGACCTACACGGTTCAACACAACTGTTCTCTCTTTCTTAGCGCTATCAGTAACCAAGACCTCTTTGGCTAGGAGTGGGATGTAGTATTAAACTATGTCCCAATGATTTATTGTCACACCAATAGATCATTATGTCTCCCAACCCTCAATAGAGAAGCTTCCTTCTTTAATAGACGGTCATTGACACAGTGGCACGCTATGCCTCTCTGTGCTGGAGTTTTTGTCTGACTTCTGCTTGTGTAGGTCTTGTGCTTGCTCTCAGAGTCTCTGTAAAGTCACATTTGCAACTGTGTTGCTGCATCTGGAAAACACTGTTTTCTTGTAGCCATCCACCTGCCGTTAGATTTGACAAGCTTTCTATTTTCTCTTCCACAATGATCTTTGCAAGGAGGGGTTATGATACAGATGTCCCATTTGGGGCTGGACATTCTACAATCTTTTATTCTGTACTTTGACTTGTTGCATGTGTGTGTCCATGTCAATGGCCATCTACTCAAGAAAGAAGCTTCTCTAGTGAGGGTTGGGAGACGTAATGATCTGTTGGTGTGACAGGAAGTCATTGGGAGGTGGTTTAATACTACATCCAATACAGTAGTCCTCAACCTTCCTGCTGCTGCGGCCCTTTAATACAGCTCTTCCCTCATGTTGTGGTGACCTCCAGCCATAACATTATTCATACTTCATAACTGTAATTTTGCTACTGTTATGAATCATAATGCAAATATTGGGTATGTATGATACTACATATGTGACCCCCAAAGGGGTCATGATCCCTAGGTTGGGAACCTCTGATAATGGAATAATAGTAGTAGATTTCCCTGTAGGGCTTATGAGTCTATTCTTTGCATTACATAATAGAGCTAGAACTTTGTAAAGTCTTTTAAAGTTTGTCATTCCATGGATTTTGATACATTACCTTGTAAGAAAATGTTTTCTCAATGATGAACCTGCATAGTTACTACTCCAGAATGCTTTAGCAGTATTTTTGTTTGTTGTTTAAATTTTTATTTTGTATTTTATTAATTTATTCAGATTACAACTCAACTGTTATCCCATCACTTATATCCTCCCATTCCTCTCTCCCTCCCACTTTTACCCTATTCCCCTCTCCTACGTCTGTGACCAAGGGGGACCTCCTCCCCCACTATATGGTCATAGACTATCAAGTCTCATCTTGGTAGCCTGCTTATTCTTTCTTTGAGTGTCCACCAAGAGTTCATGTCAGAGTCAGTCCGTGCTCTCCATATAACTGTGGAGAATGTCCTGTCCCTTGGCTAGATCAGAGTAGGGGTTTGATGTTTACTACTTGTATTGTCCTTGGTTAGTGCAATAGTTTGAGTAGAACCCCCTGAGCCATGATTCACCTGTCACGATGTTCTTCTTATAGGTTTCTAGGACTCCCTGGGTCCTTCTATTTCCTCATCTCCTATATTTCTCTTACCTAGAGTCTGAGTAGGGTGTCCTCACATCTGTCCCAATCTCCTGGTAAGTGAAGACTTTCATGGGACATGCCTTTTGGGCTAGTGCCCAATTATAAGGGAGTATATACCATGTGAGTCTTTCTGCTTCTGGGTTAACTCACTCATTATGATCATTTCTAGTTCCATCCATTTGTCCACAGATTCCAAGATTTCCTTGTTTTTAATAGCTGAGTAGTATTCCATAGTGTAAATGTAGCAATATTTTTATAAGATATTTTAAAGGTGTCTCTTGGTAGCAGAGAAACTAAAGACAGTACTTTAGAATTGCCAATTCAGAAAGAAGTTATTAGAAAAAGATTCTAATCACAGAGACATAGACATTATCACACTTCCATCAACAGTGTGCACAGCCCTATGCTTGGAACAGGACTCTATTGCAGTTACGTGGAGTGAGGTCCATGCTCTTGAAAGGTTATTGCATTTCTCTTGCATGTAACTTATGGTATTGCTTTATATGTAATGTCAAGTAATTTTATTTTCTGTAATTATTTCTAATGTGATGTTTTTAGAATGTATACATTGTCCTTGAATGTTTTAGTAGTACTGTCGATTATATTTGTATATAAATTTATACTCTTCTTAAAGCATATTTAAAAACATGGTTTTAAGAAAGGATCAAAAACTCAGTCTAATATTAGCTATTTGTATTCATATGCCTAACTGAACTTCACCTGGATCGTCAAACAATGCTGTGAGATGGGCTATCTTGTTACTTTCTACTTACAAAGTGAAAACAGTAGAGAAAGTGTTTGTCCAAGAACCTACACTCTGCCTCAGGAGGCTATAATTCCCCCTTGGAGCTCAAGTCCTAACCATTAAGTACCTCGATTCTTCAGCAGTATGAGCAATTGTTAAACAATTGGACAGATGAGAAAATCCTTGTTGAATTATTTACCTTGCTCAGATTGATGCAGAATATAAGAACTGGATAGTTAGTCAAATGGGACAAGAGCATCCCTTAAGAAGGCCAAATCATAATACATCTTTATCTAGTTATAATTCTTTTACTAATGGCAGCATACATCATTGTCACTAAAAACACAACTACAAAGCAAAGAAATGGATTGTTTCAATGTACATCTTCAAAATAAAGTCAGTAGAAAAAAACAAAGGAACTAGAAAGAAAAAACAACAACAACAACAAAAAACGAAGTAAGACAACCAGAAACTAACCAATAGCCACATATAAAATCTTATGCCTTTTAGAACATATAATTTAAAAAATTTCTAGAACAGTCACAAAGTCTTATCATGTGTCTAGACAAAATTAAATTTAAGTAAAAGATTAAGATGTCATAATCCATGCTTTATGATATCTGCATAACTAAACAGTTGTGGACATAGTAAATCCATATGCAGAGGAAAGCTGTGGATTTAGCCAGTGTCATTATTAATGGCTGGCATAAAAGATGGTACTTTCTGCTCATCCTTAAAAAATATGCTCACTAAAGTAAGGCAAGATATACTAATAAATGTAAGAACTAACTCCCAAAAAGATAATAAACAAAAATGATAGAAATGATATGTAAACCTAAGGTCTAATTTGAATAATAAAGCAGATAAATTTCCATGAGCTTGAAAGGAAATAAAAAGAGAAATTATAGGCTATACTATAAAGGAAGGAAGCCATGATCACAGATGTGGAAGATGTTAAAAGGAATAAGAAAAATGCTTATGAAACTCATTAGAAATATATTTGACAGCTTAGAGGAAAAGGGTGTCATAACGCTTACAATAATCTGAAAAGGATCCTGCTCAATACACTAAACGCCACAGAAAATGCTGGAAAGGTGAATAAAAATAAACCATTAAAGAAATTAATAGGAGCAGATGGCTTTGTGGCTGTGTTTGATTAAATCCTCAGAGATTATGCAATCCATGTATTTAAACCATTCCAGGTCAGAGTAAAAGATGTCAATCTCCTTGCATATTTCATAAATCCAACATAATCTCAGAGCTTAATTAGTATAGTGCAGATAAAATGCTGTCATCCAACTTCTTGTAATTTCATGGCAAAAATTCAAATGAATGTGTCATGAACCTGAAATGAGAATCACATAAAATATAAACTAATCTGGGCTATTACAAGGTAACAGTAACTCCAGAAATGCAGAGGTGAAGTCAAGAAAATTGTTAGCATGATTTTATATGCTGAAAGGAGAAAAATCCTGTACCATTACCAGCAAAGATAATGCTCTTAAACGTCCTTGCTTAAATTTGCTAGACTGTTCTAATAAGAAAAAGAAGAGATTACTTAACCCATAATTAAAGCCCATGTACACCATGAGTACATAAATCAAATTGCTAGCCAGCCCACAATCTAAAATAAGATAGTAATATTCACACCTGGCAAAAACCGTAAAATAATTGGAATAGATTGGAAAAAGGGTAACAGTAATATTTTATTGTAGAAAATATGCTTGCATGGTTGGAAAGACTAAGAAACACATACTTTACCAAAAGAAAGTAAGAAGAAAACAGAAGACATTGATCACTGTGTTAAAGTTCTGCCGTTGTGACAACGAATCTTACAAAGAGAAAAGGCTCTTTTTGGCGCACAATCTGGAAGTTTCAGAACATCTTCCATTGGTCTATTTGCATTTCACCATGTGGCCAGGCAGAAAAACATGGTAGAAGCACAAGGCAGAACAAAAACACCCACCAGAGGGCTGGATGGTGAGGAGGAGGACCAGAGTGTATATCTAGACCCATATCTATATCTATATCTATATCTATGTCTGTCTGTCTAACATATATCATATAAAATACTGATATATATATACATTTATCTCATATATATAATACTGAGATATACTTCAAAAAAAGATACAGAATGCATGCTTTTAAAAATCTCATTTTATGTAAAGACAAAAATTTCTAAACAAATGTATCAGGATGCCCTATTTTTAGATGAGAAGAGTTAAAATTGTAAAAAGTCTATGCTTGTAAAATTAACATAAATTTTATACTAACTAAAAACCCCACGTGTACTGAGAGGGTTGAGATTCAGTAAAATTATTTATATAAAAAAAAAAACATACAGAGGTAAAATGGTTGAGCATAACCAATAAAGTTAGGAAGAGAAGACTGGTAAGGACAGACTAAGCCTAAGAGGCAGTAAAACACTCCAAGGGGCTGCAACACTTCACTAGGAGAGGTGCTAACTCAGAGCGACACTGATGAAGGGCAGAAAAAGACTTGCATTTAATACTTCAGTGGTAATAGGTCTAGGATCTTGTGTTCTTAAGTGGTGTTGGGGAAGCTGGCTGTCCATTTGTAAGGAAATGGGGAACAGGGTCCTCTAAGTCAATGTAAGCAGGAGTCATATGAACTCACAGAGACTGAAGCAGCATTCCGAGGGCCACCATGGAGCTGCACCAGGTCCTCTGTGCTTATTCACGGCTTCCAGCCCGCTAATAGCTCAAATCCAGCAAGGGGGAAATGCACAAAGGGTTTGAATAGTCAGTTCACAAAGAAATAAGTCTGGATGGGCAACAAACAAATAAAAAGACTGATCAAGGTTTTTATCAGGGGAAATCTTATTTTGCAAAAATCGAACGGCTTTCTTTTTTTTATTTATTTATTTTTATTTTTGTTTTTTTAATTTTTTAATTTTTTTTTTGTTGAATGGCTTTCTTGTGTTCCCACTTGAGGAATTGTAAAGCAGATTATATAGCTGCTACAAAGTGTGAGTTTGGAGAACCGTTATCCTCAAATAGTGTTTATAGGATGTACTATTGGGGAGGCAATATGCAAATACTTTAAACAATACAAAGAACAAAAACCAAAGCAAAATAAAACCCAACAAAATTTAAAGCAAGGTTTAGAGGTTGGAGAGTTGGCTGAGAAGTTTAAGGCACTGGATTGTCTTGCTGGCTTTGGTTCCCAGCTCCCAGATATTGGTCCCCAGCTGCCTGTATTCTAGCTTCCAGGGATTTGACACCCTCTTCTGATCTCTGTAGGCACCAGTTCCACAAGTAGTGCACATACAGGTAGGCAGGCACAACACACTCATAAACATAAAATAAATAAAAATTTAAAACTTAGGGGGCTGGAGAGATGGCTCAGTGGTTAAGAGTGCCACTACTCTTCCAGAGGTCCTGAGTTCCATTCCCAGCAACCACATGGTGGTTCACAACCATCTTAATGATATCTGCTGCCCTCTTCTGTAAAGCAGTCATATGCAATAAATAAAGCAAATAAATCTTTTAAAAAATTTAAAACTTAAAAAACAATAAAGGTTAGATTTTTTTTTTAACACTTAAAAGCATACATGGTATCCCAACAACTACAAGTACATCCAGGATTGATCCTTGAGATTCTGACTCAAACAAATGACAGCACTAGGGTATAAGGATGTTTAGCGCAGCTTTAGCTAAAGCTGCACTTCTGAAAAACAAAGCCCAGAACCAGACTGGAGCAAGAAGGGTAGATAGAGGTTGCTACTAAGAGCTCTGATAGAAGGGGATACCCCATAACGTGGTTGAAATAACTGTAGAGACAGACACAGAAGAGAGCTTCCGAGATGACCAGAGCCTCCACTTAGAGGTACTAATTAAGAATTAATTCACATTTATTTTTTTGGCAGAAATCAGGACCCGATTTGAGAACTCCTTCCAATCTTTGAGTTCTGTGCATTGGGATGGTAAACATTTCAGAGCGCTTATAGAATTAATTTTAAAATGCAGTGATATATATATATATATATATATATTAAAGTTTCCCTATCAGTTCACAAGTCTAGTTTCAGTTGGTGACATTACACAATGATCAGTTTTGTCCTGGTATTTCAATATGACCACGGCGCCTCGTAGTTTGTTTCATCAGTTTCTCGCCAGATGGAGCGAACGTAACACGCTGCTGCTGGTTTCCACAGTCAGCCTTGCTCATAGTAGGAACGCGACAGTTGGTTCAACAAGGTTGAATTGCACTTTCATTCAAGAGTGCTTTCCCATTTAGGTACCAAAGGCTGACAAACAAGAATTTCTAAACCCAGACCATCACATTCCTCCTGATTCATAAGACAGTCTATCATTTATCTGCAAAATGCAGACCTTAAGTCACAGAATGCCAATTTTGCCTTCAGTCAAGTGTGTGTTTGGTTGGGCAACAGGTGATTAAACCTATCAGAATATTACCTTGTGGACTGCAGGCACTCACCACATTCTGGTGGTTTCTAAGGCAACTGATTAAATAACCTAAGAACGGAGCCCTTATTTAGAAGGCCGCCCTTGCAAAGGTAGGCTTTCTTCTCCAGCAGGATAGAGTGGGAGACAAGGCTTGTTTGTTTTAATGTTTTCCATCTCTCAGGATTTCGCAACACAAGGTGCTCGGATACGTTTTTGGTAGAACCTCCTGGAAAATGTTACCAATATAAATATGTAGAGACCTCTGTTTTGCCAATTAAAAAAAAAACTACTTGGTGTGATTACCAGTAAACAGGAGGCAATTCAATGAAAACCTTGATTTTCTTTTAGCCTCATTTTTTTTTTTTTTATTTACTTATTTTCAATGGTCATATTGATGACGTTGAGCCAACACCTCAGGAAAGGACTCTCCTTTACAAAGTCCACAGAGCTGGGCGGGACCCAGACAGACGGGCTTTTCATGCAGTTTTTCTGTGCAGCCTCAACACCCACCCTCAGGAGCCTCCCCTGAGGTGAATGCAGTGCTTCTCAGCACTGAGCTCTTTTGCTTTCCAAGATGGCTTCCTGGCAGAGTCAGGGCTTGCTAGTAATGGGTGGTAAAGACACTTTCGCTTTTCTTTCTTTCTTTTGTTAAACAGCTACTGTGAGGTCCATGCAGAAACTAGTTCATACGTTTCTTATAGTGTTCCCAGACTCAACCATAGGCTCAATTTCTCTTTATGGACTTATTACCCAAATCCCTGAAATGAAGCAATTTTTTTTTCATTAACTCACTAAAGTATAACAGGAGCATTTCATTACCACATAAAAGTTACTACCTTTGCTCTTTTCTCTGGTGAGAGGAATATTAAATCTTGGCTATCAGATGGGAGAGGCAACATTTGCTGCTCTTTGATGCAAGAATAGTGGTGATTACATTTCCATACATTTTCAGGGGAATGATGGCTTGTATCATGGGGCTGAGCGTCTTGGGGGAGGGTTCAAAATGGCCTCGTATTCACTCACACACCTTCTAGAATGACTTCATCTTGCACAGTTTATATTAGGACATAAATTCTGAGGTCTTAGCAGTTTGGTTCACTAATACATGCTTGTTTCTTCTGTGGCACCTGGCATGTAGAACGGCCCTTGAAAACTGATAAGTGAATAAAATGGACGCACAGGGTGTCATAGATTGTGATCTGGGCCAAGGTGACAGTAACATGGCGTGTTATCTGAGAGTAGTAGAGATGTTGAGTGCCTCCCCTCCCCCGCAAGTGAAATTGGTAGAAACTTAGGTTGCTGAGTGTTTACAGAAGGAGGCCGTTGCTACAAAAATGATTCCATTCAGTTGTGTGGATACAAAAAGTGATAAGGGGCTGGAGAGATGTCTCAGAGGTTAAGGTCACTGACTGCTCCTCCAGAGGTCCTGAGTTCGATTCCCAGCAACCACATGGTGGCTCACAACCATCTATAATGTGATCTGATGTCCTCTTCTGGCGTGAAGATGTACATGCAGGCAGAGCACTGTATACAAAATAAATAAATAAATAAATAAATAAATAAATAAATAAATAAATAAATAAAAAACAGAAAGTGATAAAAGCAATAGTCAGCTACTGTTTTCTCTATACACTGACTGAGTCCACAAAGAACCAAACAATGAATTCCAAAAGATTAATGACAGTCCTAATGCTACATACATAATAAGTGGTAGAGTTCAGGCTAAAATCTTGGCTGAGTTCAAATCCCAGGCTCTTTTGATATTAGCACATGAATAATAGTCATTGATGTAGGTTTGTATTTTAGAGAAAAGGCCTCTCCTGCCTTTGACCATATCCCAAGACTTTGTAAGTCAGTGCCCAAAGATTTTTGGGAACGTGGGTAGGACCATAGTCCCTCAGTGTCCTGATAATTTTCAAGTGCGTGGCTGGGACCCTGCCATTGGGCTGGGAATTTTGGTGACGAGGTACGTGCATCAGGCTAAAGGAGGGCACAATTCCAGCCTCAGAGGAATTGGGTACTGACCAGGCTGCGGAAAAAGGATTTGTAAGCTTTTCTATTACCAAGCAACAATAAATGATTAGAGATTTAGCTTAAAACAATCACTGTGTCTTCCTTCTTTCCTTCCTTCCTTCCTTCCTTTTCTTTCCAATACAAATTTAAAAAAAAAAAAAGGAGGCTTATTTTGGCTCACAGTTTCAGAGCTTTGAGCTTATGGTGAAGCAGCACTTTAAGACAGAAGCAAGTGGGAGAGCAAAACCAGCATCTTAGGAAGCAAGACAGAAGAGGAAGAAAGGCCTGAAATCCTGCCCCCTTCAGGAGCATAGCCCTAGTGACCTTGTGCTCTCATCCCAGGACTCACTCCTTAAAAGTCCCACTACCTCCCAAAAGGCTCGCTCAGTCTGGAGAACAAGCCTTCAACACTTGGGCCTGAGTGACATTTATGACCTAACCCACAACACTCAACCGACTGAGAGGTCTCCAGGTCAGTGCAAGCGTTTTTGAAGTCCTTACCTATACAGCTCCCTCCACTCAGCAATGGAATTTTCCTTTCATCAATACACTTGGACACTGAATCTATTCTACGTCTACCAGCTGGACTAAAATGACTGATGTGCCTGGACTAGGCCCACCAACTCTAATGATGTCATTATTTTAGGAAAATGGATTACTGACCTTAACTTCATTGTAAACATGTCTTTATTCTGTGCAATGACAGAGGATCATAGGAGGGAGGTCATTGTATGGTGAATAAGGATGGACATTTTATGATAAAGCATCTTTGAGTTCAGCCTAGGAAACAAATGACCTCTCAGCATCCCATAAAGGTGATGGTGGGTTGCAGAAGCACAGCATTTTGAGCCCATTAAACTTTGCCTATCTTAGCAAGTTAGGTTAGACGGTGGATTTCAAATGTCTGTGGCCCAATGACCAGTTTTTCTCCTGTTTTGACTTTCTTTGTGGAGGTTCTCTCTTTTAGCATTTATGTGTGGAGTGCGCATGCCCGACATCCATAGGCATGGTGTTAGAGGTGACACTGGTATTAGAGGTGACACTGGGGATTTTGCTGAAGTAAAGGAGTGTATGGAAGTGACAGTGGAGTCTACAGCGCCTCTGGTCTCCTGTGAAAAATGTACTTGTACATGGAAAAAAAAAATTAAAGTAAATGTTTTTGCCGAAAGGGCTCCTCTCCTTTCCTGGTTGTCATTTGGACTCTTGCCTGCAGAGTAACTCTGCAGTGGGACTCAGCAGTCGGGGCCCTAACCAGACAGCCTGACACCGAAGAATGATAATTTACGAGGCCTCCGCTATTTTTGTTTCTTTATGTGGCAGGAAAGAAAACTCTGCTCTTCAGAATAAATTCCCTCCATTTAGACGGAGAACTTTTGCCAAAGGCAATAACTAAAAATAAGTCTTTCCTTTCATGCCCGTATTCCTGGGCTCCCTCATTTAATCAGAAGATTCTGCGGGGACAGTGCAGCAGACAGCAATCCTAGAATATTGCAGGATCCCTGAGTTCCCCAGCTGGTAAGGAAACGGCATTATGCCGAGTACCTTGCTTACCAACTTGTAATATCTGGCTTATAAAGCAATCTGGATGAGGCAATTTAATACTCCTGACAGCGTTAATAGCATCAACTGTTGGGGAGAATTCAGATTTCTTTCCTCCCACCTTCAAAATATACTTTTAAAAAATACATAAGCTCTGTATTTTCACTTATAATCAGATGGGATGGGTCTGGCTAGTCAGTTCCTCAGAATAATTGCTGGGCTCTTTAAACAAGCAGCCACCCCCAATTAACCCAGAAAGGGTGCCAGGCTCCAGGCGTTGTGCTTTGAGGGGCTGCTAGTTAACTAGCAGGGTGGTTCTTCACGCACTCCCTTGTCTGATGATCCGACCATGCATGGCTCTTCTCCTGGCCCCATAATTTAACTTCTACACATGAACTAAGAGGTATAATAATGCTCCGTTCTCTTCATTGCAAAACCAGCAGCACCATGTACTGTAGGGTTATGCTTTTCACCCACATATCTATCATTTAGTCTGCATTTGTGAGCAGACTGTCAGGCGGGCTCTCAGAAGGGTAAACCTGCTGCTGTTGTTTCTCCGAGGGCTTTGCTTATCCCAAACAACAACCAGAAAGTCACTTTGTAATGAATGCCGAGTCACTGAACTGCCCCATAAGGCAAAAGAAGCTGTGAGCATTTAGGTATAAAGCTTACAGGTGGGGTGTATGTGACTCGGCAGTTTGACCACAGGTAGGAAACCATGTTCGAAGACGAATCCTTGTTAGAAGTGTTTAACCTTGAGTCCTCTTTTGATTTTGTGTTGCTTTTAATAGATGGAGAGTTACTGTGACCCTGCCGGCCTGTCTTAGGAATGCTTGGCCACCCTCACTGGGCTCAGTAAATGAGATGCCTATCAAGCAGATGACCCAGGTGTTACAGCTGTGGTCTGGGAAGGGTGTCTGAACAACCGTGTGGGCATGGGAAGTGCAAAGCCCCATGCTGTGTCACAGAGATGAGAGAGTATATGTCCCTAACAGGCAAGAAAAGACTTGGCTTTGCTAGGGATCTGGAGGATAGCAGTACTAGTTTTCAGGACAGCGGAATCAGAGTCCTCCAGTATGCTTTCTCATGGATCTGGGGATTAGAAATATGAAAACGAGAGGTGGCTTTGTTTGCCGCTCTAGTTGGTGGTGTGAACCTGGAAGACCTGGGCCTAAAAATGAGGCAGACTATAGTCTCATGCAATAGCCAACTTTAGTCAGAGCATCAGGCAATTTATATTGTGAGGATTAAGAAGAATCACATGAAAGCCGGGCGTGGTGGCGCACGCCTTTAATCCCAGCACTCGGGAGGCAGAGGCAGGCGGATCGCTGTGAGTTCAAGGCCAGCCTGGTCTACAAAGTGAGTCCAGGATGGCCAAGGCTATACAGAGAAACCCTGTCTTGAAAAACCAAAAAAAAAAAAAAAAAAAAAAGAAGAAGAAGAAGAAGAAGAAGAATCACATGAGTAAGGCGTTCAATCACAAGGACAACACATATATGGCAAAACCACGTTTTTCCGTAAAGGCACATAAATAACAACAGCTTAAGTAAACCCACTCCTATCCGCTACACCAGGAAGGAGCATGGAAACACATTCCAAGAACAAATCTGTGTTTTGAAGAAACTGAGGACACGAGACTCTTATCTCGTTTTTCTCACAAGCACTCAGAATTCTCACAACTCCATGCTTCGACTATGTTCTGACTACTTTCAATGTACCAACTACACCGGTGCCCCAACCCCAGATATAGTACTTATATCTTTCCTTTCAGTCTGTTTATGGTGTTAGTGACCATGTGAACTTTCCTGGGTCTCATGCCTCTGAGATAGAGCAGTCTTCACATGTCTTTATCTGGAAATTGCCTTCATATACTTTCAACTTCTGAGAGTGTTGGTAGGGTTACATTTCTGAGACCAAACTCTGTCATACCTTTCCCGGAGTTTCTCTATCCAACCTGTTCTAGAGTGTGTCTTTCTGAAAAGCCCTACTTGCTGGTAAAAGGAGCACTTAGTTTTCATTACTTATTTATGGGTTGCGTGTATGGCACATGTACATGTCTTTGTGGGTATGCTCATGTGTTTGTGCAGGTGTCTCGAATGTACGCCTATAAATATGAAGTCCAAAAGTTGAACTCAGATGCCTTCTGGAATTGTTCTCTTACTATTTGAGGCAGGCTTGTCTACAGAACCCTGAGCTCATTGATTTGGTTAGGTTGGCCAACGAGTTTCAGGGAATCTTCCTGTCCTTGCTCTCCTGCGGTGCTTTGAAAGAAAAGACCCTCCATAGGCATACGGTGTGGCATTACCAGGGGGTGTGACCTTATTGTAGTAGGCATGGCCTTGTTGGAGGAAGTGCATCACTGGGGATGAGCTTTGGGGCTTCAGAAACTCAAGGCAGACCCAGTGTCATGCTCTCTACCTGCTGCTTGTGGATCCAGATGTAGAACTCTCAGCTCCTGTCCAACACCTGCCTGCACACTGCCATGCTTCCCGCCATGATGATAATGGAATAAACATCTGAACCTGTGAGCCAGGCCCAGTTAAGTGTTTTTCTTTATAATAGTTTCCATGGGCATCATGTATCTTCATAAATAGAAACCCTACGATACCACGGCAGCACTGGGACTGTTAATTCAAGCCACTGTGCGCAGCAATTTTTATCCCCACCATACATTGTAGGGTTATAAACTCAACTCCTGCTTTCAGGCGTCAAGCCCTCTATCTACTGCAGCTATGTTCCCAAGCCCTTGTTTATCCTATTATTAGGACAATATGTTGCTCTTTTTTTTTATTTAAAGAATTACATTGACTTATTTATTTGTGTGTGCACATGCCTGTAGAACCCAGAGCACAACTTTCAGGAGTTGGTTTTCTCCTTCCACCAAGTAGGTCTTGGGGGTTCAAATGCAGGTCTTCGGGGCTTTGTGGCAAGCTGCTGAGCCATCTCCACAATCCCTGTATGCCGTTCATACCAGAGTCATTTAGTATACCACAATTCCAGTTTAAAAAAAATAATAAATTTAGTTTTATCTAACTCAATGCTTGCCAGTGTGTCCATTTGTTTGGTTTCCTATGTACCTATCTCGCAGTAATCTTCAAATTTGGTGAACAAACTCTTAGAAACGACTAACCCAATCTGTTAGTAAATCCAGGTTTTCCTGTGTTCTGGAGACATTCTACCACCCTCCCCAGAGCTCTCCGCCCTCATTTAGGACGTGGACTGCTTGCTTTCTAGATTCGTTGTGTAGCCAGCAACCTTCCTCCCCCTACCCCCCTTCACACTGGGTGTTCCTTTGGCCTCCCTTTTCCCCTGCAATTTATTTTCTATCTGTTAATTTGTGCATTACTTCCTTTGGCTAAGCGTAGTCCTGGGCTCTATTTTAGGGCCATCATACTTAAGGTAAACATTTTGCCAACTTGCCTATCTGATAATTAAGCTATTCCTATTGAACAGGGGACTGTTTAATCTCTCTTCTCTCTGATTGATAGTGAGGCTAGGTGCAAATTCTGGCTTGGAAGTGATTGCTTTCACCCCAACCTCCTTAATTTTAGAGCCACCGTTCTACTATCTTCTATCTGTGGAGGTCACTGAGAAATATGAGCTCACTCTCAGTATAATCCTTAGTATGTGACCATCTGCTTTCTCTCTGGAATAGCATTTTTCTCCTTCTGCTTGTATTTCAAAATGTATACATATATTTACATATTTTTATTAACAATCCTGAGGGCTTAGTTATCCCATGAAAAAATCCTAACATCATTAATTCTTAAAAATGCTTTTGAAAGGTTCTCTTGTTATAATAATAATTTCCTCCCTACATTTTTTAGTGTTTCTATGTTGTAACTTCTGTACTTGAATATTAGCTCTCATTGTCTGATATTATGCTTTTATTATCTGCTTTCTCTGGTTTTCATCATTTTGTTCAACTTCTTACATCTTTGTAAATTTGTTAGAGCAATATCTTGTTAGGTTATTACACTTTTCTTTTCTTCAATGCACTTAATTTTCAATATCTCATAATCTCTGTATCTTTCATAGCACCCTAATATTCATGGTTTAAATATGTTAATTATCTGGGGTGACTAATTACAATTTTTGAGATTAAAAAATAATTCTCTTATTTGAAGCATTTTCTTTGTATTCTTATTTTGGCTTAGTTTTTTGTGACAGTTTCTATGTTCACAATTTTCTTTAGGTGTCTGCTGATCCTCTGTTTCATATCTTAGTACTAATGTAACTAAAAAAAAACTTACTGGAAATGTTGCTTCATGGACAGTGCATGTTTCCCACTGGTCCATGTCACTGCAAAGCCATGGAGCCAGGATTTAGTAGATGTATTGGGCCAACTTGAAATGTCAGCACTTTTAATCATTTTCTGTTGGGATGCTCTGTTTCTCTAGAGACAAATCTACTTCCCAGACTTGTAGCTTCTTAATACAAGTGGCAAAGAGGATCACTGCCCATCACATAGGCTTTCATCTAAGCCTCTTCACTTTAAGATGGTTCTCTCTGCTTCCTCTTCTCCACTGCTAGTGTTCCTGTGTCCAGAGTTCAGACTTGGAGACTCTTCACCTAGTTGCTTAGGGAGAAACAAAAATGTCATTTGTTGGGAGAAGAAAAACAATCTGGAGAGCTAACTTTCAAGCCTTTCTATTGTGTCTGTATCTCACCGCTGACTTTGGATACCTTACATGCTAGCTCTCAAGCCTTTCAGTTTCTATACCATACAGACATCTACAATACCAGTTTTAATAGACACACTTGTCTCTCGCCTCTGTCTCCCCACTCTTAGCTCTTAACACTCTTTCCCAAGATTTTCCAGATCCCTGCATTTTCTTGTTGACCTTCATCTATTACTCTTTTCTATTTGGGTCCTTCAATAAGTATTTTACAGCATTTCAAAAAATTAAAAGATTTTTATTCAACACTGTCATTTACTGCTGATAAGCCCGTTTTTCCTCGTGCATGAAATGAATAGGTTGTATTAAGTCAAGGTTTCCAAATGTCATTTAATAAATGAATACGTTGATTATCCTAGAATTGGCATGAGAGATTGATGGTTCCCACCTATCTGCAAATCTTGGTGGTGTGGGGTCCTAGTTTCCATTTTTAAATAAGCTTTGTGGGTGCCTTTGAGGACAATGGGATTTAAGAATTACTGTAGCAGTTGCCTGTGGTGTTTCAGTCCTACCTACTCACAGTGTTTTCCCTTGGGTCCTGTAGACACAGGGCTAGACACAAACTTAGCCCTGGCTAAGGTACAAAAGACTGACTCTGAAAATGGGGAGTTCCTTTGGTTGCGCAACCTTGTGAGAAATCAGAGTCACTAACTTGACACTATCCTTGGCTCTTTCTCAATTTCTTCAAATTTCACAATTTTCTTCCTATTTACATGACTTCTTTAGTTTTAAGTTTTCCCGGGATCTGTCTTTTCTACATCCTTTAAGAATTAGTATCCATAAATATGAGCATGCACGCACATGAGAAACAAGACTAATTTCCTCTCTATGACTTTCAGACAGATCAGAAAGTCTCTCCTCCTCCTTCCTCTCTTCCCCCTCCTCCTCCTTCTTTGTAGCCTTTATACTAAAAATCAACACTCAGACGCAAGTCATCCAAGCAGATAAATAGACATTTGTGATGTTTCCCAGAAAATGTTAAGTCAAAGATGGCACAATGAAGATGGCATGTTTTTTTTTCCGGTCTCCTTAGATGGCTTTGTTTGGCTTTCTTAGGCAGATAAAATAAATGGTATCCTGCAGAACATTTATACCAGGTATACATACCTTGATGTATGGATGTTTCCTTGTTTAGTGCCTCCTTATGCCTTGCTGGTACGGTGTCTAATTAATACTTTTTGACTATTAAGACAAATCTCTATATCATCCATTTATAGAAATACAACTTGTTTCTCATCAGTTCCATAGCTTGAAAGCCAACCCCGGGACTTTGACCCAAGGGCCGTCAGTGCTTTAAGTGCATTTATCGATGGTACTTTAGGTCAAAGAGTTTAATGAGGTCTTTACAGACATTAAAACTTGCTTTAGTTATAAAGTTCCATATACCTTATCACACCTTGCTCTGACTTCCAGTATACTCTACTGAAAAGCTGGGGAAAGCAGGCAGTGATTAATGTTCATCATGCTTTGTCAGCATCATACTAATAAGAAGCTATTTGTAAGTGTTCATTAGGTATACACAGTGTTTCCATTCTACCCGCCAAGGCAGTATAGGAAAAAAGGAGATAAAGGAACTGGTAGAATTTCCTTGATAGCATTTATATTGTAACTAGATTTTTTTTTTTTTTTTTACAATAAAGGACTTTGTAAGTTTTGTGTTTCTCTTTCATCTCTCTTTTCCATGGTGATACTCTTCCTGGCTTCCCACAGTGGTATCCTTTCTTAGTCACCCATGTTTCATTACTTCAAGACACGCCTAGAAGTTTGAGAAAATACCACTGAGGTGAAAGACAGAATAGAGCAGGATCTGTAGATGAAGATTATGGATTCAAATCCATATCTTTTGTTGAAAATGTGACCTTGCAGAATAGCAGCCTAGTTCCTCACCTTAAAACAGGTTTAGTAGTAACAATAGTATATGCTTATTACAAGAAGTATAGTTAACATATTGAAATGCATTATGATCACGTGCTCAATAGATATTCAGCGATATGGGTTAGAGTAGCAGTTCTAACCAGTGGGATTGAGTCCTTCAACCCTTTGGGGATTGAACAACTCACAGAGATTGCCTAAGATGATCAGGAGCATCAGATACTTACATTAAGATTCATAATATTAGCAGAATTACAGTTATGAGTTAGCAACAGAAATATTTTTTGGTCTGGGGTCACCACAGCATGAGGAACTTTATAAAGAGTCACAACATTAGAGAGATTGAGAACCATTGGATTAGAGGTAGAATTGTGGGGAACGTAAATATTGCATATAGTAGAGAGTGGCTCCAATGCCAAGAAATGCTTCTGAAAGGTCGTTAACGCAACAGAACACTCATGTCTGGCCAGAACATTAAGTTTGCTGTGTCCCTATGATGACTTTTACTAACTAATACTAGTAGTTATGTTCATGCTGCTTCTGCTTTTCATTTCTCAAAACAAACAAACAAACAAACAAACAAACAAAAAACCAGTGGGAGTTTGCTAAAAGCAACAACAAGAGCAAGAGCAACACTACCACCACCACCACCTACTAATCTCTCTATAGCCAAGAAAGTAAGTTAGACTGCATTCATCCAGCAACCACTTATCGTGTCCAGCCTAAAGGCTGAACAGGAAGAGCAGAGGGAATATATAGGAAATATGCAATTGATGTGACTGAGCTGGAGGGGACAAGGCATGAGCAACAAGGGCAGAAAGTTAGGAAGTGGGTGGGCTACCTGGAGCTTTTGGAGCTACTTTCTGAATCTATATATATATATATATATATGAATATATATATATATACATACATATATATATTGAGACAAAGTTTCTCTGTGTGGCTTTCGCTGTCCTAGACTTGCGTTGTAGACCAGGCTAGCCTCGAACTCACAGGGATCCTCCTGCCTCTGCCTCCTGAGTGTTGGGATTAAAGGTGTGCACCACCACCACCCGGCTATATTTTAACTTAGAAAGAAAATATAATATTGGAGGGTTCTAAATAGAGGAAAGGATTTGCCTTCTTTTTCATTTTATAAGATTGACAGTTTGAAAAAAATAAAAGGACCAGAAAAGACGCGATCAAAGACACAGGCGAATGGTATGGGAGCTTTTCCTGCAATCAGCTGAGGTGATAGTTGCCTATTGTGTAGGGGGATGAAAACAGAAGAGCTTGACAGTCACTTAGGAAGCACAGACTCACAATTCCTTGGACGTAATGAGACTAATTTTGGTGTGTGTGTGTGTGTGTGTGTGTGTATACTAAGAATCTTTAAAAATATGTCTAGAACTGTATTACTATAAAGACATGCATATAAAATATGTATGTATGCATATAAATTATATTACCTAAGTCCTTAAGGTCTGAGCGGCAATCAAAGCATCAAATATTACATAGTAAAACATACAAACAGTCACAAAATGTGATGTTTTGAAGTATGGCTAATCTTAAAGTATTTCAGAGAGGTTTTTAACAATTAGTGTGTTTTAAAAAAATTGTTGACTTCATAAAATGCTTTTGCTTTGTTGAAGCTTTGGCTATTGGGCAAAACAGATTGAATAAATGAAAGCTGAATTAATGTTAATACTTGAGTTTTGTCTGGGAGCTGGGTAAACAAATGGTGGTGCTTTTTGAGGGGGTGGAGGAAGGAAGCTGGGCACATTTGTGGCCATGGCAATAGCTTTGTCTGGGTGTGAGCTAGCACTCTTTATAAAATGCCTACTGGATGTGAGCTAGAGGCATTCTGCGATGTCTGACTAGACAGCAGGTCACAGTATCTGCAGAACTAGAAAAAAGTCACCAGTTTGAATTGGAGAAAGAACGTAAGAGAGTGAAGAAGGGGCACTTGTGTCGCTCAGCCTTAGAACTTAAGGGATTGTTGGTGACCTTAACATTAATAGTGTGACATATAAAGGACTCCCAATACAGCCAATTGAGTACTATCAGGAAGGTAAGAAAATGTAATGATCAAATGTAGATAAAATAATCAACATCTTTTAGATCTTGCTGCGTATTTATTTTCTTGCTGGTTAAAATGAGCTCCATCTTGCAAGTAATGAGTGTGGAAGTTGGTAACTACTTATAAAAAGTATAGAAGGACAAATCAGCTGTATTTCTTTATGCTAACGATCCGGTACAGAAGAGGAACCAAGTTAAAAAAAAATCTTGCATCATATGAGTTACTCTTTCAAAAGGAGTGTTTAATTTTTTTTTTTATCACAAGTACACATCTAAATTTCTGTGGCATTTTTGAAACATACCCAGGTTTTATCCTTGAACATTTTGACTAATTAGGTCTCTGGTGGGTTCAGGGATCTGTGAGTGAACACCTGCCCAGGTGATAATGAAGAGAGAAAAATGGATCAAAACCAGGAATATAAAGTTAGGAAATCACCATAAAAGAGGTTAGAATTTGCTTCATAGGAGAGAGTGAGAATATAACCTAGAAGAAGAAAACGTGACAGCAAATCTTCCCTGTGTTTTGATGTACGTGAGTGAGGAACTGGGAAAGGACGTGAAATAAGCCATGTAAGGTTGTAGGAAGTGTTGTGTGAATGCGAGGTAGCATTGTAGAGAAAGACTTTGACGACCATTGAGCTACGGAAGTATTACTTAAAAGAACAGTGTTTTGACTTGTTATGGTGGTTCATATCTGTGATCCTGGGAGCGGGATCACTTGGGAGGCTAAAGCTGTAAGGAGGAGCACTCAGAGCCAGCTGACTAAATGACGAGAACCTATCTCAAAAGGAAAAAAAAAAAAAAAAAATAACTCCTGGGGATGCAGTTTAGGGGTAGGTGAATCGCTTACCATTTATAAGGCCCAGAGTTTTAGCCTCAGCATTTTAATTGTATTATTCTCAACAATAATAACAACATTTCTAAGCAACACCAAACGGAACAAAACTCCCCTGTGTCCCACATCCAAAGATGAACATTTTCTAGTGAGTGACCTTCCCGTCTTTGAGAAAATCCTTTTATTCAAGCAATTTTTTTTTTGACATTATAATGTAATGATCTGATTTTACCCGTCTGTTTCTTTCCTCTAAGCCCTCCCATGTACCCTCACTTGCTTTCTTTCAATTTCATTGCCCCTTATTATTAGTTGTTACAACACACACATACACACACACACCTTGGCATTTGGGAGGCTGAAGCAGCAACTAAAAATACTAATTTTTTCAATGTCGTGCTCCAGTAACTCAATAATTTTCAAAGATCTTTGTTACAACTGTACCATATGTGTGTGTGTGTGTGTGTGTGTGTGTGTGTGTGTGTAAAATATATAATTCCTAGGTACATAAATACAATGTTCTGAGTCTGTATGATTTTATTTGTATCTGTATGTTTTTTATAAAGCATGTTTTAAAAATGATTTATTTATTCTTATTTTATGTACACTGGTTTTGTCTGAAGGTGACAGATCCTCTGGAACTGGAATTACAGACAGTTGTGAGCTGCCATGTGGGTGCTGGGAATTGAACCTGGCTCACTCCGAAAGAACACCCAGTGCTCTTAACCACTGAGCCACCTCTTCAGCCCCATATGTACATGTTTTTAAAGGCTGACCATTAGTCAGCCTTTCAGTGAAATGTCAGGAGCCACACCCACGAACTCTTAACAACTCTGTGCATTCTTTAAGACTCTGAAAGGAAAGAAGAGCCATTCATTAGGTTGAGATTAATTTCAGGTTAAAAAGGACTTACTAAAAGAATATGAGACTGAATAGGTGGCTTTGAATATTTATGTGTGGCAAGATGATGTTGGAAACTTTGGGTGGAGTTATAACTATCCCGAAAGGTTATAGTGGAAAGTATAGACAAGCCTTGGCAAATGGGCCACTGGAGCATGGCCAGTAACAGCTTGTTTTGTGAGCGATGCTGAATTGGCCTACACAGCTACACCCATTTGTTTACGTGATGTCTGTGGCTTCTTTCCCACTGCAACTCCAGAAGTGAGTAATTTTGAGAGAGACTACCTTTCCATGCAGTCTGAAGTACTTAGGGTCTGGCCCTCTTCATAAATACTGGCTGTTGCCTGCTAGAGATCAGAGGTTTTCAAATTATGTTGGTTTCTCATGACATGCTAAGAAATATTTTTGAAAAAGATCTGTATTCAAGTATGTTTGGAAAATTCTTCATTAAGCAACATTAACTAAAATATAGTTGAAGAAATGATACCATTTAATGGGCTCTTTAATAATTGCTAGGAGCAGGGTATATTATCTAAACCATAACCTCATTTTGGTCCTGGAAATATTGCTTATAAGAACACTTACCAACATCACGTAGTTTGGAAGACCTTAAGTTGGTCTGTTTGGAGGCCTTGCCAAAGCCATAAAATTTTGTACATTTGTGGTCATGGTCTTTTAATTCTAAGATGTTTATATAGAGAGCCTCCTTGGTTCCAAAGACCAGGAACCATCCTCTGGGCTGGATTTGTGGTCTGACCTATGCAAAGGACATTTTGGCTTGGAGTGAGATACCTAAGAGTTCCTTCTAGAAATGGAGAAAGGACATAGCCAGTGAAGCTTCTGAGGTGGTGTCTGGGGTAAATTACTGGATCTAGTTTTTTTGGGGGTGATGTTTACAGAGTCACAGTAAGGCTTTCATAGATGGGGGACTCTTGGGTTTACAGAAACACTTCCTCTTTTCATAAAACAGTAAAAAATATATTCTATAACTGCATTGGTATAAATAAAAGTTTAATCTGGGTTGTATGCATTCATTTTTTTCTTATGATTTGAGATTTATTAAAACTAAGACATTTCATGGTTCCTAAAAATATCGTGGGCTCCAGATACAGTGCCCACTGTGCTTACAGGGTGAGTCAGCCTCAAGAATTGCCAAAGTACAATGTATTTCCTGCCAGACTGAAGGCTTCTGGGGGCTTATGTGCTCTGTACTACCCTCCTACCTCCAACACTTAAAAATCTCTTGAATACAGTATTGATTCAATAATATCTGTTGAATGAATGAATCAGTGATTACATTTAAGGTTTTCTGATACCTCGCTAGAGGATGAAAAAGTAACTGCAATAAGGAACATTGAGGATTCTTCTAAACATGTAGCTGAATTCACACCACATACTAAAACAGAAATAAGCACCAACACGTGACAGACAGGATGCTGGAAGTTAGGTTTCTTACCACTGAGCAGGACCACAGCAAATCATATTATGTTTAGTCTTAATTTCTTAAGTAGAAACAAAAATATTAATTAGGGAGGCTTTATGAAAACACTTGACTTCATGCCAGGGAAAATAGCTACAATTCTATACTATTTTGCCTATGAATTCCTGGCAGGTTTTAAATACTGTCCCAGTGGTAAACTCAGGCTTAGTTCATTTTAAAATTGAGCTCTTTTAGAAATGTTAATCACAGAGGCTATGCTTATAGGTGACATAGTAAACTTTAAAAGGACAGGGTACCGGCCCTTTCTAAGAGCATAACAGACCAGAGTGTTCTTCAAATACACCAAAAGACCCAGCAAGCCACCAGCTCAATTTCCTTCTAATGCAGGTCTCTCCTGGGAGAATATAGTTACCTGTCTTTTGTCTTTTTATTCTTATTCTCTTTGAAACCAGTAACGGAGACCACAGAGTTTTACTTTCATTACAAATTTTTTTCTAACCCACATATAATTAGTAGGAAAAAAAAAACCCACCAAGGCAGGTACTATACCACAGAACAACATTAATGCAAGAAAGATTTAAAAAGCCCAATAAGTTACAGAACGGATGTGTAGCTGCTATTTACTTGCTACTAAACTGGGGAAGAAAGGCATCGCTTTAATCTGATAGCAGTTTCCTAGTGAGATAAACAGCTTGTCACTGTGAACACAGGAGGTAGATCAGGCTTCTCCTAAGGACAGAACTTTTTTTTTTTTTTTTTTTTTTTATAATGTTCTGCAGTGCAATGATAGAGAAGGGCAGAGCGAATTTCTGATTTAGAGCCTAGATATGTTTTCTATGGCCTTCATCTCAAGGGCGGGAGGGGTGAAGGCTCAGACCAATGAAGACTGGCAATTCTGTTTCCTAATACCTTTGTTTACCATCATTATATGGCAAGACCCTGGGACTAAAGGCACCACACACTAAAGCAACTGAGAAGCTTTCTCCCTGCTGGCTAGCTCTCACTGTGCTGCTAGGTGCTGTGCAATCTTCTGGGGCTGGGTCCCTTAGTGATATTACCCAGCAGTGGGCTTGCACTTCATAATAGTGACTGGCCATGCAAGATGTGCTGAATGGTACAATCGTGACATAGCTGTTCGGGGCCAGTAACCGCCTTTTGATTCCATTTGAAGCCTGTTTCATAAGAGGGAACTCCATGCTGATGCAGTGATCCTAGCCAACAGTCCATGGATGGGGATTCATAGGCCCTAGGTAGAACCTGCAATTGTTATTGTTTCTAAATGATCATGCTATCAAATTGCCTTCTAAGTACCCATGTTTATGCCCATAGACCTAGGCTATTCTCAGTCTCAGTCAGAGAAGGCTCTTTTGTGCAGTGGGCACCTGGCAGTAGAGAGATGCATCACGCTGATAGTGAGTGACTGGGTGCTTAGCCTTACCTGGGACATCTATACTTATCCCACCACAACAAAGGCTCAGGGGGACATCTCAGAAGGAGTGGCAGAAAGAACATAAGGGTTAGAGGATGAGGGCTAGTGCCATGAAATGCTGTCTTCTGGACATGACTTGGCTGTCACGCTCATGAACTCACAGTAGCGGAGGGTACTCACACATGACTTATAAAAAGAAGCAAGCTAGCCAGAATTCTGACATAGCTGGGAGAGCCTGTCTTCAGCTCTCACCCTTCAATGGAGATCTACCGGTAATAGGTAATTGCTGGGGAAAGGATAATCAATTTTTATTGAGGATATGGCAATCCCATACTACAGTGGATGGCTCCATATCAATGCACATGTAGGAGGAACTAACTGGAATTAGTGGGTTATAAAAAAACAAAAACAAAAACAAAAAACAAAACCTGAGGCTGGAATGGGTTATATTGATGAGATATGGGGGGAGTTTGAGAGGAACATAAGGGATTATATTTCATACGTAGATGATATTTCAAGGTTAAAAAATTTACAAAAGAACTAAATAAAAATAAAACAGTGCTGAAGGAGAGGCTGTCCTGAGTGCATCCTTGATCCTATAATCAGAACGACCTAGGGTCCACCCGCCCCAACTTCAACCCCGACTCCAGGCGACAGGTCATGTTTCATCATGGAAAAATGAGAATTAAGAGGCATTATAGATTAGATACCATGTGTTAGAATACAGAAGATGCCTGTTCTAGCAGAGTGATAATATTTTCCACTGGCAAGCATGTCAAAAGTTACTCTTTCGTAATCTCTGCCCTCCCCAGTGCCCCAGTGCTTATCCTGTAACCTCTCCCCCACCTCAGCCTCCCCAGCCCACGGCAGCGGTTCAGTCCAGCTATTTACATTTGGAGCAAAGCTTCATTTCAAAGGTTGATCTATAATGAGGCAGGAAGAACCAGCTTCTAGGAAGGTATAAAGTCCTCCGAGGTCGTGTTTGAATAGTTCTGAAACTCATACTCCATTTATTTTTATTCCTTTTTTTAAAAAAAAATGTGATCACCTGGAAGATCAGAGTACTTGGCATTAAATTGAGACTCAGATTCAACTGACCTTGGAATAAAAAAAAAAAAAAAAAGTTTAGCTGCAGAGAATTTGCTGCAAGAAACGACACTGAAGGTGACGTTTTTCTATGCCCCTCACCTCAGTTTTGATCAAAGGGTTATCAGGGTCACGAAGAACAATGCAGAGATTGTGAAAGACTTGTTCAAAAGAGTTTTCAAGTCTGACTGAGACCTCTAATATAGACAAGACGGTGAGGTTATTTAAAACATGTTTTTCTTTTCAGAAAAAAAAGAGAAAACACTGTATATTTTGTTGAGTTGTACCACTGAGCTGGCTTGGGGAACTTTTCAGAAGACAACTGAACATGGGGCCCATCATGACTTTAATTCATTGGATACTATGACACGAAATTTGAAAAGTCAATGCTAATATTCACGCTCTGACAAAGAAATGATAGGTTAAAAACAAGAGAAAGAATCCTCAAATACAAAGTGATTTCAAAAACAACTTCTAACCATCCTTTCACAGTGTAAAAAACTCTTACATCAAGATGAGAAAGGGCTGTGTATTAATAAGTTTGGCTCAGAATGTGGATTCTATGAAGCTCCTGTGGCCTTGGGGCTGTGTGTGTACCAAGGAGAAGCAATAGACAATTTGTGGGCTAATATAAGCATTTTTTTTCTGGTTAAAAATTTAGTGTTTTTGATTGTGTCCCTTAGTAAAATTGAATTATACATAACAATTTCTTATGACAGCAAGTTAACGGTGTCTTGAAATTTCCAACATTATTAGACTGGGTGTGACAGTTCTGGCAAAGTGATTCTCTTTGATTCAAAGCTTTGGCCAATGTGACCTCACAGAAGAATTTTAGCAAAATGCAGATTCTAATCTTGGTAGCAGTGTTAGGCTCTCAATAACTCTTTGTGTGGGCTCTTCCTTCTTTCTTTTAAAACTTGCAATTAGCCCTGGGTGAGGAGTTTTTCTCCTGAGATTCCATCGAGGGACCCATAATTTAAATGTACATTGGGAAACACCAGAGACAGAAACTAGGAGTTTTGCCAGACACCTTGGGGAGGCACCACATTATCACAGGGACTTCACATCAGAAATGCTTTACAAATCTTCCTGCCTAGTCCCAGCACTTTACAGATAGAGGAAGGAAGGACGTCAGATGAGATGTGGCTTGTTCAAGCAACAACCCCATGATGAGACAGAAGGGCCTTAGAAGGCAAGCTCCCAACCTTTCCTTTCACTCCAAGATAACAGTCTGGAATCATAAAGTCTATTTTGTTGTGGACATGGCTTCTGGGAGCACAGATTCTTCTCCTCTTCCTCCTCCTCCTGCTCCTCCTCATCCTCCTTTTCTGAAATAATCATTCAGAAACCTCCATTGAGTACTTAAGATACAGGAAGACAACAGTTCTATTGTTTTAAAGCAGGTGTATGAGGACATGGGGTCTACAGGTTCTGCCTGGTTAATAATTCTCTTATGAGCCCCCAGCCATCTTATACGGGCTGTGTACTTTGCAGTCTATGCAACCTCCATCCATGAGTGTGGGCTGACTCCTCTTGTACATAAGAGAAAACTGGTAAACGTTTTGTTCAAGGAATGTCCCACGTGAGCAGACTACTAGCCTGCTGACAGGGGTGTTAGGAGAAGATGCTTATGCCTCATTTCAAGAAAGCAAAGCATTTTTCAATGTAAAATGTTATGTTATACATTTTTTTGTAAGTTTAACATTTTTATTTTATTTTATATTTTACGGGATTTTTACTTGCTTTAGAGTCCAAGTTTGCCTTGAACTTCTGAGCCTCCTGTCTCAGCTCCCCAAGTTTTGAAAATGTAGGTATGTGACACCAATCTTGGTTTAAATATTACCTTTAATTTTAGTTTTCCAAATACAGAATCAAAAACTGTGAAGACTCATTTTAGGATAAGATGGTTGATAGTGAGATGTATTTTAATTTTTAAAGACTGCAGTGAAAGATTTTAACATGTGGCTTAATAGTCATTTGTCCCAACGCCACTTTTAAAAATTAAAAGGGACCAGAGCCAGTACATGACATAGAAAGTTTGGAAACCTGTGCCTTATTGAATGGCATGTGTTAGTGATTGACACTTTCCCCATTAAGTGTTCAATTCATATGGATGCTGAAGATCTGAATTTTCCTGCACCATGTACTTAGATTTTGGTGACGAAAAGCTCAGAAATTCTTTGAGAGGACATCTTGCTTGTAATCCCTACTTGTTATGCAGACAAGAAAAGCATAATTCAATGGTAAGAAATGTAACTCAGGGCCAGAAACCTGCTTTTCAGAGATATAATTTCCAAGATATTGACAGAATGCCTTCAAACTCCCAAGCAGAGTTTAAAGAGAGAGAGAGAGATTACATAAAAGGCAGGCTGTTTTCTTTAAAAAGCACTGCAAAAAAGCCCAAGTTATCTTTTACAGACTGGAAGATAACAGCTTAACCAAGACAAAAAGCTGTAAGTGGTTATTTATCTACCATGGCTATTGCAAGTGCGGCAGGGCACACTGTCCACTAAACCCAGGCCTGTTCCAGGGAAGTTTCTGTTTTCTTCACTGTGAAAGCACTTGGATGATTTCCTCAGTGTCAGGGCACCTTCTTCCCCACAAACAGTGGAGCAAAAGCTCTTGTTTTCATGTGCTTTTGTCTCTTTGTAATTTTGCATTTGTGCTTACAGTTCCCACTGTAACCCCACTGTCTTCTTCTTTGTATTTCTGAAAAGTAAAATCTCCCTGAAGGCCTGTTAAGTTATAATTGATTTAGTAAGTAACCAAAAATAACAGAAAATCGAGGTTTTTTTTTTTTTTTTTTTTTTAAGGGACTTGCGACCCTGTAAAAAGTACTTTTCTTTGCTCAAAATATAGGAATAGCAAAAATGTTTCTTTGGAAACATTAGGGGATTAAACAAAATATGTTCTGAGAAAGTGTGAGTGACTTTCTTGTCTCTAGAAATGAATGATTTTTTGTGAGTGCAATCTGCATTGATTTAACCTCAGCTCTTGATTGCTCATTGCTGAATATCTATCAGCTCATGTGTTCTTTCTCCCCATCAGTGCTTACTCTTAAAGAAGTCTGTTTTTAGTCTTAGACCATGTTTTACTTACAGTAATATCTAAGCATACTTTCCTAAATCCCTTTTATTGAGAAATAAGCTGGAAGTGCCACAAAGTTCATTTAAGAAGCAATAAAAAGAATTAGTCACCAAACGGAAGAGTAGTAAAACAAGAGGCCCACTGAAACTGCTTACAATCTTGCAAATAAAGATAAAAATGATTTGATAGAACTTGGGAGTTTGCAGCAATAAAACTTTGAAGCTGCCATTCAAATCCTCTATTAGACCCCACCTGGGAGTCGTTTGGAATCCAGTGAATGGTGTGGACCCGTTGACTCACAATCCGAGCGAGGGACTTTTAGTCTGTCTCTTCCTGTAGTTTGCTGATTTCCCTGGAACATTTGCTCATGAGAGCAAGCAAGGTTCTATGGTAACCAGAAAACTACATGAACCCTGTTGCCAGGAAAGGTACACGAAACAAAACCAAAACAAAGTAGACAGGAAGACAGGGGCTTCCCCTACGGCCGGATTGAGAGATGTCACAGGAAACATCACAACACAACTGTGAAACACCAGCACAAAGCTTTAGCTTCTATTAAAATGACAGTAGTAAAGTAAATGCTAATATGTGGCAAAACCCATGTGTCCCCCTCTCACTGCTGAGAACTGTTTTTATTCTATAAGCAAACATTTCTACGACAATGTCCAATAGCTAGATTTATTGAGAACTAATTATATTCTAAAAACTTCTGTTTAACATTTATAGCCTCGTTTGAAATAAATCTTTTGATTTTGTAGGTTCATCTGAATTCAATTTAGTTATTAATCTATCTCTGATGACCCACAGTGGTCCCTCAGTAACTTAGTCTAGAAAAATCCCCTTGATAACTCTTTAAATACTTGCGATTGTATAACAAATGATGATAATACTTAATATCTGTCGGTCTTTGGAATGGGGTTAATGGGCATGCTTTGTCTACTGGCTCATTCCAGGAGCCCAGTACAATGCCTGGCACATTGTAATTCAAGAGACACCTTGGAATGGCTGACATTTAAAAAGTCCAGGGTTCAGGAAAGTGGTTTCTTTTCAATTGTTCATAAGTTCTACAGGCACAGCCAGAGGTCTGTCACTAACTACAGCCTGGGAGGTTGTTTTTGCCAAGAACTTGGAGTACACAGACATGTCTACTTTTGGGTATTAATCACAATCCCGTATTTTTAAAGGGAGAAATCCCATATCCCTTCCATTTTAAGATGTTGCCTAGTCTTACCCATTCATGTAAGTAGGTCAGACTAATCCTCACAGTAATGTCACTAAAAACATGGCAGGACCAGTTTCCCAAGTTCCAGATGCGTACTGTTTAAACAAAGATCCTCCAAATTTTCTCTTCCATATTAAGTGTTTGTACAGTTATTGCTTTTTCCCCTTTCCCATTTAACAATGAACTCTTTGTAGGCAACAGAATTACCTTTTCTCCACATCCCCAGCTTTGATCCCAGCTTTCGTTTGAAGAGCTCAATGAGCGCATACTAAGGGAGGCATGGTACCATCATTCTTATGACTCTGTGCAGGTTAATGCTGGTCCATCTTCTGTATGTGTCACTGTAGTCTCGGTCAGGCTGTAGTAATCACCCACCATAAACTTTCTTTTCCATTCCTGGTGCCAGGGAATGCTTCACCTCACTCCATCACACAGGGATGAAGGCTGTAGGAAGCTTGTCGCCTCATGATACTGACATTAAATATCCAGACTTCAAGGTTTGTTGCTGCAAGAAATTAGAAAGGAGGCAAGCCCAAGCCAAGCTAAGAAAGCCTTTGTCCAGAGTGTTATTCATCTTGCTTTAGCCTGCACTGGTCACATGGTCACATAAAACCTCGAGACACCATGGAGGTGAAATCTCATGTCTAACCCAAAGTCAAGGAGAAGTAGAATTAGTGAATATGTAAGTAAGTCTTATCATGAAACCATCTATGTCACACTTTGTAAAATGGGATGAAGGGAATGGCATGTGGGTTAAGAGAAAATGTAATAGCCACAGAGAAAAAAAGAGAGTGTAAAGGGGAGAGAAAACACTTCGCATGACAAACACTTGGGCTTTGCCAGGCAGCAGAATGACAGCCCTCAAGCAAACCAATCTTGTCCTTTTAGTTCCTCTGTGTTCATCACACCCAAAGGCAACCAGGAAGTTGATTGTTCTCTGATAACTGCCTGTCTCATTTGAGTGACAGAGACAGTCCTTCAGGTTTCCCGGGTCATGCCTCACACAGGAGATATAAGGACTCCTACTTTTGGCTTGGCGCAGGCGCCACAGAGCCGATGTGTCTGTGACATGGGGAAGCATCACTCTCCCTATCTTCTCTGTCACCAACATCTCGTACACTGTAGTTCTTCCTCCTTGAGAACCTCATGGCTGCACTCCCAGCCTCTACCAGCCTTAGGATCAATTTTCATTAGGCAGTTATTCATAGACAGCTCAACATCGGCAAACTTAGGGAAATGAGCGACAGTTTTTATAATGAAAGGTTGATTTCTTAAGGGGAGTCCTTCAGGGAACTGCTACAATATGGAAGTCAACATCCATCTGACTGATTTTGTCGTAGGCAAGTCAAGTAAGGAGATGCTTTTTAAACTTTGGGTTGGCCCTTGAAAAGATCTGCTCAGTCATTTTCTTTCTAGTTTGTAGTTCGGAAGTCCCAGCAGCATAGCTAATGGCTGGCAATCAATTAGTTGTGGCTTTATTTTTACTCGTCAGCAAGTGTCCCTAGTGGACCAGCACAGAACACATCATCATTGTCATCAGTCACTATCTCCTCAGCTCCCCTGTGCGCCTGGCAAAGAAGGCCACCAAGCAGAATGCAGTTCCAGCGAAAAGGATGTCTGAACAAATAATGGTCATTAATTGTTGCCATATTGAAAAACATTTTATGTAGGGAAATGCGTTATTTTTTCTTTGTTGATAAAATGATTCATGGGCCCAGACCTTTAAGGAAGGTTGCGAAAGACAAAAGAACAACAATACAACATACACATACTCAGAGGGTCCTTTGTTAACTCCGTAAATTTAATAATTAGTAACTAATACATTTGATGAGAAAGTGAGGACATGTAGGGTGACAATACTGGTATTTTTGTCTGCCCACTTACTTGTCAAATTGCTTTAGAATAGATGCCAGCATATATTTGATAGTCAACTTACAATTCTGAGACTGTTTGATCTATTAAGAGACAGCAGATACAAATGAGGGGATAGCAATTTGGGATCTAATCTGAATAAATTATTTAAAAAAAAAAAGAGAGACAGCAGGAGTAGTATTTATGTTATATATAGAATCGTGTTCATCTACCCCCAGTCAGGAATAGCTACTATTTGCATGCAAACATTGGAAGTAGTTTACTTGTTGGTAAACTCAAGATATCATTACAATATTGTATCTTCCCTTACAGGTTATAATATTTTTTTTTACAGGGATCTGGGAAGTGATTATTAGTGAAAGAAAATTGTTTAAAATTCTTTACTAGTAAAAGGCTAGTTCATCATCATTTCTTCCTACCTTTTCTCCTTTGAAAATAAGACTCTATTTTGGCAAATGTATTCTTTAGTTTTCTTTCCCAGCAAAGGAATAGATCAGAGAATTCTGAGGTGGACCTTCCACATGGGTGGCGATGATCAGGAGTTCCAAAGAAGCCATGATAGGACAGTCACTAGCCCCAGGGAAAGAGGAAAAGATGGAGTAAATGTTTTCTCCCTTCCCTGGAGCTTAACAAAGACATATTTAGACTCAGTAGACCCTTGCATTTGCTGCATCTTTTTCAACAAGAACCTACAAGGTGCACAGTGTAATGTGCAGCCAGGTGGAGATTTGATACTGAACGTAGCGTTCTGTCTTTTCAGAAGTGACTTCCAAAGAGAGAATAAGATTGTTTGGAACACAAAGGCAAATGCATGTGGGTGTGAGCACTTCTCAAAAGTGTTCCTTGGTGTCCCACTTGAGGGGGGGGGGGGCTTAGTGCTTGCTGCCTTTGTCTGGCATATGACTGTAGGTTTTCCCCTCAGCTTTGTGCATGCGGGGCCTTTCCAGCTTACTGTGTTTTCTTTACCTTTGAGTAGACCATGTGACAGCCAGAGAAGGAAGATTGAGGTTTGCAGCCCACCAGACCTCACTTCCCTCACTATCATTTGGGGTCAGTCTCACAGGCTTTCTGAGACCTCATTTTCCCTAATGAGTCTCTCCAGTAGGATGACTGATCTTCATGTTTTAGCCTAGTGTCAGCAGTTGTGAACTAAAATTGTGCTTCCACTCATTATTTTAGTTACCGTTCACTTGGAAGTAGAAATTTGAGTTCCTCTTGTGCGCTGGATTCTCAGTCTATAAACGAGAGCTAGAACAAAGTGGCCTCATCCCTTAGTGAACTGCAGAATCACCGTGGTAAATGACAGATGGCTAAGCAGTCAGTCACTACACTATACTTTTTATGAAATTTGGGACCATCTAGAGCAACCTTTTCTTTTTTGTCGCCCTTTAAATTAGTATCTCACCTTTCGGCAGAGATCTCTTTCATGGTAGAGAAGAGAGCATGGGTAGATAATATTCTGATCATTATACATTTCATTGTCATTTCAAGGTTTTTTTTCTATTAGCTTTGAGGAAGCTGGAAGATGACAATATAAGTACTTTGTATTAGCGTTTCCTTCTGCTATAGGAAGTGTCAGGCATGTAGAAGAGTTGTCAGTCCTTCCACCCGATGTCAAAACTTTCATGGAAGAGCAATGACAATTCTCACATCCCTACGTTCATTACTTCAATGTTATTTTCAAGGAAGCACTGGACAATGTATGATTTCACCCACACAGATTTATCATGTATTTCCAAATAAATATTTGCTTTTAAAAGTTAAATAAATCTGTATAGTCACTAATTTTCATTTTGAGAAGTATTCAAATTTTCCACTGTGTTAAATATTATAACATTTTTTTACTTTTCCCTTGTGGCCAATTTTATTTGTTGAGTTTGTTTTGTTTTTTTAATATTTGAGAAGTTTTTTTTTTTTGTCTGAATAATTGTGTTTTCCTGTGCTTACATTTTTAAGAGGTACAGTTTTCTCCTCCATCTCCTGGCTACTGTGAAATTTTATTGATACTTGCTAGCATTCTACATGAATTTAATCACTAATAAATGGTATGATTTAATATATTTAATAAATATAAGATATCAATAAACATCCTACCTTTTGTGTGGGAGCATTTTGAATAATTTTACCATGTATTATCCCAGAAAACACCATTTCTTTTTTGGGGGGGGTTGTTTTGTTTTGTTTGGTTTGGTAGCATGTATTTAAACACAGAATGCCTAGCATGGTGACTAGCCTTCTGCTTGGGCTTCAGGGCTGTCATCTCACTTAAGCTTGTGGTACACATTTTGATGTCTTAATTGTTTTAGTTTTAAGGAAGATTTACTTTGGAGGAATGTGAAAGCTAGTTCATTATCACCATCTTCTCGGGATTCTTAAATTTTCCTGAGCACTTGGTGGTTTCTCTTTTGCCTCTTTATTTTGCAGAAGCACCATTATTTTTAGTGCATGTGTTCACAGGATACATTGCTTTTGAGGAACGCATTACAACAGAAGGGACTGTTGTGGCAGCATTTTATATTCTGAATCAAACCCACCATTTTGGGAAAAATAACAATGCAAAGGACATTTAGCCTGTATTCTTACATAAACATTATTTTTGTACTGTCCCCAGTTTTCATCCCCACAGAATGAATGATATATTCTTTGGCTTTGCAAACATTAAAAACATAATCAAAAATAAGAGGAGGGCAGAGGGGAGGAAATGCAATATCACAGCAATAGCCTGTACCCTGCTAATGTCTTTAAACTTTGTTCAGATAGTTTATCAGTTCTTAGCAAAGCAATTAAGCATTGGATTTAGTATCATTAGTACTGACCATGAGATTTCTTCTTTTAAGCAAATCTCTTATTGTAGAAGAAAAATAAAATGTTAAATCCTGGGAATCATTAGGGAGAGAGAGAGAGAGAGAGAGAGAGAGAGAGAGAGAGAGAGAGAGAGAGAGAAGTAAAAGTTTAGAGTAGTTGGACCAAGCCCGGTGATGTTCTGGATTGTGAAAAGTTCAGTGAAAATTGAGAAAATAGCACATTTAGTAGTGGGAAGTTTAATTAATAAAATGGGGAGGATGAGGAGACAAGCAGATTTCTCACCGCCATATACATCGTGGGTTTTCTGGTAATGATTGCCTTGGATTATGCCTTGGATTGAAGAGTGCATTTTTAGTACAGAAATATTAAAAATTCTTGGCTGCTTTGGGGCTTCACAAGAACCTTTGAGAACTCATTATACCTATTGTTTGGTAATTATTCTCATTTTTGTTCTCTTGGAATTTAGAAAGCAAACCCTGAATAGAATAAGGATAATGATGGGTGCATTTTTATCATCAGTCCGAGAGCTGGGCAGTCTACTTAGAGGCGTCTCATTTGACTTTCTCTACAGCACTAGGAGGGATGCAGGAAAGGCTAGTGACACACAGAGAAGTCAGGGGATTTCTCTGGGTTGACCCAGATTAGTCTGACTTGAGGAAGGAATGGTACCCTGAACCAGTGTATGAAAACGTCTTCTAAAAACCATGTAGTCAGAGTGAAGCTAAAACAGGAAATGTATTCCTGCGGAAGCTGATAAGTTTACCCAGGGAAGTCTGGGAGAGCATATACTGCAGAAAATACTTCTTGCCTGAGGATACCACTATCCCTGTTCAGTTGACATTTAACAGACCAGCTCAAGTTGCTCAACTAACTCAATCCAGCCAACTCTTCCACATGCCGCACAGTCTACCGGATTCCAGAGACATAATCACAAATGAGACTCCTCCCTCTCCTTGTGTCCAACTGAGAGGAGGGTCTCATGACTAGATGGTTACAGAGCAAAGTGGAAGTTGAATCCTGGAGAATTGTTGAGCATCTCTGATGAGTCACAAGTCAAGAGTGAGGAGGGGAAGAATGAACGATGAGAAACTGTTGAAATATGATGGATTGCTTCTGGCTTTCATAAGACTTTCTTGGATTCAGTTCTAAAAGTTCCACCTTCCAGGAAATGTTGTCAGTCCCTAGTGTTTGGCCATCTAGGCTTCTTCTGGTTTAGGACATCAGCAGTTTCCAAATAGGGAACCACTGAATCTGTAGCCAGTCCAGCTCTGAATTGCCATGTATAATTGTCACTCTAAGAACGTTGCTTCAATCTCTTGGCCCAGATTTCAGTTAAGGGAGCTCAACTTACTGCTCACCTTGAAATGGGAGTTCAGTGAGTTCGTTGCCTGGTACCAATCCAAGTTGTCGTCAAGGACTTTACAAATCCAACGTTGAGCCTTGAGGCCATCCCTCATGGGTACAGTCAAGATAATAGACTTGTGAGAGAACAGCTCATTTTATGAACAAGGAACTGGTTTAGACAGTGTTCAAAAGTCAGTTGGCAGCATTTCAGCAGCAGTGTCACCACTACAATAGTCCTGACTATGTCATTCTCTCTCCTCTGAGCAGAGTAAAGTTTAATGCACCCATTTAAACCCACAGGGAATCTGATGTCACTCATCACCATGGGTGTGGTTTATTATTTTAAAACTTATGGTATCACTGTATTGTTTTATGATGAAGTTTTCCCATCATGTTTACCACTGTAAAAATGTGATAGTCTTGGAGTGTTGCCTTTTAAGTGTTCTATCATATAATCAAAAATTTGTCATTTCTTTATCTTTTCCTCCTGTTTGAGAACTTGGCTTGTCTTTCCCTTTCTTTTTTTACGCACTGTCCTTTTATTTCTTCATTCTTTCTTCTCTTTCTTTGTATTCTCTCATTCTCTCTCTTACCTTCTTCTCTTCTTCCCAACAATCTTCTTTGAAAGGACAGGGAGAATTTTTTTAAACATGCAAATTTGGTACTGCAAAGATTATATAAAAATAGCACCAGCCAGTGCAATGCATTGTAAAATTAAGACTGTTGAGTCATTAGCTGTCATCTTAGGCAAGCCAGTATGACTTGATGAGATCGCAACACAGCTTTGTTTTCATTGGTATAGCAAGAAGTCTCCCTGAATCAATCTCTCACAGCTCAAGGGGTAGGGAAGAAAAATTATTATTCAGGCACAAAGGGCAGAAATTATTCTTATTCCTCAAGAATATACAGAATCTGCGTTTTTATTGTCTTGGTTCTTCTGAGGAACCTTGCGGTACAGCGTTAGTGGAGATAGATACCGCAGGCCCTCTTGGTCCATATAGAAGATGCTGGATGCTGAAGAGAAATGGAATCTGTTGTTGTTTTGAGAGAGGATTTAACTGCGTGTCCTGGATTATGTCAGGTCTCACTATAAAGCCCAGGTTGATTGCAGATTTCAAGTAACCTCCTGCCCAAGCTTCCCAAATGCTGAGATAAGGTCACAGATGTGTGCTATCATGGCCCATGATGATAAGTTTTGATGTTTAAAAGAGGTAAAGAGTCAGGAAAGGAGAAGAGAAGTCTAGGAACTGAGATATATACTGAGTTCTACACCATGTTCATCCTGAAATTATCCCTAACATTCTTGGTTCATTGATTAAGAAACACACTACACTGAAGGTCTTAGGATTTCCCGAGCAATTTGGTTAGAAAGCAGCTTACCCATATGCCCCATTGTAGAGATGCAATAGCAGTTGTATTGCCTCAGCACGAAGCAGAATCCTTGTTTGAGCTGTTTCTCAAGCTCACTTTATGCCATCAACCCCCCTTGGAGATAAACACTAAAACATCCCAGGGACGGCACTTCATAGTAGATACCCAGATGGCTAAAGAGAGTACTTGGCTACTGGTAATCTGGCAATTAAAAGAGGACACTTGGGTACATCTCAACAGACATGTGCTCTCTCTGCTACTCCCTAGAGACTCACAGAAAAGAAGCAGATGACCCTTCACATGTGTTGACTGTATTAGGAAGATATGGGTGGCTGGCACCTAGAAGTTGAAGAATTGAGTTGTTTGTGGCTCAGTCACCTCCCGGTGGTCATAGACTTGCCCCAGAGAAGCTGGGAAAAACTTACACTCTCTGGCCTGTAAGGTTTCTCTTTGATTTATTTTCTATCCTTTGTGATAAGATCTTTCTGGCTAGTTGTGGTCCTTTTATTCTACAGTTTAGGGAGTTGATGCACATTTGAGTTATAAAAAGATTATTTAAAATAAAGAAGGCATTGATTTTTTTTTTAAATTCATTTTTCTTTCATATATTACATCCTTACTGTGGTTTTCCCCTCCCTCCTCTCCTTCTAATTCCCCCTCCCCTACCTCTCCTCTCCCTAAGATCCACTCCTCCTTGTTTCCTTTGAGAAAAGAGCAGGCCTCCCAGGGATACTACCTAAACATGCCATATGAAGATGTCATAAAGCTAGGCCTTGCTCCTCATAGTAAGGCTGGCCAAGCAACCCAAGAGGAGGAAAAGGGTCCCAAAGCAGGCAAAAAACAAAAACAAACAAAACAAAACAAAACAAAAAAACCCAAAAAACAAAACAAAACAAAAAACAAAAACAAAAAACAGCAAAAAACAAAAAACCACCACCAACAAAAACCAAAACAAACAAACAAACAAACAAAAAACAGCTGGCACTCCTACTGTTAGGTGTCCACAGAAACCCCAAGCTGTACAATCATAATGTATATGCAGAGGACCTACCTAGGTCAGACTCCCTGATGATTGGTTAAGCTCTGTGAGTACTGTGAGGCCTGCTTAGATGATTCCATGGGCCATTTTCTGCTGGTGCCCTTGACCCTTCTCGCCCCTAAAATCCTCCCAAATCGCCCCCCCACCCTAGGATTCCCTAAGCTCTGAGAAGGCATTAACTTTTAACCCATTAGACTACTTAGACAAATGTTATTTAAATCTCGGCACAGCTGTCATCCTAAACCTTGCAGTGTGAATTTCCTCCTGAGTTCAGATGACTGATTTCCCCTCAGTGAAAATCCTCACAGAGCTTATTGGGTAGACTTTGAACTTTGCCTTGTTGCTGTCTCCTGAGAACTATAATGCATTCTTATCATCACTCGCTGGTTACCTTTGGGCAAAAGCTGTTGTCTAACCAGTTTGACCAGGCTGATTTCCAGGAAATTGTCCACACCCTCTCATTTCCCTTTAAATAGTAGATTCTTAATCAAAAGTTAGAAGAAAATTAATTTGTTTCAAAGGACCCTATGACTGCCTCACTAGCTAATAAACTAAGGGACTAGGAAGACTTGTTTCACACCTTTCCTGGAGAGTGATGGGCAAGGATTTTACTAACAACAGTGGAGAATTCTTCAAACCAAGTGCTTATTTAAAATAAGCACTTTGGCCAGAAGGGACTTGATACCCTAGCACCATATTCAGGGGGAGGAGGTTCCTCTTGGTCACAGTCATAGGGAAGGGGGAATGGGGTGAAAGTGGGAAGGAGGGAGGAATGGGAGGATGTATGGGATGGGATAGAAAATGAGATGTAATATGAATTATTTTATCTTTCAATAAAAATGTGTTAAAAAAAATAGAATGTCTCTCCACAAGATCAAATATTTTATACTTTGGAAGATAGAAAAAAATCTTGGCTAGCCTTATTTAAATTTTGGTTTCAGAATGAGAAAAGCTAGAGAGGCAACTTTTTCCCCCCAAGGATTTTCTTCCATTAGCAAAAGCCCCTTATGTTCCTGGTGGTAGCAGTAAGATGTTAGTCCTATTACTTGGCTTAAAAACTAAGAGCAATAAAACAAGACACACTGAAGTGATAATACAGAACGAGTCATATTTTTAAGTCTTGGTGTAAGAATATTGACTTTCCCGAGCTACAGTATGAAAAATACTGGGTAAATAAGGTAGGAAAGAAGAGATATGATACTGTTTTGCTTGAGTTAACCCTGGGATGCTCTTTTGAAGTATTTCACGTGTGCTAGCATCTTCTTATCCTGCATCTGTTTCATGTGATTAAACTAGAAACAAATGTCATCTCACTTGTGAGAGGAGGAACGGAGAAAACATGGAAAAATCTCCTTTTTCATTCTGTTTACTGAGATATTTTCTTCCTGGCGACACGCAGTGTCAAAATATACGGGAGACACAAATAGAAATCAAGGTGTGATCTGAAATACTGCAGAAAAATCATAGCTTGCAAACTTTCACTGATATTTTCAATCCAAATATTTAGAAATTTAAGTGGATATATTGAGTTACCTTTTAGATAGTGCACAGAGAAGTTTACAATGCATTAAACACACAATAAAACTGTATGAAACATTGAATCTAAATTTATCTTATTTAAAAGACACTAATAAATTTCTTTGCAGGTATGTTATATTTTAGTATACCCAGTGTTACCTAAAGTGTAAAGGACATATTAAGAAAAAGCCAAATAAATGACAAAAAATAGCAACGTTTACTTACATGATCTGATGAATATTTGTTTTGAGAAGTTACAGAATTTTTTATGTTTTTTTTTAAAGGCAGAAGAAATAGGTATATGAGAGTCTCGAGAAGTTTTATTCTTGCTCTCTTGTATTTCAGCACCATACAGCATGACACTGAACTTCTTCAGGGTAAAGGGATGCAATTGTCTTCAAAGCTTGAAGAGTTTGAAAGATGACTCCATGGCTATTGCTTTAGCTTATGTGAATGTGTCAAGAACATAAGTAAATAACCCTGAAAGCATCTCATCATTTGTACTATCCACAAAATACTCAAAGGTGGTTCATGATGAGGGACATACTCTTTATAGTAGTAATATGCAGATTAGAGCAATTTGAAAAAGCCAAACTAGGCACAGAAAAAAAAATCTTGGTTTTGCTGATGGTAGAAAAAAAAAAATATCACAGGACTGCATGATCATTGAGGGACGGAAGGCGGCAAATGCCCTGCGAGCTAAGTAGGGTGTTGAAATGGGGAAGACATGGGAGACATTTCCCTTCATCATTCCCTTCACTGAGTCTTTGCCAAACGTTTGTATGTGATGGTTCATGTGTGTCAGATCTGCTGTGGGTGAGGCATGCTGGGGAACAGCATGTATACAAAGGCAGGAACAAGAAGCGTCTGGAAAAGCCAGCAGGAACTGTACTATGGAGAACATTACACACCAGCCCCACTGTGGTCCTAGTTAAAATGCATTGAGCACTTGGCCCTTCTGAAAGAATGTTACTGACCCTTTTAACCACCCTATGAGCTCTTGTATAAGCTGCATTTTAAGAGCCAGTAAAGCAAGATATAGTGAATGGAAGTTCCCAAGTTTCAAGCAGAGGCACACAGTAGAGCTAAAATGTAAATCCAGGCAACCGATGTTTATAGTGTGCATTTTAGCCATGGGGGCTACAATATTTTGTTAATTCTCTTTTTTGGCTTTTTGAGATAGGGTTTCTCTGTGTAGCACTGGATGTCATGGACTTGCTTTGTAGACCAGAGTGGCCTCGAACTCACTGAAATCTACCTGACTCTGCCTCCCAAGTGCTGGGATTAAAGGTGCAGGCTACCACACCTGGGCTGGGGCTACAATTTGAAAACTTGAATTTTTTTTTTTCCTTCTGGCTACCTGGAGCCATTTTGTTCTTATACAGTTTCCAATATCTATCTCATAGGGTTGTGATGAGCATTAAATAAGATAATGTACAGGGAATTGCTTTGAAAATTTACCATAAACAGCCTTGATATGTGCCACATAACGTTACAAATAACACGTTCAAGAGGTCAATATGAAACCAGTGTTCAGATCAATAAAGCCTTTAAAAGTCACTGTTTACCAAATGGTCCAGCATTATCAATGTTATCAACTAAGCATCAGCTGTGATCAAATGGAATGAAAGCAAACTGGCCAGGGAAGAGTAAATCTTCATGAGAGAAGGCAGTGAAGCACAGTGGGAGTGTGACCTAGTAACAGTTAAGGGTCTAGACTTTGACCATACTCTACTCGCCCTCTTGCGATTGTGATCACCAAGTCTTGTATCCTTCCTCACAACCCAGCAAAGGCTCTCAAAACCTTTTCTTGAGAGTTGAAATGATCCTCATTTTCAAGATCAGGAGATTGAGGGTAAGACAAGGTCACCGAGTGGTGCAATATCCTGCAAGCTCAGACATAGAAACATCTAGACTTGGTTCTACCCAGTTTGGCCCCCAGGACAGTATTCTTTCTAGAACACTCTGCTGATTCATGCTGCAGCAGTAGTAGTCGTAGTAGTAGTAGCAGCAGCAGCAGCGATAACAAAAGCAGCCATTGTCAGCCAGGTATTGTTACTGTTGGGAGTGTGTTAAACTATCTCAGTCGGCCTGCGAAGAAAGCCTTGTAGGGAGAATCCTGAGCAGCATCTTTGAGTTAAAGGCTATGAACACAACAGCATATTGAGTTCAAAGCAATGCCCTTTGAGGACCTTTGTTAGCCCGGTGAGGTCACGCAGTTCTGTTGTTTAATGAATCCTCACAGCTCATGTGTAAGGGACGAGGGAGGCTGAGCTAGGAGTGGGCACGTTTTTCTGTCCTAGTGTGATTCTAATAGAGGAAGAGAACACTCCTTATTCATGGAGGAGAAGAAAGATTAGCTCGCTCCGGGGTTTGGTGTCCTGGTCTCAAAAGCATATCCCTGTACTCCTCCTGTAGTAGCAGTTGCCTGCTCAAGTTTGTATAGAAAGTTTTGTGAACAAGTTTGCCTCTTTTACAACTAAGAGAAAGATGGACCCTGATTTGGAAGCCTGAAAGCCAGCATCATTATAATTGCTAGATACTCCTCCTCCTCCTCCTCCTCCTCCTCCTCCTCCTCCTCCTCCTCCTCCTCCTCCTCCTCTTCTTCTTCTTCTTCTTCTTCTTCTTCTTCTTCTTCTTCTTCTTCTTCTTCTTCTTCTCTTTTCCCCAAGACAGGGTCTCTCTGTGTAGCCTTGACTGTCCTGGACTCACTCTGAGGCCACTTGAGGCTGGCCTCAAACTCACAGAGATCCACCTGTCTCTGCCTCCTGAGTGCTGGGATTAAAGGTGAGCACCACCACTGCCCGGCAGATGTTCTTAATAAACAGATGACTGACAGCTATGTCAATTAAGCTGCTAGAAATGTTATGGCATACCTACCAGAGAAGATGGCTTGGGCACGTATTTAAGCCAATAGAGAGTATTAGCTGGTGGGCAACTACACTGAGTGTTCGGGATGCCAGTGTACAACTGAGCCTTTCTCAGGATGACCTTTTAAGCACAAAAACTGTGCCCTGAGTTGACATAATTTAGTTAACAAGAACAATTAGCCAGAAGAAGAACTACAGAAGCAAAAAAGCAAGGCCAATGCATTTAGAAATCTCTCCTAGAACTATGGACTTTGACAGATGAGACCTTTGTTTTAATTTTGGCAGGTGGTGCTGTGCACTGAGTTTACAGTACGTTACTTATGGAGTCAGTTGAACAAAGGCCTGGGGGCCTATGAAGAACTGGGGCCCTATTACAATAAAGATAATGAAAGTTTAAGAAAAAAACTATAGAGCTTTTATTAAATCCTTCATGAGGGTGAAGGTCATAGCCTCCACGGAACAGCAGCTTTCCAAAGAAATTTCACCAAGAAGGGACGCCATTGAGCTAGTCAGTCCTCTCTTTTTAAACCCTTGCTTTTATATCACTAGGGTCTGAGCCATGAGATGCACATATGACACATCAGGTGACTCAGGCTGGCTGGATGATTCGTGTCTCTTCTGGCAGTAGAAAGCTGAGAACTGTACACCCATTCACACAGCGTAATGTCATCCTGAAGAGATCTGATTTGCAGAAACAATAGCTTATTGTTTTCTTATTAATGAAACACTATATCCCTACCCTAGAAGTCTTTGTGTATGTGTGTGTGTGTGTGTGGGTGTGTGTGTGTGTGTGTGTGACATATGTGTGTGGGTGTTTGTGTGTGTGTGTCTGTGGTGTATGTGTGTGGTGTTTGTATGTACGGTATGTGTGTATATATATGCGATGGTGTATGTGTGTATGTGTGTATACGGATGTAGTGTGTGTGGTATGGTGTGTATGTGTGTATGGTATATGATATGTGTGTGTGCTATGGTGTGTGTGTGTGTGTGTGGTGTGTATGTGTGATGTGGTGTGGTGTGTGTGTGTAGTATGGTAGGTATATGTGTATGTGTGGTGTGTGGCACGTATATATGGTGTGGTGTGCTGTGTGTGTGTGCGTGCATGTATCTGTGAGGTATGATATATGTGTGTATACATGATGATGTATGTGGTATGTATGTGTGGCGTGTGTACATGGTGTGGTGTGTGTGTGTGTGGTATGTGATATGTATGTATGTGTGCGGTGTGTGTGCATGGTCTGTATGTTTGTGTGTGTGTGTGTGGCTTGGGTGTGGGGTGGGGTATGTTTGTGCGTGTGTCTGTGAGGTATGGTGTATGTGTACGTGTGTGTGTATAAATGACGATGTATGTGGTATGTGTATGTTGCGTGTGTATATGGTGTGGTGCGTGTGTGGCATGTTGCATGTATGTACGTG
The DNA here is from genome assembly GCF_903995435.1 of Acomys russatus. NCBI lineage: Eukaryota > Metazoa > Chordata > Mammalia > Rodentia > Muridae > Acomys > Acomys russatus. Next base: position 21,265,011 of record NC_067167.1, on the reverse strand, counting down.
TGTGGTTTGTGTTTATGTGTGTACGGCTTGTGTGTGTTTTGGGGTGCATGTGCGCATGTGTCTGTGAGGTATGGTGTATGTTTGTGGTATGTGTGTACAATGATGATGTATGTGGTATGTGTTTTGTGTATGTGCTGTTATGTATATGTGTGTGGTGTGTGTAGAGGGTGTTGTGTGTATGTGTGGTGTGTACTATGTGTGTGGTGTATGTGGTGTGGTGTGGTATATGTGTGTGTGGCACGGTGTGCACGTGGTGTGTGGTGTGAATGTATGTGTGTTTGTGGTGTGTGTGCTGAGTGTGTGTGGTTGTGTGTATCTGTGAGGTATGGTTTATGTCTAACTATTTAGTGGTGGAGTGCAGGCAGGCCTGACATTGGTTGTAGATGAGAAAAGACGAATTCTCCACATGAGACTAGGTCTCACTCCATTGGTTCCTTTATTTAAGATCTCGAAGAATGCAGTTTTTCTTCTTGCTTGCAGCATTTCTGAGAAATCAAAGCAGCTGATGAATTTTATTATAAAATATCCATTTTCTTGATATTAGAGAAAAGACAGAAGACAATAGCAAGTGGAGGCTTCCTACTGAAAGGAACCCCTTTTAGGAAGAGGAAATTTTTCTTCACCGAAAAGAACCCCCTTCTGAAGGTCTGGACCAAGGCCTTCTCATGAACAAGGCACACTGTGTTGTCAGAGATAGCCTGCAAGCTAAAATCATGCTGCGCCTTCAAATTGGATTTAAATCCTAAAAAAGACAATGAACATTAGCCCATTCTGGCTGTTGTGGAAATACACCATAGAGTGGGGGTTTTAGTCAACAGTCTTATTTTCTCAGTTTCACGGAAGATAGAAATCCATCCCAGGCCACCGGCGAGGCTGGCTTCTGATGAGTGCTTTTTCCTGGCCTGCTAACAATAACCTCCCTCTGTGGCTCTCATGACTTTTCTCAGCGTGTGAGCACAGGCAGAGAGTGATCTGGTGTCTCCTCTTCTAAGGGCACGAATCCTATCATGGGAATCTTACCCCCATGACGTCACCAAAACTGAATTATCCCTTTCAGCCTCCTCCTGCAACTACTCTCATCCTGGGTACTTGGCATTTGAATTCGGAGGCAGGGGCATGCAAACTTTCAGCTTATTGTACTCTGACAGTATATGTTATTTTGAGGAAGAAACACTAAGTGAATTGATTGCATAAAAATTACGAAATTCTTACAGCTTCATATTTAATAATTTATTGGCACCAAGCTGTTGACACAGTTTCCATTGTGCACACTGAAGACTCAGCAAGTTTTCCTTAACTTCTATATCTTCACAGAAGCAGCAGGCCAGGGCTACCTTTGACCTCCGCTGTCTCCCAGCGTTACAGTGTTAACACGGCCTGACAGTGATTCACTGCATCCAATTATTAGCTCCCATTTCTCCTGCTAAAACTGCATTAGTAATCTAGAATCAAGGCAATCATTTTATAATTTTTCTTGGAGCCAGTTATTGATTCAGAGTTGGTGTTAGTTTTTCCTACTGTTCTGATGAATCACCATAACCAAAAGGAAGTTGGGGGAGGAAAGGGTTTATTTGGCTTACACTGCACATCACTGTTCATCATCGCAGGAAGTCAGGCCAGGGGCTGAAACAGGGCAGGATCCTGGAGGCAGGAGCTGATGCAGAGGCCATGAAGGAGTTCTGTTTATTGGCCTGTTCCTTTGGCTGGCTCAGCCTGCTTTCTCATAGAGCCCAGAACCACCAGCCATGAGATATCCCCACTCATAATGTACCAGGTTTTCACCTGCCAATCATGAACTCAAACCAAACCAAACCAAACAACAACAACAAACCAAACAAAAAACAAAACAAAAAATGCTCACAGGCTTGTGTCTTAGAGGATTCTAGCTTATATCAAGCTGACATCAAAACTAGCCAGCATGCCTCCTATAAGTTTTTACTGGACATCTATTTACTTAAACCAATAAATGTCCTTATTATATTAAGTGCTAATCTCAAAAGATATTCTGGATACGTACAAGCCTCATAATCTTCATAGTTAAAATAATGGATCTAAAGTCCTCAGAATTTATTAGCTTTTGGTATGAAACTAGGGTAAAGAAAACACTTTAATTTTGTACCTCAGCAACCAGACTGTACACATAATCTAGGCACTATTTGTGATACCGGTAACCAATATGGAAAGGGAATAACTTGTCTCTACCACTTAGCTTGACTAGTTACTATAGTGTTTGTTTTTCCTTATTTAGCTAACTTAGTAGTAAGTCAACAGCTGGAATCAATACATGGAATTTTCACTAAGTTCAGAGCCTAGTTTGGGAGGTGGTTATTTAAAGAAAAAAGAAGTTATGCCATAGAATGACAGAGATGTGACAACTGCCAGGCTTTGAAAAGGGAGGACCTGGCTGTAATGGTAACATGGGCTCGAGGGAGAACTATAGTTTGGTGGGAAGAATAGGAGTTGGAGTAGAAAAAAGGAACTTCTAGGCAAAAAGTACCCAGCATATGCAAAGCCACAGTGACGTGGAACATTAAGTGATCACGTGCTTCAATAGTGCAGCATTTCTACAGAGAAAGAGAAAGGAACCAACATTTCCTGAAAATCCCAGTGGTGTTAGAGCCCAGGCTGGACTGACAGGTTTGATCATATAGTTCTCATGCCATTCGTTTCATAGGGTTAGGAATATAGGATCAAATGGCCTGGGAAAGTTGGCCGTTCTGCGCAGCTAGCAAACAGTAGAATTAGGACTTGAGCCTCAACCTACTGGGCTGATTCTCACAAGATGGGATGCCTATCTGCATCTTAGGTAGTGGACAGCTATGGCAAGAAACAGGGTTTTAAGCAGAGGACGTGGCAGCTCTGAAGAGCTCAGTGTGCTTGGCTGTGGGGTTTGGGTACTTTACTATAGGTGATTCCGGCAGATAGTTGGAGGCAGAGGGCTGAAGTAGAGATGATTTAGCATGCAGTTAAAAAAAGAAGACACTTATTATTCTATCGGTTATACTCAACATATATACCTTTGAGTGTTACCATTTGGAGTAGAAGAGAGAAAACTGAGCAGGGCTTTGGGCATGCATATCAAGTTTTCAGGGACATTTACGGAAAAGAAGGCAGAGGAGACTGAGAAAGAGTGATCAGGGAGTTAGGAAGAAAACCCGGAAACAGTGGTGCTACAGAATTCCAGTCTGAAGGAATGTCATTGAACCCATCAAATACTTTAGGAGAAGTTAAAGTTAGTTAAACTTCAAAATAGGATTGAAGGCTCCTTAGGCCTTTTCCTGTTGGAGCCTAGTAAGCAATGAGCAAGGATTAAGAAACCACAATTAATAGCCAGATGTGGTGGCGCACGCCTTTAATCCCAGCACTCGGGAGGCAGAGGCAGGCAGATTGCTGTGAGCTCGAGGCCAGCCTGGCCTACAAAATGAGTCCAGAACAGCCAAGACACTCCACAGACTGTTAATTATATACGTATTTTTTACAACATATTTTTTAGGACTGACCATTTGGTATTGAAAAACCAATTGGGGTGCTCTCCTTTGGGGACTTGGAGAAGCAATTTCTCCCACTAGCTGCATTCTGTAGTTGCTAGAAGTTCTTTGTCTAAGGTTGAGGTCCTATGACCTTTCCTTCCATGTTAGCATGTCCACTGGTGCCATTTTTGTTCAGGTCATGTTTAGGTATCTATGTTGATGAGACTTCATGGGTACAGTTTCTCATATTACTAGGAGACGTGATCTCACAGAGCATTCTTGTTCCTCGGACTCTTATATTCTATGTCTTCTCTTTCATACCCATCCCCGAGGCTTAGGTATAGGAGTGTACTGTAGATGTGGTGTATGGGACTGGGCTCCTCAACTCAGCATTTGATTGGTTGTGGGTTTCTGTAATGTTCTCTGTTGCAGAGAAAAGTTTCCTCGATGAAGGGCAAGGATGATACTCGCTGTGGGTACAAAGACAAGTATTTGTAATACATTTAAGTATTATGCTGGTTGTATAGCTGACAGTTGTATGTTCTACTCACAGATCCATGACTTGGCTAGTGCTGTATAGTTGGCTAGGTTTGAAGTAACAGGTTAATTTTTTTTTTATTTTATTTTATTTTATTTTTTTAATTTATTTTTTTTATTAATTTATTCTTGTTACATCTCAATGTTTATCCCATCCCTTGTATCCTCCCATTCCTCCCCCCCCCATTTTCCCATTATTCCCCTCCCCTATGACTGTTCCTGAGGGGGATTACGTCCCCCTATATATTCTCATAGGGTATCAAGTCTCTTCTTGGCTACTTGCTGTCCTTCCTCTGAGTGCCACCAGGTCTCCCCCTCCAGGGGACATGGTCAAATGTGAGGCACCAGAGTATGTGAGAAAGTCGTATCACACTCTCCACTCAACTGTGGAGAATATTCTGACCATTGGCTAGATCTGGGAAGGGGTTTAAAGTTTACCTCCTGTATTGTCCTTGGCTGGTGCCTTAGTTTGAGCGGGACCCCTGGGCCCAAATCTGCCTATCATATTGTTCTACTTGTAGATTTCTAGGACCCTCTGGATCCTTTTATTTTGCTGTTCTCCCATGCGTCTCTCATTTAGAGTCCCAATAGGATGCCTTCCCCTCTGTCCCAGTTTCCTGGTAAGTGAAGGCTTTCGTGGGACATGCCCCTTGGGCTAGTATGCAGATATAAGTGAGTATATACCATTTGATTCTTTCTGCTTCTGGGTTAACTCACTCATTATGATCATTTCTAGCTCAATCCATTTAGCCACAAATTTCGGGAATTCCTTGTTTTTAATAGCTGAGTAGTATTCCATAGTGTATATGTACCACAGTTTCTTTATCCACTCTTCTACTGAGGGACACTTAGGCTGTTTCCATGTTCTGGCTATTATGAATAAGGCTGCTATGAACATGGTTGAGCAAATTTTCTTGTTGTGTGCTGGAGCATCTTCTGGGTATATTCCAAGGAGTGGAATAGCTGGGTCTTGAGGAAGCCCTATTCCCATTTTTCTGAGATAGCACCAGATAGATTTCCAAAGTGGCTGTACTAGTTTGCATTCCCACCAGCAATGAAGGAGTGTTCCTCTCTCCCCACATCCTCGCCAGCATGTGGTGTCGCTTGAATTTTTGATCTTAGCCATTCTGATGGGTGTAAGATGGAATCTCAGAGTTGTTTTGATTTGCATTTCCCTGATGACTAAGGAGGTTGAGCATTTCTTTAAGTGTTTCTCAGCCATTTGATACTCCTCTGTTGAGAATTCTCTGTTTAGTTCCAAGCCCCATTTCTCAATTGGGTTATTCGGTTTGGTGGTGTTTAATTTCTTGAGTTCTTTATATATTTTGGATATTAGACCTTTGTCAGATGTAGGGTTGGTGAAGATTTTTTCCCAGTCTGTAGGCTGTCGCTTTGTTCTCTTGACAGTGTCTCCTGCCTTACAGAAGCTTCTCAGCCTCATGAGGTCCCATTTATTAATGGTTGACATTAAGGCCTGGGCCGTTGGTGTTCTGTTCAGGAAGTTGTCTCCTGTGCCAATATGTTCCAGGCTCTTTCCCACTTTTTCTTCTAAGTGAGTTAGTGTCTCTGGTTTTATGTTGAGGTCTTTAATCCACTTGGATTTGAGTTTTGTGCAAGGTGACAAATATGGGTCCAGTTTCATTTTTTTACACATAGACCTCCAGTTAGACCAGCACCATTTGTTGAAGATGCTATCCTTTTTCCATTGAATGGATTTGGCTTCTTTGTCAAAAATCAAGTGACCATATGTGTGTGGATTCATATCTGGGTCTTCGATTCGATTCCACTGATCAACCAGCCTGTTGCTGTGCCAGTACCATGCTGTTTTAATTACTATTGCTTTATAGTACAGTTTGAGATCAGGTATGGAGATTCCTCCGGAGCATCTTTTATTGTACAAGATTGTTTTAGCTATTCTGGGTTTTTTGTTTTTCCATATGAAGTTCAGAATTGAACTTTCAATGTCTTTAAAAAATTGTGTAGTTATTTTGATAGGGATTGCATTGAATCTGTAGATTGCTTTTGGTAGGATGGCCATTTTTACTATGTTAATTCTCCCGATCCATGAGCAAGGAAGATCACGCCATCTTCTCAGGTCATCTTCAATCTCTTTCTTCAGAGTTTTGAAATTTTTTCCATACAAGTCCTTCACTTGCTTAGTTAGGGTAACTCCTAGATCTTTTATATTGCTTGTGGCTAATGTGAAGGGTGTGGTTTTCCTAATTTCTTCCTCTGTAAGCTTGTCATTTGTGTATAGGAAGGCTACAGACTTTTTTGAGTTAATTTTGTATCCAGCCAATTTGCTGAAGGTGTTTATCAGCTTTAGGAGTTCTCTGGTGGAGTTTTGAGGGTCACTTATGTACACTATCATATCATCTGCAAAGAGGGATAATTTGACTTCCTCCTTTCCCATTTGGATACCCTTGATCTCCTTTTGTTGTCTTATTGCTCTGGCTAGAACTTCGAGTACTATATTGAAGAGATATGGAGAGAGTGGGCAGCCTTGCCTTGTTCCCGATTTGAGAGGAATTTCCTTGAGTATCTCACCATTTACTTTGATTTTGGCTATTGGCTTGCTGTATATAGCCTTTATTATGTTGAGGAAAGTGCCTTGTATCCCCGATCTCTCTAAAACTTTAAACATGAATGGGTGTTGAATTTTATCAAATGCTTTCTCTGCATCCAAGGAGATGATCATGTGGTTTTTTATTTTCAGTTTGTTTATATGATGGATTACATTGATGGATTTCCGTATATTAAACCATCCCTGCATGCCTGGAATGAAGCCTACTTGGTCATGATGAATGATATCTTTGATGTGCTCCTGTATTCGTTTTGCAAGTATTTTATTTAGTATTTTTGCATCTATGTTCATAAGAGAAATTGGTCTGAAATTCTCTTTCTTTGTTGAGTCTTTGTGAGGTTTAGGTATCAATGAGACTATGGCCTCATAGAATGAAGTTGGTAATTTTCCATCCATTTCTATCTTTTGGAGTAGCTTGAAGAGTATCGGTATTAGCTCGCCCTTAAAGGTCTGGTAGAATTCTGCACTGAAACCATCTGGCCCTGGGCTTTTTTTGGTTGGGAGACCATCGATGATTGCTTCTATTTCTGTAGGGGAAATGGGACTATTTAACTTGTTTATCTGTTCTTCACTCAACTTTGGCAAGTGAACTTGATCAAGAAAATCGTCCATTTCCCTTAGATTTTCAAATTTTGTGGCGTATATGCCTTCAAAGTAGGATCTTATGATTCTTTGAATTTCTTCAGTGTCTGTTGTTATGTCTCCCTTTTCATTTCTGATTTTGTTGATTTCAATACTGTCTCTCTGCCTTTTAGTTAGTTTGGCTAATGGTCTGTCTATCTTGTTGATTTTCTCAAAGAACCAGCTTTTGGTTTTGTTGATTCTTTGGACTGTTTTCTTAGTTTCTAATTTGTTAATTTCAGCCCTGAGTTTGATAATTTCCAGGCGTCTACTCCTCTTGGGTGTTTCTGCTTCTTTTTTTTCTAGGGCTTCCAGTTGTGTTGTTAAGATGCTTATGTGCGATGTTTCCAATTTCTTTTTAAAGGCACTTAGTGCTATGAATTTTCCTCTTAGCACTGCTTTCAATGTATCCCACAAATTTGGGTATGTTGTTTCTTCATTTTCATTGAATTTCAGAAACTCCTTGATTTCTTTCTTTATTTCTTCCCTGACCCAGGTGTCATTTAGCAGAGAGTTGTTTAGTTTCCACAAACATGTAGGCTTTTTGTTATTTCTGTTGTTGTTGAATTGCAGCCTAAGAGCATGGTGATCTGATAGGATACAAGGTATTATTTCAATCCTCTTGTATCTGTTGAGGCTTGCTTTGTGACCTACGATGTGATCAATTTTGGAGAAGGTTCCATGGGGTGCAGAGAAGAAGGTGTATTCTTTCTTGTTTGGGTGAAAGGTTCTATAGATATCTGTTAGATCCATTTGACCCATGGCATTGGTTAATGATGTTATTTCTCGGCTTAGTTTCTGTTTCAATGACTTATCCTTCAGTGAGAGTGGGGTGTTGAAGTCTCCCACTATTATTGTGTGGGGATCGATGTGTAGTTTAAGCTTTTTTAGGAGATCTTTTACATATGTGGGTGCCCTTGTATTGGGAGCATAGATGTTCAGAATTGTGATGTCATCTTGGTTGACTTTACCTTTGATGAGTATGAAGTGTCCTTCCTCATCCCTTTTGATTAATTTTGGTTGAAAGTCTATTTTGTTCGATACTAAAATGGCTACACCTGCTTGCTTCTTGTGACCATTTGCTTGGAATATTTTTTTCCAACCTTTTACCCTGAGGTAATGCCTTTCATTATGGGTGAGATGTGTTTCTTGGATGCAGAAGAATGTTGGGTCTTGTTTATGTACCCATTCGGTTAGTCTGTGTCTTTTTATTGGAGAATTGAGGCCATTGATGTTGAGAGATATTAATGACCAGTGACTGTTAAGAGTCTTAATTTTGATGTTGTTTCCAGTCGAGCGTTTGTGTAGTTGTGTTTTTGCCATGGGATAGTTATCTATTTCCTGGGTAGTTTTGGTTGTAGCTTGACCCTTTGGGATGGAGTTTTCCTTCTAGTACCTTCTGTAAAGCTGGGTTTGTGGATAGGTACTGTTTGAATTTGTTTTTGTCATGGAATATTTTGTTTTCTCCATCAATGGTTATTGATAATTTTGCTGGGTAAAGTAGTCTGGCCTGGCATCTGTGTTCTCTTAGGGTTTGCAGGATCTCTGTCCAGGACCTTCTGGCTTTTATGGTCTCTGCTGAGAAGTCAGGTGTAATTCTGATAGGTTTACCATTAAATGTTATTTGGCCCTTTTCCCTTGCAGCTTTTAATATTTTTTCTTTGTTCTGCATGTTTTGTGTTTTGATTATTATGTGGCGGGCAGTTTTTCTTTTCTGGTCAATTCTATTTGGTGTTCTGTAGGCCTCTTGTATGTTTATAGGCATCTCTTTCTTTAGATTGGGGAAATTTTCTTCTATGATTTTGTTGAGAATAGTTTCTGGGCCCTGGAGTCTGATGTCTTCTCTTTCTTCAATGCCTATTATCCGCAAATTTCTTCTTTTCATGGTGTCCTTAATTTCTTGGATGTTTTGTGTCAGGAGTTTTCCAGATTTGGCATTTTCTTTAATGGTTGATTCAATATCTGTGATTGTATCTTCTAGCCCTGAGATTCGTTCTTCCATCTCTTGGATTCTGTTAGAAAAGCTCACCTCTGTGTTGCTTGCCTTCTTCTCTGAGTTCTCACGTTCTCGTTTTTCTTCTGTCTGTGTGTTTATCATTGAATCCATTTTCATTTTCAGATCTTGAACTGATTTTTTGATTTCTTTCATCTGATTTTTTGTATATTCCTGAGTTTCTTCCATTGCCTCTTTATAGGTCTTCAGAGCTTGAACCGTTTTAGTTATTTCTTTCATCTGGTTGTTTGCATTTTCCTGCAATTTTTCCAGTTCCACTCTATGTGCTTCTTTTATGTCTCTCACCTGTTTGTCTGCGTCTTCCTGCATTTGATTACGAATTTTATTTGTTTCCTCCATTATCATCCTCATTACTAAGGATTTGAGGTCATTTTCTTGTATTTCCGTTGTATTTGAGTTCTCTGGGTGGTTTTCTTTGGGATAGCTGGAAACTGGAGACGCCATGTTGTTTTGGGGTTTTTTGCGTATGCTTTTTTGTTGTCCTTTAGACATCTTGCCGTCTTTGTTTTTGTTGGGTAGCTTCCAGAGTTGAATGGAGGGTGTCTGACGATAGATTCACTTGTTTTCTTACGATTTCCCTAGGCTGCGAGCTCAAAGCTTCACTGGTGTGGATGTTAGGAGGTTAGCCCTGTTGTTCTGGTCTCTCACAGCCAGTGATCCTCAGTCCCTCTCTGCTGTGGATCCTGCAATTGTTCTGGGTCTCTGAATGAGCGTTGGGTCAGGCCAAGGTATCCACAGCCTTCTGTGTTCCCTGCCAAGTCCAGCCAGGAGCACTGGGACCGAACCACGGGCAGAACTCAGCTAGATTCTCAGGGCCAGAACCGTCTGCCAAGCTCAGGTAGGGATTTTGGGCCCAAAATGCACACAGGGCCCAGCCAGAATTTTTGGGCTGGGACTACGCACCAAGCTCCACTAGGGCCTTTTGGCCCAAAGCGCGTGCTGTGGTCAGTTATTGACTCAGGGCCCGAACTGACCACCAATCTCAGCCAGGAATTCTGGATTCAAACTGTACACTGTGACCAACCAGAGTCTTAGAGCTGGTGGAACCGAGAGCTCTGTCCAGCCTGTGCCACAGCAGGAGAACTGCGGCTGCTCTGAGTTAGCGCCAGTGGTGGAACAAGTGCTCCGCCCGCACTGTGTCCCCGCAGGGGAGCTGCCGCTGAGCTGAGGTGGTGCCTAGGATGGAACCGAGCACGTCACCAAGCCTGCGCCACAGCAGGAGAACTGCGGCTGCTCTGAGTTAGCGCCAGTGGTGGAACAAGTGCTCCGCCCGCACTGTGTCCCCGCAGGGGAGCTGCCGCTGAGCTGAGGTGGTGCCTAGGATGGAACCGAGCACGTCACCAAGCCTGCGCCACAGCAGGAGAACTGCGGCTGCTCTGAGTTAGCGCCAGTGGTGGAACAAGTGCTCCGCCCGCACTGTGTCCCCGCAGGGGAGCTGCCGCTGAGCTGAGGTGGTGCCTAGGATGGAACTGAGCACGTCACCAAGCCTGCGCCACAGCAGGAGAACTGCGGCTGCTCTGAGTTAGCGCCAGTGGTGGGACAAGTGCTCCGCCCGCACTGTGTCCCTGCAGGGGAGCTGCCGCTGAGCTGAGGTGGTGCCTAGGATGGAACTGAGCACGTCACCAAGCCTGCGCCACAGCAGGAGAACTGCGGCTGCTCTGAGTTAGCGCCAGTGGTGGGACAAGTGCTCCGCCCGCACTGTGTCCCTGCAGGGGAGCTGCCGCTGAGCTGAGGTGGTGCCTAGGATGGAACTGAGCACGTCACCAAGCCTGCGCCACAGCAGGAGAACTGCGTCTGCTCTGAGTTAGCGCCAGTGGTGGGACAATTGCTCCGCCCAGACTGTGTCCCCGCAGGGGAGCTGCCGCTGAGCTGGGGTGGTGCCTAGGATGGAACCGAGCACGTCACCAAGCCTGCGCCACAGCAGGAGAACTGCGGCTGCTCTGAGTTAGCGCCAGTGGTGGAACAAGTGCTCCGCCCGCACTGTGTCCCCGCAGGGGAGCTGCCGCTGAGCTGAGGTGGTGCCTAGGATGGAACCGAGCACGTCACCAAGCCTGCGCCACAGCAGGAGAACTGTGGCTGCTCTGAGTTAGCGCCAGTGGTGGAACAAGTGCTCCGCCCGCACTGTGTCCCCGCAGGGGAGCTGCCGCTGAGCTGAGGTGGTGCCTAGGATGGAACCGAGCACGTCACCAAGCCTGCGCCACAGCAGGAGAACTGCGGCTGCTCTGAGTTAGCGCCAGTGGTGGAACAAGTGCTCCGCCCCGACTGTGTCACCGCAGGGGAGCTGCCGCTGAGCTGAGGTAGTGCCTAGGATGGAACCGAGCACGTCACTAAGCCTGCGCCACAGCAGGAGAACTGCGGCTGCTCTGAGTTAGCGCCTGTGGTGAAACCAAGTGCTCCGCCCGGACTGTGTCACCGCAGGGGAGCTGCCGCTGAGCTGAGGTAGTGCCTAGTGTGGAGCAGCGTGCTCAACTACGCCTGCGCCACAGCAGGGGAGCTATGGCCACGCTGAGTTAGTGCCTCAGGCAGAATTGTTTGCTGGGCCGGGCCAATACCCGGGACTCTGGGGCCGAACTGTCCGCCGAGTCCAGTCTGGGTCCAAAGGCTCCACGCGACCCAAATCCTGCCCCGAGTCCCCTCTCCCGCAGCAATTCCCACCAGCCACCACACCAATCGCCTCCACCGGAAGGCTATGGGCTGCAAACCTCAGCCGCCGCTGCTGGTGCCGCTGGTGCTGCCGCCTCTACCGCTGCCGCTCCGATCAGAGAAAAACCACGCTCCTCCCGTGTGCAGGGGCACGCAGGTCCTCCGCACCCTGATCCCTCCGAACCGTGGAGCACTCCTGCTGCCGTGATGTTCAGACCTCGGTGTTCCTGGCTCAGAAATCTGTGCAATTCCCTGAATTGTTCACTGGAGCCTCCAAACGCGGTCCACACTGCTCGCCGCCATCTTGGATCCCCTAACAGGTTAATTTTTCTCTTATTAAATGCTCTTAAGTCCAGGGAGAGAGCTGTTGGTTGCCAACAAGGCATATGTACTCTTGCACCCTTAGAGCTATTATGCTGTGCTGGCCAGCGACGTGGTTCGCAAGTATCTCCTTCCGTCGGAAGCTTGCACGGTGCCTTCTGGTACCATGAACACTGGTTCTCATGGAGAAAACTTGCAGGTTAGATTCAGCTCAGGGCCTCTGGGTGTCGAGGGTGCATGATGTCATCAGCAGTAGGGACTTCTACCTGTGGCTGGTGGTGAGTTTTGTTGTTGTTGTGTCATGTTTGTTTGTTTGTTTGTTTTTCAGATCATCTGTGGCTCTTGGGGCACTAGGTGGGGGGGTTAGAGGTGGAGAACATTGTCGACCCAGATGGGAAGCTTTTATTTAAACTCTGTATGTATATTCATATTAAACGCTGTGTGTATATTCATACACTGCCTTATCCGCATTTCAGGTACTTTTAGACAGTTAATAGTATGCTTCCTTATGACTTTTCTTATATGGTTTTACTCCTAGTGTCTGTCCTCCCTCCAGGCTATGTTCTCATGTATGAAATGTTGGAGCTACAAATGTCAGATGAGCGAGAACATGCATTGTTTCTGACATGTTTTCTTTTGTTAGTCTTGTTGTTTGTTTTTTTCAAAATGGGGTTTCTCTGTGTATCCCTGGCTGGACTGGAACTCTCTCTGTAGCTGGGATTAAAGGCCTGTGCCCCTACCACCCAGCTCTGACATGTGTTTTTAAAAAGCCCTTATACTTCGACTGGATTCACGGAAGAAACGAGGGAGTTTGAGTCCGAGAGTTGGGGGAGTTCTCAGATGGCACTGTGTCATGGACGGGATAAACCTCTGGTCTACCTGAGCACCCCAGAGGCCGGTTCTTCACGTCACAAAGATTAGAGACCTCAGGAAGCCCGGCTCTTTTTTGGCTACATCAATTATTTATTCTTCAGAATACATCAGTCATAACAGCAAAACTGATAATTTTCAGAAAAAAATTTTTTTTTTTTTTTAAATTTTGAGTCTCTCTAGAAATATGCGAGCATGGTGGAGCAAAGTGTTCCACTCTAAAGATGAGCTCTGAAGATGGCGAGGGTAATGTGGATTAACACAAGATCTTCCAGAGAGTAATTAATGAGGTCAGAGGAAAGAGTCAGGCGTGATCTCTGCTCTTCTGTGAATCATAGTGGCAGCATGAAGATGATTGCATAACCTTGTGGCTTGATCTCTTTATTTATTTTTCATGTAAAGCTTTTCTCCCCTTCCCACCCAGCGCCGCAGCCATCCCCCAAAAGCGAATTCCAGATTTATAACTATTCTGGCAGAATCTAATAGTAGAGATGGTCCATGGCCAAAAGCCTTCGCATGTCAGTTTCCTGCCATGTGGACCGCACTTCTGGGTTTGCTCTGAGGACTAAGAATTAAGTGTTGCTTACTTAAGCGAGTAAGCTCTCCTTTATAGCTGATAGAACAGGGACACAGTTCTGTTTTGTTAGCATTTAGGAGAGAGATTAAAGAGTTATGTGGGCAATTTAACCGCTGTAGAAAGCCAGTCTGGGTATTCCAGGCCTGCCTGCTGGGTAGCTTTTCCTTTGGCTTGAATTCTGTATACAGTTCTCTATCCTAGTCAGATCAATAAGACAGATTTCGAGGTTGATCTTCCCAACGTGATACAGTGAAGGGGCCACAGAGCATGTATAACATGTATCATTCAGATCAACAACCCAGAAGGAAAATAAATTAAACCTGAAGATAGACATGCCTTTTTCTGACCTTTTTTTTTTTTCTTCTCTAACCTAAGAGCAGTATTGAAGTTAGACTTTAAGTTTGACATTTAGATGTCTAGAAATATACAGAACTTATACTTTAAAAAGAAAACTGTCCCCCCCCCCCCCAATAGCTAGATACTTTCTAGTCAATTTTACCACTGTACCTGCAGTTCACAAGTGAATCTTGATTAGTTTCACCTCTGGTCCATGTAGATTTTTTTTTTTCTCCTTTAGTGACATTGTAAAAAGACAGGGATGCATTTGTGACATGCTCTGAGGAGGATGAGGAGGAGACCTATGTGGAGAGAGGGGAGAAAGATGACCCCCAGGGATGCTATTAATAAGAGGCTGGGGACAAGAATTCGGGCCTCATCTCTCATTTCTTTTACATTGGCATTTTATGGATGGCATTTATGTGTACATCCTCCAGACAGGAGGCAAGTCTCCTTTTCCATTCTGTTTTTTCTTTCCTCAATTCGTAGTCCTTTCCTTTCTTTCTTTCTTTTTTCCCCATTTTATTATTTTATTCATATTACATCTCGATTGTTAGCCCTTCCCCTGTTTCCTCCCATTCTTCCCTCCCTCCCACTTCCCCCCTTCTCCCCTCCCCTATGTCTGTGATTGAGGGAGACCTCCTCCCCACGAACTCTGGTGCCCCTTTTCTGACCACGTCCCCTGGATGGAGAGGCCTGGCGGCACTCAGAGGAAGGATAGCAAGTCCTTTTCTTTCTTCTTCCCTCTCAGTGTAAACACAGCCCAGCAACAAGTGTGAACTTCCTTGCCACCCACGCTAACCTCTGCAGCACCTGCCCACAACTCGCTTTCACTGAGCAGTTAATCTGCATGAGGAAATACCTGCAAGGCCACCTGGCAAGGCATGAGGTTTTCCATTCTTTAGAAAGCTAATGAAAAGGCCATTATTGCAGCACACTGTTTGGAGTACTCCACAAAGAACCAGCTCTGCACTTCCTGACCAAAATCCTTGGCTGCTGCTCTTCCCGGGCCACTCCCTGACTTCTTGGCCTGATGCTATCAGACCAAGTCTGAGACAAACATGTCTTTGGGTCTTTGGAAGTGGTTGCATTTCTCAGTTGGGAATAGTCATGACACAAGTACGAAAGCATTTTCTGAATGCTCACTGTGTGCCAACACCTGCGGACTATGAGACAGCCCCGCTCTGTGATGAGAACTCCTTTCATAGTAGGTGGGGCGATCGCACAAACACATACTGCAATTTCAACATGGGAGACTCCTAAGTCAAACGACGTTTTACTAAATACATGATAAAAAAGAACTGTTCATATCTCATAGAGATTTCTAGAAAAACTGAATTCTGTGAGCTTGATTTTGGAAGAAGGCTGGGACTTTTAAAGGTGGGTAACAGCCATAAGAAGGGTGCAGTGGTGGAGAAGGACACCGAAGGACATTAGTTATAATAAGAGAAAAAGTCAGTTAGTTCTAGGCCTTTGGGAAAGGTAAAACCATCAATTTAAACTAACCTAATGGACAGATTGGAATGCAAATTCTGGGAACAACTTGGTGTTTGTTAAAACAAGAGTTTAACAAGCCTGTCTCAAAAGCATTTCACATTCTGTCCAGGAAGAACAGGTGCAACCTATACCAAGCTTATGGCTCCTATCAGTTAGTAGATCTGCTGCCTGGCCATTTAGAATTACAGCTTGCTGATTTAAATATAATATAAGATGGCAGGTTAAAGGATGGGTTGTATGAGAACAACTCAGAAAGAAGAGTGGACCAAATTTGGCTACTTATTAAAGTCTAGGAAAGGCTGAGACCGAGACATCTGGAACTTTTGCGGGTTCTTCTAACTTCTGGCCCTGTATCTAAATCCTTTTCGCATCATGTCTTGAATAAAGATGCAAAAGAAACTGTCTTTATCCTTATGAAGCTTCATATCCAGTGGAATAAATTATACGTACGTGTAAAAATCATTAAGATGAATTTTCAAACTCTGAGGTCATTGAAATCTAAAAGGAGAAGGACTCTAAGGTTTAATTGTGTTCACTTAGAACAAATAGAGAAGAGAAAGAATAAAAGGCATTCAAACAGGAAAAAGAGGACGTCAAATTGCCGCTGTTTGTAGAGGATGCGATCTGTTGAGAAAACCCTTAAGACTCCGCTAAAATATACTAGAATTAATGAACAAGTTCAGCAAAATTGCAGCATGTAAGCCAGCATACAAAAATTAGTAGCGTTGTCATATTCCATTTGGGAACATCTGGAGAAGAAATTAAGAGAAGCATTCCTATTTACAATAGCTACATAAACAAAACCAAAACACCAGAAAGCACTTAATCAAAGGACTAACAAGTCTTCAGAATAAAAACCACAAAACATTAGTTAATGGCATTGAGGAGGACACACAAAATAAGGTACATTCCACATCTATGGGTAGGAAGAGTCAAATCATTTAAATATGCATAGTACACAAAGCAACCTAGAGATTCAAGCCAGTTCCCACTAAATACCAACAGCAGATATGATGTGGTGCACAGCTGTCACCTCAGCACTTGGGAAGATAGTCAAAACATGTGACAAACATGCAGTATCTCTAATCATCAGGAAATTGTAAATAAAACTGAAATGAAATATTATTGTGCTCAAGTTAGAATGGGTAGATTAATCTAAAATTAATCTAAGAGACAAGTGAAAAGTAAACGTTGAGAAGGGAAATCTTACACATAGTTGATGAAAACCTACGTTAGAATCTTCATCATGGAAACAATATAGAAGTTTTCTAGTACTTAAAAAGAGTAGGCTCGAGAATGGCTCACCCAGTAGGGGTACTTGCTACCAAGGTTAAGACTTAAGTCCCTAGAATATTCTAGATATATAGAGAGGAATTTATAACCAGCCTTTACTAATATCTCATAGAGTTTTCTAGAAAAATTGAGCTCTGTGAGCCAGATTTGGAAGATGGCTAAGACTTTTAAAGGTGGATAACAGGCAGAATAAGGGTGCAGTGGTGGAGGAGGACATTAAGGGACGTTAATTATAAAAAGAGAAAAAGTCAGTTAGTTCTAGGCCTTTTGGAAAGATAAAGCTAGTACTTCAAACTAACCTAAAGGATTGATTGGAATGCAAATTCTAGGAACAATTTGGTATTTGTTAAAAGAAGAGTTGAACAAGCCTGCCCAAATTATTGTGACCCATTGTAGTGTGCGAGCAAAGGACTGCTATGCGGCTCATTTTGACAAATAACTCTCTTTGTCAAAGATATATATGTTATACAATTTGATCCAGCTCCCCATCCCCAACCCACACCTGTGGGTACATAACTAACGGAATTGAATCAGCTGCGAGAACGGCACCTGGATTTGGACTTATGTAGAACCAGGAAGGAATTCAACCTAAAGGAGTTACGGCTTCAGTGCATAGCTGTAGAAATGTGAGAAATCCAAGCAGCGTTTTGCATACAGTGGCAGTGAAATTAAAGGCATTTGAGCAGAGATGATCCCAGAAGAGGAGGGAACCAATACTTGTCCACCAGACATTAATTCTATTGACCCTATTGGCAAATACTGGTCCGTTCATTGTATTTCTAAGGCACCTTGGTTCTCCTTGAAGCAGGACCCTTACTATTTTTCATTGTAAGTGGTTATTTACAAATAGAGTATGAGAGGACAGGGATTATGTCATTCTTAATGAGGATGATACAGTGGTTAAGACTTATGTAGGATGATTGCTTGGATCCAGGAGTCCTGGAGTAAGGTGCACTATGTAGATCTGGTGTCCTCAACAAATTTGGCATCACTGTGGTGACCTCCTGGGAGCAGAGAACTAGCAGGTTGCCTACAGAGGTGTAAACTGGCCCAGATTGGAAACAGAGGACTTGGACCACCTCAGACTGAAACTCCTTTACTGATAACTTGAAATATGCCTACGTCATGGGAAGGCTACATCACGAAAATTAATAGTTTCTACCAGTTAATGATTTTTATTTTTGGTTTTTGTAATAAGATCACTAAAACTTTACTCTCTTAGTGAAATTCAAGAATATAATATACTGTTACTAACTATATTCACCCTGGCCCCTGTTAGACCTTACTTTTTTCATGTCTCCAGAGACATGGACATCATATCATTTTGTATGAAGCATATAAAATATGGCCTTCCCAAACATCTTTAGAGTTACTTATCTTTTCCTCAATGGCCCCCTCCACCCTACATTCCCAGCTGATTCCCCTTTAGGCTGCTCTTCCCATTACGCCACCGGCCCCTTTCACGTTACCTATGCTCTTTCACTCCTCCTTCCTTAAGATTTTTCTCTCCCCTCCCCACTGATGCTCTCATTCTAGTTTCCTGTATTTTATAGACACTCAAAAGTTAGACACACAAGTCTAAAGATTTTATGATAAGAGGCAAAAGGAAGTGAAAGCACGTGGGTGTTATGCTTATCACAGAAATCGTAGAGTGCCATACAACAACAATAACATCAACAACAACAACACACCAAACAAACACCCCCCAAAACCAAAACAAAACAAAAAAACACAAACAAGACAAAACATCAACCGCAATGGCTATCTTCCCTTGAGCTGTTGGTCAGAGGTGCCCTACAGCTTCCCAAAACTGTTTTCACGCCAGAACTTGGTGGTAAGACCTTGTTGCTTAACACATTACTCCCAGCACTGGGGAGGCAGAGGCAGGTGGATCTCTGTGAGTTCGAGGCCAGCCTGGTCTACAAAGCGAGTCCAGGACAGCCAGGACTACACAGAGAGACCCTGTCTCGAATCCCCTCTGACACACACACACAAAAAGATATTGTACGCATTGGTCGTAGGACATGGAGAAATCAAGTTGGTACTGACTAGGAAGCTTCCTCCATTTTGGCTAGCTCTCATCGCACTGGAAGGTGGTATGCAGGCTGCTGTGGCAGAAACATTATTAGCAGTTTTACCCAGCTATGACACCTGTGAACCACAATAATGACTAGCTGGTCAAGATACGCCCATAGGGGCAACAGTGGTACAAATGTTATGAGGATAACCAACGGATTTCTGCTTGTATTTAAGTCCCACCTCACCGGCAGACACCGAAAATATTGGCCATGGTTGGCATTTTTGTTATCTCCTCCTCCTCTTGTTGCTATTATTTTATTTTCTACATGGACATAGCATTGAACTGCCCTCTGAATTTAAATTAAAATTTTTTCTCCACAGGGGTTAGTGTAGCTCTTAGACTCATCAAAGAAGTTTCTTTGAGTAGCAGACGGTGATTAATGAGGAAACTCACAACTGGTCAGACAGCGTAGAACACACACTGCTATGGAAGGCTCAGCTACAAATGGCATATCTATATCATATCCCCTCTCCAAGATTCAGAGATGATGGAAGTGGAAGCGAGAAGATCGAAAGAGCCTGGGTTTAGCGGCACCAGAGTGAAACGGGGGCTCCTCAAAATAACAGGACTGCTGCACACATGAGTTCACATCAGGTACGGTTGCCTGCATGAGACCTGTGCAAAATCAAGAGAGTCAACAGTGTATCATAGAGCACAAAGGCAGTCATGAGTCCCTACCCCTAACTGAGGAGCTGTAGACGGTTGATGACTTCTGGGGGAGAGAGACTCGGTTTTCTTTTTAGGAAAAAAAAAAAAACATTTAGATTTATTTATTTTTCATGTGTATAGTGTTTTGTCTACATGCATGTCAGTCCACCATGTGCATGCCTGATGCCTGATGCTTGTAGAGGCCAGGGGAGGCTGCTGGATCCCTTGGTTCTGAAGTTGCAGGCAGTTGTTAGCAGCTTCAGAGTGTTGAGAATCCTGGTCTTCTGATAGAGCAGCAGCAAGGGCTCTGAACTTCTGATTTATTTATTTTTCATGTGTATAGTGTTTTGTCTACATGCATGTCAGTCCACCATGTGCATACCTGATGCCTGATGCTTGTAGAGGCCAGGGGAGGCTGCTGGATCCCTTGGTTCTGAAGTTGCAGGCAGTTGTTAGCAGCTTCAGAGTGTTGAGAATCCTGGTCTTCTGATAGAGCAGCAGCAAGGGCTCTGAACTTCTGAGCCATCTCTCCAGTTCCCAAAGAGTCAGTTTTCTTAAGGATGTGCCTCCTGATAGATTGATTGTGCTTCAGTGGATGGCTGTACACTCAGAAATACATGGGCAACAAATTGGATTTGATGGCTTATTTAATAATAATAATAATAATAATAATAATAATAATAATAATAATAATAATAATAATAATAATAATAAACCCATGGAGTGGGTAAGAAGGTAAAAGTAGATCTAGGAGGAGGTAAGGAAAAGAGTTGTGTATGATTATGTTCAAAATACATTGTATGAAATTCTCAAAGACAATAAAATATTTATTAAAATTTAAAAAGCATAGTGAAAGCTAAGGATGGGGAAAAGAGCCATCACCCAAGCAGCCAATGAGTAGAGAGGGGAAGTTCACTGAAGGGAGGAATCAAAGCAAAGTACACACTCTTGAGTTTATGTAACTGGGGAAATGGTTGTGTCATTTCTGTAAGTAGAAGAGGATTTGGTTTTGGTGCACACACTTACAGATTTAGTTTTGGATTTAAAGAGCTGGATGCTCCCCAGCACTGAGAAATCAAGTAGAAATAAAACCATCTTTCCAGAGGTTGAGTATGAAAACCAAGGCCATGATAGACCAAAGCAAGTATTACGTGACTCACTCTTGCAGGTGGGTTCTTGAATAAGCATGGGCAAAGGCTGGTCATCCAGAGCACTGTGACCCACTTCCGATATATACCTTCTTAACCTGATTTGTGAACTCTGGTTTTCTTCATTAGCAAATGAAGATGTGGTACTTGAGGTATCTTCAAATAGTTGTCTTTCAGAGTGTGGAAAAAAAAAAAAAAAAAAAAAACAATCGGTGGCAGGAGAGACAGGGATGCAGAGAAAGAGGGGACAGGAAGGACATAGGTGGTCATTAACATGTGGCTTCCTTTCTAATATTTGATGCAAGGTGTAGAGATGAAACTCCCCTTTCTATACCAGGCACAGAGCTTTGGATGCAAATTGAATCTGCTTACTCTCCTTTCTGCAGATTCCAATGCAAGTGAATGTATTTGGTTGGGAGAGGGTCATAAACTTCATAAAACCTGACCTTTCCAAGAAAGGATTATCTATAAATAGCTACAGTTATCCCCTGGGTGCTAGGCACAAGCCTGATGGAGAGACACAGAACTATTTTCCTCAGCTCCTGGGCATCGTTTTTTTTTTAGAGGTGAGTGGCAGGTAGGCTTTGCAATGGCTCATCTGTAAGTCCCTGCAGTCACCTACCCAGTTTCCTCTGGCAGGGCCATTGCTGCTTGGGGGGTGGGGTGTGGGGTGGGAGGTTGGGCAGCTCCCTCTGCTTTGCTGAGCTATGGAATGAGGCTACCAGGAAAAGAATATTAAGATTTCTGTTTCTAAATATGTCACTGGTGACACTTCTTTCAAATATTAATTGTGGCAATGCTGAAAATGCATAAAAGAACTGACAATCGTGTTTGCTCAGACCACAGAAGGCTTAATTTCAAACTGTGGTTTGAATAGCTTTTTCTTTCTCTTTTGGTTGTGGTTGTTGTTTTTTTCTGCTTATAAGCAAGCATTGGATCCATCAGGATCCTTTTAGATGAATAAAATAAGAACTCCTAATGGCGCCCATTCAGTGTGATTACTGTGTGTGTGTGGTGGATGGGTGTGGAGTGAGAGGGGTCTATCTTATTTATAGTTAACTAATACGGGAACCAAATGAATTTCAACAAGGCCTTTTAAGCGATCATGAGGCCTTCAGCGATATAGAAGAGGCAAGGGAAGACCATCCCGGTAGTTGCTAATGTGTCTCTATGCCCTTGGATCAAAACAGAGAAGACTGTATTTTACATGCAGAGAGCACCGCACAGCTCTTCAGTAAATACTAGCGACGAAACCGCTTCTTGTGTACTAGGTTCATTTGCTTGTAGTTTCTGTTCAGTAAACTTAAACATGTTAAATCCCAGAATTATGGAATCTGTTGGCTGGGAGTTTTGAAAGCCTGCTGGTGCGAGGTTGGTTGTAATTTTCAGATTTCTCTGAAGGTAAAGACGATGTTTAACCGTTTATTTTTTTCTTCAAATTCTAATACTAGAAAAGGATGTGTATAAAGGGTGTGGTGGAGTTTGCGTCTCGGTAGGGAAATATCACACTCAGGCAGGTGAAAATTGATTTTTAAGAGACATATAAATTACTCTAGTATAACAACATTTTCTGATTCTCCAAAGATCAAACCTATGTCACGAAGCATTATATTTACTGCGTGGAATTGATTACGATGAAAAAGTCTAGAAGAAGCTGGGTGTGGTGGCCAGGCTACACAGAGGAAACCCTGTCTCAAAAAACCAAACCAGGGCCTGGAAAGATGGCTCGGTGGTTAAGAGCACTGACTGCTCGCTCTTCCAGAGGACCCAGGTTCATGTCCCAGCACCTACATGGCAACTCACAACTGTCTGTAACTCCAAGATCTGGTGTTCATAGACACACATGCAGGCAAAACACCAATGCACATAAAATAAAGGTAGGCTTGGTAGCACACGCCTGTAATCCCAGCACTTGGGAGGCAGAGGCAGTCAGATCTCTGTGATTTCAAGGCCAGCCTGGTCTACAAAGCTAGTCTAGGACAGTCAGGACAACAGAGAAGCCCTGTCTCGAAAAACCAAAAATAAATAAATAAATAAATAAATAAATAAATAAATAAACAAACAAACCAAAGCAGAGCAAAGCAAACCAAAACACACCAAACCAAAAGCAAACCAAGGGAAAACAAAAATAAAAATTCAAAACAAACAAATCTAGAAGATCCCAAGTACATGGGGTGAGGTGGACTTTTATTATTATGAAAGTAAAATGTTGAGTTAAACTGGATGAGGAAAAACCTCGGATTTTATGCAGCATCTTCACCTACTAACTAATAATTTATATTTCTGAGCTTCAGGTGTCTGTGAAGTGGTGACTGCAATACAAAGCAGCCTATTTCCTTCCACCGTTTCCTACTCTGACCTGTTACAGTGACAACACAGAACACTTCATAAGGATACAAATGAACCCGTGCTACAAATAAGAATGAATGGTCCTCACCAAAGGTGTTTCATTGACAGTTGACATGGTGACACTGAAACTCTGAACGTTCCAAGAGATGAAAGCTGCCATACTTTGACTCTCTTTCCAGTCATCCTGCACACACACAGTTCATAGGAGTGCAGAAGAGAAGCAGGCAGGGCAGATAGCTGGCTCTTCCAGCTCCAATGGAGGCTTATTTAGTTAATTAATAATAATAATAATAATAATGATGATGATGATGATGATGATGATGATGTCATTATTATTATCATTACAAGTATTTCCCCAGACTACTCATTGAGTTCTGTGGATTTTTGTAAAGAAACTTCTTGAACAACTGAAGTATAATCGAGCCATACCTAGATTGATTTTAATCAGACACTGTCTGGATACGCTGAACACAAGTTCACATGCTTGGATCAACAAGGCAAGTGCTCAGTCCTCCAAATTCAAGGTTTTGAATGGACATTGGGGAAAGCATTCTGAAGGGCAAACTGACACAGGGAACACTTGCCAGCATGGTGGGTAGACAAGGTAGACATGGCAGGTATCCTGGGGAGGACTGGAAAAGGCACAAAACCATGCGACAAGGGGCTGGGCAGATGCAGGTGCACTGCATTTACTGCACTAAGGCTTTCCCAGAACTTCATTTATACACTTTACATTGCACATAAGCATAGAAACCCGAGTATCATAACAGCACATCTGGGAAGATGAAATTGAAAAAATTATCAAGTACCAATAGCTGTAATTCAAGTAGGTAAAGGAAGTGCTCTTTTCTCCTACTGATAATAATGCTTTCTGTGCTTACATTTCATTTAGTAAAACATCTTGAAGGCCGAGATTACATTGCTTGCAGAATCACTTTATTTTCTTATCTTGCATATAGTAGGTCCTCAAAGTTCCACACTGCATAAAGGAATGCACTGTACAGCTAAAAAGACAAGTGTGCAGGTTGGTCATGAATCATCTTCTATACACTAGGCACTAGGCGGCACATACTATAACTATAATTTACTTAGTTTGCAAATAGTTTGTCAATAGCACAAAATAAATAGCTAATGGAGGGTCAATCAGAATGTTCTATGACAATAAAGACTGTTCTTTTGAGCTAAAAAGAAACTCATGAGCAAAAGGAATGAATGCTGCCCAAGACCTCCAAATATAAGACACATGAATGACCAAGACCCAGCGCTGGGTTGTGACAAGTATCTTGATTTGTTCCCAAGAGCTATATCTCTGGCAGGCAGTTCTCAGACAGGAATTAAGGGAAGTTTGGCTTAAGGACAATCCTTTTTTGAAACATGTGACAACTAAAATGTTTCCAACCTTGTACCTAGTCCATCTTTCTCTCACTCTCATCGTGATCACACTTGCAGCACAGTCCAGTGGCTTTTGCCATCTCCTGTGCTTTCTCCCTATTCCTTCCCATGGTCATGCGCCCTAATAAAGTGCTTACATGTCATCTCTGTACTGGGAACTACTTCTTAGACTGTCCCTACTAACACTATGCAAAGACTTCCCATTCCACACTGAGATCTACCAGTTAAATCAGTTTCCATCAAACATTTCCCTCCAATACTCCGTGTGTATTTTTCAACCCTTCTAGTTTGGAGCTTGGCATCTGTACTTGATTTACTGTGAACTCATTCTCCACTCCATAAGTACTTATTCATTGCTAATCTTCATTTGAAGAAGTTCCCTGGAAGTCTGAGTGTGTGCCCACCTCCTTACTGTTATGGGCTCATTTCCTAGAATAGTGCCTGGTGCACAAGAGGGGTCAGTAAATAAAATCTAAACGAGTGGAAAAGTTTCAGATGTGTTCTTAAACAGCCCCTCACAACATATTCATACTTATTTAAAAACATTTATCCTCAGCACAAACAAAATTTAAATATGCTGATTTAGGTTAGGTGCAATCTTTATCTTTTACCCATTAGCACTTCATTGCATTGACTGGGTATAGAGACATCTTTGTAGTGAGAATTTTTGTGTTTGCTTTTTTTGTTTTTTAAACATAGAAATGTTATGGCAATGGCGTTTTGTTTTAATCTCAAGTGTGGGATAGGGAGTTGCTTCAGATTGACCACAGCAGCTACCTACGATTTGTCCCGTGCTCTGGCAGGTGCATGATTTTGCCAGGTAAAGATAGTTTGTATGAGTGGAATTCTGGGGACTCTTATAAATGCCAGTGCCCAGAGAGGGGCCAGAGAGTGTCCAAAGAGGTGGTTGCTGCTTCCCCTGGCTGCTGCTCATTCCTGATGCTGCTTTTGCTGTTTGGTGGATTGCTGGTTGAAGATATCCTGACTATGAAAAATGGAGTTGCTTCAAGTAGTCTAGCAGGAAGTAGTCTAGAGAGATCTACGCTCCCTTTCCCCTCTTTTCTTGTTTCTTTCCTACCTGGTGCTGGGGGTGGGTTTGAAGGGATGAGGTGGAGAAGGGTGGGAGATATAGGAACCCAAATAAAGTAGCCAAATGATCTGGCTACAGAAAAAAGAATGTTTGGAGAACTTTCTAGTATCTTATAAAGCCAACTTAGGACAGTAGTGTAGCTCAGTGATAGAGCACATCTCTGGCATGCTTAAGGCTTTGGATTCAAACTTCAGCAATGGAAAACAAACAAGCAAACAAAAAGCTTGCACTCAGGAGACATGTGCAATGGCACACACATCTAATGAAGAGTCAAGATTGCTCCTACATAATGAAGGCCAGGAGAAAAAAAAAAAAGCACCGAATGGTGTGATGCTACCAATAACCGGAAGAATAGTCAGAGGTGCCAGTATCCATGTGACAAAGGAGAAGACACCATGGGTCTATATGCCCAAGGTTGACATAAGATTAGTTTAGTGTTTCAGCCTAAGTGACTCAGAAGGGTAAACAATGCTGTTCTGATTTTTTTTTTTTCTGGCTTAGCAGGAGTACCTATTTAATTGTTGTTTAAAATGTGGTGGTTGCTAAGCACCTCTCAATGCTAAAGACAGTTCCCAAGGTGGATGGACATAGGGCCAGACGCGGATCACGAAGGGAATTTTGTATTTTAGCATTGCCCTCGTTTCCCATTTTCTGCTCATTAAAAATTCAGCTTCAGTTGAGCCCAGACAGAAAACATGCCATCTCACAGATATATGTAACGAAGCAGTCGTTAGAACAAAAGGACGGGCTGTGATCTGAAAATATTCCACCAAGTTGTGAAAGCAGATGATTTTCTTGCCAAGGGAATCAGTTTTAAATTCAAGAGAACTCATCGAGTTCAGCAGAGGCATTAAGTTTGTGTTTTGCAAAAGCAACATTTGTGTGCATTTGTCTCTCTGTGTGTTTATACACCCATGTCTATACCATATATGGAGCTTTGCTCCTTGAGTTAAGAAAAAAGCAAAAAGAACAAAACACCACCATTAAAAATGCTGCCGCAGATGGCATGTCCATCCATGTGGATAAGGGCTGCTGAGCAGACTGAACTATATACCCTATGCTCATGTGTCCTCCATGCTGGGCACCCAGGCCTCCAACGGCCCGATGCTGCCTCTGAGCATGCCTCCTGCTCATGGAAGAGCCTGCTTCCCTCAGGCTCCGCAGGCTTCTCTTGGTCAGAGCCCTGGTCTTTTTCTGTTTGCTGCAAACCAGGTTTGGCCGACACGGCTGTTGCTTCTCAGCGGTAATCATGCTGTCCCCCTGGGTAGCTGCCTACTCTTGTCACAGGGACTCTGTTCCTTCTGTTAGCTTTTTGGCCACTGTATGATGGGGAGGCTTCAGTTAGTTGTTTGATTAATGAGAAGAATGGCATGCGGGGATGATAATGAGCTGGCTAAGTGTGTTGCCCTTGGATTTGGCCTGATATTTGGGGATCTCAGTCATAGGTTTCCCTGTAAGTTGGCTTCACTGGAGACATTAATGCTGGGAGATTTATTTTTAATTTTATTAATTTATTCAGATTACAACTCAGTTGTTATCCCATCACTTGTATCTGCTCGTTCTTCCCTCCCTCTTGCTTTCATCCTATTCCCCTCCCCTAGTTCTAAGACCTAGGGGGACCTCCTCCCCAACTATATGGCCATAGGCTTTCAAGCCTCATCTTGGTAATGCTGGGAGTTTTAGAAGCTTCTTCCCGTGCCTCTTCCTTCACACCTCTTTCTACTCTCATCGACTCCATGTTTCTCTTGAGAGTATTCCTAAGAACTCAGTCAAAAGAGTACCACGCTCTAAAGCAAGCAGTGTCGGTGACTGACTGAACGCACTCTTACTCCTTAGCCTGGTACCCAATGCTTTCCTGTTAGATAAGTAACACACACAGCTCCAGCAGCATTTCATCTGTGTCAATAAATGATGACAATAACAACATCACCATGTGGCTTTTACTGGGTCTTATTAATTGTAAGGAGCACTCATGCTGTCATTATTCCCCTGTGTCACATGACAGAACCAGGACTTAAGATTGCTAATACAACTTGGGAGTGTCCAGCAGCAGGTCTGGGGACATTCTGCAAGAACAGCTAATATTCTATAGAGCAACAATGTGGCACTCATTTATAAAATTTAAGGGTTTTTGAATAATAACACTGAGAGCCGAATTAAACCACACTAGACCAAGGTTCCCTACTCTTTGCCCACTCTTGCTAAATAGAGCAAATGCCTAAACTCACTGTCTGGGTTTGCCTTACTTTCTTGGCAATGTTGCCAGACTCTGGGCTGTTGTCCCAGTTTGTCTCCATCTGGACACCTTAAGTACATCATGCATGTGAGTTGTTGAGGCACCTGGAGGTTGAACTTGGCTATTACTATTTGGAATTTTTGGCCAAAAGTAATTATTTCAAAATAATCCCAAGCAAGTTATATTATTACCAGCACCACCACCACCATCATTATTAATCATCATCTTTCTAGAGCTATGATTGCTTGCTAGAATCATAAGCATGGGAAAGAAGTGTCTTGAAAAAAGATATAAATGCCATCTTCTATTAGAAGAGAGCAAGCATTGATACCACCATTAAAATCATAATGTAGCACAGATAATCATCACTCAACAGTTACTTGTGGGGTGTTTATGAACATATAAGCATTTGTCCATGTGCAGTCAGTAGTGTATTTAGGTTTCTCTGCTATCCAGGAAACTTTACCAACTGTGCTCAGCCTACCAAGGACCGTGTTGTCAGGTGCCAAATTGTCACAGTTCTTGGATCTAGGCTAGGTATGAGTTCAGACATTCTCATTCAGCCAGTTTTGCTGCACTTCTGAGTGTCACAGGAACAAAAGAGAATGCAACATGTCGAAGCCACTGACACACTGCCTACACCTCTCAGGATCCCATCCCAGCTACAGAAATTCATCCACATGGCAATCCCAGCCAGTCTTGTTTGCCTGAATTGTGATTCTCAAGCCTAATTGAGCAGGATGATTATTTCTGTTCTGTAGACAAGAATGCAAAAGCCCAAAAGGGATAAATAAACCCTTAATGTTTGTGGAGTTAGTAAGTGGAAAGGCAGAAGGAAGTAGGATTGTACATAGGTCAGCCTGAGTACAGACAGCTCCTGTGAGTTCTCCAAAATGCTGTTTTGTTTCGGAGGCTGGAGGGAGGGAAGGAATGAATGAGGGAGGGAGGGAGGGAGGGAGGGAGGGAGGGAGGGAGGGAGGGAGGGAGGGAGGGAGGGAGAAATGGTACCATGTGCTACATAGAGTTGATTGATTTTTCACATCTCTCAACAGCCACTTTTCTCGTTTGGGCTTGGGTAAACAGACTTGGGAGCAGTGAGTAAATCTTACCTAATCCTATATGTTAATATTTTACTTGACGATGGTTTTAAGTAGCTACAGTCATGACTTTACCACACAAGTTTTCATGCCGTGGATTTATAATATGGAAGAACCCTAGACAAGGGAAATCAGGACGGGCGATCAGAAAAATTTACAAAATAGAAGAAAACACGGAGTTGAAGAGTGGTTAGAATGCTCTCATCCAAAGAATTACTTAGTGATTCAAATTTTAAACATGTATTGTTGAAGTTCATTTACTTATTTTAAATATGGCTGACATCTGAATGAGATAGTAAAAGAATGAAATAATGAAGCTTCCTTGGAAACAGATTGCTAGCACCTGGGTTTGATGCAAAACTCCTGGTAACTGAAAGATTAATTTTCTGAAGAATGGACTTTATTTTGCCTTTAAAAAAATAACTAAACCTTCACCACAAAGAGCTTTCAAATCCAAAAGCATTATGCAATGAGATTAGCTATACCCAAAGTCGATATATCTCAATGAACTTCTATACAGTCAGAGTAGCTATTCTGAAGCTGCAGAGCTTCACAGTGGAAATGCACACTTCCACTATCAATTATATTTTTGTGCACTTATCCACCACAAAAAAATCAACAACAGAGTTAAAAGTAGAAAAACAGTTAGCTTAATATCTTCTTTCATGACGCATTTGTCCATTATCTGGATTTCATATTTCCTCATTACCAAATATTTACCCTTTCCTGTCCTCTTTTCTTCATGATATACTGTACTCACATGTTTGTTCACACACACACACACACACACACACACACATACACACACCACACACACACACACACACACACTATAGACCAAGATCTGCATATGAAGGAGAACCCGTGTCCCATTTTTCTTCCGAGGTTTGCAGGAAAGTCTTTGGACTTGGAGTGTATAATGTTAAGTGAGGTCACACAACCTACTCTCCTTAAACAAGTTTTTGCAAATGGGAACATCACATAACCACCTGGTGGTATCACTGTTCCTAGCTGTTTATGGATGCTTTTAACCTGGTGGGACTGTTTCCCCGAGTCATTAAGTTAGTGGCTTGGCTGTCACCTTATGAATTATCTGTGAAATTGTCCCTCTGAGTACAGAGTATATAAAAGGGTAGTCACCTCTTAACTCATGCTGTTGCATAACAGCATTGACCATGGGCAGAACAAACTCTTTAGAAAGCAAAGTTGTTAAGAAATAACAATGCTTTCTCTACTTTAGTACATGCCAGGATGCACTGTTAGGCACAGTGTAGCTCAACTTTTAAAATACAATTCCTCTTAGTAAACAAAAATTATGCTCTCGGAAATCCTGAGTGACTATTTGGCTTGCTGTCTTGTTGGTTTTTGGCATCTTATGGTCCTTTCCCTCTGTATAAACTAGGTTGGAAGTTTGATTTGGGCTTTACAAAAATCACGCCTTTCTCTGCTTTCAGTGACATTGGATTATAGACTGACATCTGAACGTGCTCAAATAAAAGCAACTAACTCGGAATTTAGAAGGATCATTGGATAAAGCTTTTCAAAATATCCCTAACACCTCTACAGAAGCCACAGGATTTTTCAGGATGACAGGGCTACATAATAACCTGATCTAATTCTTTTCTCCCCCCCTGCCTGATGTATAGGTTCCAAAGCCCCATAAAATTTAAAGAAGAGCACCCCTAGAAAACTTTTAGGACTTCCAAGTAGCTACCCACTTTGAGGCCATGTACATTTCTAAAATTCTAGACAGAATGAAACGGGATAAAAGATTTAAGAGAATATTAAGACGAGAATGAGTCTAATAATATCCTGGCTGCTTACAGAACTTGAGACAGATCCATTAGCGTGTACTTGTTGGTCAAGACAGTGGTACACCCAATCCTTCATGGAAAGAGACTCACCCACTTTAATCTGCCCTCAAATACTTTCCTTGGTTTGTTCAGGACTTATGCCTACATTAACATGTTTGTCTCTTGTGGACCACACAGCATGTCCCATGGATTAGGAGAATAGTTGAGAATGCAATACCCTTGCTTCCTATTGGAATGCCTGCCATATGTCCAGATTCCCTTGGATTGCTAATGTTTAATCATTTCAATTTCTGTTCATTTCTGATGTGTATCAAATGTGTGTTCATGAATGTGCACATGTAGATGAACGCACACTACATGTATGTGTACAGGCCAGAGGTTGATGTTGAATGTCTTCCTTTGATTCGCCTTCACCTTGTTTTTGAGAGACTGTGTCTTTCACTGACCTAGGAGCTCAGCGAGGTAGACAGTGAGTTTTTAGGAATGTCCCTGTCTTTGCTCCCCTAATACGGAGGTTCGGGATGCATACCATCATGCCTATGTTTTTGTTGGGGGTACCCGGCATCTGAACTCAGGTCTTTGTGTTTATACAGCATGCACTTTACTGTGCCTTCCCGGGCCCCCCTTTCCATTTCTTTGTAATAGTAGAAAAGGCCTATCTGTTCAAAATAATTTCCAAAACGATGCCTGCAAGTTATATGGCATTTGAATGTGTAATAATAGCTTTAAAAACATCTTCCAATGAGTCCATTATTATGGTTACACTAGGGCATATTCTTACTATTCTGAAGGAGACAGTGGTCAAGTTTGACCCAGTGCTGTTAAACTGACTCGTTAAACTGACTCCTCCTATTGTGCGTATACAACAGCGCCCTGAATTGCCTTCTAAGGTAGGCTTAAAATTTTCCCAGGTTCTGGCATTTGTGCTCTTGTGTAATCTCTTCCCTTGTCCCTAATGACTAGAAAATGTAAAAAAAAAAAAAAAAAAAAAAAAAACTCAATGTGGTGAGACAATCATTTCTGAGCTTAGATTAACGGAGGCTGTGCTGTCTATTTACCCAGACCCCTTCTGGCTGTATCGCTAACCCTGAGCAATCATGAGTTATAGTGTGGTGAGGGCCTTTGGTCAGGAGCTTAGGAAAGGCAGGTATCCCCTGGCCAACAGCCAAGAGGTTGTTGAAGCCCTTAATAAAATATCCTGCCAACAGCTAGCTCTAAGGTGAATTGGAAGTGGGTTCTACCCCGATTGCATCATTGGTGTTTTATAATATGCTAAGAGACCCAGACATGAAGGAGCAAAGTAATTCAGATGTAGATATTTACTCATAGAAAGCATGAGGTGTAAGCATGCATTGTCTCAGTGGCTGTTTTGCATATTGTACCATGCAGTGAATCAATCCTTCCCTTTTTTACTCTGTCATCCTGTCACTCTACCTCGTCCACTTTCAAATGTTGACTGAGCACCTTCTGTGTGCTGGGTGTCATTGCAGGCATTGTGAATGAATGTGACATTGGACACAGTGGATCGAACAAGCCAGGACAACGTACCTGTACCCATTGGGTTCATATACTCACTGTGGAGATGGAATGAATCAATGACTTTATCAATTATACACACACACACACACACACACACACACACACACACACACACACACACACAATGCTTTGGCAGCATAACAAAGGACGTTGAATTATCTTGGGGGGAGGTGGGCTATTACAAAAGCCTTTTTAAGTAGTGGTCTGTCAATGGGGTGATTTTAATTTGGTTTACTGTCAACTATGCCAACTGGGAGAGAATTATTTTCCTAGAGGATATACAGTCATCAGTAGATGAATTGTACCCAGGATTCCCTAGAGTTATAAAGCAAACAGAAACTTAAATCTCATGTCAAGTATTTCAGTATTTGCACATAACCTAAGCATATCTTCTCAATACTTTATCCCCAGAACACTGAGACCATAAATACCACATTAATGCTATATAAGTAGTTGTCATCTTACATTGTTTTGGGGTAAAAGTGACAAGAAAATTATCTGTAAGTGTTCATCAAAGGTATAATTTTTTCCCCAAATAATTTCAACCTGCAATTGGTTGAATCTGCACCTTCAGAAACTGAATATATGACAATGAATATGCCTTACTATAATGTACTACTAATTTGATAATGTCTCTAAAGATTCACCTGTTTGTATGAATTCAAATGCATGAGCCATCTTAGGATTCTCTAAAACTTTTCTATGTGAAATGAAGACAGAATTTGTGTGTCATTCCACTTGTCTTTTGCTAGCTCACTGTCTTGAGTGTTGCTTTCCTTTTGACACATCCTGAACCATCTCTAGACACCATGTTGCTACAATTCAGCAGGAAAGCTCTGTGATTATCTGTCAAATTGCAAGTTGGTAGGAACTTGAGGCAGATGTGACTGCTGTTTCTTTCTGTGCCCTTTCTTAGTGAAGACAAAAAAACTCCCAATAGTCACCTGACAATGGATGTGAACATCACTTCTACCAAAATACAGAGTCAAATTATATGAGGTTGAAACCCACCATGTATTTGTTTTCATTGTGTCAAACTCAGCTGACAGTGTTGTCTTTCCTAACAGTCCAAGTCCTTGCCTCGGAGTTCCACCAAATGGTCACTGTGAAAGGTCACCATGTACCTTTTGGCATTAGAATTCCTAAGAGAAGTTATGGTAAGAGAGTAAGAAAGCCACGAGACTGGGTAGATACAAGCTATAAACAACAGGCAGTAACAAGGTGCTACTGATGAAGGCTAGGGAAATGAAAAGGATAAATATGCAACCAACTGGAAGAAAAGGAGGTTTTTAAAAAGTTAATTAATTGTGCAGTGATCATCCCATGCCTGCCCTTGTCGTGACAAGAAGCTGATGTCTGCTATCCTTATCAAGTCTTTCTCTACTTTATACTCTTATTGATTTTGGTGTTTCTTAGTTGGCGAGAAGGCCAGTTAGCTTCTGGATCTCCCTCTTTCCATCCCCAAGGCATTGGGGTCATAGGTGCATGCTGTTGTATTTGTTTTTCTAACACATGTGGTGGGGATCTGAACTCAGGTCCTCATGCCTGTATAGCAAACATTTTGCCCGCTGATCATTCTCCTTGGTCTTTTGTGAGGGAAAGGGATTTTTTTTTTAAGTGAAGAAAAGAAAAACAAAACAAACAAACATTAACAACAACAACAATAACAACAACAACAGAAAGAGATTGGTGGTGTATTAGTTGTTTCCAGTGAACCACACAGGAAGTTCCTTAGAGCTAGATATAATGAAACTATTGCATTGTTGTCTCCACACTAACTGAGAGGCAAGACTGCAGCAGGTGTTGTGGCTGGACTTGACTTGGAGTCTGGCTTTGAAAAACAAAACACACTTAAACAACCAAGAAATGCTGTGCCATGATTTCTAATTTAAGTGCTCTCATTTGCAGAAATGCTTGTAAAGTTAATATTTCTGAGAGTAGAAGAGAGAAGAGAAGAGGGAGGAGGTGATTAGAAAAGCTACAGGTGTCAGCTCAGGTACTTCTACTTCTGCCTAGAAGATGTGGTCTCTATTGATGCTATTAAACTCCTGTTCATAGAGAAAACTGGAATGTGGATACAATTAGCCTATAACCACAGGAGGACAAAAGCAAGACAGTGGGGCTAGCATACTGAAAACTCTAAATTTCCTTTGTAACCTTCCTACCACGGTTCATTGACTTTATTTTTGGAATGCAGAGAAAAGCAAGCAAGAGTTCATGAAAACAAGAAGAAGAAGCTGTAGATTAAAGTCTAGGAAGAGGAGGCATACAGCCACCACAGTGGCTTGGTAACTGTGGAATCATGCCCAAGGTCATGGATATATTTATTTTGTTGGTTGCAAATAACAGAAAATATGACTCAAGCTTCTAAGAAAAAGTGGTCCCCCCTCCTAACTCATGTGAGAAGAGCTAAGGCTGTATCCAGCTACTCAGTAATAGCTGGTTCCTCTCAATGAAAGATGATCCTCAGTGTCTCTGGTGGATCCAAGTGTCTTTGAGTACATCCATGACAAAATTTGCATTATATTCAGGGCAAGGAGCTCCTTTTCAGAAGGCACCACCATCAAGTGCATTCTTCTTGATGTTGCTTTGCATTGAGTTACCTTCTCCTGTCTTCCTCAAGTGTTGTGATCATAGGAATACACTCTTCTGATTGGATGAAGTCATTCCAAGATCCACCTTTAAAACAAAGAGGACATTCTTTATGCAGAAAGGAAATAAGTCCAAGACCTCAAAACTTAACCTTTTCTCTGATAGAATAAGCTCTTTGCACTGAGATAGATGAGTGATGTTTTTAGTTGCCTATGCTTCTCATATTAGGCACAAATAGAATGGGAGTTCTGACCTCTTGTTCTAGCTTAATCCATCTTCCTGTGGGAGAACCAATACATTGATTGTCTAAAGGCCAAGAGGCAATCTGAGAGCCAGTGGGTGTGACTTGGCAAGGCTCTGGGCCTCAAATGGGAATAGAGACTTTTAGCTTTCCAAGCCTGTGAGATGTCTTCTGGCCTTTTCTCTGAGATGAGTAGGTGTGCCCAGCAAGTGGCTTAGAGTGTCTGTTCCAAGTGTTTGAATACGTGAGATTTAAGGACCTTATGGCACTTTTGAAGCTATGAATAACCCAATGGTTGGTAAAGCAACCATAGGCTATTATTTCTTCCATAAATAATTGAGACAGGGCCGCAGTTAATCAACAGTCATAGAAATGCCAAAACCTGGCAAAGTGGTTTAGATAGGAGGAAAGAAATCCTCCACACCAGCCCACAGGTGACCTTCTAAAGAGAAAATGGGTTTTTATGCCATAAATAAACACAATAAGTATAATGAACAGGAAGTGGCTCATTGTTTAAAAAAAAAGGGATCATCTGATTATCTCCTGATTATATAAATGCCAGAGAGCAATTTTAAGTATTCTAAAGATAACTAGAATAATCCACAAATGCCTTCATGCAAAGTAGCAAGAAAGCAGTGCACCCAGTATGAAACCATGCTGACCTGGCCAGAAAAGTGGCAGAAATTAATGTGCAAGGATGGATACAGGTTCTCATCCATCATCTTGTCATTGACCAGCACTAGAAGCCAGAACTTGTAGTTAAGTTTTAATTTTGACATACAAAAAGATAAAGGACCCGCTTCTAGGAAAACAGTGGTGATTAAAATGAGAAAAATACCATCCAAGTATTATAGCAGTCTTAGGCCCTCCACCTGAGAACAGATTCAGTGCTCAGCTATTTCTGGGTTAGTTTCAATTCTAGTACTCAGGATCTTGAGGCTTTGGCAAGCCAGTGGCTGTGTGTAAGGCTTGGCTTATTCTTCTGTAAAATGAGTATAAATAACCTGTCCCTACTGGACTTGTAGAATTAGCGCATAAAAGGTGCGTAAGACATTGATCATGACAGGTACTCAACACTGGTTATCTCTCAAGGGATAACCCCTTTCTAGGCTCTGTAGAGCATGTCAGGCACAACAGATTGCCAGGTTTTTCATTACTCACTTTCCCTCACTCAGAGAACAAAAATATTTATCAGCATAGAGATATTTGACTTACTTTTGTTCACCGGGCTTTCTGGGTGCCCAGAACCCAGCCTGCCTCCTGTCAGACACTCAATGACCATCTGTTTCTGTCGTCTGCTGTGATTGGTCTTCTGAATAACTGGTCAGTTGCTGATCCCCACTCAGGCTGAGAAAAGGAATGCAGTTGTTCTAAGTTGCAACTCTCTTCTTCACTGTCCATTTTGAGTTTTCCCTCTGTCTACTCATCTTAGTCAGCTTCGCCAATCTACTTGCTTTATTCATCAACAGATTTTTCATTTTCTTCAGCACCATATATTCCAAATATAGTCATAGCATAATTGAAAGAATTGCCCCTTCAGCCCTTCTGGAAAATTCTTCTGTGATGATGGGAAACAGTTCCTGGATGCCCACTGCCCCCAAAGTCTCAAAACAGAGAGCTTTTTTTTTTTTTTAAACAAGTAAATGACAATATTTTACAACTCTTCATTTTTCCAGTTTTCTTTTCAGTAAAAGAAAGAAAACCTTCATTTCTGAGTACCAAAAATGGGAGAGCACTGTACTACTCAATTTTCAATATGCCACACAGTTATACTCAGCACCACCTGAGAAGTAATATATTTTTTTTTTATAACGTGGGAAGCTGTAAATAAGAGGACCTGGAGAAACTGCTCAAGGTCACAGAATAGCAAAAGCTCAAACTGGGGTTCCAATAGAGTTCTTCAGTGTCCCCAAGTCATGCTATTTCTACCCCCGTCTGCCTTCTCTACGTCACATGTATTTTATGATTTTCATCACATACTCTAGTCATCTTGAAGCTCACATCAGATATTGAGTATTCTTTTATGACAATGTTTCTGACTTGGTTAAAAATATTTTCCTTTCTTTCATATTCTCTCTCTCTCTCTCTCTCTCTCTCTCTCTCTCTCTCCTTCTTTCTCTTTGAGTGAGGAGATTTAACTGTTTTGTTTGTTGTTGTTTTGGTTTTTGGTTTTTGAGACAAGGTTTCTCTGAGTAGCCTTGGCTGTCCTGGAACTCTCTCTCTCTGTGTAGACCAGATTGGCCCCGAACTCAGAGATCCTCCCGCCTCTGTTCCCAAGTGTTGACATTAAAGGGGTGCACCGCCACCTGGATTAACTGGTATTTTCAAACTAAAAAGCACCACTCAATACTTTAGAGAGAAACCAGGCAAGAGTGTGGAGTGTAGAACTGGGAACCAGAAAGGCTAATCATTAGCAACTATGGCAAATGTGTGGCGTCATCTTTCTAAGTCTTTATAAAGCAAAGATGCTTCCTAGCCCACACCATGTTTTGAGGCTGATATGTACACACAGAGTATTCAGGCTAAAATATCAAAGCCTGCTTATTTCTGGAACCACGATGTTGGTCTGAGTAGTACTCAGCCATTGGAGGCATTTTCAAGTGCATGTGATCCTTGGGTTTCAAGGCCAAGAAAAAGGGACCATGTGGGCAGAAGAGAGGAGGGCCGATACTGATCCCCTAAGTTTTGGCTTTGGTGCCTAAATATTCAAGCAGCTTCTTCTGCTGTGCAGATGTCTTTAAAACTTGAAGTTAGAAGTTGCAAAACTACATAGCATCAATGCAAAACGGAAACAAATGTCTGAGCATTACAGCAACCCACGGGGACAACTATTTCTACCCATTCCTATGTTTTCTTAATCTGCCAACTTTTCCAATACTAACATGAACTATATATACAGTAGTGTACACAAGTGAATAAAAGTGGTTCCACACACTTGCCCTTTAAAAACCACAAATGCCAATAGAAAGAGCTCTCCCTTTTTTTCTTCCACAAGAAACAGGAAAGTGTATCTTTACCACCAATTAAAAAATTTCAGAACTACTTTTTAACAACAGTAAAGAAACAATTAAGAGAGTCGGAAGGGTCCAGGATTCCACAGGAAGACCTACAGAGTCACCTAACCTGGGCTCCCGGAGACTGAACCACCAACCAAAGAGCGTGAATGGGCTGGTCCTAGGCCTTCTGCACACATGCAGCAGATGCTCAGCTCGATCCCCCAATAACTGGAGTGGGGCCCTCTCTGACTCTGAAGCCTGCCTTTGGATTCTGTTGCCCTATCTGGGATGCCTTGTCTGGCCTCAGTGGGAGAGGCTGCATCTAGTCAGGCAGCAACTTAATGTACCAGGGAGGGTTGGTACCCACTGGGACCTCCCCATTCTCTGGGGAAAAGGAGAGGGAAGAATGGGGGGAAGAGTGTAAGGAGGGACTGGGAGGAGGAGGGGAATGGGAATCGGGATGCAAAGCAAATAAATTAATTAAGGGAGGTAAAAATAAAACAAACATTTTCATTTACATTAGCCAATAGCAAGAAAGGAAAAAAATAAAGCTAAAGGGTACACGTTTTTATTTTTAATTGTCTGCTTTGTCACATGAATTTCATTCTCTCTGCTACTTTGTAAGACAGGAAATTGGAGGCAGAGTGTTTAGGCAAACAACTTGCTATTCTCACCTCAAAGGAAAATATATTCTTTCTTGTCTTTCTTACTATGGAAAACAATGAAGCTCTTAGCAGATGGTGACATAATGTCTCACATGAAGTTAGGGCTTTCTCGAGTGGACACATTTTCTGTTCATTCCTCTCCCTCTTTACCCCGCACTCTGATAAAGCTTAGGAATCTCATGCTTGGCTTTCAGAACAAGGCTTCAGTGGCTCCGTATCTTCTCCTCGGGGTGTAATTTCTTTGTGGATCCACATTCTGCTTTGGTACCCTTTGTGTACCTCCAGTGCAGCTCCCGTCCAATGCCCTGACGACGGTTGGTTCAGGTGAGTGGCACCCCAGTCAGTTGGGATGGTGAACTCTCCCACAGCTGACACTCTTCATATCTCTCATCCCTGCCAATAGCCAAACAGGAGTATTATGGTTTAATCCACGTCGCCGAATGCACGTTGGAAATAGTCCCTGATCTCACTGCTACTCAGTTAGCTTTCTAGTCTCTGTTATAGGCATTCATTCCTTCAGCTGTTGGATCAATAGTCGGCTAGCTGAGCAGGCTTGATGAGGGTGCTGTCCTCACCCTTGTGATTTAGTTGGGTGGTCTCTGCTGGGTGGGGTGATCACAGGAGGCCTCTGCCATGATTCTGATTCAGGCCCCTCTTTTTCTTTCTTTAAAGACCCCTGAGTGCTCTCTCCTCTCCGAAGATATGAGAGCGCTCTCCTCTCTTCTCCTCTCCTTTCCTCTCCTCTCCTCTCCTCCCCTCCATCCCCTCCCCTTCCCTCTCTACCCATCCCTTCCCCTTCCCAGTCCCCACTCCCCTTCCTTCCCCCCTCACCTTCCCTCCCCTCCCCTCCTCTCCCCTTTGTTAGTGGGTTAGTTGTTTCTTATGTGTAGCTCAGGAGCCTGAAAGCAAAATTGACTATACCTCTTAAGAATCCTTTGTACCTTGGTTTGTATTCTGTTGGGCAGACAAAGAGGCAATTCCAGCCCAGGTTCAACAGTGGAAAGTGGGAATCCACTGAAAAGGAGTGGAAGACACTTGCTGGTGGCCATCTTTGGGAACAACTCGACCTCCCACATTTGTTGAGTATCACCTCAGATCTAAGAGCTATGCTTAGAGCGAGATCTCTCTTTTTTACCTCATGTTAGGTTTTCTTCTATATACTAAGTGCTGTGAAAGATTTTAGGAACATTTTTGTAAGTTGTTATTATTATTATTATTATTATTATTATTATTAATTATTTAGTATATGTACATGTACGTTGGGGAGGTTTTTGCGTCAATGGGACTTTTCTCTGGAAATCTATTCTAACAAGATCTCTGAGTTAAGATTATTTATGAAAAGAAATAATAACTGTCCTTTATATATATTCCCAGGATTTTGAGAATAAGCAACTAGTGGGAAGTTGTATGAAATAAGATATCATTTAAATTGTCACTTAAGGGAAGTTTTCCACAATAATAGATGAGAGGGAGCCTTAATACTAATTCCAGGTGTATTAGTATAATCACCCGCATTTTATTCTGCCATTATATACAATGATATTCTGCTTCCCTAAATAGTCAGGTTGTGGTTTTCTGTTAAAGAAAAACTGCCTCTTGTTTCTTATATTTTAAGTGAAATAGCTATAGAAAGTGAAAATAAAAACATTTACAAAATTCTCTCGAGTGCCTGCTCAAAGCTAGCTGTGCTCCAAGGCTTTTTAGCAAGATGGAGCTGATTTCTTTAAACAGTAAAGAAAACCCAAGGATACATAAAATATTAGTGTTAGAAAGTGAAAGAGAGAGAGAGAGAGGGGGCGAGATTCCATCACAAACTGGGCCAGAATCTATGTCCTCTAGGACGAAACAACTGGAATCTATGAATATCCAGGGAAAAACATTGCTTAGACCAGCGGTTCTCAACCTATGGGTCATGATCCCACTGGGGGGCTACAGATCACAGGTCAGATATCCTGCCCGTCAGACATTTACATTACAGTTCACGACAGTAACAGCATCACAGTGATGAAGTAACAATGGAAAACTGTATTAAAGAGTTGCAACATTAGGAAGGCTGAGAACCATTGGCTTAGACAAATGTGTTTGGCGAAAACCCAGAGAAATACATCTTTTGAAAGTATTCTTTAACTCTGTATCTTAAAAGTAATACTGAAGAAAAAGGATAAAGAAATGCATACCAAAACAATTAAAATTCACTATTCTTAATAAATACTTTTAGCAAGAATGCCTAAAGTTCTGGTTGACTCTTCTTCAATATTGACTAGGAATGAATCCCATGCTGCAAGTTCAAATTCGACCTTCTAGATGCTCTAAAAATTAAAAGTTAATCTGTATTTAAGACCTAGAATAGTGTTATTGACTTCAAAACCCTGTCCACATGGAAAAACAGAGTATGTTTGTATGTATAGCTGTCTGGTCATTAGCTTCATAAAGACCTTGTCTATCTGGACAGTTGTTAGTCTCATAGAGACCTTTCTTTTCCTTTATTCATTCATTCATATGTTCTGAGATCCAGTGATGTTTCAGGAATCGTTTGTCAGTTCTCTTATTTACAATGAGAGTTATCTTTTCACTGGAGGCCTAATATTTTCTTATATTGGGATAGAGCCTCATAAGATTCAATGTCTCCATCATTTTTGAGTGTAGGTGGTGCAGCCTGGTCAAGTACTCCTTGCCTACTTTGAATCTGTCTTACATTTCTCATGTCAAACTATAATACTTTCTACTTAACAGGGCTTGTTTCTTTTTTTGTCTTGTTTTTTTTTTTTTTTTTTTTTTTTTTTAACCTGACAAATATACAAAATTCACTAAATTAATTGTAACGGATCTTTATATATGTAAACAATATTATGGCTAATTTGTAATTGTAAATTCTCATTATTTGTCATTATCTGAGCAGAAATAACAATTATAATGGTACTGAAGCTGTTAGCATAACAGCTGAAAGATGACGTACAAATTCATGAAGGACATTCCATTCTTCAGTCCCCTTAGCACAGCATCAATTTATAGCTTGTCGTCTGTATATCTGCATCTTTTGCTAGACAGTGATTGAAAGTAGAACTTTACCTCCATAGCACCAAACTAAACTATCCAGCAATGTCTATCCAACTAACATTTTATTTAATATAGCACTTCATCAAATCCCCCATAAGGCATATAGTAGGATGCTTGTTTACATTATATAGACAAGAGTTTGAAGTCTCTCCAGGTTATTGTACACTTGAGGCCATAGTGGTTATGAGCATCATTAGATAAATAACTTGAATTCTTACTCCATGACTCCACGTCCAAGGCTCTTTCTCTAAGACCCTTTATCTTAGTTTCTTGTCTGTTGCTATGATACAATACTCTGACATAAGCACTTTGTGGAAGGAACGGTTTATTTTTGCTGTCAGTTTAGAGGATGGTCCATCATGGTAGAGAGGTTCAGGCAGCTGAGCTTGAAGAAATCTGATTAGGATACATCCACAGTCCAGAAGCAGGGAGCACTGGGTGTGGTCTCTGCTGGTGCGAGGTCTCTTTCTGCATTTAGTACAGTCCAGGATTCCTTGCTTAGGGAATGCTTCTGTCTGCAAATAAGATGGTTCTTTCCAACAGCAAGTAACCAAGAAAACCCTCCACTGGCCTGTCCAGTCATGATTCTAGATTCTGAAGAGTTGACAGCTAACTCTATCAATGACACCATGTTCTCTCAGAGGCATAGACTGCACTTCTCATTGCCTTAGTGAGTCTCCAACACAACTGTCCATGTTCTTGTTTTTCTTTGTATCCATCTCCTTTACTTGCTTAACTCTTACATAATCTTTCGACCTTTAGATTCAAAAGGAGAGAGGATAGAAAAAAAAAAGTTGTTTTATTATTTTTCTCATTGAAATAAAGTGACTTGAAATCATCCTAAGAACAATCGTAATAACACACACACACACACACACACACACACACACACACACACACACATGTACATACACACACACACACACATTTTGACAAGATATACAGGATTACACTAAAAATTACAAAGAAAGGAAGAAGAAAAAATAGAGAAGAGAGTAAATTAAGTTTTCTGCTTTTCATGGAGTTAGGTGAGCTCATAGCCATTATACCATCTGATGTTCTTGTCAGCAAATCAAGATGGCTCTAAACATCTG
Source organism: Acomys russatus (assembly GCF_903995435.1). Taxonomy (NCBI): domain Eukaryota; kingdom Metazoa; phylum Chordata; class Mammalia; order Rodentia; family Muridae; genus Acomys; species Acomys russatus. The sequence goes on along the minus strand of NC_067167.1, from coordinate 21,222,210 downwards.
TCTCACTGACTCAGAAACTCTTTGGGAGTGGTTTGAAACCCTCACTGGAACAACATGTCAGATGACTTCTTAAAATATATAGTGTAATATAGCACATGATTCGTCTGAGCAGAGCGGTGCTTTACAGATTAGTTATAAATAAATTGCACAAAAGCCACATGGGGATCTTGTTAGTGCATGTGTTCATATCTAAGAGACCCAAAGTGGAAGTTGGAAGTGCTCCCATGGTCCCAGGAGATGATGCTGCATCAGGCCCAAGGACCACACTTTGAGTAGTAACTCACAAGATATTAAGGTAACAGCTCTGATGTGTGTGCTATGGATCATGAGGTGGAAAAAAATCAAATTTCAAAATGTCACTGTGACTTATGGTGGACAGCCCCATCAACAGCTCATCGCGAAAGTTCACTGGAAAGTTCAAGTTGCTTCTCCACACTTCTAAGGGTGGGCCTCCCATTTGGATTGGCCAAGAAGCAGCTTGGTTTAATGGGGGTCTCAGCTATAAAGTTGTAGAACAGAGGTGAAGACACATGAAACCTTTTTGGTAGGGACTTTTGCCCTTCCTTTTCTTGCCTTGAGTAGATCATAAAGTAATATAAATCTCTTTTCCAGTCTCAAAGAGATTTACAGAAAGTAAGTATTTGGGGCAGCACACCATGTGGACAAGTTTCTTAATGCTCATCTGTTTTATTTCTGCCAATTAAGAGCAACAGCTGTCTTGCAAGGATAGCAGTCGTTAAGAAGTGACACAGCTGTGGGCTTTAGATGAGATAACAGTTGTACAGCCAAGATAAGACATTGCTGGAATGCAGACTTCCACAGCCTGATTTATAGCACACATCTAACGGGGGCGGGGGCAGACCGCACAGAAAAATCAACGAAAGTAGCAACTCACCCAATAGGGAAAACAAAACAAAATATCAATCCAGAGTTGTATAGCCCTGAAGTCAAATTTTCTCGGACTATTTAGACAACAAAATTTGAACTAAAAACTGACTTAGAGATTCTAAATAGCGCAGGTGTCTACAATGCCTTGTGCTTATGAATTTGCATCTAAGATGTAAATATCTATACATATTCAGCACTCTTGTGGAACACTATAATTTGGGAAGTTAAAGTCTGTGGTCACTTAATCTGTGACAAAGAGGGCAAACTTGCAAGAAACAAAGTCAACTGTCATCAATAAGTATTTGGAAAATTGCTTTATCATATTAGAATCTCATCTTACCCACACTACAGCAAAATAACCCACTGAACTCTATGTAAATAATTATCTTCCTTTTTATGCTTGCACACTTCAAAGAGGATATAGGCATCAATATAATTAATCATTACAATTAAATTTTGTTACCTAATGTTTTTGTGCACATCTCATGATAATTCAACTTCCACATTTTTGTTAGTTCCTTCCAGAATGAATCTTTTCCCTCATCACTATGCACATAAATCTTGCTCATATTAATAAATGTTATCAAATGTGAGTCATGATGTGTTTTAGTGTCCTCTCAATCAAAATTAACAATTTATTATTCTTAATTCTTATCCTATTATATCTGTACATTTATTATGCCACCTATATTTTTCCTACTGGAATTACAGTCAGTTAAGCATAGTCTTTGTCATCTTTACTTATGCATAAATCTACCGAAAACAGGATCTATGTCTGATTCACTTTGCATTTAGGGGTTCTATTTTGCTCCATTGCAGACATTATGTTATAAACAAGTTAGCTGAAACATTCTCTGAGGGAAGCAGCTACTTACTAATTCAGGTTTGGACCAGAGGAATGGAGTTTAAATGATAGGAACAAAGAGGTGGGGAAAGTAGGAAATCTTGACAATCGGGAGAATTTGATAAGTTATTCATCTTTGTCCTTAGCATGAGCAGAAACCATTATGCTTGTAATCCCAGCACATATGGGGACTAGGTAGAAAACACATGAGTTTAAGGCCAGCCTGGGCTCCATAGTGAGATACTGTTGAAAAGAAATGTTACCTAGAAAGAACTTGTTTGTAGTTGTCCCTCAAATACAAAACAGGCATAAGCAAATAAAATATATAATATGATACATTTCAATGATGATTAGAGAAATCCTCATATATTATTAATTCATTTGATTGAATTCAATTGATCAGTGAATGGTTGAATGCCTGAAATTCACATCTGGCACAGCATTTACACTCTGATTAGGAACTAAACTAAGGGCCAATATCATCAATAAACAGAACAGTAAAATCACATCTATATGAGATATGCAGAGGCAATATGTTGACACATTTCAAATATAGCTGAACAGTTATCAAGCTGAACTATTTGGTAAGTGTAAACTATTGGATAGTCTGAGATTAATCTGCCAGAAGAGTTAGAATGAATAGTGACAAATTCACACTATCATGTTCCATATTAGGGATGGAAACCCAAGACAGCTAGTACAAATGTCATTGGCTAACCCTGAGGAGACTAACACATTGAAACAGGACAGAGGAGCACTGAGATTGGCACCTGGAGCACAGTGAAGATGCTGGGACGGTGGGAGAACTGGAAAACATAGCCTCGCCTTACAGGCAGGTTCAAAAGCAGAGAATCGAGTTACAGTTGGACTTATGGGTGGACAGATGTAGAGATTTGGGAGTGGCAGATCTGGGAGAGTGGTTAGAGGGGGTGGCTTTTGTTTGGAAGTCCCTTCAACGGAGTTCCATTTCCGGCAATCAGGATATGCAAAACTCACCTTTGGAGAGCTGTGGCAGAAGGGCCAGAGCAGCGTCTTGAGAATCCCTTAAACTTTGAAATGGGAGGGATAAGGACAAAGAAGTAGAAGAGGCCCCAGTGAGCAGACTTAGTACATCCAGAGAGGACAAGGATTCCAGGAGGCAGCCACTTCAATTCCCAGGGGAGGGTGACGTGCATGGCGGTGTTCACAGGTTGTTGGGTTTGGCCATGGGGCACTATTAATACTCCTTATAAGGGCAATCTTAGGGAAGTTGTATGTTGACTGTAAGGACAGCCTGATGTAAAGAAGTCGGGTAAGTAAAGAAATTTAAAATGAAGATAGCCAGGCGTGGTGGCGCACGCCTTTAATCCCAGCACTCGGGAGGCAGAGGCAGGCGGATCGCTGTGAGTTCGAGGCCAGCTTGGTCTACAAAGTGAGTCCAGGATGGCCAAGGCTACACAGAGAAACCCTGTCTCGAAAAACCAAAATAAATAAATAAATAAAAAATAAAAATAAAATAAATTAAAAAAAATAAAATGAAGATAATGGAATCATTTGTGCAGAAGCAAGGGGAGGAAGAGTTCTTAGAGAACTGTGCTAGAGTCGATGTTTGTGATATGTGGGTATCTGGTACAGCGGCTTGGCTTTATTATTTGGCTAGATTAAGTGGTTCGAGCGGAATCTGGGCAGAAGTAATCAGAGCTATGCTCCAATCAGGGGTGCGCCTACTTATTATAGACAATGAGCTCATTGTATTTCCAATTTGTTCATATTGGCTGTGCAGTGGTAGGCTAAACCTTTAGGGTGACTCCTTCAACTAGATGGTACATCTTGACCAGTCAGAAAACATTCACCATAGGCTGATGTAAAATTTAGAGAGAGAGAGAGAGAGAGAGAGAGAGAGAGAGAGAGAGAGAGAGAGAGAGAGAGAAATAAGGGTAATCAAAATTTACAATGTTACATCTGTGTTCTGACCAAGTCATTAGGAATGGGTTTAAACTGATTCATGTGAGTTCTTAACTTTGATGAAATGACATAAGAATTACTAGTTCCCAGTTTCTCTAAGAGTTGAAGTTTATTGAAAAGAGATTTTTAAAAAATCCAATTTAAGAGTATGTTAATAGGAGAGTGATCAGAAAACGACTAAGGAACAAATAAGGGTTTGAGTATAGACTTCTCAAGGGAGAATTCATCATTTTGCTTGGAACTGGAGGCCAATCAAAGGTCAGAAGGTTATGTTCTATATATGGATGAAAGTAGGTGGTTTATTTATGTACTGCTCTCATATATATATATATATGTGTGTGTGTGTGTGTGTGTGTGTGTGTGTGTGTACACACATACCTAATAGATACCATAATTAAGCATTATTTGGTCGCAAGCATTGCAAAAAAATGGATTATAAATATTATCTATGTTCATTATCTTTGTTTTATAAAATAGAGAATATGAGTCTGGCCTTATTAAGAAAGTAGTGGAATTTTAAACATTAACACATTACCCAAGGTCACATAGTCAGTGAAGAAGTGCAGCAGCTAGTGTTCAAATCCAGCTCTGCCTCCCACACTCTTCTCCTTTTTTTTCTTTTTTTCTTTTCTTCTTTTTTTAGGTGTGGGGTTGTAGATTCATAAGGGTAGGATGAAGCTGTTCTGGTAATGCCAGCTAAATTTCACTGAACTAATGAAGCTACAGAGTTCTTCCTCACCTTTATGGAACTTGTAGAAAGCCGAGGTTGGAAGAGACCCAAGGGATGGGAGACTTGACATATAGAAACTGTCGTTAGAGGTCTGATCACAAACACCCGCATTGCTCACAGCTAAGACAGTCACTACAACATGCTAGGTGTCCAAATCCCCACTCTACTACTGGGTACCTTCATATGTACAGAGACTGGAATCTGCTGGCTTCTTCACGATTTAATTGTATCATTTAAAAAGCTTTTTAGCCTCCTTGGCAGAATCTTCTTATAAACCTTGGGTGTTTTTAACTCCCATGTAATTTCTTATGCTAACACATTCTCTCAGTAGACTTCTGCCCATTATGTCTTTGACTGATGCTTCTTTTTTCTTTCTTTTTTTTTAAAGATTTATTTATTATTATACGTATAGTGCTCTGCCTTCATGTGTACCTGCATACCAGAAGGGGGTGTCAGATCACATTATAGATGGTTGTGAGCCACCATGTGGTTGCTGGGAATTGAACTCATGACCTCCTGAAGAGCAGTCAGTGCTCTTAACCACTGAGCCATCTCTCCAGTGCTTCGTTTTTCTTTTACAAGCTGAAAGATACAGCTCTCTGGTGCATGGTATAAAAGTGGTCGTTAAAACAAAGAATGACGGCATGTCAAAATGATCTATACTGCCAATCTAATTGGAAATGTTGTCCTCAATGCAAAATACTCTACTTGATGCAGGCTTTATGTACCTATTAAATAGAAGCAAGTAAACCTCTAAATTATTATCGGTGTCACACAGATGATGACCAATGCTGGGTGTTTGAATCAGGAACATTTTAGTATGGCAGCGCCCCACCATGCTGTTTCACAGAGTAGTGTGTGTGTTTCTATGGAATAACATCTGAAAGCCTCTCAAAGAGAACTCAGCACCTCCAGCAAGCCTGCCCTGGCTTCCTGCTACCAATATACTATTGCTCCTTCCACCGAGGCTAAACTTTAGCAAGCTGCAGAGAGAAAACGCCAGCTGGGGCGCTGCTCCCTGAAAACAGGACAGTAATTGTAACAGACTCAGTGCTCTGTGGGTTTATTTTAAACATCCCTTAAAAAGAAGGGCTTGTAATTTTCCTTCAGATTACAAGCTGACATTTTGAAGAAGAAGAAGAAGAAAAAAGTCTCAGGGAATGCAACACGTCTGTGTGGTGGCAGCTGATAATTACCGTAGTGTGAGCGGGACTCGGCATAACCCAGGCATTTTAAGAAACACAGCTGATTACAGTGCTGTAGGGAGTAACTCAGTTTGGGGATTTTGCTTTGTTAGGCAAATTGAACTGTCCTGCATCACCAGTTTCACCTCACTTCCTTCTCTTGCTTTTCAATCAGGAGCCACCTTTATGTCTGTGCTATCAAAACTGACCTATGGAAGGACCACATGTAAAACTCAAGTATGAAACACAGAAAGTCTTAAAGAGAACAAGCCATGAGACTGATCCTTATTTGGGAATATTCCTGCAAAGCTTCACTTTGCAGTAGTGGTTTTTGTATCATTTAAAAAGTTTGCTTAAAAAAAAAAAAAAAAAACACACACACAAAAAAAAAAAACAAAAAAACAGAGAAAGTAGAAGAATAATTTTTAGCCATACCCTCTCACACCCCAAATACCACACTACTTGCCTTGGATATGTGTCCCCTTGGGGAATTTACAGTGGAGAGTTTAAACTAACTGTGTGGAACAGTGGTCCCCATGAAAGGAGGCTGAGTATATTCTAAGCAACGTTTCCAGCGACAGTAATCAAACACACACAAGTCACTTTCAGATGAATTGCACAGTTGAGTGGCAGTAATTGTGTGTGTGTGTGTGTGTGCGCGTGCGCGTGTGTTACAGACAGACAGAGATTCAGAGAGACAAGTATATGATCAGGATATTTTTGAGCACTTGTGATTCAGCAGTCAGGCAAATGTTCCTGTTGGCAAGAATGTAGATTGTAGTAGTTCTCCTCGCTATATTTCTGTATCTTATCTTATCAAATATACCAAGTGTTATTTCTTATGAGTTAATACTCAATTTTAAGTATTCAGTTCAAGAAATACCTCAAACTACTTTCTAAAAAAAAAAAAAGCCTGAAAATGCTTTCAGTCAAGAAACCAGTCCAGGCTTTGTGGTGTCCAAAGCCTTTGAGAAAATGGAGACAAAATTATGGGTATACATTCAGATCCACTTTCCCTGGAAAGATACTGAGGCAGGTGGTCTTGAAGTAGAGTTTCACTTGCTTCATGGCAGATTTATCTTTATTTGGGAACTAGCCATGGTGGAAACCAACCCACAGTTAAAATTCCATTGTTCTTGTATGTTGGCTATCCTACTGAAGGTAGAGACGGTGTGCCATTTCTTTGCAATACTTTCTTCCAGTAGTCATTGTTCATGGTACTGTGTTTCCCTTCATTAAATTCTATCCCCTGTCGTAGTCCTAGGTGGCTCATATACAAAAGGTTATACATTGTGTCTCTTCAGCGACTTTCCCAGAGCACCGTCTTCAGCACATGCTTTAGGTGGCCTTGCAAAGCACTTATTGAGGGCTGGATTGTGGTTCCCAATCTTGTCTGGTCCCACTTTATGTGGTGAAACACTCTCATTGTTGAAATGCGATTTAAGTGGGAGATACAGGATTTAAAGAGGTTCCACAGAAGAAAATGATACAATTAGGGAGGGGTCTCACATCTAATCTGAATGGTGTCTTTATTAGAGAAAGAAATTTGAACACACTGGAGGCACAGATGTAGATACAGGAGGCAGGTGAAGAGGCATTGAGTAGACCAATGACAGAACCTCAGAGCAGACCCACTGGGTTGGTGCCTCAATCTTGGACTTACAGTCAAGGTTCCAGAGATATGAGAAAGTCTGTTGTTGAAGTCTCTAGTAAGCTAATACATCTACCTAGAGCTTATCCATCTAGTGAGTGCTGCTATCGTAACTGTACAGATATCTTGCCATGCTGGTAATCATTTTGGTTCATAGATTTCATAGCTGGGTAAGATTATTAGTTGCTTCTCTCCCTTATCAGCTTGCACAGTGGTTTTTGTTTTTGTTTTTATACTTTAGGAGTTAGACCATAGGCTTGAGACTTTCTGGTTTGATCCAGATTGACTCATCTGAGTCCTGTGTGTTGTTTTTAGCAATAGGAGCTCAATGGAGACTATTACAGCAATCCACAACTGGACACAAAGATCAGTGGACTATAGGGGCCCCAGCCCCAGTGGATACATATGCAGCACAGGCCCTGCACTTTGGCTTGGGGGACATCATGGAAGAACAGGCAAAAAGACTGTAAGATGTAGAACACTAGGAATTCTGATGCCTAGCTGCGTCTCTTAGAAATTGTTGCATAAACAAGACCTAAGCAATGGTAATACCAATAAACATACTATCACAGAAGGGGGAAATTTTTATGGAAAGTTATTTTTAGACAAAGAATTCCAGGAAACAAGTGACTTTTGAGAGGGGAAAATTAGCCTCTCCCAGGGATGAGCTCCTGACTGCTCATCCAATCCAAAGTGGACAGCCTTGAAACCATATACTCCAGCAACAGAAAGGAGCTCAGCAGGTTGTATTTACATACCTGTGCTTATACATACACATACATATCTGCAAGTAACAATAATCAAAGGAAAAGAAGCCGTCAATTTGAGAGTAAGAGGGAGGACTGAGAGATGTTGTAGGAGGGAAAGAGACATGGAAGAGGCTAGAGGGAAGGAATGGAAGGGGGGAGTGCTATAATTATATTTTAATTAAAATATTTTTTAATGTTCTTCAAATATACCAGGCATCCTTCTTCCTGATGAAAGTAATGTCTGCTTGGTCCAAAGCACATTTTATATGTGTTTCTGTATAGTAGGCTATGTGGCTGCTGTTTGAAATTGGACGGTTCCTTGAATGTAGAAAGCTCTACAGTAAGTGCTTAAAGATGAGATTCTTGGAACACTGGTCCATTTAATTCACATTGCACAGGACAAAAGAGCACCATGGTCCATGAAGCCAACTTACTAATTTCTCATTGATTATAATTCACTCTCCTATGAGTATAACAATCCAGGAGAAGTATCATATGCACAAGTATTTGGTAAAAGTATTTTTTTAAAAAAGAAGGGTACCAGGTTGTACTTACAGGAGACCTCATCTATCTAGCAATCCCTCTGTTGGAACTCTGTTTTCTGGGTATGTTTTGTTTTCATCTGGAAGGATCCTGCCCATCTATTGTACCATTCACTAACTTAATAAACATCATTTTAGTAAAGTTTTTGGTAGAGAACCAGGTTTAGAGAATTCTTAGGCAAATTCTCTACCAGCAGTGTACAGCACCAGCCAAAAGGAGACTCCACTTTCGATATCTCCTTTCTCTGCTCTTGCATAGTTGTGGTCACAGAGAGAAACTGGGTCACAAGACTTGCTCCAGAGAGCACTCTTCCTATCATCTATGCACTGGAACCAATCAACATCAATTGAACTGACTTTTATATGACAAATATTATGTTAGTACTGGAAATGCAGTCATACCAATAAACACTGTAATGCCTTCCAGCACTTAACTTGCATTTTTAATTTCCTAGCCTGTCTATTAGTTGTATTTATTTATCTTACTGACTAAGAGCGTTTTTCCTACTTTGTCTTGGAAGTGCTTGTCTTTATGTTCTCCAGTACTTATTTCTGTGAATGTTTAGAATCTTCTACATGTACTTAAATAAAACCTTCCTAAGAAGTTCAGTTTAGGTTTTCCACAATAGCCTGTTACTCCAACTTGAAAGCTCGTGTCCCATAATTTACAACCCTAGGTATATCACACAAATCAAAGTTACAAAAATCTGGCATCTACTTCAAGACACAGCTATATCACTTCTGGGCATATACCCAAAAGATGCTCCACCATACAACAAGGACATTTGCTCAACTCTGTTCATAGTAGCTTTATTCATAATAGCCAGAAACTGGAAACAATGTAGACATCCCTCAACTGAATAATAGATAACGAAAATGTGGTACACTTACACAATAGAATACTACTCAGCTATTAAAAACAAAGGCATCATGCAACTTGCATGCAAATGGGTGGAACTAGAAAAGAACATTTTGAGTGAGGTAACCCAAACCCAGAGAGTCAGGCATGGTATATACTCACCTGTAAGTGGATATTAACTATAAAGAACAGGATAGCCACGCTACAATCCACAGACCCAAAAAAGTCAAAGAGGGCCCAAGGGAGGATTCATGAATCAAACTCAGAAAGGAAAATAAAATAGAGATCCACTGGAACAGAGGAGCTCCTGGGAGTCTATGGAGGTGACTCTAACTGAGACTACGAGTCAAGGGAGCCAGGGAGGGAGGATATGGAGCCCGAAGTCACCACCTAATATAGCCAAGTGGGACTTGCAGTGAAGAGAGGGGGACACCAACCCACCCATAAAACCTTAGACTCCAAGTTTGTCTCACTTACAAGAAGTGTAGGAAAAATGGGACAGAGATTGAAGGAATGGCCAACCAATGACTGCCCCAACTTGAGACCCAGAGAGCCAACCCCTGACACTATCAATGATATTCTGGTATGCTTGCAGACAGGAGCCTAGCATAACTGTCTTCTGAGAGACTTCATCCAGCAGCTGACAGAAACAGATGCAGAAAGCCATGCTCCGGGAGTTTTGTGGAAGTGTGGGAGGAAGGAGGGAGCCGCGAAGGATCAAGGACACCACAAGAAGAATCCATAAGGGCTCACAGAGACTGAACCACCAACCAAAGAGCATGCATGGCTGGACCTAGACCCTCTACACATATGTAGCAGATGTGCATCTTGCTCATCAAGCGGGTCTGCTAACAATGGGAGTAAGGGCTGTCTCTGTCTCTGTTGCTTGCCTTTGAATCCCTTTCTCCTAACTGGGCTTGCCTCAGCAAGAGAGGATATATTTAGTCCATGCTGACTTGAGATGCCAGGGTGGGTTGGTACCTCTTGGGGCCCTCTCCTTCTCTGAGAAGGAGAAGGAGGAATGGGGGAGGGGGTGAGAGGGTGGGACTGAGAGGAGTGAACGGAGGGAGCTGGGGTCAGGCTGAAAGTGATTGAATAAATAAATAGATAAATAAAAAAGCATAAGTACATAACTACATGGGAAACAAATATAAAAAAGAAAAATAGAGAAATCTGAAAAGTATGTGTAAAGTAAACACATTTATTTCATTCAAAGCGCAATTACTTTCCTCCATGTGTATTTTTCCCCTGGGTTGGAATAAACCTAGTCAACTAATTCTCTAAAAGAAAATGCATAAACAACAACAACACAAAACCAACCAAACAAAACCACCAGCAAAACTTCTAGGAGTCAATAGGCCACATTTATTTTTCTCTCTCTCCCCCAAGTCAAGGGAAATTTGACTTGCCTGGATGGCGTGCTTGTACCTGTTCCTCTCCTATGCTCTGTGCCCACCTGGCAATGCACCTGTCTACCCTTGATGTGCCACCGTCAGAGTTCTTGAGGTCCACATGCATATGTAACTGTGGTTCCTGATATTAAAAGAAAGAAAAAGAGGGCGGCTGGTAATTTCAAGCTACCTTGTATGCTTTTGTCTGACTCTGTAGATTTTCACCCAAGGAGGGAGCTTGTAAAAAGGACTGCCTGAGGTGGAAATAGATGGAGGAAAACCCCTGCAGAGGTGGCCTTACCTAACCTGCATCACTACTCAGCAGCCAGGACCCCCCGGGAATTGGATAAAGTAGACTGAATGGCACAATTGCCTGGAGGCTACAAAAGCTAGACATCTGAAGATGCTTTCTTGTTTCAAGGATATGCCTAACCTACTTTAAAAATAGCCCTTTAATGGAGACTTTAAAGGAAGTTCCTTTCTGTTATGAGGTCCATGGACCTTTAAGTAGTTGTTAGTTTCTTTGTCGGTTTGAGGGACTTCAAAGCAGAATATCATGATATTGTCTCTCCAAGAAAAAGCTTTTTCCTCTGGCTTATAAATAAATTAATATTTTAAGAAGGCTGATCTTCTGCTTTTAAACACTACATACTTGGAATTTCTTCATGGAGGCTGAAGGAACATTCAAATACATTGCCGTGATGCATTCTGCTGGCAAAGCTTTTATGGATACAGATAACACTAAAGCATATACCTTCATTTTAAGAACCCCAAGACTTTGTACATCTACATAAGGTCCAATCTCTGCTTTGCAGTGCACATCTGACAGGGAACATGAAATGATTGCCTACTTCCATCCTTTTTTGACATCCTGAGAGGTCTGATTAGAAAGTCATTTTCCTCACTGTAGATCTGCTAGACCCATAAGTTTATTAAACACATATGTGTTCCCACACGGAATCTTTAAATCCATCATTGTTTACGTCCAATGTGATGCATGTTCCTTTGTACGTGTGCACATGCATGTGTGTGGGTTCATGTGCATGTATGTGTAGGGGTATGTGAGACCATACTGTGTACATCTGGGTGGAGACCAGACAACAACCTCAGGTGTCATTCTTCAGGGTCTGCTCCCCACTCCCTTTGGATAGGAACTGTTACTGCCAGAAGCTTGCTGAGTAGTCTATGCTGACAGACCATCAAACCCTCAGGAACAGCCTACTTTTGCCTCCCCTGAACTGAGATTCCAAACTTGTGCCACCATGCCTGGCCTTTAAATAATGTAGGGATCTAACTCACCAAAGCAAGAAGTTTATCAACTAAGGGATCTCCCAGATCCGAACACACTATTCTTTATGGGAAAAAAACTTAGCCACAAATCTTTCTCGCCTACTTAAGCACAAGTACAAACAGGATCATTTTAAAGGCCTGTGATGTCTTGGGTTTTAGGCTCTGCGCCTCGTTTTCAACGTTGTTGAACAAACCCTGGTACAGGGAGACAGGGACCTGGACTCCATATTTCATGAGATGCTCCTTGGCTGTAGGATAATTGTGAACAAGGTGTGGGGGCATCTCCAAACCTTAGTCTCTTATTTGCAATGTGAGAGTCACACAATTTTCTCAGTATTCTTACTCTCTTCCAAGTCTGTAAATCTGTGGGGCTTTTGTTTGTTGTTGTTTTGTTTTGATTTCTTTCTTTCTTTCTTTCTTTCTTTCTTTCTTTCTTTCTTTTCTTTCCTTCTTTCTTTCTTTCTTTCTTTCTTTCTTTCTTTTCTTTCCTTCTTTCTTTTTTTTGGTTTGGGGACTCACCAACATAGCAATTGTACAGCATATAGGAATTTATTTCCCCAGAAGGGCCACTAAGTTCCTCTTCCACAGTGGCTTTGCAGCCTTGCTGTCTGAGGCATCTCAGGGCTTTCAGAGCAAATAGCCAAGGTGTCAGATCTTTACTTGACAGACAGACACAAGGACCAGAGCCTGTGGCTCCTTATCATTTACAGAGGCCATCCCATAAAATGTGGAATGAAGATTGTCAACTCTGTTACAGTTTTGTGTGAAAATACTTATGAAGAGGAAGAAACTCATTTGATATTTAGTCAGACATAGTCAATCTTTTGAGGATGGGATGAGGAAAAAAAAAAACTGTCTGGCTTGGAATTGTGTATTTACCTATAGGTCTATACAAAACTCAACACCAGAACATTTGAAAATGGTATTTGATGTGATTGTTTCTCTCTATGAGTTGTGCTATTGCTAGGCACCTTGGAAGCCAAGATCACTTCTTGGAGCTTATATTTTACCAAGGGACTGAGGGATACATGCTATCTATAATAGTGTGTGGAAGATGCAAAGAAGGAGAAGGAAAAGTTTGAAGAGGAAGGTTATGGTTTTAAATAGACTCTCAGGTAGGTTGTACTGGGTGGGTAACATTTTGAGTTTGAAGTACTTGAGAGAGGGAATTATGCAGGGTATTCAGAGACATACTCTGATCAGAGGCAAGAGCAGAGATGCATACGTTAACACCTTAGAGCTACAGTCTCGGGCTAGTATGGCTGCTACAGAAGATCAGGGAAGAGGGGCGGGGCAGATTAAATAGGACATTCTGCCATATACCTGGCCTGCCATTAGCTTCTCCTCCGCCTCCCCCCCCAGTTGACTTATAGACCTATTTTCTTCTCGGACTCCTAATTGGTAAAAGTGCTTGAGGCACCACAAATGCTGTTGGCTTTAGTCTGAGTGAGGAAGGGAGAGGTGTAGAGAAGACTAACTTCTATTCTGAGTGGGTCTGTCCAGCTGCAGTACCAAACAGAGTTTGTAAGAGGGCATGACGATGCCAGGAGGGCATGTGCGAGGCCACTTCTGTCCTCCAGGTGAGGCCCATCCCACAGCATCTACATAGCAGGCCAGATTAGTTCTGCATGAATACACAATCAGCCGTGATAAACCTTCTCCCTCACCCCTACCCCACCCCCCACTCAACCCTCCCCCAACCCCCAACCCCCAACCCTGCCCCATAGCCCAAAGTCTCAGTTGCCTCACAAGAAGTGATTTCTCCTTGTCTGTTCTGGTTTTCTTGCAACAAATCCTATGTGTCACCACCAGGGAAACTCTTATTTATAAACAGGATTTAAAAACTTGAGCTAAATATCCATGGTTTATTAAAGGCTATTCAATCCCCCCCCCCCCTGCACCTACCCATAGATCATTTGGTTGCTGCTTTAAGAATGAAATGCATTTTAAGGTATATCTTTCCATTTTTCCAATAAATATCCTTAAGGTCTACTATTTTTTCCCCCTTAAGCACTAAGTCAAAGACAAAGAGGGTAGGATGGTAGGTGTAGACGGGTAGACATCGATCAGAATTGCATATGTACATATCAAAACCCATACTGCAAAGAGTAATAGAAAGATACAGAAATGCTGAGAAGCTATAGAATAGCATAGAGATGTGCTCTCTTCCTCCCTCTCTCTCTCTCCCCGTGTGTGTGTGTGTGTGTGTGTGTGTGTGTGTGTGTGTGTGAGAGAAAGAGAGAGAGACAGAGACAGAATGAGAGAGAGAGAGAGAGAGAGAGAGGAGAAGGGGGGGGGGGAGAGACTCTGGAATTCTTCTCTTGTGTTTTACCATGGATAACACCATAAAGTTCTTTCGCATTCAGTAAGCAATTCCTCTTAGCCACCCCACTTGTTTTGGAATGCAAATAGAGACATTTCCCAGCTCAACCAAAGGCCCTAAGTAGGACATCATCTAATGGTTCAAGAGAGGCTGAGAACTTAGGGTAGACCTCAGACTTAGAGTAGTGCCTGTAGACCCAGTATATAGTCCTGTGTTTGACTTGCCCCCCTCAAGTATACTTGTGGAGTTCTTAGAGAAGACAGAATTTCCTCATTTGGAGGGCATGCTCTGTTCTCAGAGCTGTTCCAGGAATTTAAGTGCATTTGCTCTTCTCTCTCTTCCTCACAGCCCACATCTAATCCAGTCTGTCAGCACGATGATGAAAAAATATATCCCCAATCTGACAACCTTTGTGCTTTCCCTTTAGTTTAGCCCTCTGCCAGCCCTCTCTAATAGTTTGCTAATTGGTCTTCCTGTGGCAGTGGGGGGAGGGGGGAGAGGGGAAAGGGGGGGAGGCTGCAGTATGGGGGGGAGGGGTAGAAATGAGTTAAACAAAGAATCTGAGTGTCAGTGCCCTCCCGCCCTGCCCTCCTTATTCAAAGCTCTCTCTTAGAGGATTTCTTTCACCATGACAGGAAAGTGGTAACCCTTCACACAGCTGGGAAGACTTCAGAAGCTCCCCTGTGATCATTGCTCACATCTCTAGGTGCTTCCAGACTGTCACGCTAGAATCTGGCCTTAGCAGACTCCCGGTTCCCTCCACATGAGTCCCAGCACTGGCTGGCATCATCACACTTGCTGTTTGTCTGGTCTTTGTTTCTTTGAGTTTGTTTTAGCCTGGCTGTGCACACTCTTCTCAGCTATTGCATAACCCATTTCTCCTCTTTATCAGGACAATTCTCCTGGAATTCCATGAGAACACCTGCTGATCACAAGTGAGAAATGCCAATGAAGCCTCAGCCCTTCATCCTGGCTTTCTAACCTCTTGCTTTACTTCTTTTTATAGCCTGTACCATGCTTAGTGTGAGGTGAATTTAAGTGCTTATTTTACATAATTTCCCTAAAAGGTGTATATATAAATATGAATATATAAAAATAAATATGTGTATAATATAATACATGATATGGTATAGCTAAATAGTATGGAACTGTATAATTAACATATAATTAAGTATATAATCATAGCATAATTAATTATATAATTACATAATATGTATTATATTATAATTTATTGTATGCTATAATATAAATATATAAAAAAATTCTGTATCCTCAAAACCAAACATGCCATCTGATGTATAATAGTCTGTAAATAGCCCAACACACTATAACGAACTTACTGATGTTCCCAACTCTGCTTTGCACGGTTTTCAAAAAGCAAACACCGAAAATCCAGAACCACCTCTATTACTGTCTCATTCCCTTTGCCTTAGATGCTGTGAACATAGGAGACATTTATCCAGTATTTCTTGAACGGTAATTGAATAATGGCACAGGCACTAAAGTTTGCACACTGTGGCTAAGAGGGACTGCAGGACTGTCAGTGAACATGTGGTATTTGTGGTTAGGCTGGGCTAGTTGGATTTTCTATCTGCCACTTCTGTGTCAGATGGAGTAAGTAATTCAGTCTCTCCGAACATGCTTCTTTAACTGAACAATTATGTTAATACTAGGACTAGCTTCCTGGGGACGGCTGTTGTGCGGGTTAACTAAAAGGAGGCATGTTCTCAGCATTAGGTCTGAACTTGTTATCAATGAGATAATTTTACAGCCAGGGTTAAGTGCTCTGTCTACTTCCTGGTAGGGCCCTGGACTTTCCTCCGGCAGAGCAATTGTCTTTGGTAAGACTTGCCATTTATGTGTGTAAGACCCCCTAAACACCCAACACACATGCTGAGTTTTTAGCCTTTGAGCGACAAGGTCTTACCTTTTTTAATTCCCAGAATGAGCACAATGAAGGGCCTCGATGACTCTGTTTGTGAATTGGATAAAATTGAATTAGAGGAGTCAGCCCTGTTTTAGAACAAGAGCGCTGTGGTATACGATTAATGTCAGTTTCAATGCTTCTTCAACTTGTATTGATGAGGGGCAGGTATCTGTAGTCATGCATGTAAAAACAACTGAGCAAAAACCTGTTCATCCATTGGTTTGTTCATGTTGTTGTTTGTGTTTTGTTTCTGAGACAAAGTCTTAGTTACCCTAGGCTGCCCTTGAACTCCTTATAAAACGACGATCACCTTGAACTTCTTCTGATCTTGCTGCCTCCATCTTTTTTTTCTTCTGCTTCCTCCATCTTATTGTTAGGATTACAGTTGTACATTGCCATGCATGGTTTACAGAGTTCTTGGGATTGAACCCAGGCTTTTATGTACATTAAGCATGCTACCAACAGAGCTGCGTCTCCAGTACTCCCCAACCCCTGCCCTTTTTGAGGGAAAAATCCACCTTGGATGAGCTGTAAACTTGCTGGGAACAACACCTCTTGGGACAGACTGTCCACGAGGCCAGGCCTTGTTCCTTTCCTTGCGTTAGTGCCCTTCCATCCCCAAACACTGGCTTCCTGCTGTCTCCAATGGGAGCTCTTTTATCAGCAGCTAGGTAGACACAGTTGCACCAGCTGAAGCAGAAGCAGTGGGAATGTCTGCTTAACTTATAAATAGTTGAAAAGCTTGTCTTGATGAAATGTGAAAGGAGGAAAAACTCCATTTTTCCCTCGGAAGGATGGATGAGGATTTCATGCAGCAATGTGTCATATAAGTTGTGTCAAAGGTGCTGCTCACAAGGCCAAGTGGCTATACGTTATTATTGTAAACATAGCAAACAGAGCAAGGAGTAAGCGTTGTTCTCCCAAATCTTGCTCCCTAAGTAGAGGCCTAGGCCTGTAGGGCTACTCTGTTAGAAGCAAAAATTGACCTCACAGTCCTCCAGGGGCCTTGAACTTGTGCAAATACAGTAATCCAAGGCATCTCCAGGGGATGTCATGCTCCAGGGAGACCTGGGGTGGGGGTTTCCTTCTTCCTTTTCATAGGAAGAAGAGGGGTTAATTTCAGTCTCTGATCATGTTTCTATTCTGGCTGGATACTAGAGGGTTTTGGTCATATTAAAAGCTCTTGCTGACATATTGTAAGTTATTAATCTCTGTGCCTTTTAGCTAAATGATATGGACAAAGAGACTCTCCAGCTCTATTGCTCACAATTATTATTATGACTTAAGGGGCGAATGAAGGTCTGTAGGTAGAATTCATGCTTTTTTTTTTCCTCACAGATTAGGTGTGGATGAGGTCGGGCTCTCTATAGAAAATAATGCGAGGGGATGTGGAGCCTTGGAATCCGCTATCCATCCATTTCCTTCTTTGACTGTAAGTAGGATAGTTAGCATTTCTGCACTCCTGTGGTGGTGGTGGGGGGCAGTTAAACCCTGGAACCTTCTTACAAAATGATGTACTGTGCTCAAATTACCGTGCCCATGTGCTTAGTACACTAGCTGGCTAGGAGACGTTAGTTCCTCTCCCACCCCAGCTTTTCTCAGAAACAATATTTTCTTCTTGATCATCAAGTCATTTGAACATCAGTTGCCTCCGTCCTCCATTACCCTGCAACGTACACTCCTCCCGTCCGTGGAGGCAGTAGTCAAACTTTTAAATTGAGCCTTCTTAGGCGTTTGGCACTTGATTGTATCATTTGCTCAGTGGCCACAGAAACAACTGTAGGAATTGGGGGAAGATAGACGCTGGGCTTGTTAGTGCTTGGGTTAAATGCCAGCTCTGCCGTGGACTATCGGGTGGTTTTGGGTTAGTCCTTTAATCTCTTTGTGGTTTGGTTTTATTCACCTGTCGAGCAAGAACAATAGTTACTTTTATCTCAGGGGTTCTTATGAGAATTGAAGGAGCCTTGCATGTAATGAGCTTGTAACAGCACATGGCAAATTATAAATACTAAAAGGAAAAGAGAAAACAGAAAAAGAAAACATGTACAATAAAAGGCAATGAAATAGGTGTGGACTCAGAACAGGGCAGGATGCCCACAGACAAGAGGAGTTCGAAGATTGAAAGCTTCTACCCTTCAGAAGGTGACAAGACTGGAAAAATCTATGTCTCTATAAAAAGGAATATCTCTGCAACTTTTCTCCTTCTACCCCTCCTCTGTAGAGTGGGTGAGTTCAGTGACAGACTGTTTTGGAAGGAGCTAGAAATATCAGTTTGAAAAACGCTTGGCAACCACTTGAGAATGATTATCTGACTTAGGAGGAAGGGAGAATACTGAGGTATTCCTCTTAGACAAATTTAGAAATGTCATGGAGGCTCAGTGAATCATCTCTCAGGGGCTTGAAAAACACTTTCCCCATGCTAAGTAGTTCTTCATGCCTTCCTTTCCAGTTCTGCGCCCCAGGCTAACCCCCTGGTGCCCCAGTAGGCAATCCAGTTTGCCTAGGCAATGACTAGATATATGCTGGTTTCGATCCTTCAGTACACACTGATGGGCAGTGTACTGGTCTCTTTAACTTTAATTTTACCCATTGAAGTAATGCAGGAAGTCCATTAGGGTCATTATCCCCTGTCCTCCCTCTATCAATTTAGTCAGTTAGTCATGAACTCCACCTGGGCCAATGCAATAACACGAAGAGCATTTTAGACAAAGAATAAAGTCTTTCTCTTTTGCTGGATGTGAACAAAAAACAAAGTAGTCTGATTGCTACTGGCAGCCATTTTTAAACATTTTATTTATTTATTTACTTTACATCCTTGTCGTAGCAACATTCCTCCTTACCTCCCAGTCCGACCCTCTCTCCCTCTCACCATCCCCCTCCCCTATTCCTCAGAAGAAGGGAGTGCCCCCACTTCCCATCTACCCCAGCTTATCAAGTTGTATCAGGACTGAACATGTCCTCTTCCCCTGTGGCCTGGCAAGGCAGTCTTGCCAGGGAGGAAGTAATTGAAAAGCTGGCAAAAGAGTCCATGTTAGAGACAGACAAGAGTCAAGCAGGATTGTCCTCTGAAAGGCTCCACCCAGCAGTGCCTCGAAACACATGCTGAGTCGGTGTTGCGTAGGAAGCTTTGCAGAAAAGTGTAGGACAGGAGAAAAGGACCTGGAGGTGACAGGAGCGTCACCAGAAGGCCAACAGAGCCAACTAACCAGGTACCAGAGGGGCCTGCTGAGACTGAAGCCCAACCACAGACCTTGTGTGGACTGGAAGAACTTGGCTCCCTACAACGATGTAGCTGATGGCAGCCATTTTTAACAAGGCAGCACGCTTTAAGACGGGTGAAAGCTCTAATGGGAATCTTGGAGAAGAAGGGGGCTGGGGGAGGGGTGAGGTGCTTCAAGACATGCTCCCATGGCAGCAGCCTAGTCTAACTCTTTATTTCCTCTTTATATCAAAGCAAATATCCTCATTAGTAAGCTATGATAATTAGAGATTTGGTTACTTTCACACTCTCTTCCCCAACAAAACCAAACAAAGGAACGCTGTCACTTCTTTACCCTGCCTGGTGTGCAGGTTATTTGCGTTCTCTATATTGGTGCATGGGTATATCTCTTTTAAGTTGTGCTGTATAACCTGGTGACAGCAGCCACATCCTATATTTTTACCCCCATCTTTCCTTCTGAAGCACTTATTGTGTTCTGAAAAGAGCCACAAACGTGGAAAAAGGGTAGTTGAAAATGACACAGCCTGACAGTTGTTCACCCCATTGGACAGTTTGATTTCTTTCTTTCTTTCTTTCTTTCTTTCTTTCTTTCTTTCTTTCTTTCTTTCTTTCTTTCTTTCTTTCTTTATATATTGGATCTGGTACCGTAAAAGTCAGTGCCTGGGAAAAGTGAATCAGATCATGTTCCTTTAGAAGCCTTTCCATGTTGCTCATGTACTAGCTGGATATAAAAATCTCATTACAAATGAAACTATTAAATTATGTTTTTTTATAACATGCAACCAAGTATGCCCCCACAGCTTTCCCCTCTATCAGGACTAATTTCAGGCAGTCTGTTTATAGAGTGAAGATGAATTTTATTGGTGACAAATGCACTCCAGCATTAACAAATTAAATGTGCTCTCAAAGAGGGGGGAAAAAAAACTGGGAGAAAATTGGGCTCTATGTTCTTGAAATCTAAAAAAAGGACTTATTTCCTCAGGGGACATTTGGTATTTTCATAATCACATAGAAAAGAAAACATGGGCCTCTTGGGTATAACATTAAAATAAATTAATTTCGCTGCCTTATTCATAATGGCTAAAGGCAAACTAGGACTGTTTATTTCTAGACTTCTCTTACTCAAACAACAACAACAACAACAACAACAAAACAAAAAACAAAAAACGAAAAAAACACTTTTTCCTGTGATTTCCAGCTCAGGAAGAAGAACAGCTGTGCCAGCTTATGGAAGATGAAGAATGTGGACCCTGCTATATATCTAGGGCCTGTTAATAATAGGAAAATGCTCATTGGGAGGAAGAAGACCCAAAGTCTTTGTGATCTTGACTTCACATCTTACAGTGACATCTTTTACTTACTTCCTGGATGTTGTGGGATATAAAATGCCCATCCCCACCCTCAGAAAGATGCTTCTTGTGACCAGCATCTGAGGCTATACGCTATCATTTTCCTTCATCCTGCTCCATATATGGTCATTTCTCTGCTTTCTCTTAACACACATATCAAGATGTCCGTCATCCGTGTTTCCACCACCAGCCTCAGTCTGTGTACTCATTTGCTTGAAATCCTAGGCGGTTCACTCACCACACATGTCTAGTGTTAGGGTACTCTAGTTGGTTTTGGAGGAGCATTGACCTATCATAGCTGTGGATGAATGCTATAATGCTTTCCAGTTACATGGGGGAGAGAGGGGCGCTTCGGAGTCCTATTACTTTTAATTATTGACTTGCAAGTTTTGTAAAGTATTGGAGAAGTCTGGATGACCTCTGTAGCTGACTCTGAGTTACCCACGGCACCAAAAGATAGCACTCCTTCCCGGAATTTCACCAGCTGAAAGTGTTAAAGAGGAATAGTATCATTGATGAAGGCCTTCATATTTTCCTGCAAAGAAAATAATTTTTTTTGAGATCAATAAATAACAGCCATGTGCCCACCAATAGACTTTGCCCAGGTGCAGGGATATCTTGAAAACTTGTGGATGTGACCCCTAATGCTCTTCCCTCATTGACATCGTCCCCCTTAACTTTATAAACAGTGATGGCATTTAGCTAAGAAGCAGAGTTGTCTACACCCATTTAGTGAACTACTGCGAGTCCACGCAGACAGGGCAAACTATTCTTCAGAGGTGATAGCAGAAAACCATTTGCTTTGCTCTACATTTGAATTTACAACTGAATCATGTTGCACTTGCTCAGAGGAATACAGAGTTAAGAGAAAAGGCTTGAATTGTCACAGCTGCAGGAGAGATGAAGCTGAAAATACTTGTCCAAGCTACCCTTGGAACCAAATCTCCACAATGCCTTGCCAGCTTGAAAATGGTGTAACTGCACCATAGAAGAGAGAGCTTTTTGCCTTGTTATGGCACAGGCCAGAAGTAAGAGGCTAAATTTGGAGATTAGACACACAGGGAAAAGATACCTATCTGCCTAGATATTTAAGCAAGCATGGTGGAGGCACTTCCAACACCTGATTTATGTTTATGAAGAAAGACTATTTTTGAGTAAAACTGCCGATAGGTTTCTTGAAACTCCCTTTCTGATCTTTGCGTTGGATTAAGAAATGAGAAGTTGTTTTTTATGGCATATTTTCCCCTCTAACCTATTTCTGCTAGTTTTAAACATGTTGAACCATTTGACACTACATGAATGATAGATTGTATTAAACAGATTACAAAATAATCACTGCTGCCAGAAAGTAAAGGAAGACATCAAGGATAAGTAGAGCTAGTAGCAGCTGCATGCAAGCAAAAACAAACAAGGCACCTGGGGCTTACAATTACATCTCTCCTCCCACCACTTTTATCGGTGGCCCGATGTGTACTAGGTGCACAGCTCTTAGGTAGTCATTACAATCACGTGGCTATTCTGCTAGCACTTACTACAAATATATAGATATCCTGTGGGTGCACAATACCTTTACCATTGAAAAATAACAGTTGCTGAGATGGCTTGTACTGAATTTTTCTCTCTTGAATCTTGAATTATCTTTTTATATTTTGATGCATCTAACAATATAGCCATTTGGTTAATCTTACGACTTGGCACTCGGTGGAAGACACACGACAAAGAGCACACGTTCCTTCCAAGATGCTTACAATCTCTCTTAGTCATGGAGATGGGGGAGAAACAGGTGGAGCAAGAGGACTAAGATACCCATGTGATGTTTCATGTGTCCTAAATAGTACAATTTGTAGTGTGTATGTGTAGGGATATGGAGAGCAAAGGCCAGGGCAGGCATGCAGAACTGACAGACTTTGAAATGTAGGAATGACAGAGGTGTAAAGTCGGGTGTCAGATATTTCCAATGATCTGTGAGAACTTGTCACTTAGCTAGAGTTTTCTTCTATTTCTTCTCTATTTTCCAGGAGTAAATGACATCATTGTGTTATCTAACTGACATATTTTGAAATACACTTTTTTTTTTTTTTTCGAGACAGGGTTTCTCTGTGTAGCCTTGGCTGTCCTGGATTTGCTTTGTAGATAAGGCTGGCCTTGAGCTCACAGCGATCCACCTGCCTCTGCCTCCTGAGTGCTGGAATTGAAGGATTGAAATACACTCTTAACTGCATTTTTTTCACATGAGATACAAAAGAAAAAAATTTAAGTGGTGGCCCTCAGTCTGAACACTGGGATTCAGATTTCAAAGGGCTGCTTGACTTTCCCTCAAAGCAGAGGCTTCTCATTCAACTGCTGCATTGACCTTAGCCATTTTGGGGACTCAAGGTTATGAACTGCCCAACATTTTATCCATCTTCACTGAAAATTTTCTGCCGGTCATATTTTTAACTTATGTAAAATAAAAACACTGGTTTCCAAGATTCATAAGCATTATTTTTTATATTTGATTTGAGACATATTTTTGCTAATTACAGTTTTATCTTCAAAATAAATATTGGGCATTTTAAAGGAAATAACTTCATTGTAGTTACTTATACAAAGTATCCCAACCTAGTTTTGCCTAAGACTGTGGCTGAAGGCTGTTAAATTTTACTGTCTGAAAATGATTTATGATTTTGATTTCTGCTGACTTACACAAGGATAGAAAATTCCACTGAAAGAAGAGATGTGATTAGGAACTGGTTTAATTTTTGCACCATCCACAACCATTGAGTCCTTGAGTGGTGCCAGTGTAAGAAATGCTCACTCCACAGTTCTGACACCCCCAGGCATCAGATAACTTTAAGGCTTGGAAAGGTCAGAGGTCACAGTGCAGGGTGCCCAGGACTCTGTGAGGGCAGTGTGTGGCTTTCCATCTTTGGAGAGTATACTCTTAGCATCATGCTTCTGTAAGGGGACAACCGGAAGAAGGACTCAGGATACAAATTCTCTGGGAGGTCCATTATGGGATCAGCTCTGTGTCCCAGGCCAAGGATTTCCATGGTTCCCATGGCTCTGTTAACCACAGTATATGCTGTTTTATTGTGGGCTCTTGTATATTCACACCATTTGGAACCTTAGTTATGTTTGTAGCACCACCCAGGCATGTAGATACTAGGACAAGAAATAACTAATATTGAGTTAGTTAATTGAGCTATTATGAATTTAAATCAGCAAGTGATATAATATTGTGAAGATAATATGTTTTATGAAAATGTATGAATAAGGAAAATCTTAACTTCAAAAAGTATTTAAAATGTGTTTGGTAATATTATGACATGATTCACCTCATGTTGAAAGAGAAGAAATATTTATGTACTTTGAAGTCATGAAGTTATGGTTTTATCTGAAAAAAAAAAAAAATCCCAAGATGGTGGGTCTATAGTAGAGACACAGGGGTGTAGGAAGGGCGAAGAGGGACTTTTAACTGGAACTATCAGAAAAGATTTCCTAGTGGTGGCAGAACCAGAACCGAGAAAGCAAATTTTGGAATCTAACAATTTTTTTGCAAAGATTTTTTTTTATTTCTTTCATATCATTACTAGAAATCATTTTATTTAAAAAATTCTACAGGTTCCCAATTGAATGCCCATGCCATATAGTAAAAACACTAAACTTCTGCAGTTCACTACATATAAATGTATGTCTCTGTATTTAATACTAGGGCTATTAGAAAATGCCCCACATTGACCGTGCTTTAGAAGAGGGGCTCATAAGCTAATGAGATGACTTAGCAGGCAAAGGTGAATGCCAACAAGCCTGAGACAACCTGGGCTTAACTCAAGGCTCACAAGGAGGAAGAGGAGAGCTGATTGCTGCATGTTGCCCTCTGACCTCTGTCCACATGCTATAAGGACACCTGGGAATAGCGCTCATCTGTCTAACTGTGAAGAAGCCTGCGTGTACTATAAGGCTGCTACCTTGGGGACTGTCATTGCACCTGCTCTGTGTGCATTTGTTGATGCTTTCTTTTTAGAAGAATAGCACTGCTAGGCTTAAAAGGGCCTTAATGCCCTTTCCCCCGAGTTGTATGTTGTAGGTGTTGAGACTGAAGGCCTGAGAGGCAAGGTCTCCTCCTTGGTTGAAGAACTCAGATGGAACTCTATTTTTAAAAGTTCCATTTCCTTGAACTTGCTATACCAGGTAGGCATTATTTAGTTTAAGAGGTGGTTCTCAGCTGCTGAAAGACAGAGTGTCTGTGGTGATTGTAGCCACATTTATTTTTTAACCTACTTTGTTCTTCCTGAGACCACTGTAAACCAACAAATATGTTTCTGAAGTTGAAATGTCAAGGACGTCCTGGCATTGGTCTTTGCTCCCTGTTAATGGAAACTGATGTATACACACACACACACACACACACACACACACACACACTCACATACACACTATACACGCATACATATATATTTGGCATACATATGTACATATGAGTTGTTTTAGTTAGGGTTACTACTGCTGTGATGAAACACCATAACCAATGCAACTTGGGGAGGAAAGGGTTCATTTGGCTTAGCTGTCTACAGCACTGTTCACCATTGCCGGAAGTCAGGACAGGGAACCAAAGAGAGCAGGATCCTGGAGGCAGGAGCTGATGTAGAGACCATGGAGGGGTGTCACTTACTTACTGTCTTGCTCACAAGGCTTGTTCAGCGTCCTTCCTTACAGAACCCAGGACCACTAGCCCAGGGATATCGCCACCTAGCATGGGCTGGGCCCTCCTCATCAATCACTAGTTAAGAAAATGTCTTACAGTTGGATCTTACGTAGGCATTTTTTTTTTTCAACTAATGTTCCTTCCTTTCAGTTGACTCTAGTTTGTGTCAAGTTAACATAAAATTAGCCAGGACATATGTGAAGAAGTGAGCTTTAATACTTTCTAGGAAGCTCTAGAAATGCCTATTGCTTTATGAAAGGCTAGGCTTCCCATTTCTAAGAAGTCATTCTGTTTGTAAACACAATCGCAGGTGTGTGCACCTTATCAGGCATTTTCCGTGCAATTCAAGTGTAATCTTTTCTACGAGGCTTTGAGGAGGAGGCAAGTACAATACAACATATACAAGCACCTCACTTTATAGTCTTCTTGCTTTCATGTCTATCTAATTTCATCTGGGTCTTACTTACACGCAAGGGTAAGTGGGAAACTTGCCTCACACTGCACTTTGACTCATGCTATGTGTCAGTAGGTTCACCTGAACCTTGAAAGTATAGAGGAGAAAATACCGCAGATAACATTGCAGGTTACTGGGTTTGAAACCATTCAACCTTGGGCACTTTTATGATGCATTGTTTAAACAGAATGTAGAGGTAAAAGGTCATATTCTGGTAAAAAAGAAACATAATACCTCTGTTTATAAAAACTGTACTTCTATTGCAGTTACTTTAGCTCCATAAAAATCCTCCTGGTAGCCATACAGAGCACTGAGGTTAGCGAGGAATGGCTCAGGCACAACCTTTGTGCTTGGCAGAGACACACCGATTTGTGCTATCTCTACCCTTTGACTCAGTAATTGAAATCTTGGCACTTGATCACAAGTAAGCAATCTAATAAGGAAAATATATGTGCGCAGAAATTTATTTATTCCATCACCATCGATAATCATGCACAATTAGGGAAATCACAATTACTATCCATTAAGATGAAGTTAGTTTAATATTTTATAGAACATTCCTTTAGTCATGCAGGATTGTGGAGCTCAGAGTGACTCTATAATTTTTTTCCCAGAGCGTTTCTATTATAATATTTCTACAATGAAATAAAACAAAATATAAACATACTTAAGTAATCTAGAAAATATATGATTTGGTAAATAGCATTATTAGTTCTGACACCCCACCCTATATTAGACTACTTGAATTTGTTTGACTTTGAAGTAAAAAATAAGCAAATAAATGTAGTGCTTGGATTTAAAAAATAAGCAAAGTAAATAAATTTAAGTATCATTTCAGAAAACTAGCTACATAATATCTTGAAAGTAGTAGTACTACATAAAGTTATTAAAAAAAAAAACATATGTTATGGCTAGAGGAGAGTGTTTACACGGTGTTCTAAGACAGTGTCAACAAATCCCTCGGCGATGAGATGCTCACTGCCAGAGCCCCGTTACACACAGAAATAGTCACACTGACACGCGGGCAGGCCCACCTTGAAAAAGAGCCATTACTTGACTTCAGAACTCCTCTGCAAAATATTTTAAAATGAAAACATAATCATAACACTTTTTTTCCCTTTCCTCCTCATATCCCTCTAGCGCAGCTTCCCCTTGGCTTCTCTTTCTTTAGCTGTAATTGACAACTAAACACAGACACATCCACCACCCCATCCCCCACCCCTCCCAACTCCCCCACATCAAAATATGTAAATACAATCCGCTCAGTCTACTTGCTGTTACCCTTATGGCTATGATTTTAGGGCTGACCACAAGGTGTCAGATAAGCAATTAGGAGGTTCATCTCTGGGGAAGACTTTTCTCTTGCTCTCAACATTCCTTAGTTCCCTGTGGTTCTTTGTTTGGGGTGGGGTGACTTTCCTTCCTTCCATGTTAGCATGTCTATTTGTGGCGTACTTCCTCAGGTCTTGTTTAAGCAGCCATATTACAGCGGTCTCATGGGTGAATCTTCTCTGTCACTTCTAAGAGATAGAGTCTCACAGCAGATTCTTGGTCCTCTGACTCTTACAATCTTTCTGCATCCTTTTCTGTGATGTTCCCTGAGCCTTAGGTGCTGGAGAAGTTGTGTTGTAGGAATACCAATTTGGGCTGGCTATCTCACGATCCATCACTTGTTTTCTGCCTTTTGAGTGGTTGTGTTTTTCAATAATGGTCTCTATCTGCTTTAAAAAGGAGTTTTTTTGTTTTTTTGTTTTTGTTTTGATAAAGGGTGAAATGTACACCTATCTGAAGGCATAAGGATAAGTGTTTAGGATGCAGTTAGAAATTTTGCTGGTTTAGTAAAACGATGCTAATGTCTCTCCTCCAAGATCCATGGCCTCATTAGTCCTGGGTAGCTAGCTGTGTTTCTTGCACCAGATGTGATTTATATCTGTTGAGTAGTAGGCCTTAAATCTAATCAGAGAGCCGTTGGTCTCTGTCAAGATATGAATACTACTACTGTACTGTGAGGTATAGGTCATCACTGTGGTTCATAGGTATTTTAGATGTATGGATACAGCTTGGTTCCTTCCTATGCAAACTTGTGTAGCACCTTTCAATATTTTGAGAGATAGTCCTTAGGGAGAGGGCTTTAAGGTAAGGTACATCTGTGTCCTCTGGGTCTTACATCCAAAGTCACGGTGTCTTCAGCAACAGAGAGACTTACCTTCAACCTCTGGGAAGCAAACAAGAGCAAGAGTCTATATTGTTTTGGCGTTCTCTTGGACTCCCTAACCCTACAGCTGGAAAGAGAGTTTCTTATGCCTGGTACTGATGTTTTAAGTTAGACTGTCCACGGTGTTGGGTGGAGCATTGCCATTCTAAGTGTGATAACTTCATTTAAGCTATATATGAATAAGTATTCACTTAGACTTATCTGCATTGTATGTAATTTTAGGCAAATGAAAAATAATATCATTCCTTATGCTTACTCTAGACATCCTTACTGTTGTTTTGCCTTCCTTCCTATCTTACAATATTGACCTCCATCTTACCTCCCCAACTAAACTCTCAGCCATTTTACCGATTTTCCTCTTCAATTCATTTGAAGTCCAAAGCATACATAGTACTTTAAAAGTTAGCATTTTGGAAAACTAAAAATATGTCCTTGACATTCAGAGCTTGATTTGGAAAGCCAAGAGCAAATTTTAGCTAAGGGAGGGTTGGTTGTAGGTCTTCAACCAGAGTATATGACAGAAGCTATGATGATTACTGTTATTGGTGCTGTGACTTTCATTAGCATACAAAATAATATATTTCAGGGACGGAGAGAAGGATTAATGGGTAAAATGCTTACTGCAAAAGCATGAGGAGCTGAACTCAAATTCTTAGCACTCACATACAGAATCTGAGCAGGTGGCCCACACTAGAAACCCCAACTCTGTGGGAGAAGAGATAGAAGATCTCTGGGGGTCACTGGCCTGCCAATCTAGTTGAAAAAGTGAGCTTTAGAATGAACAAGAGAGACCTTTTCCCAAACAATAGGGTCAAGAAAGTAATAGGAAATACTCAAAGACAGCCTCTGATATTCACATACATGGGAAAACCCCCATATACATCTGTACATATGTGCATAGACCACCCCAATGTTATATATATTATTACATATATTATATAATATATAATAAACATTATATATGAACAATATAATATACACATGTATACACACATATGTACATATACATCTATATAATATACACATATAAGTATACATGTATACAATATATGCACAGTGTATGTGTCTATGAATGTGTATATGTATATGGTGACTGAATATTAATGCCCTTGGCACAGTAGTGGGTACACTGCCAAACTCTTCCTAAGCTTAGGGAGAAGCTTACGGAGGAGAATGTTTAAAGAGCCCGAGTTTGCATGCTGAGAGAGATCATGTTCCGTGTCCTCCTGCCACTAAAGCCTGGGTTGGAGAGTATGAGTCACTGTGGGTTAATGGAGGACAGGTTGGCATCTTACTACCAGGCCCACTCCTGTGCTAAAAGATGCCTCTGGGGCTCCGTATCTGTCTTGTGATGTGTTAATAGATTGAGACCATGATAGGATGGTTCATACAGAAGGCTTGATTTCCCTCCAGCCTCCTTATTCCCAAATCCCTTCCACCTTGGATTCATCTGCAAAACATAGAACCCTGCCTGAGGTGGCTGCTGCTGCAGGAGAGGATGCGAAATGTAGCTGACAATCCTGAGGTACCTGTCAGGGTATTGGGGGCAGAGTGAAAATAGTACAGTTCAAGTTTTCCTGAACGTGGGACCTGTCTCAAACCTAAGAAAGGGTGAAAGAACGGTGCCGGAGGAACCATGGGTGTGAGGTGTGCTCTCAGAACAGAAGCCCACGCCCCCAATCATCTCGAGGCAGAAACCCTGAGAATTTAGGTTTCTCCAAAGAAAAACTGGGGAGGTGAGGGTAGGGGGTACAGAAAGAGGAACTGCTAAAGCCAGGCCCGGAAAGAAAGGTTCCTCATTAGCAGAATCTTCAGATTAGGGCCCAGGTCACTTTTAACTATTAAAAAAAAAAAAAAAAAAAAAAAAAATCCAAGAAATTGCTATTTCTGCACACCTGTCTTTTTGTGCTTCAAGAAATAAGTACCCGCTTGCCCTGCGGTGTGTGCGTGGGTATGTACCTATATAAATCCGAAGGAGAGTGAGACTCTGTGATTCTCTGCTGGCAGGAATCACACTGAGGCTTAAATTACAGTTGATAGGGGCTGCACAGAGCAGCAGAAATGGTGTGTATGTGAGTGGGGTGCAGTGGGGGTGGGGAAGAGGCAGGTGTAGAACTGAGAGGGAGAGCATTTAGCAGGAAGATAATATGCCCCCCCCCCCCCCCGCAGTCTCAAATCTGTTATTATGCAGGCAAGGTTGTTGCTCTGGAAACCAGGGAATTGCTGGCAATTTGACTAATCTGAGATAAGTCAGGTTTGGGTGTGGAGGAGCAATCAACCTGTATCAATAGCTTAGAACCAAGATCAAGGAATTTAGGAGACTGAAAATGATTACAAACCACGGCCTTAGAGGCCCGGTGCGCCTTATGGGTTCTTTTCATGTTTTGCGTTTCACCTATGAGTCTGGAATGCAACTGGCCAGTCTCTGGGCCCATGGAGAAGACTGCTCCCGGCTGTGCAGGAGGAGTGAGGTAAACATGGTCGTGTGTTTGTGCCGCAACCACACAGAGGCTGAGGGAGATGCACAGAGGAGTCGAGAGACTGGTGTTTGAGGTGTGACCGAATGTCTCAGGAATAGCGGAACATTTGAGGCTAAAGCCATATTTATAAATTGTATGTCGCCTCACCATCGATTTCTCGCTGGCAAAAAGGGGGAAACCCATTCTAATTCTTAGGTTTCTGTCACACAGTGGTTTCTCTGGAACATACTGAGTAAGGTACATGTCACATGACAGACAGCAGTAAAAAGCGCTGCATTCATTTTGAGGAGAGGGACCTTTTTCTTCAGTGACCTCTGCCTTGCTTCTAGTGTGTTAAGTTTTCTGTCTTCTGAAAAATTACCCAAAACTTTTATGGCTTGAAAAAGTAAACTCATTCTTCTATGGTTCTAGAGGCCAGAAGAATAAAACTGAGATGTAGGGTTCTTCCAAAAGTTAGCAGCAAGCAACCATAGTTCTCCCTTTGGTGGCCGTGGCTATTCCTTGGCTGGCACCAGGGTCCCTGCTGCATTCCTTTCACACTGCATCTTTTTCTACACACCTGTCTCTCCACTCCTCCCCCACCCTTTTTTTCTTATAAGGTTGTGGTTGCATTTAAGCTGGACATGTATTTTCCCTCTCAATATCCTTATAATATTTCCATCTTTTCTTATAAGGAGATGCATGTTCCAGGAGTTAGAGATGAATATATCCTCGGGAGCTTGTTAATTTTTTTTTCTACCTATCACACCCATCTATACCTCATAAAATGTTATGGAGATAACAAAGATTTTATAAGCCATTTGCCTTTATTGTGTATTAAGTGAAGAAACACTGCACTCAGTTCCTAGAAGTAATGACAAAACCCCTAAGAGATTATTGCCTTTTGAAAAAAATGAGACTTGAAATAAGGATAGGGCTTTTTAAAAAATGCAGTATGCTTAGTTTTCAAGCTATTCCAACACATTTATCTATAAGGTTGAACATGTGAGAAATAAAATCCCCCTTTGCAGGGCAAATGATTTGTGATTAGAACTGAAACCTACCACCACGGCATTGTGTCTAGGCTGTCACTGGGATGTCACCTAGATTTTCTTGGCTGACCCTTCTACATTTTTCTTGAATTATGAGATTTTCTCCTGTAATAAAACTTTTTTTTTTCAGTGCTGTGGAGGTAATTTGACCCAGGACTGCCCACTCTAGGCAAGGATTCTTGCCTCTGAGCTACATTCCGAGTACCTGAGGCCTGGGTTCTCAGTTGGTGTGGGTTGAACTATGACTCTCCAAAAGATATGTTCAACTCTGCCAAAGGCACAAGATAGAAGGGATGTAAAAGCCAGGGGATGGAGAGAGATGAAGCAAAAAAGATGTCTTTGGGACATGATATATTCACTGCACTCATGAACTCACCGTGTTTATCTACATAAGGCCTGCCCAAGGTTAAATCATCAACATGTCATCTTAGACAAGGAAGGCACCTGTTGCGTTCTACTCTTCCATGAAGGACTTTTAATATATAGTTAATGGTGAGTGGAGGAGGCAATTTCATTTCCTTTAGTGACGTAGCTACGATGTTGTCCTATAGCCACCGTGCTGTAGTACACAACTTCTCGCTTATATAACTCTAGGCAAACTCCGCATGTCACATACAGAAGAACACATGAAAGTAGGCAGGCAACTCATGGGGAAGAAGAACTAAATTTTATTACGTGTGTGTTTTGAAATTGTTAAAGGGGGCAGGGGAAGGCTCATATAAAGGAGTCCTAATCTTAGATAGCCACCAACGTGAGATTGTTTTGATGCAGAACTTTTGAAGATGTAGTTAGGATAAAGTTGTCCTGAATTAGGATGGGGGCTAATGCAATGGTGGATGTAAGCCTAGGAGTGGAAAAAGGCATTGCCAGGTATGGTGTCGGTCTGGCTATACCTTAAGGACACTGAGGTTAGAGAACCTGGACTTCGAGGCCACCTACATAGTGAGACTCACTCTTAGAAGAAACAAAAATAGTGAGTATATACCATGTGAGTTTCTGTTTCTGGGTTAACTCACTCAGTATGATCATTTCTAGTTCCATCCATTTGTCCACAAAGTTTGGGATTTCCTCATTTTTAATAGCTGAGTAGTATTCCATAGGGTAAATGTACCACAGTTTATCCATTCTTCAACTGAGGGACATTTAGGCTGTTTCCAGGTTCTGGCTATTATGAATAAGGCTGCTATGAAAATGGTTGAACACATATCCTTGTTGTGTGGTGGAGCATTGTCTGGGTATATTCCAAGGAGTGGAATAGCTGGGTCTTGAGGAAGCCCTATTCCTAGTTTACTAAGAAAGCATCAGAGAGTGGTTATACAAGTTTGCATTCCCAACAGCAATGAAGGAATGTTCCTCTTTCTCCCATACTCACTTATAATTGGGGACTAGCCCAAAAGGCATGTCCCACAAAAGTCTTCACTTACCAGGACATTGGGATAAATGTGAGGACATCCTACTGGGACTCTGGGTAAGAGAAATATAGGAGGACCCAGAGGGTTCTAGAAACTTACAAGTAGAACATTGTGATGGGTGGATTGGGGCTCAGGGAGTCTGCTCAAACTATTGCACTAACCAAGGACAATACAAGTAGTAAACATAGACTCTCTATTCTGATCTACCCAAAGGACAGGACACTCTCCACAGTTATGTGGAGAGCAGGGACTGACTCTTGATGTGAACTCTAGTGCCCCATATTTGACTACCTCCCCTTGGTGGGGAGGCCTGATGGCACTCAAAGAAGGAATAAACAGGCTACCAAGATGAGACTTGCTAGCCTATGACCATATAATGGGGGAGGAGGTCCCCCTCGGTCTTAGACCTAGGAGAGGGGAATAGGGTGAAAAGTGGGAGGGAGGAAGGAATGGGAGGATACAAGTGATGAAATAACAATTGAGTTGTAATCTGAATAAAATAATTAAGTAATAAAAAATAAATAAAATTTAAAAAACATTAAAAAAAAAAAAAAAAGAAACAAAAATAGGACAGGAAAGAGCCTGTATGCAGTAAGGCATCTACATGCTAGGGAATGTTGAAGGTCACCGATCAGCCGCTAGAAGGTATCGAGAAGCAAGGAAAGGCATTACCTGGAGCTTCAGGGGGCATGGTGGTTTGATTGAGAATGTTCTTCACAGGCCCATTGTCTGAGCATTTAGTACCCAGTTGGTGGCTCTACTTAGGTAGATCTAGAACAGTGGTTGTCAACCTGTGCGTCTCAGAAAAACATAGATATTTACAATATAATTCATAACAGGAACAAAAGTACAGTTATGAAGTAGCAAGGAAAATAATTTTGTGGTTGGGCGGGAAGGGGGGAGCTGGGATAGTGGTGGTGGTGGTGGTGTCACCACAACGTGAAGAAATGTAATAAAGGGTTGCAGCATTAGGAAGGTTGAGAACCCCTGATTTAGAACACGTGGCCTTGCTGAAGTAAGTATGCCAATGGGGGTGGGCTTTCAGCTGTCAAAGCCACACGGCATTTCCAGTCCACTCTCTCCTTCCTGCTTGTGTTTCACGATGTTGACTCCACTTTTATTTTCCCTCACCACCGTGCATCACTGTTGTCCCGCATCCCTGCTGTGACGGCTATGGATTTATCCCTCCGAAAAGGGAAGCCCAATTAAACTTTTCCTCATACAAGTTGCCTTTGCTGTGGTGGTTTATCACAGCAATAGTAAAGTAACTATAGCGAGGTCCTGAGACGTTGCTGGGTGAAACTGTAAAATTGGTGCCTCCATTGCATTAAGACCCCCAAAATATACCCTGAACCAAACCATTCTAAGAGGGATGGTAACAAAGCTGGGGTAGAGGCGGGACAGAGCTATCTGACCATTTGCTACCAGCCACGGAGCTACAGGATTCGGTATTTGTCCTGCCTGAGTTTGGTTTTACTTCGGCGGCTCAGTATTTCGTCACTCTACGAGATAGTTTTATGGCAACTTGAAACACGCCAAAGTCATCTGAGAGGAAGGAATTGCAATTAAGAAAATACCTGCAGACAATTGGTCTGTAGGCAAACCTGTAGGGCATTTTCTTAACGACTAATTAACGTGGGAGGGCGCAGCCCATCGTGGACGGTGCAACCCCAGGGCTAGTGGTCCTGGGTTCTATAAGAAAGCAGGCTCAGCAAGCCATGGGGAGCAAGCCAGAAAGCAGCACTCCTCTGTAACCTCTGCATCAGTTCCTGCCTCCAGGTTCCTGCTTGGAGTCTTTCCCTGACTTCCCTGCATAATGGACTATAAGCTGTAAGTTGTGATGGACCCGTTCTTCCCCAAGTTGATTTTACTCACAGTGTTTTATTTTAGCAACAGAAAACCTAAAGCGCTCGCTTTTGGAATGGTAATGTTTATCGTGTGCCATTATATGTTAGAAGTATGTCATTTGTTTTTGTTTTTTTTTTTTAGATTTTTTTTATTAATTTATTCATATTACATCTCTATTGTTAGCCCTTCCCCTGTTTCCTCCCATTCTTCCCTCCCTCCCATTTCTCCCCTTCTCCCCTCTCCTATGTCCGTGACCTAGGGAGACCTCCTCCCCCTATACATGAGAAGATGGAGGGATTTACCTTGGTCATTTGTTTTTTATTTCATGGGATTTGTAATTAAGAGCTTGCCTGTATTTTCTAGAAGAGACTTTAGACTTTTTGGACTTTTAAACAGTGTTGAGACTGAAGTACTGTGAGGCTGTCTTGGTCAGCGTTGTACTGCTGTAAAGAGACACCATGAACACGGCAACTCCTTTGGTTTGTTTTTGTTTTTGTTTATTTGTTGTTTGAGACAGGTTTCTTTGTGTAGACTTGACTGGCCTGACCTTGCTCTGTAGACCAGGCTGGCCTTGAACTCACAGAGATGCACCTGCCTCTGCTTCCCTGAGTGCTGGGATTAAAGGCCTGAGTTATCGTGTCTGGCTGACCACACCAACTCTCCTAAGGAAAATATTTAATTGGGCCTGGCTTACAGGTTCAGAGTTTTAGTCCCTTATCATCATGCTGAGAAGCAGGGCAGCGTGCATGGTGCTGGAGAAGGAGCTGAGAGCTATACATCTTGATAAGCAGGCAGAAAGGAGGAGACTGCATGACTGGGCACAAGTCAAACATAGGAGGCCTCAGAGGCTGCCCCCACAGTGACACACTTCCTCTAACAAGGCCACGCCTACTCCAACAAGACCACACCTCCTAATAGTGCCACTCCCTATGGGCCAAGCATTGAAAGACATGAGTTTATGGGGGCCTAACCTAGTCAAATCACTACAGGGGACTTTTGGATTTGGACTAAGTGCATTTTTTTATTTTTATTTTTTAATTTTGATAGGTCACAGGCTGAGAGGGCCCAGCGGAATGGAATGTAGTGTTTGAATGAGAACAAGTCTTCAGTAGGCTCAGATATTTGAATACTCAGTCATTAGTTGGTGATACTACTTGGGTTGGTTTATGAGGTATGGCCTTATTGGAGAAAATATACCACCAGATGTGTGTGTGTGTGTGTGTGTGTGTGTGTGTGTGTGTGTGTGTGTGTGTGCACGCATGTGTGTGGTGAGGTTTCAAAGTCATATAACTTGTGGTTCCAGATATGAGTTCTGAGATGTTTCTGTCACCACTAATGCCTGCCTGCTGCCAAAGTTCCTTCTACACAAATCCTTCTGTAACCATTCGCCCATGGTCATATCTTGGTGTTTTATTAGAGCAATGCAAAAGAAATTTTATAGGGGGGTTGCAATCCTTTAGACATGTTTGTTTCAGAATGGTGACTTCTGTAATTGTGGGAAAGATGAACAAATTTCTATTATTTAAACCAATCAGTTTGTCATACATAATTAGTATGATTATGTAAACTCATGGTGCCTATATGTTGTTGTATGTGTGGACATTATTTGCATGTTTGTGTGGTTATGATTTGAGTAAAATTATTATCTACCTCAGATTTCTGTTACCTAATCTCATGAGTTTTGAAAACTGAATTTTTAAAGTAAGGCATATTTGTCACAGAAGAGCTTTAGATTGCATCTCTGTCTTCAAGGTAGCTATTAGGAAAGCTACCTTGCTCAACACTGTTATTAGTAATATGTTGGTCCCAGAATAATAATCAACAACATATCTTTTCCTTCTCTGACTCTGCCAACAGTAAATGTTGTGGCAGTTGACGGGAAGCTGTCACAAAATTCCAAATACGACTTTCTGTGACGAGGGAGCAAGTGGCCTCTGAGCTTGAGGCCAGAGATTCATGTAGATGTTTCACTAAGACAAAATAAATCTCAGGGTTTGTTGGGTGTGAATTCTGAGTTTACGTAGATGATCCTACAATGCTGCGACTGAATCAAGTGAAGCAGGAAAATAAGTTGTAGACTGGCTTCCTGCTAGTTTTTGGGATATTTTCTTATATTCCTGAAAAAAAAAATTCAAAGCAGTAGCTTCAAGCTTGCCATCATCCTTCAGCTCAATGTGGAACCAAGGATGACCTCCCGCTTCCTCTAATTTGGATGTGCATTCTCTGTTGGCCATTGGCCAGAGGAAAATGTAGGAAATTATACATTTATTCCCAGACACAACTTTTGTGCTGAAATGGGAGACGGCTTCTATGGTGACTGATCCTATTGCACGTACGGACATGCATACACACATACGTGTGTGTGTGTGTGTGTGTGTGTGTGTGTGTACGTGCGCGTGAACATCAGAAGGCATTAGTGTATATGTCATCTGCACTAACAGTGGTCAACATTTGTTGGCTTTCAGAGCAGGTTTGCCATTCTTAGGGGCTTGCCTGGTCAATGATCCATGCCAGTAATCTCCAGCCTTCAGCAATGATTTATAATATGAATGTCAAATTAGGTTTGACTAATCTGGTTTAATACCAACTGACTGTAACCAGATGTTAGAAAGCTGACAAGCTGCCTTCAGCTGATATGCCAAAGGTCAGAAATATCCCAAACCATCTTAAAAGAAAATGCTTTATAAAAGTTGTTTGCTCTAATGCTCGAAGAGAAAAAGACCTCAGAATTCTCTAATTCTGAACTCCTTTTGGTAAAGAAGTGAATTAAACAGAACCCCACCCCCACCCCACCTCTTTATCTCTTTGAAAGATATATAGTGGCCACCCAGTGTTTTAAGCAGTCACTCTTGGTCATCAGATGAGAGCTGGTGAAATAAATGAAAAAAAAAAAAAACAAAACAAAACAAATTTCAAAGCCGTCAATATTTCACTCTGCTTTGTTGCACCTGCTATTCTGAACTGGTGTCAGCCGGAGACCACACAGATGAGAAACATCTCGCCGTCTGGTGCTTGACAAGCACTGAAAGCAGTGCGGTGAACCGGCATTAATTCAGCCTGTCTTGGCCAAAGCATGGCTAGAGCTGGTAGGATGTCTCACACCTGCTCCTGCAGTAAGGTCCACCGCAAATCACAAGACAGACCCTCCCTCCCAAAAAGTCCTTCTATCCATCCATTATGGAGATAAAGATGGATTGAAAAAGAAAGAAAACACTGCTGTATTGGTTTGGACAAATACACAGCCATGCAATTAGCTTGAAATTGTGCAGGTAAAAAGCACACAGACTAAATGATCATTTAATAGTTTGCAATTTGGAGAGCTGTTTGGTTGCTTTCAAAACAGACTCTAGAGGAGAGAACGTGAGAGTAGGGGCATGAAAGCGTAGGTAGGACAAACAGTCTCCAGATGAAAGATTAGAGGGACAACTCCAAGCAATGTGTAAATACAAAGCTTACACATTAGAATTCCTGAGGCTGGGGAAATGGCAGAGTGGGTAAAGTACCCACCATTCAAGTTGGTGACCTGAGTTTGCATCCATAGCAACCCGCTAAAGGCCAAGTGCTTAAGCTCTGTGTGTCTGTAATACCAGCATAGACGACAGGATGACACTGGGCCAGCCTGTTTAGCCCAAATGGCCGGCTTCAGCTACAATGACTTTTTCCAAAAATGAGGTGAAGAGCAATATACACATACAAAAGTAAGCTCATACACACACAACACTTGCGTGCACTTGCCACACACAGACATGCACATACACTAAAGTAAAATAACAAGATATAATGTATTTGAAAAAAAAAAAAAAGCCCATGTTCCTGAAAACATGAAATGTCTTTAATGTAGCAAATGTCATGTTTACTGAAAGGGAGTGTGGTCCTAATTTGCCCCATGCGTTTTGAGAATTGTTTATATAGTCTACAGGTACAGTAAGGCCAGTGACTCTTTTAGCAAGAACACGTTCCATCTAAGCCAGAAGAAAGAAAAAGGCTAAATCTGTTGGGCTAAAGAGACAAATAAGAGTGAAGATACCTCATGGATAGATCACAGACAGATCACAGCACACATGCCTTCCTTTCCTTTTAGACAGATGCTTATGACAACACTGACAGTAATACCTGATCATTGGAAAGATACAACTTTGTCTTAAATTAATTCAGCTCTGTACTTTGATTCCGTGACATACCAGGTGCTACCAGGCATCTGAAATCAAACACGGTGCTCAAGAAGCTGAACTCAGTGCCATAAAACAAAAGGTGTTAAAGCAGAGGCCCCAGAGAGGTGGCCGTGGTGCCTCTGCAGTTAGATATTTTCAGTTTCACATGTGCTACTGCCCAATCACTGCGTGGTCTGGGATTCGTATTTCAACCTTCTCTCCATGAGGACAGCACTAAATCTAGCAAGTGAACTTGATGACGAGACTCTACGGAGTGATACATGTTGCTGTAAGATGGGTCTGGAATGTCTTCCAAAGGCTTGTGTGTTAATGTTTGGTAACCAGCTGTGCTGGCAACCAGGGACACTGTGGGAGGTGGCCTTCAAAACGTAGAGCCTGGAGGATGCACTTTAAGTCACTAGGAATATACCTGTGAAGGGTCTTCTGGGACCCAGCCCAGTCTCCTTTGTTTTGCTTATTGGCCTCACAGACGTTAGCAAGTCTGTTCTGCCATACACTCTTAGCCACAGGCCAAAACAATGTGCCATACAACCATGTACTGTGGCACAAAATTAGTCTTTCCTCCCTTCCAGGTGACTGTCTGTCATAGATTGTTCCAGAGTAAAGCCAAAACAATACAGAGCACATTATAACAGCTCATTGGGTGTTGGACTGAACTAGCGTTAGTGCACCTGCTTAGACACTAATTTTCAAATGACTCATGTAGAGCTTGCATATCGTTTGGGAGTAAAGCCATGATGCAGATGCAATCACCAATGGCTTGTTTGGTTTTGTTTTTAGTTATAGGGACAACCAAAAAATATGTAAACTTGATTTTGCCCATGTTTATTCTGGGCACACTTGACAAGTTTCTTTGCTGTACTCTCTATCACAGGGACTTACAGTTTGGAGGTTGTTTTAAGTTCCCTATGCGAGACACATTTGTATCCTACTTGCAAAACATAGAGAGGGCAGACATAGTACCATGGTGACCTGTTCATACAAGTTCACAGGAGCTAACTATGTATATTTGTGTTTAATTATATGGCCAGTGGTTCCAAATCAGCCATGGTAGGCATATTTACAGGATGACAAAAATGGCAAGTACTATATATAAATATGTTTCCTGAATGTTGTCTGAATAAATTATTAGCTATTTCTATACTCAACCGGGTAGGAATAACATTAGCCCATTATGTGTGATGTCAAGAAGACAATAGGGGGTTCGCGGAGTAAAGTTTTCTATTGGCCTCAAGATATCCCCTGGTTGTCATCACTTGTCTCTGACAAGCTATGAACATTTGGTGTCACTGAAGTATCTAAATGGGAATTCTTGAGCTGATTACTCTTGCAACCAAAATAAAGTTAACCCTCTTTATGAGCAATTTTCTCCTCACCTGAAACAAATAGGCCACCTGTACAAATGACAGCTTGCTCTGTCTTTTCCCTTTAAATAATTTTATAAACATCATTTATTCTATTAAAATTTGTCCTGTTTCAACTACCTACAGTACTTTTTGATGTGCGCACACACACACACATACACACACACACATGTACACATATACACATGTGTGTATCAGGATAGGTTTAGGTATAGTGATTTTTTCTTGATGTTACTGTGTTAATGGGGATGGAACCCAGAGCCTCACACACACTGACAGGGTAAGTGATATATCTCTGAGTTGATCTACAACCTCAATCATAGTATGATTATCTATCTGGACAGAAATCATGTAACCCTGAAAAGAAATAACAGCTCTTTGAAATATCCATGGTAACAACCTGTGAATATATTTGTGAAGATGCGCAATTGAGTTTGTCTGAATCTGACTTCATTTAGGAATAATATTTTTGCTGATGTAGTTAGTAAAGAACTTACATAAAACCCTCCTGGACTTTGGGTATTCTAGAAGAAAGGGAAGCAGCCATATAAAAATGGAGACAGAGATTGGCAGGATGCCTCCATTATACAAGGAATCAGGAGTGACCAAAACGTAGACGACATAGAAAGCATTTTCTTTAACAGCACTTAATAAGGGACTATTCATACTTACACCTTGATTTTGATCACATGGTCTCCTAAATCTGATTGAATAAATCTCAATTTGTTTCTTCTTATGGGGTATTGTTACAATGGTCCTATGGAACCCATGACATCAAATACACAAGCAAATATTATTTGATATGTTTATCTTATA
Organism: Acomys russatus; assembly: GCF_903995435.1. Taxonomy (NCBI): domain Eukaryota; kingdom Metazoa; phylum Chordata; class Mammalia; order Rodentia; family Muridae; genus Acomys; species Acomys russatus. The sequence continues at coordinate 21,180,840 of NC_067167.1, read as the reverse complement.
CCAGATTAGTTTGCATTAGAAAGTTAATATTCTAAAGTTACTACAATAACAGATTTCTTGAAAAAACTTAAAACATAGAATATGATTATGAATTAACAAATAATTTTAACTATTCTACTAAAATTTGTCCTGTCTAAAATAGCTAGGATATTTTTTACTTCCTTGGGAAAGTCTGAGGATATATTATCACACACACACACACACACACACACACACACACACACACACACTAAATAGAATATTCTACAAAGAAAAGCGATGTGGCTAGGCATGGTGACACATGCCTGTAATCCCAGCACTCACAGGGAGGCAAAGGCAGGCAGATCTATATGAGTTTGAGGCTTGCCTGTAATCCCAGCACTCACAGGGAGGCAAAGGCAGGCAGATCTATATGAGTTTGAGGCTAGCCTGGTCTGCAAAGTGAGTCCATGATAGAGAAACCCTGTCTTGGAAAAAAAAAGAAAAAAGAAAAAAGAAAAGAAAGAAAGAAGGAAAAGAAAAAAATAGAAAAAAAAATTTAAAAAAAAGAAAGAAAAGAAAAATGATATGTGAGGTCTTGGTTTAAGAGTGGCATGCAGAGGTGTAGGATATCTTTTAAAAGGATAATTTTCTTATGAAGAGTGAGTAAGAAAAATAAGAGGTGAAACAAGAAGCTTACAAGAGATAGACGAGGAAGACATGTTAAAGTCATCCCAGAAGAACTGGACTTTAACCTAGCAACAAGAAGCCTTTGAATGGGCTATAGGGCAAGAAACAACTTGAAAACTTTGGCCTGATACTTGTGGATGCAACGTGGAAACAGATCAAAGGCAGCATGGCAGAAGTCAGAGAGATAGTCAGGGGAGACTTCTGTGTGACACAGGGAAGCCAGGGGAGTGCCCTGTGCCTGGCTTATGGTGTATAACTGGATTTTGATTTGTGCTATATACTTATCATATTTGTAAGAATTATCATATTATAGTAGTAAATAAATCGCTGAAGGCTATTATGGGTATATATTATATCTATATGTTCAGTTAATTTTCCATATTACTTGTTGATGGTTACATGCAACTAAGTCTACATTGTAAATTTTTTGTGATATACATTGTGACCAGGAGATAAGGAAAGTTCCTAGCTAGGTAGTGATGTCACTTGACAGATCAAGGGACAAAAGAGCAGGAACGGTTTGTTAAGAAGGGTCATGTACTGAGTTTCAGCCTTGCTGGGTTTGTGGTGTCTGTGGCTCCTGTAGTGAAATGGGTAGAGAAAAGTGGGGAAAGGCAGCACACACAGCACAGAGGGGAGATATAGATACAGGAACCAGCATGATAAAGAAGTGCAGTGCAGATCTTGGAATTTTGCAGCATGGCATGTAGAAGGCATAGTGAATTATCCAGGAAAGACTTCCAGGAGTGCAGATGTATGATAAAATCTTGAAGAACCAGAACAGAAATTCCCCGGGGAAAGCAGGCAATGTGGAGCATGTCATGAACACAGAGGGCAAACGGCCCAAAGTGGAGTTACTAATATTTTCTACTGTGAGTAGGTGCAAGGTTCCATGACAGATTAGGATCACAAGTGATGGCTTGGGAAGGTCATGGAACTGAGGAACTGTCAAATCTCAGTAGCAATTCTATACCAGGGAGAAGAGGAGGCCCTGGAATGAAAGGACAGCAACCTTCCCAGCACGGCCATGTTCCTTAAGCTGATCAGACACACTAATAACAACCACAGTAGCGTTTATGTTAGGTGGAGTTTTGAGAGCATAAGGCGATGGACAAAGGGACTGAGGGTGGCGGCAGGAGAGTGAGCCAAGTCAGCGCAAGAGCCATAAGATAATAAAAACGTGGAAAGAGCAATAAATAAAAGGGCAATAATTGTGGGTATCTGCCCTAGCTACCATTAGCGAATGAGGCCAGGCTGTGAAGGTGCCCTAAACTCTGTGCGCTCCAGATTTCCAGTTCTGTGAAGCAAGAATTGGAGTAAACGGTTGTTCTCTAAAGTCTGGTCCAGCCTAAAAGGTGTGTAACTCTGTCTACCGTACAAAGTAGTGAAAGTAAAGGAAGGATGAATGCGCTGTGTGGAAGCAGGCTGTGAATTCACGGAGATTTCAGACTCTAACGTGTGATTCCTGATGGGATACCTACACAAAACAAAAATGTACTGTTGGGAGTCAGCAAACACCCAGAGCTATAATTTCAGTTTTACAGAAAACAAAGAAACGGGCAATTCTTCAAGCACTGTAGCAGCATGCGTCTTTTTGTATTGGAATTGACAGTGAGATTTATAAGGACAGTGGAGTTTTGCACATGTCTGTGATGAAGGCAGGATAGGAAGTAGGTGAGACTCGTCCCTAGTCCATCTGCACTCTTACAAGAAACGGCAGGACCTTACTTTATGAGAGGATGGGGAGTAATTTGGTAGAATGCTGGCAACCCCATATTAGTTACGTGGATTATAATTCATTTTTTCAGTCAGTCATGTTCCCCTCTAAACTGAATAAAGTGAGTAAAAAGGAACATTAAAACGTAAAGGCATTTCTGCTCGTTTGTTTGTTTGTTTTGCTAAAGGCTTTGAGAGCTTATTTTTGGAGGAGCACTGGGCAGAGGGGAAAAGAATTCAAGAAATTTAGACTAGTTCTAAATGGTCTCATTGTCACATTAAGTAAATTTCTATAAAGAGTGGAGATTGGGACATCAGGTTAAAAGAACCCTTGTCATTTGTATTTATGTTGAGTGAGGACAGTAGTTTGGAAGGGCAGAACCCAGTCATCCATCAATATAGACAGCCCCTGTTCATGACTGATGACACGCCAGTGGATCTGATGGCACTTTTTAGGAGCGAAACACTCCCCTGTGTAACAGTACAACCGACATGACCCTCACATATTATGACTCACTCTAGAATGCTCTAGAAAGACATAAAATGAAAAAGAAACCAGACTTCTCAAGTACAAAGTTAAAGATTTTTTTAATGTGTGAAAGACAGATGATGGCTTTATTAATAGTGAAGTGTAAGAGCTGAAAGATCTGAATGTTAAGCTGAACCTTCCCAATTTCTCATTTCACCGTGGATAGAAATGACTGCTCCTGAGGTATTTCCATAACCTTGCTTCCAGCCAGGAACAAGAAAGAAAGAAAGAAAGAAAGAAAGAAAGAAAGAAAGAAAGAAAGAAAGAAAGAAAGAAAGCGCCTCCCAAGCAGTTTATAAACTAAAAATAAAGATGACAAAAAGTCAGATTCAGATTAAATTGGAAAAGTTGGCTATTTGGAGAAGTGGCTCCATCCTCCCGAGACAGAAATCCGTGGGTGACAGTGGGGGAGGTATACATATTTCCGGATACCCACAGAAGGAGAGCTCTCATGCCAGCGCATGAGCTGCACAAGAGTATCTCGATTTGGTAAGGAACAGCGAATATTAGTGATTCTTAAGGGCATCCGTTTATGTTTAAAGTCTTGGAGAGATCAAGGAAACAAGGCACATACCTAAAAATAATAAACACTATCTATAGCAAGGAGATAGCCAGCATCAAACTAAATGGAGAGAAACTCAAAGAAATTCCACTAAAATCAGTGACTAGACAAGGCTGCCCACTCTCTCCATAGCTCTTCACTATGGTACTTGAAATTCTAGCTAGAGCAATATGACAGCAAAAGGAGATCAAGCGGATCCACATCAGAGAGGAAGTCAAAGTATTGCTATTTGCAGATGATATGATACTATACATAGGTGACCCCAAAAGTCCCCCAAAGTTTCACCGGAGAACTACTACAGTTGATAAATACCTTCAGCAAAGTGGCTGGATTCAAGATTAATTAAAAAAAAACCTCAATAGCCCTCCTGGTATGGGCTGAGAAAGAAATTAGCGAAACTACACCCTTCACGATAGCCACAGATAATATAAAGCATCTTGGTGTAGCTTTAACCAAGCAAATGAAAGACTTGTATGAAAAAAATTTTTCAAGTCTCTAATGAAATTGAAGAAGATACCAGAAGATGGAAAGGTCTCCCATGCTTGGGGATCGGGAAGATCAGCATAGTAAAAATGGCCCTCTTACCAAAAGCAATCTAGAGATTCAATGCCATCCCTATCAAAATACCTGTACAATTCTTTACAGACCTTGAAAGATCAATTCTCATCTTTATATGGAAAAACAAAAAAACCCAAAATAGTTAAAACAATCTCGTACAATAAAAGATCTTCCAGGGGAAATCTCCATCCTGGATCTCAAGCTGTACTATGGAGCAATAATAATAATAATGACGGCATGGTACTGGCATAGAAATTGGCTGGTTGATCAATGGAATTGAATTGAAGACCCAGAAATAAACCCACACACTTATGGGCACTTGATTTTTGACAAAGAAACCAAATCCACATAATGGAAAAAAGATACAATATTCAGTTCTGGTTTAAGTGAATGTCTACGAGCAAAAAAATGTGAATAAATAAATATTTATCACCATGAACAAAATAAAGTCCAAATGGATTAAAGACCACAGTGTAAAATCAGATACATTAAATCTGTTTGAAGAAAAAGTGTGGAAGATCCTTGAACTCATTGGCATAGGAGACAACTTCCTGAACAGAACACCAATAGTTCAGGCACTAAAATCCACAATTAATAAATGGCACCTCATGAAGCTGAAAAGCTTCTGTAAAGCAAAGGACACTTATCAACAGAACAAAATAAAAGGCCTCAGACTGAGAAAAGATCTTCACCAACCCTATGTCTGACAAAAGGCTAATATCTAAAACATATAAAGAACTCAAGAAATTAAACACCACCAAACCAACCAACCCAATTAAAAATGGGGTACAGAACTAAACAGAGAATTCTAAAGAGAGGAATATTGAATGACTGACCTTTAAAGAAATGCTCAACGTCCTTAGTCATCAGGGAAATGCAACTCAAAAAATGACTCTAATAATCCATTTTACACCTATCAAAATGACTAAAAGTTTCCTAAAACTAACCACTTGGCAAGAGTGTTTTTTTCAAGTAGTTTTATTTATTTATTTTTTTTTAAATATTATTCATGGCCTCTGGCTGTTTCTCTCAGGAAAGTCTTTTGCTGCTGCAGAAAATGACCTTGGCATCACTTTAGGGTCATTTCCCTTTGTATTGTCCTAGGGGAAAAGATGATACCCTGATCTTCACCGAACTAAAGCCTGTATCTCTATCTAGATAACTCACAAAATGACATTTGTTTATGCTCTAACATTTTGGTGTAAGTGGGAACTTGTAGGAGCTAGAGAAATCCTGACTGAGTGTGTGTTGTTAGACCTGGGCCTCACCAGGACCAATGTCTCATTCCCATGGGAGTGGCAAAGCAAGTCAGTCCAAGTCAAATGTCGATAGTGTGTGCAGAAATGCCAACCATAGCTTTCTCCCCTTAGATATTTACGCCTGAAGACTGCTCTTCTGCAGAGACCGCTACCGCTGAGATCAGCTAACCCTGTCTTCTTGGTCAGCTGTGTGTAGTAAATCTGCCTTCTTGTTTAACTACATGTATTAACCCTACCTCTGTCAGTTGTATGCAATAAACACTCTGAACTTGTGGCTTGCTGAGGCTTCTCCATCCGAGACCCCAGCCCATCTGATCCCAGCTTTCCTGTGCATCTGTGCATTTGCTTTTTCTTCATTACTTCGCCATGCCAGCTGGGCCAGTCCCTGGAGCTATACAGGGTGTGGCAGGGCCTAAGAAGCAGAATGGATGACAGATACTGCGTGAATTGGTTTCCAGTACAATGGCCCATTCAGGAAGACTGGGCATTTGGCAAACTGGGTTATGACAAATTATAGTGGTTAGTGGTCCTCAGTGTGAGAAACATGGCAAATGTCATCCAGCCTCTGCCCGAACAACTAGCAATGAAACATACATGGCAATGCAGATCCATATAAAATGATAAAAACACTAGTCATGAAATACTTTCAGGACACGCCCTTCTTCATTCTGCACTGTTTGTACATCCGTTGGTGTCCTGCCTTCTAGAACAAATGTGTTTTCTGATGGCTTTCCATGTGTAAGCTTAGTTATAGAAGTTAAATAAGCTGCTGCTTGCTACCCAGAGCTCCCCGCATGAACAACTAGAGCCCCTTCTGTCATCTCCCACGTGGCTGCGTATTTCCACTCCTACATAATTTTGATGGGTCTGTGGACAACTGTCTTGAGGAACATCATATAACATAGAGCATTTTCATGTCCTGAGCTCTGTTGAGAACATGAAAGTGACATTCTTTACTTTGGAAATTATTGTTATTTTGGACAAGGCAATCTTGGGGCTATAACCAAACAGCCAGGATTTGTGTGTGTGTGTGTGTGTGTGTGTGTGTGTGTGTGTGTGTGTGTGTGTGTGTATGTGTGTGTTTCTTCACACTTCCAAGGCCTCTTCAAACATTTCAGCAGTGAAAATTCTCCCTCCTCTACAGGGGAAAAAATCTGCTAAGTCCCTGAATTTTCTGTGTAGTTTTAGACCATGCAGTGTTCTGTCTCCCTGCTCACATTTTGAATAATACGTATGTTTGATAATTAAAATATCAACCCTGAGATCCACATTCAAAGACAAGACTTATTTCTCCTCATCCCGTGAGCTTCGGCTGGCTGTGAGAAAGCAACCTGCCTTTTTAGGAGCAGTGTGACTGAAATTTTGTCTTCAGCTTTTTTTTATGTTCTTCAGCAACCGTGCTTTTGATCTCCTTAGATGGGGGAGGGGACAGGAGAATGAGAGGGCTAAGAAGTAAGAGAGTAGATGCCCTTCCCTTGTCCTTATGCCTGTAAAATGCCTTGCTGTTCCCAGAGAACATCAAAACGTTACTTTTGTCTCCTGGGCAGACTGGTGCCGTCTTCTGAGCTTTTCCCGAAGTCTCATCACAGCATTCATGATTCAAAGGATACCGCTGTCCGTTTCCTCAGAGGCCATTTCAGATCCTGAACGCAGGGCCCGGATGTGGGGTGGCTCCTTCCATACGGACATTTGGCAGAGGTCTGTTTTCCTGAGAGCAAGGTCTTTTTCGGGAACTTAAAAAAAAATGCAGGTGAACTCTAGCAGAACAGGCCCGCTCTTGTGTCTCTGCCCTTGATTTCTCTGGGGACCTCCAGGACCATCTGAATAAGTGTTGTGTGCTTTCCGAAACCAGAGCTTACTCTGGGACTCTGGAAATCCTACTGAATCTTGTTCACTTGGCTTGAGGCCTAGAAGAAAGAACTTCAGCTTTTGCTGCGTGTAGGGTCTTTCACAAATCTTGTCTTTAGTTACTACTTCTGCAACTTTTCAAAAATCGTTTCTTAGGGAGTTTAGAGCCTTTGAACCAGCTCTAGGTCACATAATTAGAAACTGCTGCACGCTGGTCGCACAGCTCACTCAGGAACTGGACAACTTTTACTCAGAATCATTTTAGTGATTTTGATTAAAAGCACTGAATAAAACCCAACCTGAGATCAAAATTAACTTTCTTAGCATCCTAATGACTCTATACTTTCATGAGTTAACTGCCATATTAATCTTCCTGGAACTAAGTGTGTTTATATCTTGTTACTTAGTTATTAATTCTATTTAAAGCTCATTTTAAAGAGCCCAAGGATTCACATACTATATAGTCTTTGAAAACCCTACATATTTCTTTTAAAAATTTTTTTCTAAAATTTAATTTATTTATTCAGATTACAACTAAATTGTTTTCCCCTCACTTGTATCCTCCTGTTCCTCCATCTCTCCCTCTGTCACCCTATTCCCCTCCCCTAGGTCTGCAACCGAAGGGGACCTCCTCCCCCACCATATGGTCACTGTCTATCAAGTCTCATTTTCGTACCCTGCTCATCCTTTCTCTGAATGCCACCAGGCCTCCCCACCAAGGGGAAGTTGTCAAATATGGGACACCAGAGGTCATGTCAGAATCAGTCCCCAGTCTCCACACAACTGTGGAGAATGTCTTGTCCATTGGCTAGATCGGAGTAGGGGTTCAATGTTTACTGCATGTATTGTCCTTGGTTGGTGCAGTAGTTTGAGCAGACACCCCTGAGAACAGATCCACCTGTCATGCTGTTCTTCTTGTAGGTTTCTAGGACCCTCTGGATTCTTCTCTCACCTAGAGTTCCAATAGGAAGTCCTCACATCTATTCCAATCTCCTGGTAAATGAAGACATCCCTTTTGGGCTAGTGTCCAATTATAAGGGAGTATATACCACGTGAGTCTTTTTGCATCTCAATTAACTCACTCAGTATGATCATTTCTAGTTCTATCCATTTGTCTGCAAATTTTGGAGTGAAAACCCTACACATTTCTTGATTTTGAGCAGAAAAGAAACTTGGAGTCATTGTATCTGATCTCACGGCACATTACAGGCATATAGTAACTAAGACAGGACAGTTCCGGCATTAAAACAAACACACAAATGAACACACAGAGTAAAGAGCCCAGAAATAAATCTATGCATTTATAGAGACTTTTTTCTGAATCAAAATACCAAAAAATACATACTGGAGAAAGGATAGGAAACTTCAATATATGGCTCTGGAAAGATTAGAAATATTTAACTATTTAATACTAGAATTATTAAACTACTATAATACAAAAGGAATACTTTAATTCATCAGTATGGGCAAATATACGAAGAGCACAGACAGTAAAACCAAAGGGTGGAGAACATATTTGTGAACTGTTCATCTGAGAAAGGATTAATATCCAGAATATAAAAGGAACAAAGATAGCCTGGTAAAAGGAACTGATGACATGCAGAGATGTTTCCCAAAAGTAGACATGAATGGGGCTGGAGCCAAGAACTCAGTCATGAGCACTTTCTGCATTGGAATGGGTCCAGGTTCAGGCCCCAATGCCCACATCAGGAGGCTCACAATTACTGGGAACAACAGACCCAGGAGATGGTTTTCTGGCCTTTGTGAGCTCTGCATAATTATGTAGACAAGCAAGTGCATGTACACAAAACACCCTCAAGTACATGAAAAAACACTCAGTAAAAGAAGCCAATAAGTAAATACCAATCAAAACCACAATGAAATTGTAGTCAGAATTTTTATTATTATTATTATTATTATTATTATTATTATTATTATTATTATTATTAATCAAAGTAATAGCTGCTGGTGAGAATATAGGGAAGAAGAGACCTTTCAATACTGATGGAATTAATATAAACTGACACAGTAATTAGTATAAAAAGTAAGAGGTTCTTAGAAAGATGAAACTGGAAACAGCATATGATAAACTATACCACTTCTGGCATATATAAGGGATAATATTGTGAAAGAAATATCTGCACATTCAAGTGTACTCCTGCAGGCTTAGTCACAACAGTCAACTTATAAATTATGGGTGTCTACTGGAGGATAAAGAGATGAGGAAAAGATACATAGAATAGAAAACTGTCTGGTTACAAAGGAGAATAAAATCCTGCAATCTGAAGCAAAACAAGTGAAGTGAAAGATTGCTGAGCAGCACTAGCCAGACATACAGCAATGAACACTATGTGTTCCCACTTTTTTACGCTAAATCAATTTGCTTCCAAAGGATAAAGTGGCAAAGTGATGATATAAGCTAGTGCAGTGGTTCTCCACCTTCCTAAGGCTGCAGCTCTTTTAATACAGGCCCTCATGCTGTGGTGACCCCCAACCATGAAATTATTTTCATTGCTACTTCATAATTGTAATTTTGCTACCATTATGAATCATAGAATGAATGTCTGTGTTTTCTAGTGGACTTAGGAAACTCATATGAATGAGTTGTTTGGTTCCCAAAGGGGTCATGACCCATAGGTTAAGAACCACTGGGATAGTGGAGTAGAAGGGTAACGGGATGTAGTTAGACAAAGCGCATAAGTTCTGATGTCTCCACAACATTGTGGAGGAGATTGTAGTTTAAAAACAGCCTATAGTGTATTTTGATAAAGAATTAGAAGAAAGGCATTTGAAGACGCTGAATACAAAGAGATTATGTCTGTATAAAGACAGAAAAGCTAATCACTTGGATCTGATCCAACGTTGCATCTGTTGAATTAATCACACCCCCCCCAATATGTACAATTATCTTCTGCCAAAATGTAAACAAATAGGGCTTTCTGTCTAGTTTGCAAGGCTTCAGGATGGAAGAAAGGGATGTCTCCTCCAGCTCTCCGGCAGGAGGGTAGATGGGCTAGGAAAGCAGGAGTTCCAATCCTGACAACATAACTTTGAGGGTTGTGTTTGCAACCCTGGCATGTCAATTATTTCCAAATAAGGCATTGGTCATGGCACATGTACAAACATAAGTCAGTACATGCCACCCACTTCATGTGTGCTCTCTGTCTGCTTTGTGCATGAAGGGAAGTGTAGTGCTGGTTTCCAGGGAGTTTGTTCAAATCTAAAAGAGATTCTTGGCTTTAATCCCATATAAATTGCCTTTTAAATCCCATGAGAATAAGTTCCCATCTCCATATATAATCAAAAAGTCTTGAACCAAACTAAACTCATACCCAGAAGAGAACAAATCCCTGGGAGCCATTTTCCACCAACCTGTTTTTGTCTCCCCAAATCCATTCTGCTTCTTAGTGGAGAGATTCCTGCGAGTGTATGACTCAGTTCCTCCAGCAGCTCTGATTTCTGAGACATATTTTAGTACCAGTCACACACAGTTCAAACCTTCTTACTCACACAGCGTTTTCTGACATACTTGTTAGCGTTCTTCAAAGCCATTTTCTTCCTCACTCCATTCCCCATTTTTCCAAATCCCTTTCCTTAATGTTTATGCCTTCGTTACAAAGAAATCACATACTCATTAAAAATATAGACAAACACAATAATAAAGTGCATTCATGATTCTGCCAGAGATGTTGACTATGAATGTTTTTAGAGTACTTTAAAATATTCATTCAGGATTCATATGTTATTAATCTACCCATAGGAACCACATTTTAAATGCTATTATGACCAAGTGTGTTCAGCCAATCCAACAGTGTTTGACTGGTTGTTGCAGATTCCCTTACTATAAATATAGAAGAGAGGGAATAATTGGACTTAAATGAATTGCATATATGTGGAAAATACATATGAAGGAATTTGGAATACTCATTTTGAGCAAATGTTAATTTTTACCAAATGCTTTTGTCCCATAGTTGAGCACTTTTCTTAACTTATGTTCTCATCCTTCCATGTTTATGATTTTTCCTATGGATTCTGTTTTCTTCCAGGTGGACATAAGCACACATATCACCCTAGAAACTCAATTTTTGACTTAATCATGAAAAATATCATGGACATTGTTTCACATAAAAGAATTCAGGCAGGCATAACTAAACTTCTTAATTTTACAATTAAAATATATCTATTTATTCATCAAAATAGTGTGCCATTTGGGCAAATTCATTGATTGTTTATGGTAAAAATCCTTGTGGGAATGACACAGTAGCTGTAGATAGATACAATGCAAGATAGTTTACTATAGCTGATCTCCCAACTGTAAAATGTTAAACATCATTTCATATATACTTCTATCAAGGTCAAATACTCAAGACCTAAAGAAGGCAATTTACTAAGTTTTTAACTATGATTTTACTTTTGGAAAATATATTATGAAATAGTAGCTTTAACACTGGTAAATGAAGTCGATATTTTTGAAGTGATACTAACAAAGGAATTCTAAACTAAAAACTTTTCAGCTTGGACTTTCCATATGAAATTTGTGATACTTTTGTTGTTGCAGTTGTAAAAGAATAACACTTTCTTTGATCACCTATGTTGTTTTCATGTCAGGTAAAAGATGAAAGTTTAAAAAAATTAATTATAAGATATCTTCTGTTGTCTTGATGTTTCTTCCAAAACCAATAGTAACACCTCTGCAATATAATTATTTAAGGAAGATGAAGAAATGCCTTGTACATGAGGAGACAGCACAGGTATAACATCAAACAAACAAACAACAACAAATCCAAGTAAACAAACTACAAAAAAAAAAAAAAAAACCCTTCCAGATCTTTTGTCACATTCATACCCAGTGTCAGTGATTCTCAGATTGAGAGGATTTTAATTCCCTGGAAAATTTACCGCGTTTGGAGACTTTTGTTGTCCTACTTAGGAGTGACTACTAGTCTCTAGTGAATCAAGAGCAGAGATATGTCTGCTAAGTGCCTTATAATATGCAACATAGAAGCAAGCATACAACAAAGAACCGCCCAGCTCCAGATGTCAGCAGTGCCATGGCTGCATGCTCTGTGGCTCAGCCATGCCACCTGATTAAGGAATAAATAACTGAATCTGGATGTTAGCTTTGAAGACTAAACTTGAAGGCCCTCCTGCTAAGACCAGAATCCTGTCCATCCATGAGCTTCTTTGGAAAAAAGGTGACTTGGTGCAGCAAATGTCTATGTTGGACAAATTATGTTGGAACTAAAGTCTGTTTACGCTGGAGTTCTAAGACATATATAATTCTATTTAGTATGGAAGGGTCAGTTATAGTTTGGTTCCATGTTAGCCTATGGCATGTCATAGATCTGGAGATTGTCTTAATCTTCTGAAAAATTATCTTAAAGACTTAATCTTAATTCTCTCTTCTGTGTTATTCTGAGAGCATAGTGTCTATTTTTAGTAGATATGGAGACATATGTAGATATTGATTTTACTATGTGTGTCCATTGCCTAATATTACTTGATTGCTTCATTAATAAATTTATACCTGGGTAGTGGCCTGTGATTTTTCTCATTAGAATTGCTTTCATTCAAGTTAATTTCTCATTTGACCTTGGGGTTACTCTCAATGATTATTAAGACTGTCTGAAGAGAGTGTTGCTGTTATTTATGTTACATAAAATGAATAAATGGCCTTACTGAGTTGTTCTGAGAAGGTGAAGTCATAGTAAATCCCTGAGAGCTTCTATGAACCAATGTCAGATGTCAGAAAATCTTGCTCTTCCACATTGCTGATTAGCATTAGGAAAATATTGCATACTTGCTGTGAAACAAACTCAATTCCAAACTAGAGGTCAAAGAATAGACCTGATGTATGAATCAGCTCACCTCATCTTTTTTCTACCCATAATGATTGGTTCATGAATGGGCACACAATCCAAACAAAACTAATCAGAATCATTCTTTGGGCTTTCCTCCAGGATATTTTGGGAAAGGACTCTCTTTCCTTTTGGGTAGGATAAAGACCAGTCTATGAACGAATCTAGGTAGCAATAAACAGAGTCAAAAGATGGTAAGACAGAATCTTGACTTGAAGCTCCTGGAACCAGCTGTGTCCAGAGGCATAGTTACATTGTAAAAGTTCCAGTTCCAATTCCCTTTTGTACTTTAGCCACTTTTAATTGAGTTTGGGGCACTGAAAATGAATTACTATAGCTTACCGTGTTGGGGAAGCCAAGTAATTTGAATAAACATACTCACTTGAAACTCATTAAAGTTAGGTAAGTAAACACTATGTTCTATTATATAGACAAAGATATCATAATTAAGAAAAACTGGGTGTTTAAAGTCATGGATGGGAAGCAGCAAGGATCAAGACTGGACACAAATAGAGTAGCTAGAGTCTTCCCTGAGATTCGCTCACTTTATTTAGGTATTTAATTGATTCAATGGAGAACATGAAGAATCTCAGTCAGACCTAGAAGTATCCTAAGAAATATCATTTCCCAATTTTAAAAATTGGGAAAGACTTAAAAAACACACACACAACAAAGTCACTGCCCTAAGGTATCACAGTAGTCTAGCTACTAATATATGGTAGGCAGAATAGTGTGTGGTGGCGCATCTGTTCTTAAGTTTAAAAGCAAATGTACCATGGATGTGTGGTTCATCCCCTTAACACTATGATAAAAATTCTGGGGGACAAAAAACTTCTTGTTACCTTACAGTTGCAAAGGTTTCAGTGTATCATAGCATGGATGCATTGCTTTGGGCCTGAAGTAATACTATATGTCATAATGATAAGAGTGTATGGAGAATGCTCCTCACCTCATGGTGGCCAGAAAGCATATAGGAAGGGGACATGGACAAGCTATCCTTCAACTGTCATGCCTCCAGTGATCTGTTGCCTCCAATGAGGCCCTATCTTTCACTAACACCCCGCGATACCATAAAAATATGAGCTCATCAGTAAGTTAGGCTATTGTTTAGGCTAGAGTCTTCATGGTCCAATGACCTCTCTACTGCTGACTATATACCAACGGGAGATGAAGTAAGACTCTAACATAGAAGCCTTTGGGGGAGGGGAACTTCATATACCAATCTTAAAAATGGCTCATCACAGTTTTTGTTTATAAATGCGGAGGCAGGGGTAAGAAGTTATCATTCTATCTTCAAACTGTTAAAAAAAATGATTTTAACTATTGAATTTTCTGAGTCTTGGAACTTTTCAGAGTAGTCAGCTGGATTTGGTAGGCAATAATTGAGAAGATGCTCTTTTCTGTAGTCCAGTGCCAACTCATAGATCTAGACTCTAGAGTCTAAGGAAGGGAGCGCATCTTGGGCAGCTGCCTCCCAGTGAAGTGATAATCAAGGCTTTACTCATTAGTCAATGCTCCAGTCACCATGACGCCACATTGTGAATCAATTTGGTCAGACCTGGGTGCTGACTGCATAGGTTGTATTTAACTGTGGCATCATATCACTTTTTATTATATTTTTATGGTATTCTTAAATACAGGGAAAAAACACTCTTGTTAGCTTAGAACGAATAAACATATATAAATTGAGATCAGACAATTTTGTATATGCCAACATTAGAAAGTCTTATGAATACACAAAGACCACAAAAGCATTTAAGACATAGGTTCTCAACTTTCTTAAAGGTATGACCATTTAATACAATTTCTCATGTTGTAGTGACCCACAGATATAAGATTAATTTCAGTGGCACTTCGTAACTGTAATGCTACTGTTAAGAACCGTAATGTAAATACCTGTTATGCAGGATGTATTTTATTGCTTCAAATTGACGCAGAGGGGTTATGACCCAAAAGGTGAGAACCACTGGTTTAAGAGGTCCTAGAAGCAATAGCTTCATGACATAGCTTCATGTGATAACTCGATATGCCTCTAACAGTTTTCTGCTCCTGTCTCTTGGGAGACATAGTGTGACTTCCCTATTTAATGATTGCTAAAATGAGAAGATGTGAGCATCACCAACTTTCTACTGCTAAATGAGAAGAAATATGTGTGCCATCAGAATGAGATAAAAATATTGGAAATATTGTTTATATGCTGTAATGAAATAGTAATAAGTGGGAAACTGTGTTTCATTTATCAACAGGGCATTTCAAGATACCCGTTTTGAGCATTCATCCTGTATGAGTGACAGTACAAGTTGCATGGTTGCTCCAGACAAGAGGTTAAAGACTGCTCTTTATTCATGGACAGCCTATAGAACTTTCACTTTTTCTGCAAGCACCACCCAGGTAAAGTCTTTCAAGTTCTGTTTTATAGCCTCTGTTGCTATTTGTGTCATTGTATAGTATAGTTTGTTTCTAGTAAGCAAACTGGGCTTAGAAGGGAGGTGGCAGCAATGGTTAGTCTCTTGCTCTCATTGTAAATAGAGAAAAATTTGAGATTGCTTTCTGCTTGGTGTTCATAGAAACAGCATGGAAATCAGGTCAAAGAGACAGGTGTTAGAGAAAAATAAAAAGTTGCATTAACATAACTTTTGTGAGCTACTTCACCAAGTACAGCATCACCAAGAAAGGTTCATTTTCTCTCTGCTCTACTGGCATGAGAAATTCTCTCATAAATCATCTATCTACTTGGACAGTTTGTCAAATAATGTTTTTAAAATATTTTACGGAGATTGAAATTTCTAAAATCAACACTTTAAACAGAGCTAGGAAAAAGTTCAGTCTTCTCAAAGGGTGCGGTGCATTTATACTGAGGATTTTTTTTAATGGGGCAGAATCCTTATTGATTGATGTATCCTCCTATTTCATCAAGTTTAGCAGACTTGTGTCCTTATGAGTTTTTCTAAGATTTTTTTCCTCAGCTAGGTCAAATATATGAACATTTTTAGACATTTATTGAAAATCTCAAGACTCTTTGATGAAGGGAAGGAGGGAAAAAGAGGAGGGAGGACAAAGTAGTGATAGAAGAACAAGAGGAAAAGAGAAGAAGGAGGAGGGGAGAGGAAGGAACAGGGAAAGAGGAAGAAAGAGAAAAGAGGAAGAAAAAAGGAAGCGAAGAAGAGGAAGAAGAGAAGAAGAAGGAAGAAGAAGAGGAAGAAGAAGCAGAAGAGGAAGAAGAAAGAAGAGGAAGAAGAAGAAAAGAAGAAGAAGAAAGAAGAAGAAGAAGAAGAAGAAGAAGAAGAAGAAGAAGAAGAAGAAGAAAAGAGGAAAATGTTGTGATAGTGGAGGAGGAAGTTGAAAAGGAGGAGGAGCAGAAGGAGAAAAAAAGAACCAAGACGTTTTTTCTACTTGCTTTTGGCAACAATGTGATGGAGGCAGGATGAGTATTTTTGGATCCTTGCAGTTACCTACATCCAAACCTCTGGAGTGTGGTTATGGAGAGATTATCATAGCTTCTTCTGGTGAGTGCAATGTGATCAGCCCCATGTATCCAAGTAAAGAATGTGAGCAGACAAGTGGGAGATATGACAAGGCAAGCGGAAGTTGTAGTGTTGAGGTTGCTTTAAGGCAAAGAATTCAGACAGCCTTTGGAGGTTGGAAGAGACAAGGAACTAGATTTTCCTCTAGAGCACTGTTCTTCTGACACTCGGGTTTTAGTTCAGTGAGACTGCGTATGTACTGCTGACCTCCAGAATGGTAAGATAACACGTTTGTACTGTTGGGATTTCTGATCCTAGGTTTGTGGTAATTTGTTATAGTTAGCAGCAAGAAAGTTATAGAGCAGAGAGTATCCTCCATCATCCATCTATTTTGATAATGCAAACCATTGGCTTGGGACCCAGAAGTTTGGCACCACTCAAAAGCTTTTTTTAACTTCTGACATAGACCACAGAGAAGTAGGTAATATGAAATGTGGTTCAAGTGTTAACAAAATGCTTAATGAAAGCTGTTAACTGACTTGTTTCTTTAGCTATCTATACAATTGTCATTCTTTTGTGATCAGAGGAGCCATCATTGTGAATTTGGAGAAGAGTGTTTCCTCAACACTTGGAACTCAGCAGTCCTTGTTGAGAGAAGCATGGCTATCGGTGTTTTGTTTATCACCCAAAGCAAATTAGGTTGAATTGGCAGAAATCTTAATTGGCTTCTCAACACCAGAAAACCTTAAATTTCTTATGATGCCCTAGTAGAATAGATCCAATATCCTCCCAGGAATTGTCACTTCTAGGACAATAGATGCCTGGGCTGCCTACACTTATATCTGGGATCCCACCCCATTCGTTCTTGTCAGGACCAAGGTGACTGTGACTTCCTTTATGCTGTCGTATGCATCATCTTCCTGAAACGTTTAATCACTCCTTAGTCACCGCACTTAATCCCTGCCTTAACAGGAAGCTCTTATGTTTATTATGTTCAGTTCTGACTCAGAGAAATGTCTTTACCATTTATTCTGTTTGCTTTAAATGCTCTCTGGACAATAGAACAAATGGGCAATGCATTCTCACCTACCCACTGTACAAGTCTGTGTCTCTTAGAAAACCCAGTAGTTATCTTGTTCTAGCATGTGCTAGAAGATGTAATTTTAAAAAATAACCATCATTCTTCATTATCTTTGGACAAATACCACCATGTTAATCTAATGCACATAAGGTTAAGTGAAGCAATCTTCTCTCTTCTGGTGAATTTCACATTGTTTTTCCTTGTGCAGCTTAGTACTGAGCTCTCTTTTAAGCAGAAACTTCTCACTGTTAATATCCTAAGCTCACAGCTCTCCCACCCCCACAAATGAAATTTAATTTTTTTTCTTCTTGTGGTAATGAGCTGCAGTGTGGACTGTGTCTGAAAATATCTTTTGTTTCTATTACCCTTCTCATTATAGCCAAAATAGACTCCAGTCTTTCTATACTGTATCCCTTGCTTTTGCACTATTTTCAGGCTTGATTATAATTATAATGCATTTTCTATTATTATTCAAAGTTTTGAAAGTTGAAGAAGCCAAAGGTACTGCAGATCTCTTGATCTGTCATGCTGACTTCAGTTAGTGTTCTTTGTGAAAATTTCCTGGGAGTACCCTTTGTGGACAAGGACTATTTATTTGAAAATAAAAAAAAAAATTGGATATTGAAATCTCTACTTTACTCTTACTGGTTGTATGCATGAACAAATTTCTTAGATGAGTGTTCCTCTTCCATGTTGTGGGGATTAGACTATTATTCATGTCATTCTGGGCATGTCTGCATATTTATATGCATGTACACATGGATCCATGTGTTTAGGTACTATATGTGTATGTGTGATATGTTCATGTATATGTCTCTGTGTATTATGTATGTGTATATATATGGCATGTGTATATGTGTGTACATGTTTGTGAGTTCATATGTTCTTTAGTATATATTCGATACACATTTGTGTGTATGCGAATATAAACATATGGCATTAATGTGCATAATTAGTTATTTATTCATCTTCCAATATAGTTGTATATGTATTCTGGACTATTTGATTGACAATGCATGCTAGTAATTATTAAATAAACAGCACTAACCAATTATGGCCACAATCATTGCATATGACACTGTATTATGTCAGAGACTATCTTATATAGTTCCCAGGATGATGAATATTCGCTTCAGCCTCTCCAGTAAACGTTGGTAAAATAGGAAATGATATAATCCTAGCATGATTTGAACTTTACAAAACTACCTTGGTCCCCAGTGATCATGACTTTATTTCCTGACTGTTTACTAACCTTTTATAACTTAAAGTTTTGCTAGGGATCCATGCGATGTCTTTGGCATACAGTTTAAAGAACTGAACTTCTTTCACTTTTTTGAAAATGGAAACATTTATTTGCCCTTTACTCACCTGCCAGCAAGATATCTGTCCTCTACAGTTCTTCAAAGTTGACTATTTATGGGCCACTGATGTCACCCAAGCCTTCTTTTGGTCTTGTGGAGTGGATACATCTTTGGTCTTCAACATTCTTTGAAATGTACATTTTTTTTTTTTTTGTTTAAAAAAAAAACAACCTTTTTTTTTTTTTTTTTTTTTAAACCTACTTGGGCTTTAATTTTTTTCCTCACAATATTTGCTTTCTCCTTTCTAGTCTGACAATTAACTTTCCTCACCCATATAGTAATCAAAATTTTCCTGATTAAAAAATTAAAGAGGTCCCATTTGAATTATTGGCTTAAGAAAACGAATCCCTTGGTTCTTGTGGCTGAGGATTGAGAGGTTAATTCATTTGAGTCATTACTGAATGCAGAGATGCAGGCGAGTATGATCAGAACTCCAGTTTTCTGGCCGTACTTGAACTCCAGTTCTTTCTATGTGCATGTGTTTCCCCGTGGTAGAGAACATAGTTCCTGATTTTATTTAATTCAGAAATCAAGTCATTTTCTTTATCTATCAATGTCCATGTACTAAAAGTCAAGTTGCCTTTCTTTTGGGTTCTGCTTCATGCCCATGGACAGAGATGGCTTGGGCACTATGGCTAGTTACAGTTTCATGAGAAGTGGGAGGATTTGGCGTAGCCTATGGAATTATTATGTGGTAGGCCAGTGAAAAGCTCTGTTTTCTGCCTGCCTTCTGCAAACTTTACTGTCTTCATAGCTTTCTGTTGTACCTTCAGAAATCAACATTTCACCTTATTTGGTAATTTTTATGTGACAATGTTTATTAATATTATTTTTATTAGTTGTGATTGAATTTTGGTACTTTTTTTTTTCTTGATAAATGTTATCTTTACATTATTTATCTTTGTATAACAGCTAGATAAATACCGGCATGATCTCTCAGCTATATGATCATCATCTTCCATGGTTGGACGCTAGGGTCTGTGTGGCCAAAAGCCTAGAGCTAGGTGCTTTTGCAGTGGGTAAACACGTGGCCATACCGTGTTCTTTGTGAATCTCTAAAGTGCGTGTTTAGACAGGACGACGTCTCTAGCTTCGTTTGTGTACAGAATTGTGCCTATCAAAGACTGTAGGGTGCTCTGACTGCTCTTCTGGGCCCAAAAGACCCTGTCATTTCCATCATGACAAACAATACTAATCAGTGGCCAAAACTAAGTTCTGGGGAGTTACTAACATTATTCCTCTGTTTATTGTAGGATGACATTGCTAGTGACGTGTTTCTGGGACTTTGACTTTAGCTGTTCATGACTTCCTGGAGCTATCTACAAACCATCATCATCTACAAATATTTGTCCTTTTATCTGTGCCAGATTTGTGACTGATGACACAGAGATTGCCCATACTGCTTTTGGGCTGGAATATATGTTTTACCAACTGCTCCTTCTTCCAATACTGACACCAATTTGATGTGTTCTTTTCTTTTATTTCTTTCCTGGTCTCTTTATGATTTTTATTATCCCTGACTTCCAGATTTTTGCAAAGGGATATATTTTTTTATATCAAGTAATATTTTATATAATATGGTTCATTCAAAAGGAAATACCTTTCTACGAATCTTATTTTGACAAGGTAAAAAATGTCTATGAGTGGTATTGACTTTTTTTGAGCTTGAAATTATGTTTGGTACAATAGTTTTTTTAAGCAATTAAGAACCTAACTGATATATCCTACTGTCCCCTAAGTTACTGTCTGCTGTAGACACAATTTGCATTGACTTATGCTTAATCTTACTTATGCATTTCTGTCTGTTATTTTTTCGATTCATTCACTCTGGAATCCCATAAAATAGACTGAGAAATCTTCAATGAACATATTCTTGTCTTTATTAAAGCAGATCAGATCTTATTTAAATGATTGCAAAATCAAAAATTGTTCCCCCTCCCACCCACCCCCCCCCCCCCATTGATTTAGGAAAATGTGCTAGCTAGTAAGTGGACCCATGGGTTGGGTTTGTGAAACTCCATTTCAATTGTAATATCTCTGGTAAGAGACACCCAGTTTTAGTTGTGACTGGTATTCAGCTTGACTGAGTATACCACATGTTCAGATCTATTCACAGCTATAGAATATGCCTGTGTGTGCTTCTAAAGACCTCCTGACTGAGGAGGCAGTAGAATGGAGTTGGCAGCCCCTGGTAGAGGGGACTGCTGCTATAGGTCCACCCTATTAGGATATGGATTTTGGATTAGGATATGGAGCCAATTGCTTTTCTGGTTATAATTCTGTCACATTTTGTTTGTTTGTTTGTTTGGGGGTTGTTTTGTTTTGTTTTTTGGTTTTTTTGCTTTTTTCGGTGGGTAGGTGCATAAAACATATTTGATACTGAAAGTGTAAAATTTAATGTGAAGTCCCACAGCTTCTGTTCCAAATGCCTATTTTAACTTTATAGATGTTATTGAGTTGTATGGACTTTAGCTCTGGTTAATTTGGGTATGTCATGTTTTATGATAAGATTTATATAATTAAAAAAGAAATAAAATGTTACCTTTATGTCAGATTTTGGTTCACATAGAAATATTACTTCGTGTTTAACCTCACACCGGACTTCAGAAAAAACAAACTTTTCTGCCAAGATATTGTTACTTGGTATTTTAAACACTGTAAATGCAGAATATTTATGGATACCGTTAACCAAGATAATTGCTATTACTTAATTTTAACACACAATGACGTGATTATAACAAGAGCTTACCTATTTTTAGGACTTCTTGAAGAACAAAATTAAAAATACGTTTTAAGTGGAAGCAGTATCCTTGAAAAACACGTAACAGTAATGTCATAGCCAAGCCTCGGGAACAAAATGAAAGGAACTGTCATTTGCTGTGTTTTATTGCTGACTGGGGAGCCAAAACCAACCATACGTAATGGAATTTCATTGTATGGCGATGGCATTTCCCCCAGAGTCTTATTAAAAGCTTTAACGTAGTTTGAACTCAGCAAAGTAAATAGCGTGTCCAGGGCCTGAGTCAGCATTTTAAGTAACTATGCTAATTTCAGAGCTCAACAATGAGAAAAAAACATTACTCTTAAGGGAGTTTCCAATTTAAAACATTATTTTGGTTCCATTACTTTTGAACTGTTGTGATAGGACCTGAGTTATACTCTGCAGTCTTGAGTTGGTTTACTTGTTGCCTGGCCACAGAAAGAGGAGCAGCCAGGTAATTCTTGAGTTAATCAGTGGTGACTCCAATGCTGGCACAAAGTTTAGTACAAATCGCAACTAATTATTTTGCATTTGTGTCACGCTTTTGTTTTAAAAGGATAAACCACAGATTCCCTAGTTTCTTTTATAAAGAGCTTTTGTATGTCTATGTACATGCATATGAATGGAGCATGAAGTATATGAGAAAAATCCATTTTCTAACTTCCCTCATCTTCATCTCCCCTTTTAGAAGTTCTTTATTAACAGCATAACTGATTCTCATATTACTGACCTTACCCTACACTGAGCCTGACGAACTAGCATGGTTGAATATGTCTTAGACATGCCAAGGCTGCCTCAAAGGTGATGGACCAGGATGCTACATAGTTACATGGAGCCCAGTTGGATGCTGTGCACACTGAAGTTTTGAGAGCCGTTATTGTACAGGTTCTTTGTCCCCAGTGAGCTGATGCTGAAATTCCATTGTTTTCTTACATTATTCAAATGGCTGCTTCCTTCTGTGAATTGTTTGGATACATGCTAGTATAAGGTGCTTGGTATTCAGAGAAATAAAACCCGTCACAGAAATGTGAGTACTGAGTTTTGTTTAAAATTCTCAGTAGTTAAAAGAATAGGTGGAGATAGAAAGATTCTCTTTGAATACAAATGTTCAAATTATCTCATTTAAAATATGATCAACACTCCTCATTTTAATCCTTTGTATATCTTTGGCCTTTTCCATTAAAATAGTTTCCTGGCATGCTAAATTAAAGATTCAGGAAATAAGCAAAGAACTTATTTGTCATTAAATATCATTGTTTGACCCTTGCTCACATATAACGATCATCTTAGGAACTGTTTTCTCATTTCTTTGTATTTGTGACATTCGGAAACAATGCTTTCTCCCACTCACTCGATTTCTAGCAGGTAGCCTAAGAGGATTTGCAGTCCTGCCTGGTTTATGATTCTCATATTATTGACTTTACTCTGCAGAGAGATGAAATACAGCTTCAAATGCAATGGATGTAAAAGTTAAAGCCCTTCTTATGTCATTTAGAGATTGTTTTTAGATTAAGGATCATTTGACCTTGAGTTACAGCGGTTGCTTTATTATCTGATCATGGTGCTCCCAATAAGAGCTTGCTGAGTGCTTTCAGCACATTACCTGCCTATGTCATTCTAAAGCTTCTTGCTACAGAAGATCTCACAGCAGGGTTAGAGCCAGGTAAAGAGCTCAAATCAGCAAGCTATATTTATCAGCAATAAACAGCAGTCCCTGAAAATGTTCTACCCAGCAAATTAGTCTATCCAGCCATGGTTCAAAGTGTGTGACTGTAGAGCTGATTTTATGTTGTAAAAGTAATTTACCAACATTATTATGTGCAGCTAATTGTCTACTCCTAGGAAAAGGAATCCTTCTATAGCTTGAAGTTCATATAAATAGATTGGGGAAAGATGATATATTAATAGTAAAACAATATACTTAGACCCAAACTCCATAAATCCTAGAAAGGAAGAGATACCTGTAGCAACTTGAACACAGTTGCATAGATGAGGTTACATATGGTTTGAAACAAAAATAAGGAAGGTTGTTTAATAAGACTAAGAAGCCTTCAAGCTCAAGCAGAACCAACAAAGACACCAAGATCAATGGTCCATTGATGATAAGGAGGAGACAGCTACATAAACTTGGACCTATAGGTGACTCTTTACACACTAGGAGTTAATTATAAAATGTGGCCACTGAAACACCAGAGCTTTAGAAATGGGATGGAGTAAGTGGCATCACCCTTCTCTACCATGCACAGTACCCTGGGATAAATCCAGCATACAAAGTATAAAGCAAATTAAGAGCAATATTAAAATGTGATATTTTTCTTTGCATATTCTCCTCAGTCCCTTGCTGCTGCCTTTCCTGGCAGAGCTCCTTGTGTGTCACAGGTTGTTATTTTGTACTTGTTAACAAAAGTGAATTTTAAATAATATTTTAGCAAACGATGACCATAGCATGACCTTGGCTGTGGGCATCATACTAGAGATAAAATGCCCCTGGGCTCTGTGAAAATTTTACATAAGACAGGACCAGAGGTTTGCTTATGCCATGTGGTCATGGATGATACATCTCTCCCTCTTTCTCTCTTTCTCTCCACAACTGAGAAATCCTCACAGCTCTGCGGAGAAAAAGGACACAAGGCAAACATGGGTCAAACAAACTACTAGGTGCTGTTTTTCTTAAGCACTAATATGCAATAGTGTCTCATCTTAGAGAATGGTTGTCTGTCTTACAGAAATAGAAAATGACTTCATGTATTTTTTGATTACCACTCAAGGATAGTATTTTTAGATATTTTTCCATACCACCGTAGAACATTTATCTCAACAGCAGTGTATGATAATGGACTTAGACAATCTTGTTCAAATTATTGTAATAGAGTTATACCAGACTCATCCGGGCTATGAAAGTAGTGATGTAAAAATAGACTGGCCATAATAGGTGACTCAGCCTCATGAGGGCATGTGCTTCCCAAGGCAGCGATGGGTCTGACCACATCAGATTCTACCTCCTGCCGGGTAGTGGTCCTTGGCTGTGTGCGTGCTCATCAACTGATTTGTAACAGATTGTGTTTTATTTAATAGCTGTACTATGGAAGACAAAAAGTTATAAATCCTATTTCTGTAGCTTTATATAAATGACTGATAATATTTTAGTGGAGGTAAACCAGTGTGTGTGTGTGTTTGTATATGTGTGTATGTGTGTATGTGTGTATGTGTATGTGTGTGTGTGTGTATGTGTGTATGTGTATGTGTGTGTGTGTGTATGTGTGTGTATGTATGTTTGTGAGTATTGAACATGTTGGAGGTTAAATAACAATCTCTGATGATGGTTGTAAGGTGACTTTTACCTTATTTAAGACAGAGTCTTTCATTGGCTAGAAGCTTTGCCACTTAGGACAGGCTAGCTGGACCACAGTGCACAAGGATCTACCTGCCTCCCTTTCCCATCTTGCTATTGCATGGCATTGAACTCACCTGGGTTCTTAACTAAATTCTGGAAACTTAAACTCAGGTCCTCAAGCTCCAGTGGAAGAGAATCTTAAAGGCATGTGACATCTTCGTTAAAATGAAGGAACTACAAGTGACCTTTACTCAAATGGCAGTTCTGTGAAGCAGTGTATGCAATTATGATTACAGAGTCTTGGAAAGCATGGAAATTGTCTCTTAATGGATACACTTTTCAAAAAGACTGATTTCATTTTTATTTATGTGTTTGAGTTTATGGTATGTGTGTGAGGGTGTGGGGGGGGTGTGCAGGATAGGGCATCGGGCCTCTTAGGGCTAGGATTAGAGGTACTTTTGGTCTGCCTTATGCATTCTGGGAACTGAACTCAGGACCACTGGAAGAGCAACAAGTGCTTTTTTAACTGCTGAGACATCTCCCCAGACCTCGTTTGCACAAATTGTTTGTGACAAAAAATTAGTCAGGCATAACAACTAAATTAGGCGAAATATGAATCTACCATGAAGGAGATAAAGAGAAGAGTGGACAATCTTCTACATGTGGTGGTGGGAAGAGACATTGTGACAGTGGAGGAACAAACATTGAGTTTATTAAACAAATCCAAGAAGTGGGAAGAAGGGAACACAGTGTGAACAGGTGGCAGGGAGACTACACTGAAGCTGATAACCATCGGAGGCAAATCTAGACCGGTTACCTCCTTAGAAGATGGCCACTAGTATGACAATGCGAAAGCATTGTGACCATCCATTTTGAGTATTCATGAAACAGAGTAAAATGGAAGGGTCTCTGTGGTCCTTGATTAAGGCTGAGGATGAAAAGCAAGACACTTCTCTAGAGTCAATAGTGTGTGTGTGTGTGTGTGACTGCGCAGATGTGAACATCCATGCACAAGCAGGATATCAGGTGTTTTCCTTCCTCCGGATCTTGCTGTCCCCACTACCCAATGCTCGGAGTTAATGAGTGAACAGAAATGTCTATCTTTTAACATGGATTTTGGGGATCCGTGGAAGCTAAGTGCCATCACCCACCAAACTGTCTCCCTGGCCTAGAAGAATATATTTAGAAGTCTATTACATTTTTTTTTATTTCTCTACAAAAACAATGAATACTTAGTCATTAAACTTGGAAAAATGTGCATCAAAGAATATAAATGTATTACAAATATTTAAGTATTCATCTAGGCTTTATGAGCTTTTATTATTTGAACATATATGTACATAATTTTCTAGGTCTTAACTACACTTTTAAAATTTTAACAGTATATACAGTCTTCTGAAAAATGAAAACAGTACAGAAGTACATGTAATATGAGGAGATACTTCTCTATCCATATGCACAACTTACTACTCTGTTCATTATAAATTTTCATTCCCTTTTGAAATGTGACCTTATAGACCTCTCCTTTTATAGTGACATATTTAGGTGTATCTGTCCATGTACATAATTTAAATCTAATATATGTATAATATATATTATACATGTTCCAATATATGTAACAATGATTAAACTCACATATTTTGTTTTTTTCACTTAATATTATATTGGGAGAACTTTTTATGTAATGAAAAAAAAAAAGAAACTTGTCATTCATTATAGAGTTGTTTCTTTCTTTTTTTTTTTTTTATTTCACCAAATCATAGCAACTGACTTTAAAATTTGTTTAACAGTTAACATTTAATCAATACTACTATGGACAGCATTTTACTTTTGTCCCTCTATCTTTATTTCTTTAAAAAAGGTTCACAAATTATAATAAGATAAAAGGATATAAATGAATTCAGGACTCTAGATGTAAGTTTTCCCCCTCTATTTTTAATAAATATAAGTCTAGGATTTCCTGGACTATAGAGAAAGAATTTTCTTTTTATGCTTTCTCCTTGGAGTTTATCACCCGAAGCATCCAGAGTCAGAAATGCCACTGAGCATTGGCTGCTTCTGGCTTCGGCTGCATACTCCAAACATCTAGGGAGTGCTACAGTGCTTTGATGCTTGGCACTCAGCCTGCAGACACTGTGATTTAATTGGGATGGGTGCAACCTGAACACCAGAATTTTAAAGGGCTCCCCAGGTTGTTCTAATGTGCAGCAAAGTTTGGAAACTCCTGTCATAGTGCATTCAGTCACTGGAAGATTCCCAGACACACTTGCCCAAGAGGTCAAAGGAAGGTCACTGGCAATGCATGGATTTCTTCACTTGTTATTTGGCAGAAAGGGGATTTCTTACAGAGGTGAAACATTCCTGATAGTATTCAATACTATTAATCACCTTGACTCTCAAATAAAATAAATCCAACTAGAAAAATAGGATCAATCCAACCTAATACTCTAATACTCTCCAGCAGTGGATTTGTAAAAGCGTCTTCCCAGGCGACTGCTGGAGTGTTTGTAAAAGAGCCTTCGCTTTTTTGCAAATTGATTTTAGTCTTGGCTGCGGTGTTTGCTTGTTTAAGCATTAATGACTTGATTTGGAAAGAAATAGCTTCCTGTATGGCCTGGATTAAGAAGAGTCATCTTTCCCTCTGCCAGAAATTGTGTACAAATGGCTGCATGTAAACAGCAAATCCTGAGACTTTTTTTTTTTTTTTTTTTTTAACACCCAAACAGGCAAGGTGACACACATGGCTTAAGGGCTAAAAGAAACATGAGAACCGTTATACAGAGTTACAGTTGCAAGTGCTAAATGTCCCTTGGGACTGCAGGGAAAGCTTCCTGTTCTTTGTAGATTGGCCTATTATTGGAATACATTTGCCCACAGTTAATCCTTAAAGTAATTAAATGGGAGGAAGCGATTAAATCACCCAGAAAACAGTGACTGCTGCATCTAGAGACTCAGGCACAGGACGACTTTCATTATTGTTGAGTAGTTAGACTTGAGCAGGAGTTACAGAGTCTTTCTTAAGCTACCTACCTGCTATGTCATGTGTGTGTATGTGTGTGTGTGTGTGTGTGTGTGTGTATGTGTGTTCTGGGGGGTGCAATGTGTTGAGATCTAAAACAAATCTCTGGTATAAACCTGGGAATGTATGTAAAGTCTTAGATTCTTTGGTTGAACTACAGTAGGCATTAAGTTATATAGTGCTAAATTCCTTTAGAAGATGTCTATATTCAAAATATATCTATAAACACACAGATATATGTTCTCCAGTTTCTTGTAAATGGGAAAGTTGTGTAACTAAACTGACCTGCCACGCAGACCGCAGAACCTTAATTTTTGGGGGGTAAATTTTAAGCTAACAGCATCACTTACACTTCTATTGGATTCAAGAAGACTGGTCATTAAATTTATTGATTATCTTTCTGTACTAGGGATTTTGTCTAGGACCTTGTGAATGTGATGGGCGCCCTATCATTGAGGTACATTCTTAGTCTTCCTTTTACTTTCTATCTTGAGATTAGAGTCTCTCTAAATTGCCCAGGCTGACCTTTAAACTTTCCCAATGTGAACTTGTATTTCAACACCCTACACACACACACACACACACACACACACACACACACACACACACACACACACACTTTTTAAAGGATTGTTTCCCAATGTGTAAATTGCTGACCCAAGAGAGTGAACTGCACATAACACATCAACACTACATGCTGAACTGAAGGATGTTCAGGGCTGTATTCTCCAAAGAGAAAACTGTTTCAAAAACAGACAATGGTCTACTTGGTGAGCAGACGAGCCGGCCATTCCAGAGTCCTTGCTGTTCACTAATATTTATTCTTTCCTATTCTGGGCTTCTATACTACCCTCAAAGCATCCTTTCACTTAGACAGGGCTATTTGAATTCATGGTAATAGATATCTAAAGTATTTCATTAGCTATAGCATCACCATCTAAATTCAGAAGTAATTTTCTATATTTGGCCTTCTCTGGCCAAATGCCAGACAAAAGGTAACATAAGGAGAAAGGATGCATTTGGCTCACAGTTCAAGGTGCTCTAGCCATTACAGTGGGGTAGGGAAAACATAGTGGCAGGAATATGAGGCATCTGGTCACATTGCAGCCTCGTTCCAGAAGAACAGAAAAATGAAAGCTTGAGCTTAGACCTATCTGGGCCTTAAAGAATGCCATGGTCTTAAAAAGCTAACAAGTGGCTGATTGGATTTGAAAAAGAAAGACTTAAGCCAGCATTGTATAAAGCTACTAAGATCTTAGTGTTTTCGGTTATAGCAGAAGTTAGGTAGACTTGTGCCTAAATCCAGGGATTCCCTTGCAATGAAGCAGAAGAGAAAGTCACCGTTCAGATACAAGTGCTGTGTTTTTAATCGGGCCATGCTCAAATCTGGGATTGGCACATCATTTTGCCTGGGCTTGGTCAGCTGGCTGTATTCAGGTAGCTGGCTGGCCTCAGCTATGATGTCCAAGTTGACTGGCATCTCCACCCATGCTATTTATTATCCATGGGCAAGCCAGATATGTAAACCAGAGCTTTCAGAACACTGTGTTTTTGGGCCCCTAGAAGGTAAAGAGATACTGTAGAAATTCCCAAGGTGTTGCATGAACGTAGTGCAAATCTTATTTTTGATGCATTTTATTGGCCTGAAGAAATCCAGTCCCAGATTAGGTTCAAAGGAAGGGCAATGGACTCCATTTTTTTTTTTTTTTTTTTAATGAGAAGTTGTTTAAAGAACTTGTAATTGTTTCATTTTCTATAATCCCCTGCAAAAGTTTCTTGTATATACTAAGTTTTTACTACATGGCTGCTGGATCCATACGTGAATGGATAGGAGTCCTGAAAAACAAAGATAAAATGTTGGCACAGCTGCTGTTGGAAATGAAAAAGGGAACCAATCATGGGTAAGTAAAAGAATTGCTGAATGGCACAGACCGTCCAGCTGAACTTGAAATTCATAAGTCTGTGTGAGAGCCAATTTTATCCAACTGCATTTGGTAGCTTGGGAGCAAGCCCACAGAAACAGATGGCTGGGTTGATCTAGGTGAGGGACTGGGGCACTTGAGACTAGCAGTGGTGGGAGGTCACAGCTACCAAGTTTGGTTCGATGTCTCCTCTGCTCTCTGTTCACAGGAGATCTGGCTGCATATACTCCATAGAACAAGTTTAAATCAACAACCCGAAATAGTCTGGTCTACTCTCCCTATATGAAACCTGAACAGTAGACTTCAGATCATCTAGCTGATATTGACTACTATGTGACTTGAGCCTCATGTAAAACACAGGACACACACACACACACACACACACACACACACACAAACACACACACACACAGATGCACAGACACAGACACAGACACACACACACACACACACACACACACACACACACACACATATACACACCCTTGTCTTTCCATGAAAAGCATGCAGAAGACTCTTCAGTTTTTCAGTTCTGTCTTCCTCCCTGTGCAGTTCTCTTATAAACTGCTACAATTTTCTTTTTTTTCTCTCATCCCATCGTACTCTGTGGTCGCTCTAGCCCTTAAGAGGAGCTACTCCATGTATATCTAATTTTGCCCAGCTCTAGCCTGAGGGAATTTCTTTCTTCTCCTGTATCATTAGATCCTTTCTTCCATTCTTCATCACAAAATGTCAAGGAAAGGATGTGGGGAGGGAACTCAGACTTTGTGAAAAGCCTGAGATGTGGGTACAAATGGAATGGGAGGGAGAATGTACTGGAAGATAGCTAAAAGAACAAGGAAGAGCTTGACTTTATAACATTTTATATATTTTTTATCTGTCAGACTAATCTTACCTTCCATTTTTTTTTCTTGATATTTTAGAATTATCTTTACTTCCCTGGTCTTCACTGGCGAACACGAGTTATCCATTTTCTCTTGTCACACAGCTCATAGCCAAGTACTAATCTTACTTCATATCTGCCTTTATTAATCCACATCCCCATGCATGGGAAGTAGCCAGTAGGGGAGAAAGGAAACCAGAGAATCAAGAACCCAATGCTTGGATAAGAGACACAGAAGCAGAAGGGGTCAAGAACTTGGCTAGTAGGTTGACAGTAAAATTTCCTAAGATGATAACTGGGGTCTATGGGAAGCCTCAGTGGACAGAGGCTTCAAAAGAGAAAACAATGGTGAGTTGGTACCATGGAACCAGGTGCTGGGATGAGCAATTGAAAGCTCAGTCAGTACTAAGGAGAATTGTACAGAGGTCATATTAAAGGGTCCTATTATCTTGACCTGTAACAGAATTACTTTATAGTCATTTTGAGATTCCAAATTGAACCTCTCAATGGAACTCTTTAATTCATTCTTTTTTTTTTTTTTTTTTTATTAATTTATTCTTGTTACATCTCAATGTTTATCCCATCCCTTGTATCCTCCCATTCCTCCCCCCCCCTTTTTCCCATTATTCCCCTCCCCTATGACTGTTCCTGAGGGGGATTACGTCCCCCTATATATTCTCATAGGGTATCAAGTCTCTTCTTGGCTACTTGCTGTCCTTCCTCTGAGTGCCACCAGGTCTCCCCCTCCAGGGGACATGGTCAAATGTGAGGCACCAGAGTATGTGAGAAAGTCGTATCACACTCTCCACTCAACTGTGGAGAATATTCTGACCATTGGCTAGATCTGGGAAGGGGTTTAAAGTTTACCTCCTGTATTGTCCTTGGCTGGTGCCTTAGTTTGAGCGGGACCCCTGGGCCCAAATCTGCCTATCATATTGTTCTACTTGTAGATTTCTAGGACCCTCTGGATCCTTTATTTGCTGTTCTCCCATGCGTCTCTCATTTAGAGTCCCAATAGGATGCCTTCCCCTCTGTCCCAGTTTCCTGGTAAGTGAAGGCTTTCGTGGGACATGCCCCTTGGGCTAGTATGCAGATATAAGTGAGTATATACCATTTGATTCTTTCTGCTTCTGGGTTAACTCACTCATTATGATCATTTCTAGCTCAATCCATTTATCCACAAATTTCGGGAATTCCTTGTTTTTAATAGCTGAGTAGTATTCCATAGTGTATATGTACCACAGTTTCTTTATCCACTCTTCTACTGAGGGACACTTAGGCTGTTTCCATGTTCTGGCTATTATGAATAAGGCTGCTATGAACATGGTTGAGCAAATTTTCTTGTTGTGTGCTGGAGCATCTTCTGGGTATATTCCAAGGAGTGGAATAGCTGGGTCTTGAGGAAGCCCTATTCCCATTTTTCTGAGATAGCACCAGATAGATTTCCAAAGTGGCTGTACTAGTTTGCATTCCCACCAGCAATGAAGGAGTGTTCCTCTCTCCCCACATCCTCGCCAGCATGTGGTGTCGCTTGAATTTTTGATCTTAGCCATTCTGATGGGTGTAAGATGGAATCTCAGAGTTGTTTTGATTTGCATTTCCCTGATGACTAAGGAGGTTGAGCATTTCTTTAAGTGTTTCTCAGCCATTGATACTCCTCTGTTGAGAATTCTCTGTTTAGTTCCAAGCCCCATTTCTCAATTGGGTTATTCGGTTTGGTGGTGTTTAATTTCTTGAGTTCTTTATATATTTTGGATATTAGACCTTTGTCAGATGTAGGGTTGGTGAAGATTTTTTCCCAGTCTGTAGGCTGTCGCTTTGTTCTCTTGACAGTGTCTCCTGCCTTACAGAAGCTTCTCAGCCTCATGAGGTCCCATTTATTAATGGTTGACATTAAGGCCTGGGCCGTTGGTGTTCTGTTCAGGAAGTTGTCTCCTGTGCCAATATGTTCCAGGCTCTTTCCCACTTTTTCTTCTAAGTGAGTTAGTGTCTCTGGTTTTATGTTGAGGTCTTTAATCCACTTGGATTTGAGTTTTGTGCAAGGTGACAAATATGGGTCCAGTTTCATTTTTTACACATAGACCTCCAGTTAGACCAGCACCATTTGTTGAAGATGCTATCCTTTTTCCATTGAATGGATTTGGCTTCTTTGTCAAAAATCAAGTGACCATATGTGTGTGGATTCATATCTGGGTCTTCGATTCGATTCCACTGATCAACCAGCCTGTTGCTGTGCCAGTACCATGCTGTTTTAAGTACTATTGCTTTATAGTACAGTTTGAGATCAGGTATGGAGATTCCTCCGGAGTATCTTTTATTGTACAAGATTGTTTAGCTATTCTGGGTTTTTTGTTTTTCCATATGAAGTTCAGAATTGAACTTTCAATGTCTTTAAAAAATTGTGTAGTTATTTTGATAGGGATTGCATTGAATCTATAGATTGCTTTTGGTAGGATGGCCATTTTTACTATGTTAATTCTCCCGATCCATGAGCAAGGAAGATCACGCCATCTTCTCAGGTCATCTTCAATCTCTTTCTTCAGAGTTTTGAAATTTTTTTCATACAAGTCCTTCACTTGCTTAGTTAGGGTAACTCCTAGATATTTTATATTGCTTGTGGCTAATGTGAAGGGTGTGGTTTTCCTAATTTCTTCCTCTGCAAGCTTGTCATTTGTGTATAGGAAGGCTACAGACTTTTTTGAGTTAATTTTGTATCCAGCCAATTTGCTGAAGGTGTTTATCAGCTTTAGGAGTTCTCTGGTGGAGTTTTGAGGGTCACTTATGTACACTATCATATCATCTGCAAAGAGGGATAATTTGACTTCCTCCTTTCCCATTTGGATCCCCTTGATCTCCTTTTGTTGTCTTATTGCTCTGGCTAGAACTTCGAGTACTATATTGAAGAGATATGGAGAGAGTGGGCAGCCTTGCCTTGTTCCGATTTGAGAGGAATTTCCTTGAGTATCTCACCATTTACTTTGATTTTGGCTATTGGCTTGCTGTATATAGCCTTTATTATGTTGAGGAAAGTGCCTTGTATCCCCGATCTCTCTAAAACTTTAAACATGAATGGGTGTTGAATTTTATCAAATGCTTTCTCTGCATCCAAGGAGATAATCATGTGGTTTTTTATTTTCAGTTTGTTTATATGATGGATTACATTGATGGATTTCCGTATATTAAACCATCCCTGCATGCCTGGAATGAAGCCTACTTGGTCATGATGAATGATATCTTTGATGTGCTCCTGTATTCGTTTTGCAAGTATTTTATTTAGTATTTTTGCATCTATGTTCATAAGAGAAATTGGTCTGAAATTCTCTTTCTTTGTTGAGTCTTTGTGAGGTTTAGGTATCAATGAGGACTATGGCCTCATAGAATGAATTTGGTAATTTTCCATCCATTTCTATCTTTTGGAGTAGCTTGAAGAGTATCGGTATTAGCTCGCCCTTAAAGGTCTGGTAGAATTCTGCACTGAAACCATCTGGCCCTGGGCTTTTTTTGGTTGGGAGACCATCGATGATTGCTTCTATTTCTGTCGGGGAAATGGGACTATTTAACTTGTTTATCTGTTCTTCACTCAACTTTGGCAAGTGAACTTGATCAAGAAAATCGTCCATTTCCCTTAGATTTTCAAATTTTGTGGCGTATATGCCTTCAAAGTAGGATCTTATGATTCTTTGAATTTCTTCAGTGTCTGTTGTTATGTCTCCCTTTTCATTTCTGATTTTGTTGATTTCAATACTGTCTCTCTGCCTTTTAGTTAGTTTGGCTAATGGTCTGTCTATCTTGTTGATTTTCTCAAAGAACCAGCTCTTGGTTTTGTTGATTCTTTGGACTGTTTTCTTAGTTTCTAATTTGTTAATTTCAGCCCTGAGTTTGATAATTTCCAGGCGTCTACTCCTCTTGGGTGTTTCTGCTTCTTTTTTTTCTAGGGCTTCCAGTTGTGTTGTTAAGATGCTTATGTGCGATGTTTCCAATTTCTTTTTAAAGGCACTTAGTGCTATGAATTTTCCTCTTAGCACTGCTTTCAATGTATCCCACAAATTTGGGTATGTTGTTTCTTCATTTTCATTGAATTTCAGAAACTCCTTGATTTCTTTCTTTATTTCTTCCCTGACCCAGGTGTCATTTAGCAGAGAGTTGTTTAGTTTCCACAAACGTGTAGGCTTTTTGTTATTTCTGTTGTTGTTGAATTGCAGCCTAAGAGCATGGTGATCTGATAGGATACAAGGTATTATTTCAATCCTCTTGTATCGGTTGAGGCTTGCTTTGTGACCTACGATGTGATCAATTTGGGAAAAGGTTCCATGGGGTGCAGAGAAGAAGGGTATCTTTTCTTGTTTGGGTGAAAGGTCTATAGATATCGTTAGATCCATTTGACCATGGCATTGGTTAATGATGTTATTTCTCGGCTTAGTTTCTGTTATTCAATGACTTATCCTTCAGTGAGAGTGGGGTGTTGAAGTCCTCCCACTATTATTGTGTGGGGATCGATGTTGTGGTTTAAGCTTTTTTAGGAGATCTTTTACATATGTGGTTGCCCTTGTATTGGGAGCATCGATGTTCAGAATTGTGATGTCCATCTTGGTTGACTTTACCTTTGATAAGTATGAAGTGTCCTTCCTCATCCCTTTTGATTAATTTTGGTTGAAAGTCTATTTTGTTCGATACTAAAATGGCTACACCTGCTTGCTTCTTGTGACCATTTGCTTGGAATATTTTTTTCCAACCTTTTACCCTGAGGTAATGCCTTTCATTATGGGTGAGATGTGTTTCTTGGATGCAGAAGATGTTGGGTCTTGTTTATGTACCCATTCGGTTAGTCTGTGTCTTTTTATTGGAGAATTGAGGCCATTGATGTTGAGAGATATTAATGACCAGTGACTGTTAAGAGTCTTAATTTTGATGTTGTTTCCAGTCGAGCGTTTGTGTAGTTGTGTTTTTGCCATGGGAATAGTTTATCTATTTCCTGGGTAGTTTTGGTTGTAGCTTGACCCTTTGGGATGGAGTTTTTCCTTCTAGTACCTTCTGTAAAGCTGGGTTTGTGATAGGTACTGTTGAATTTGTTTTTGGTCATGGAATATTTTGTTTTCTCCATCAATGGTTATTGATAATTTTGCTGGGTAAAGTTAGTCTGGCCTGGCATCTGTGTTCTCTTAGGGTTTGCAGGATCTCTGTCCAGGACCTCTGGCTTTTATGGTCTCTGCTGAGAAGTCAGGTGTAATTCTGATAGGTTTACATTAAATGTTATTTGGCCTTTTCCCTTGCAGCTTTTAATATTTTTTTCTTTGTTCTGCATGTTTTGTGTTTGATTATTATGTGGCGGGCAGTTTTTTCTTTCTGGTCCATTCTATTTGGTGTTCTGTAGGCCTCTTGTATGTTTATAGGCATCTCTTTCTTTAGATTGGGGAAATTTTCTTCTATGATTTTGTTGAGAATAGTTTCTGGGCCCTGGAGTCTGATGTCTTCTCTTTCTTCAATGCCTATTATCCGCAAATTTCTTCTTTTCATGGTGTCCTTAATTTCTTGGATGTTTGTGTCAGGAGGTTTCCAGATTTGGCATTTTCTTTAATGGTTGATTCAATATCTGTGATTGTATCTTCTAGCCCTTGAGATTCGTTCTTCCATCTCTTGGATTCTGTTAGAAAAGCTCACCTCTGTGTTGCTTCGCCTTCTTCTCTGAGGTCTCACGTTCTAGTTTTTTCTTCTGTCTGTGTGTTATCATTGAATCCATTCATTTTCAGATCTTGAAACCGATTTTTTGATTTTCTTTCATCTGATTTTTTGTATATTCCTGAGTTTCTTCCATTGCCTCTTTTATAGGTCTTCAGAGCTTGAACCGTTTTAGCTATTTCTTTCATTGTGTGTTTGCATTTTCCTGCAATTTTTCCAGTTCCACTCTATGTGCTTCTTTTATGTCTCTCACCTGTTTGTCTGCGTCTTCCTGCATTTGATTACGAATTTTATTTGTTTCCTCCATTATCATCCTCATTACTAAGGATTTGAGGTCATTTTCTTGTATTTTCCGTTGTATTTGAGTTCTCTGGGTGGTTTTCTTTGGGATAGCTGGAAACTGGAGACGCCATGTTGTTTTGGGGTTTTTTGCGTATGCTTTTTCGTTGTCCTTTAGACATCTTGCCGTCTTTGTTTTTGTTGGGTAGCTTCCAGAGTTGAATGGAGGGTGTCCTGATGATAGATTCACTTGTTTTCTTACGATTTCCCTAGGCTGCGAGCTCAAGCTTCACTGGTGTGGATGTTAGGAGGTTAGCCCCTGTTGTTCTGGTCTCTCACAGCCAGTGATCCTCAGTCCCTCTCTGCTGTGGATCCTGCAATTGTTCTGGGTCTCTGAATGAGCGTTGGGTCAGGCCAAGGTATCCACAGCCTTCTGTGTTCCCTGCCAAGTCCAGCCAGGAGCACTGGGACCGAACCACGGGCAGAACTCAGCTAGATTCTCAGGGCCAGAACGTCTGCCAAGCTCAGCTAGGGATTTGGGCCCAAAATGCACACAGGGCCCAGCCAGAATTTTTGGGCTGGGACTACGCACCAAGCTCCACTAGGGCCTTTTGGCCCAAAGTGCGTGCTGTGGTCAGTTATTGACTCAGGGCCCGAACTGACCACCAATCTCAGCCAGGAATTCTGGATTCAAACTGTACAACTGTGTCCAACCAGAGTCTTAGAGCTGGTGGAACCGAGAGCTCTGTCCAGCCTGTGCCACAGCAGGAGAACTGCGGCTGCTCTGAGTTAGCGCCAGTAGTGGAACAAGTGCTCCACCCGGACTGTGTCACCGCAGGGGAGCTGCCGCTGAGCTGAGGTGGTGCCTAGGATGGAACCGCGCACGTCACCAAGCCTGCGCCACAGCAGGAGAACTGCGGCTGCTCTGAGTTAGCGCCAGTGGTGGGACAAGTGCTCCGCCAGACTGTGTCCCCGCAGGGGAGCTGCCGCTGAGCTGAGGTGGTGCCTAGGATGGAACCGAGCACGTCACCAAGCCTGCGCCACAGCAGGAGAACTGTGGCTGCTCTGAGCTAGCGCCAGTGTTGGAACAAGTGCTCCGCCCGACTGTGTCCCCGCAGGGGAGCTGCCGCTGAGCTGAGGTGGTGCCTAGGATGGAACCGAGCACGTCACCAAGCCTGCGCCACAGCAGGAGAACTGCGGCTGCTCTGAGTTAGCGCCAGTGTGGGACAAGTGCTCCGCCGGACGTGTCCCCGCAGGGGAGCTGCCGCTGAGCTGAGGTGGTGCCTAGGATGGAACCGAGCACGTCACCAAGCCTGCGCCACAGCAGGAGACTGCGGCTGCTCTGAGTTAGCGCCAGTGGTGGGACAAGTGCTCCGCCCAGACTGTGTCCCCGCAGGGGAGCTGCCGCTGAGCTGAGGTGGTGCCTAGGATGGAACCGAGCACGTCACCAAGCCTGCGCCACAGCAGGAGAACTGCGGCTGCTCTGAGTTAGCGCCTGTGGTGAAACCAAGTGCTCCGCCCAGACTGTGTACCGCAGGGGAGCTGCCGCTGAGCTGAGGTAGTGCCCTAGTGTGGAGCAGCGTGCTCAACTACGCCTGCGCCACAGCAGGGGAGCTATGGCCACGCTGAGTTAGTGCCTCAGGCAGAATTGTTTGCTGGGCCGGGCCAATACCCGGACTCTGGGGCCGAACTGTCCGCCGAGTCCAATCTGGGTCCAAAGGCTCCACGCGACCCAAATCCTGCCCCGAGTCCCCTCTCCCGCAGCAATTCCCACCAGCCACCACACCAATCGCCTCCACCGGAAGGCTATGAGCTGCAAACCTCAGCCGCCGCTGCTGGTGCCACTGGTGCTGCCGCCTCTGCCGCTGCCGCTCCGATCAGAGAAAAACCACGCTCCTCCCGTGTGCAGGGGCACGCAGGTCCTCCGCACCCTGGTCCCTCCGAACCGTGGAGCACTCCCGCTGCCGTGATGTTCGGACCTCGGTGTTCCTGGCTCAGAAATCTGTGCAATTCCCTGAATTGTTCACTGGAGCCTCCAAACGCGGTCCACACTGCTCGCCGCCATCTTGGATCCCCCTTTAATTCATTCTTTAATCAACTAATGACTGATGAGGAACAAAATTAGATACTGATATGTAAAGATGCATTAAACAAGATTCATGCCATTAAACATGGTCCTTCAAAGGCAAAAGCATAAAGTTAATTGGAATTAAATCAAAAGTCATAGACAGTGGTAAGCCAAGGTTCTGTGGAGTGCAGAGTTGGAGCTAGGGTTGGAGCAAGAACTGGGGCCAAATGGGAAGAAAAAGGAAGAAAAAGGAAGGCAGTGGGTGGCCAAATAAGAACAAGATACTATGACACAAATGTATGAAAATGTCATAGCGAAATAAGTTATTTTGAATACTTTAAAAACAGCACAAGAAAAAAGGTCAAAGAAGACAAGGAAGGAGAGATGTAAATGTGCCTTAAAATAACAGCTACACAGGTATCAAAGTGTGTGTGTGTGTGTGTGTGTGTGTGTGTGTGTGTGTGTGTGTGTGTGTGTGTGAAGCAGAGCCAAATGCATGCTCACTTTCTGGCAAGTGAGCCTGTGTAAACTTCACTGCTTCCTAAGCTAACCCTCTCTGCAGCCAGAAGGACACTTGTGCAATTGCTTCTATTTGCTCACAGGAAAGCTTGGAGGGAACCAGCATCAACACAGCTCTCTTTGGACCCTTGAAAGTAGCCTTTCCACCCTATTTATTTGAAAGGATCCTGTGTCTTAAATGTCAGGACAGGCTAGTTGGAGAGTTGTTTTATTATTGTGCAAGCTGTTTTTAAAAAAATGTCTCACAAGAAATGATTGGCCCAGCCCTCTATTTTAGTGCTAACCACATGTGGAGACAGCATTGTGTAGTAGGCATTTGGGTGAGAACATGCAGTGTGCAAGGGGAGGCTTGGCTGGTCATGATGTTCTGGTCAACGTGCATTGTTAG
Source organism: Acomys russatus (assembly GCF_903995435.1). NCBI lineage: Eukaryota > Metazoa > Chordata > Mammalia > Rodentia > Muridae > Acomys > Acomys russatus. Next base: position 21,141,107 of record NC_067167.1, on the reverse strand, counting down.
GAACACAATTTATGCGGCTTCCACCTATATTACTGAGACGGCAAGGTCTCCCCTATTGAAGCTTGCAGAATACATTGGGTTGCTTGCAGTTGTCAGCTCTGCTTGTGCTTAGTTATTTACGCCTCTTAAAAGTAGAGATGAGGAGAGGGCCAGCCTTTTATATGGCATCCATGGTCATCCTAGACAACAGTTGCGTAGTTTCAGCAAGTGGCCACCAGCATTTGGGGGACATGAGGATTAAGTTTGTGAGTAGCAAGCATCTAAAAAGAGTGAAATAAAGAAATGGGTTAGAATTTGATTATGAATGTGTTCTTCAGTTTATAATTTCATTTTTAAAGATTAAAAAGATGCATAATGCTCAACTCTGGAAAGAAAGTATTTTTTCCATGGTTTTGGCTATGTTGCTGCAGATAGAAAGACAGGGACTCTTCTGGAAAGCCCAGGCACTGATGTGCTAAAGAAGGAGTTCTACCCACCAGGAGCTGATGCGCCAATCATTTTCACACTCACCTGAGCACCCATGAAAGCTACATCTTCATGGAACTTCTATAATAGTCTTTAGGAAGGAAAGCACAACTGTATGATGATTTTATACGTTTCATTGGCCAATTTAGTTCCTAGTCCAATCGATGCTCACTGAGAACCTACACTTTTCTGTCCCAGGTCCTGGGCAGATCAATAAATGAGAAGGATAAAACGTATGGTCTCATTAAAATCTGAGTCCAAGGGCACAGCCTGGGAGAACATTACAAGAACAGACTGCGATTATGAACATACACTGCGAAGGGTAAATACAGTATTTTAAGAGCCCCTGTGGCAGAAAAGAAGGAAAGTAAAATGGGGTGAATATTAAGAGTATTCAAGAAAAGACCACTGTCTGTGCAATGGACATGGGATAGAAATGACTTCAGCTCTTTGGGAGAATTCAGTAAAAGTGTATGCGGTTCTGGGAACCAGAGAACAGGAGGTAGCGGGCCTCATACATGATGGGCACTACAACTTAGTCAATAGTAGAATAGTTGCAATTCGTTTTTTTAAAAATAATTTATTCAGATTACATTTCACTTGTATCTTCCCATTTCCTTCCTTCCTCCCTCTTTCACCCTATTCCCTTTCCCAAAACCTCTGACAGAAGGGACCTCCTCCCCCACCATATGACCACAGCCTATCAGGTCTCATCCAGATAACCTGCTTCCCTCTCCCCTGAAGGGATTTCTGGCTAGGTTTACTGTATGCATTGTACTTGGTGGGTGCAGCAGTTTGGGCAGGCCGCCCTGTTGGGACAGCATCTATGGAACACTGAAGTTGACCTTTCTCGAGATATTTACTTATAACTTGATTATATCAGCAGCTAGGGCCACAAGTACAGGTTTCTCATGTTGTGAGTCTTAATCACAGTAATAGAGACAACTTGGGTTGCTTAGTTTAAATATTCATTTCATGTCACTGACTTTTATTATATTTATCTATTGATAAATTCATACACATGAATAATACGTTATGAATTATTTTCATTCCAATAGTAAATTTATGACTGAACAGGAAAACATTAAGGGAAGACCAAACAGTATTAGCTGCTAGCTTTGTACGTCTTCAAGAAGTCGTACACCACGAACAAGTTCTGGAATTGTTGTTTTTTAACGTGTCTGTGATATTAGTCAGCTGTCACCACAGCAATGCTGCATTTGTAATGTCATAACTTCCTAAGAAGAATGACGTCAAGGAACGTGGGGTAGAATTTCATTTATTGTCTGTAGCAGACAGTGAAGAAGATAATCTTAATGCAACAGGAGGAAACACATTTTCCTTGCTTCAGTTCTATGATGGGTGAACAGTTTTAAGAAACACACGTGCTGGGTTTAGGTATCTGCCGTGGAGGTGTTAGAAGTGGCATTTTTCTCTCTGGCCCAATGTTGAATATAAAAAAATGTAATTAGATACATTTTTGATGAAAGAGGTAAAAAAAAAAAAAAAAGATGACCTCTGGCTGGGAGGTAAGTCAGGTGAATTCAAAACACCTTGGCACGTCGTTACAAAAAGCAGAAATAGGGAGCGCAGGCATTTCACGTCTAAAGAAGGAAGAACGCCTAAAGGCCAAGGATGATACCTGAAGACCCAACTCACTCCAACACAGCATTGTATGCATGGGGCCTCCGCTGGAGTGTGGTTGCTATACTAAGCGACCCTCCATTGAAGAAAACCAGTTTTACCTATCCCAGCAGATACCAGTTGCAAATAGATTTTTCTTGGTTAAGAATTTTCCCTTTTTCAGCTCTGAGATTTTGTATGCTCTGAACCTCTACATGTCTTCTGCATGCTGATTCCATAGGTGTGTCAGTCCTATTGTGTCTGGAAGACACTGTTTCCTGGAAGCCATTCGTATACTCTCTTTATCTTCTCTCGCTCATGGATCCCCGAGCCTTGGGGGAGCCCCTTTGGGACTGAGTGTTCCAAAGTCCCCTTCTCTCTGAACATTTTTCAGTTGTGAGTCTCTTTATTAATTTCCACAGCTTCTCTAGTGAGAGCTGAGAGAGGGTCTGATCTATAGATAGTGATATACAGTCGATGTCAGATTATTTCCATGTTCTTTTAGTAGGCTACGAGCATAGACTTTCCCCTAGGGCCATGACCTATCTGGTCTCAGGTTCTCGGCCAGTTTAGTAGTGTGAAGTGTAGGTTCCATCCCATGGAGATGAATGCTATCGTAATATCAAAAGCTCATCGTTCAAATTACGACTACTTCCCTGTGCATACGGTAAATTACGGGAATAGATCCCCTTTTCTGCTTAGTAGCTTGTGAAGTTGGCTTATCATGTCAGAAGGAGTAGCAGCATTTGGAGAATTCTTATTGTGAAGCTTTCGGGCCACCTAATCTCTCCTCCCTCTCACAACAAGAACATCTCAACAAAACAATCCGGTTTTTGTTGTTGTTGTTTTGGTTTTGTTGTTATTTATTTATTTATTTTGCTCAGATGACCCAGGTAACTACCCACTTTAGCGAGAGCTGCTTAGATATTTCAGCAATAAATGGCTTATTTCCACGCGTCACCTGGATGTTTCCCTTAGTCGGCTGGCCCACGTGGCCGGGAGAGCCCCACGTGTGAGATGCAAGTGTCAGTGAGGACTTCGCGGCTTCACCGAATAATGCAAGCCCAGCTCTTACCTCCTGGATGCCCAGGGAAGCACAAGGCAGACTTCCGTCAGCCTCTGGTACCCCTTCTGTCTGTTAGATGGATTACCCACGTCACATGACAAGAAAGCCTCCTTCTGTCTTTCCAGGTGATGTCCTATCGCATGTGGCTGTAACTGTGTGGCTTTGAAGGGACAATATTTCAGCAAGGATTTCTTAGATATTGGACGAGTACTAGAGGATATAAAAGAAAATAAAGACAATATTTCTTCCTCAAGATGCAGGTGCTTATGGCTTGGTTTATATAAACCCTTCCAGAGCGCTTGGAGGTTTTGCTGTTGACCTATTTGCAAGTGTAATCAGAGTTGGAGAAGGGACAAAATTGTCTGAGAGATCCACAGGCAGGTGAAACGTATAGGTGGATTGCCTTTTGTTTCCTCACAAATACAGAGTTAAATTTCATGAAGTCTAGTATTTTAGAAAAGTACTCCCAGTAAAATTAAGTTGTATGTGTTTGTCTCATTTAGAGGACAATGTAGAATTTGTGGTTCTATACTGGAAAGACACAGATAGTGCTGCTTATAAAACAGACACATTTAGAAAAATAGTTATTTTGCTTTCTTAACTGAACGTGTATATATACATAAACACACATGTATAAACACATAGACATCAATGTGTGTGTCTATGTGTGTGTGTGTGGAGAGAGAGAGAGAGAGAGAGAGAGAGAGAGAGAGAGAGAGAGAGACAGACAGACAGAGAGAGAGAGAGAGAGAGAGAGAGAGAGAGAGAGAGTGAGAGAGAGGAGAAAGAGAGGAAAAAGAAAAAGAGAGACAGAGAGTCTGAGGGCCAGAGCCAGTGAAATAGATAGAGAAAGAGAGAGAGAGTATTGGAGCGCCTGCATATGTGTGTGCACACTGTGTATGTGCCTGGTGTCCACAGAGGCCAGAAGAGGGCGTCAGATCACCTGGGCCTGGAATTATAGGTGGTGGTGGACCACTTGCTGTTTCTGCTCAGAACTCAACTCAGATCTTCTGCGAGATCTAACTGCGGGGCTGTGTATCCCTAGCATCCCTGGGTGAATTTTTAGGACACTTTTGAGAATGCAAAATAAATACAAAACACATAGAGAGAGAGAGAGAAAGAAAAAACCCAACTTCATTGGATGTTGAATATTTACAAACTTAAAACCTTACATGATCTTTTTTTTCTTGAGGTCTATATGTGCAAAAAGTCTTCTCGCTTCAGTTTTAAACTCCAGTTGCTACAACTTAATGCCATAAAATAACAAAGCAAGTTTTTCTCCTTTTTTTTTTTTTTTTTTTTTTCTTCTCCTCCTCAACTATAAAATGACAGGATTTTAAGATTTAGTAATAGGACTAAGGGCTTTTTTTTTTTTCTTTTTTTGATAGAGATGTGAAGTATGCCCTTGATTAAGAGATTGCTGTTTCTATGCTTGCACAGTTAAAATTCTCCAGGATAAAACTTTCAGACTCGCTATAAATGTCGTGAACATGACTTTGAAGGTCAGGCTGGTGAAGCACCAAAAATTTCTGACAGCTTGGAAAGGGGGTATTTACATCTGGCTCCTGGCACTCTGGTCCCTGCTACGGTGTAGTCAGGTTGGATAAGTGGAGCCCTGTGAACTGAACTCGATTGAGCTTGGCATTTGACCCCTGAGGCCTTTATGTCTCTTTTTATCCTTTCTTTTCTCCTGCCTCCCACTATGTGAGCGGAGCAACCATAAAACTCCGCCGGCTTCCTGCAGGAATACTTGGCCTGGTTTCGCTGTAATACCTGTTTATACATGAATCAACCTAAAATTAACTTCAGCGGCAGCAGGATCATCCTACCCTGTGAAGTCAAGTATGAAATGCTCCAGAACATGTGACGAGCCAGATTTCTCGGTAGATGAGTTGTTCTATTTAGTTGAGTTCCTGGCTATTTAAGGGTAAATTCTATTAATACTTTTTTACTTTAATCTTCGTTACTGAAAAGTCTAGGTTCTTTCACGTCCCTGGATGCTTATTACAGGCTACTTGATTGTTATTAATATTGTGATGTCCGAAGATCATCATTCCAAATGTCTAAAATCTAATAAACTTGTTGATGAGCACTAGGCTTCAGACACATGGGATGGGGTGACATTGGCAAATGGTGGCTTAACTAGGATGAATCTACACAAAAATTTTATTAAAACCGCCCTCAAAGCTTTTAGTAATACACCCTATTTTATATAAACCAAATTTTAATTGCAAATCATAAAGACTCCATGCAATTTTGTGCTAAGCCACCTCTTCAAAGGAGCAGGGTATACTTCCTTCTGTTCCCAATCTCATTTTAACAAAATAAAAATATGTGAAAACTAAGTTAAAGAATGTGGAAGATAATCATAAAATAGTCTCCCTTCTTTACATAGAGCATGTGGAATACTTCCTCTGCCACCATGTTTAAAAACCATGTCTTCTTGGGCACAGGCAGAAAACTCAGAAATCTAAAGACTCGGTTGTCTTCTTGTTGAGAACCTGTAGTTTTATACTGAAAGAAGCACTAAAATGAATATCACGGATGAAAAAATGTTTTTCAGCCACCGGAAAGGGGAACAAAAGTGGATGCAGAATACTCTGAAGACATTATTTAAATATATTGAAAATGTATAATATGTTATGTATTTTATATATTTTCTGAGAAATCTGGCACTTTCTCAAAAAATTGGGAATACTTCTACCTCAAGACCCAGCTATACCACTCCACGCCATATACCCAAAAGATGCTCCACCATACCACAAGAACATTTGCTCAACTATGTTCATAGCAGCTTTACCCATAATAGCCAGAAACTGGAAACAATATAGATGTCCCTCAACCAAAGAATGGATAAAGAAACTGTGGTATGTTCACGCAATGAAATACTACTCATCTATTAAAAACAAGGAAATCATGAAAATTTCAGGCAAATGAATGGAACTAGCAAAGGTCACCCTGAGTGTTGAGGGAAATGAAGGGTGCATCAAATGTAGGGAGAGTCGGGAGGGGAGGTGAGAAGGCTTGGAGAGAAAAGGCTTAGAGAGGGAGGCACCATCTCTGAGACAAGCTGGAGACCTTCAACAGAGTAGGATATGGAGATAACTCTAGCTGAACTTCCTAGGAGCAGGGGACATGGAGACTGAGTAAGCTACCTTCCAGCCAGGCAGGACTTATAGTGGAGGGAGGGGAACACCATCTCACCTACAAAACCATCGACTCAAAATTTATTCTGCCTACAAGATGTGCAGAGACAAAGATAGAGCAGAGACTAAAGGAATGACCAACCAATGCTTGGCCCAACCAATGCTTGGCCCAACCTGAGAACCAACCCATGGGAGAGAGACAACCCCTGACACCATTAATGATACTCTAATATGTTTACGGATAGGAGGAGCCTAGTGCAAGCCTCCTCTGACAGGCTCCACACAGCAGGGAATCCAGTCCTGAGGAAACTCACAGCCAAACGTTAGGTGGAGCTTTGGGAGTCCTGTGGAAGAATAAGGGGAGAAATAGAAGGACCCGGAGGGGACAAGAACTCCATAAGAAGACCAACAGAGTCAACTAAGCTGGGCCCATGGGGGCTTACAGAGACTGAAGCACTAACCAAACAGCATGCATGGACGGGACCTAGGCTCCCTACACATATGTGACCAATGAGCAGCTTGATCTTCATCTGAGTCTCCTAGTAAGTAGAGTAGGTACTGTCTGTGACATGAACTCTGTTGCTTTTCTCTGCTTTTCAACCACTTCCTCCTAGTGGGGCTGCCTTGCCTGGCCTTAGTGAATTACAATGAGTTCAGACCTGATGCAATTTGATGTGCCTGAGTGAGTTGGTAGGAGGAGGGGGCAGAGGGCAGAATAAGGGGAAAAGGTGGGAGGCTGGGACCAGGAGAAGAGGAGGGAGGTGCTATGATTGGGAAGTAAAGTGAATAAATAAATAAAATTATATAAAATAAATATGTATAAGTACATCATATTAATATAATATTTACAAACAGTATATATCTTATAAATATATTATGCTTTATATGTAAACATCATGTTTATATATTATATAATATATCCTATATTTTATATAATATATAGTGCACATATTCAAGACAAGGCTTTTGAAACTTGTAAAAGATTTTTTAAAATGCCTTTTAGTAAAGCCCTCTTAAAAGTGTCTGCTGTGTGTGAATATTGAAAAAATACGATTTTTAAAATTAAGATGCTTCCTACGCATCGCCCAACGTTTGGCTGAGAGTCTCAGCATCTGTTTCGAGGCGCTTCTGGGTGGAGCGCCTCAGAGGACAACGCTGCTTGACTCTTGTTTGCAGGCATAGCCGAGTGTCGTTAACAGTGCCAGCGGCTGGGTCTCTTCCATGGGGATGGCTCTTGGATTGGGCCGGACATTGCTTGGACGGCCCCTCAACCTCTCCTCTCTCTTTATGCCTGCACATCCTGTAGGCAGAGTGAATTTTGAGTCGAAGGTTTTGTGTGTGGATTGGAGTTCCCTCCCTCTACTGGGAGAGTTGTCTAGTTAGAGGGTGTCCTCGTCTGTCTCCATGGCCCGTACTGCTAGGAGTCTCTGCTAGAGTCCCTCTCATATCCTCCCAGGAGCCTACCCTGACTTAGGTCTCTAGCTTTTAACACAGATACCATGCCCCATCCCAACATACACTGTTCCTCTTTTCTCTACATGCCTTCTGTCCTCCTTCTGCTCTTTGCACATCTGATCTTCCCCTCACATCTCTGTGTTTCTTCTCTTATCTTCATTCCTCTCTTCAACCACTACCGCTGTCTATTCTATTTCCCTTTCTGAGTGAGATTTAAGTATCTTTCTTCCCTTGGTCCCCCCTTCTTACTTATCTTCTTTGGGTCTGTGCATTGTAGCAGGTCTATCCTGTACTATATGACTAAAATCCATTTATAAGTGAGTTCATGCCACGTGTGTCTTTCTGGGTCTAGGTTACCTCACTCAGGATGATCTTTTCTAGTTCCATTCATTTGCCTGCAAACTTCATGTTTTCTTTGTTTTTAATAGCTGAGTAGTATTCCATTGTGTAAATATACCGAATTTTCTTTATCCATTCTTCAACTGAGGGACATTTAGGTTGCTTCCAGGTTCTGGCTATTACAAATAAGGCTGCTATGAACATAGTTGAACAAGTGTCCTTGTCATATGGTGGAACATCTTTCCGTATACACCCAGGAGTGGTATAGCTGGGTTTTGAGGTGGATCTGTTCCTCATTTTCTGAGAAAGCCCTAGATAGCTATCCAAAGTGGTTGTACAAGTTTGCTCTCCCACCAGCAATGGAGGAGTGTTCCCCTTTCTCTACAACCTTGCCAACATGTGCTGTCACTTGAGATTTTGATCTTAGCCATTCTGACAGGTGTAAGATGGACTCTCAGAGTCATTTTGATTTGCATTTCCCTGAAGGGAGCCTTGTGGGAAATTGAGGGGAAGGAGAAAAGAACCTGGAGGTGACAGGAGCTTCACAAAAAGATCAACAGAGCCAACTAACCAGGGCCCAGAGGGGCCTGCTGAGACTGAAGCACCAACCAGGACCATGCATACACGGGACCTAGGCTCCCTACAAAGATGTAGCAGAGAGACAACTCAGGTTTCATGTGAGCCCACTAGTAAGGGTATCAGGGGGCTTTCTCTGACGTGGACTCGCTTGCCAGCATTTCTGTTACTTCTTCCTAGTGGGACTGCCTTGCCAGGCCACAGTGGAAGAGTATAAGCTCAGTTCTGATAGGATTTGAGTGGATGTTAAGAAAGGCTCCCTTTCTGAGGAGCAGGGGAAGGGGATATGGGATGGAGAGAGGGTGGCACTGGGAGATAAGGATGGAATGGGGCTACCACCAGGATGTAAAATAAGTTAAATAACTAAGATGCTTATTTGTTTCTCTTATGATAGAGTTATTCCATTAGTCTGTTAATTATAGGATCTGACATATTTAACTGTTAGATTTCTACCTGTGTGTGTGTGTGTGTGTGTGTGTGTGTATGTGTGTGTGTGTGTGTGTGTGTGTGTGTGTGTGTGTGTGTGTGTGAGCACCTGTTTGTACACAGTGGCCAGAGGAAAACCCCGGGTGTCTTGTTCTATCACAATCTGCTTCATTCCCTTGAGGCAGGGTCTCTCACTCAATCAGGAGATAGGCTGACGACCAGTGAATCCCAGCGGTCTTTCCATCTTCACACTACACAGTGTTCTTACATTTCCCAAGCCACTGAATCCTCTTTTTAAAGACAATGAGGACGGTTTGAAGCTGCTTTGATTCAATACATTCTGTTACCCAAGTCAAGCGCAGATTAGTAGCATCAGGTTCACAGGAAGATGCATAACTAGAAAAATAATGAGAACCAGTGTCAGGGGGGATGTCAGAGCAGTGACTTTGGAGACAGACAGACGGAAGGTTGCAAATTATTTCTCCTATTTTCTCACTCTGTGACCTTGGGTCATTGTGTCTGGTGAGTTTCATTTTGCTTCTAATGTGATATGTGCTAAGGGTGGATGTGTGGCTAAATTATATCTGTGTAGTTCTCTGTACATTTATAAGTTGGCACAGTGTACTTGATATTTCATTTTATTCCACAGATTATAATTGCAGAAATGACAACCAAGTTTTCCAAAGATAGTGATTTTCCCAATGTAGATTAGCAACTTGTGACATTTACTTATTTAGTTGTTGATTCGCTGATTGGTGAGATCACTGTAGCACTCATGATAGACAGATGTAAGCCTTAACTGACATCCTTCTTCCATTCCAAGGCTGTTTCATGACATTTGCAATGAAAACTTCTCTGGGGCCAGGGAGGGAAAAGAGAGGGATAAATTTAGAACGTTAGGATGCTTCTGAATTTCATTAGAGATAAGAAGTAAAGAATGATCTCATTCATGGTATGGCAACATGAGAATGAATCAGAATAGTTATTTGATGAGAAAGTAGAATTCACATAGAAAGCTCTGAGATGACAAGACACGCAGTCAAGAAAAAATGTGAATAGAAAATGATGAAGTGTTTTTGGTCAGTGATATTCAGGAAGCTTTGAATATGAATATTTTCCATCCAGGAAGAAGTCGCAATCATTTGCTGGATGGGCCCATGAGCTCAATCAGATGTGTGCATGTGGGCAGATCGGATACATGGTGGCTAAGCCTGCAAGTTGATAGGTTTCACATTAAAATTAGAACACAGACTTGTTCTTTCAGTGATGTGTAATGATTCATCTTGAATGTGGACAGCACGTTTCCATGGACTGGGGGTCCTAAACTGAATAGAAAGGAGGAAGTGAGTTGAGCATGAAATTTTATTGCTCTCTGCTCTGAATACAGAAGCAATATGATTCACTGATTTATACTTATGATGGCATGCCTTTCCTGACATGCAGGACTCTGCTTCTAAATCTATGAATAAGAAACCTTTCTTTCCTTGTAAGTTACTTTTGTCAGATTTTTTTTTTTTCGCAGCAGTAAAGAAAGTAACTGATGCGAGATATATCGTGTCTTGGATAAAATGTCCCTACAGGTTACTGTGTTGACTTCACATCTAGATGGCTCCTCTAGGTCATGAGAATACTTCTTTCATCAATGGACCAATCCATGTCTCCGAAGGGAATGTCTTCTTTCTCTCTGTCCATCTCTCCTTCCTCCTTTCCTTTCCTCTCCTGCCTGCCATGAACTAAGCTGCTTTGCAACACTCTATGTGTCTCACCTGGGGCCCAAAGCAATGGAGTCTGTGAGCTAAAATATGTGAGGCCACGAACCTAACTTAACCTTACTTGTTTTAAGTCATTTTTTCAGATATTTGGTAAGGACAGAGAGCTGTCTAACATATTGTGATAGTTAACAGTATAAATTTGACAGGCTATAGAATCACTTAGAAAATAAACCTCTGAACCTGTCTAAGAAAGGTTTTCTACAATTGGGCTACTAAGATGGAAAGAGCCTCCTAAAATATCAGTGACACCCTTTCATGGCCTGGGTTCCCAGATTGAATAAAAGAGAAGCAGATCTGCTGAACACCAGCAGTTATTGATTTTGTTGAACGCAATGTGACCAGTTGCTTTCTTCTCCTGCTACCAGGCCTTCTATACCCCGATAGACTGTACCTGAAACTCTGGACCTAAATCAAACCATCTTTCCTGCTGTCCTCTCCTGCTCCCTCGTTCTCTCCCTGTCTCCTCCTCCCTTTGTTTCTGCTTTCCTTCTCCCTCCTTTCTCCGTCCTTCCTTCCTTTTCTCCTTTTCCATTCTTGAATTGCTTTGTAACCTATTTGCTCAAAGCAACGAGAATATATACACAGTAAAGAAACATTTACAGAAATAATTCAAGAACCATTTCCAAAGCCACCAGCTAAACACACATCATTAAAGCATCATGTCTGATGGAGCTTGTCATTAATCTTGGGAGGAAAGAGCCTTTTGCCCATTGTTCAGTCCTGTGCTAGCACAAGTAATTGACATTTGTGGGCTGTGTTTCAAGCCATTTATAAATGACCAAGTGTTGTCACTTACACATAAGTCAATGCTTTGAGAGACACCATTTCTACTCTATTGACTATTTTCTTCTCTCCTTTATTGTACCAAAAGCAGTTGTAGGAATGAACATCCATGGGTGAACCAGTTAAGGTCCTGTGTCCAATACAACCTCATATTCCCTGTTTCTGTCACCAGCTTATTAAATGGGTGGGGTATTGTTATTTAGGTTTTTTTTTTCCTGCATACTTTTCATCCTCAACCTTGTTTATCTAGGAAGATAATCAACACAGACTAGTTGTTCAATTGCAGATTTTCATATTTGAAAAATTCTGCTTGAGTTGTCTTTGTGGGTAGTGGCATGAACAGGAGTGTCCTTTCAATGGTCTTAATCTGTAAATTTGGATGTCCATCACTATTATTAGAGTTGTCAGAAACACGGGTTCTTGCAAGTACTTCATATTGGAGTACCAATGATTGCTGAGATGAGCCATGAACAGTTCTATTGACCAAAAGTTTCTGAAATTCTTCCATAACTAACACATTAAATCTCAATAAGAGTTCTAGGTTTCTCTGCTTCCCTTCGGCCATTGCATGTAGAGTAACCATTGTCTTCTGGTGAGGAGGTGCCCACATGTGGACAAAGGGGGGATGGACGGGTTGTTGTTAAAGGTTTTTCTGATATCAGTTTTGCTGAAGAGCCAGTATGAATCCATGCAGTGATTAGGATGAGCTCTTAAAGGTAACATGTAAAACCAACCGCGTGAGTGGGGCTGTCTCTGACTCTTTTGCCTGTTCTCTGGACCCTCTTCATCCTATAGTGTTGCCTCGTCCAGCCTTGATATGAGGATTTGTACCTAGGCTCATTGCATCTTGCAACGCTATGTTTGGCTGATATCCCTGGGAGGCGTGCTCTTTTCTGAAGGGAAACAGAAGAGCAGTGAATCTGAAGGAGAGTGGTGATGGCGTGCTGGAAGAATGGAGGGAGAGAGGTTGTGGTCAGAATGTATTGTATGAGAGAAGAAAGGGAAAAGAAAAGAAACCTTTACCACATACGAATTGGTATAGTTTTATTATATTGCAAGATGGCTATGAGTCTGATCTTAAATGTTCTTCCAGGATATATGTATTAGAGGACAGTACCCAGGGAAGTGCTATTAGGCGAGGAAGCACATAGGAAGTGGAATTTACTGGTGGGCCTTTAGGTCACTGAGGCTATGCTTTGAAAGGGGACAGTAGGACTGTAGACTTGTCCTATCCATCTCTGTTGTTACTTTCTTTTTATGAGGTTAAAGAATTTCCTGCTGAGATGTGGCCTTGCCGCAATGCACTGTCTTCCTACAAACCCCAAATGAATGGCCTTTATTGATCATGTCGTGGGGCGTGCCAAGTTGTGAACCCAAACTAACTATTCTCTTTATGTGTTGATTATTGCAAGAATTTGTTACAGTATGAGAAATCCGGTTAACATAATGATGATGGTTAAGATAAGAAAATATATTGGTGGGATTTCCGTAGAGATGTTTGGGGCATTGGGTAGAAATGCCAATTTCTCAGACCATTTCCTTCTGTGGTTGCCAGTTCACTTTGAGACTAGACTTCTTAGCACAGACATTCAAGCCATACCCAGAGGAACTCTAGAGATTTATTTGTCTGCAGCTATTTATTGGATACTTAGTTTTGAACTATATTTCACACATAGAGAAGAAATTGCTTTTCCTTCCTGTTACAACAGAAACTCTCACTCTCTGTTAGATGCAAAAACGTAAGTGTGGAATTTATTTCTCTGGCATTCAATATTTCTTTAAAATATTCAAAAAGCAGATGGGTTCTAGATGTTGAAAAATAAGTTAATTTTTTATTAGTTCTTCCATCACCTGCTATTTTCATTCTCTGGGACCATTTCCCCCTTGTTTGGTTCAGCACTATCATAGCCTTCTCCCTGGAACAGAAATAGGAAGATCCATAACTCATCAGTCTTTTTCCATAACCATGTCGAAACTAGACCACACACACACACACACACTCCCTGAGTTATATAACCATGCATGCTGAATACTTGATTGGCTAGTTCTATTCCTTCGAAATATTCCATTTCGGTTTTCCTAAGATTGAAAGAAGGAATTGAGTAACACATGACTTCAGTCCTCTATGCCACTAGGAAATGACACATTCTAAACTCTCCCCCTACAGTGTACTAAAAGCAGGTAAAGAATAAACAAGGGTGCACCCATTAAAGTCCTGTGCCCAGCATGGTTTCATGTTTCCGTCCCCAACTTTGTTTAATGGACACAAAGCAGGCATGTGATTTCTTTTCTGCACGCTTTTAGCCCTCAAGCCTCACTGCGTGCCTTCAGTTCTCCACTTTTCTTTATTTAAAAAGGAGATCAACATAGACTAGCTGCTCAATTGCAGACTTTTATATTTGGAAAAAAATCTGCTTGAGTCATCTTTGTGGGTAGAGGAGCGAGAAGGGGTGTTCTTTCAATGGTTTTAATTCGTGAGTTTGGATGTGCATTGCAGCACTATTCTTAGAATTGTCAGAGGATTAAAAGAAGGAAGCATTTTACAACAATATTGCAGTGAGTGACAATGGTTTTGAAGCTTGTTCAAGTCACACAGCTAGTAAGCGTGAGATCTGGTGCCTGTGCCCAGGCCCTTGATGTCAACACTTGCTGAGTCACCCCATGACTTCATCATATAAACTATCTGTCATTCCTTTTTTCCGGGCACCCATAATATTTTATTCTTACAGCTGCCATAGAACTTGTGATACGATATTGTTTTTTCTGTACTCAGCCTTCAGAATGAGATCTAGCAAATAATATTTACTGAAAAAAAAATAGAGTTTAGTTGAATATTTAAATGTAAAGCATGTCTCTACTTATTCCAGGGGCTAGGTGTTTCTTAGTTAGTGGGTAGAGTTTTTTGTAGGTTGTTGTGTCCCTTGGCACTCTGACAGTGGCAACAAATCTCTTTTGTAATAGAAACTAGAGCCTTCCCAAATGTAGTTGAGCCATATCTTTCCTTTTATTTCTAGGTGCTTTCTATTTATCTTTTCTTTTTCCTTTCTCTCCCTTCTATTTCTCTTTTCCCCCTATGTCATATTGATGATTTCTATTTCACTCCTTTGAAGGGCCTCTTCTCTTTGTTTGCTTTATTAAAAAGCAATATCTGCAGATAAATCTCAGCATGATGGATACATATGACACAAAAGGACACACGATTAACACTATTCCAGGTAGCACCCATTTTGTCTAAGTATAATGTTGTTTTGAAGAATTAGCAATGACCTGAAACCCTGTGCTGAGCCCTTGAGGAATGTGATTGGTGCCTCAGTGTCCCTCAGTATTTAATTCCTAAGATAGCAAGGTTCACAAGAAATGATCAAGCACACCACATGTTATTAACTAGTGATTCATCATTAATGCCAACAACGAAGGCACAAAGACATTCCAAAATCAGGTACTGTTTCTTCTGTTCTGTAGGAATAGTCCCTATGTATCAGTGTGGCTAGTCTTTGGCTAGAAAGATTACATCTGCTTATATCTAGTGTCCAACCATTATTTTATTGTGATGAAAAGAGTCTGAATTTTTATATAAACATTTCTGCTGTTGCTATCCTATATAGTGCTATGGGGGCTTATATCTCAAATGCATATAGTGCTATGGGAATATGGCTCTCAAGCTTGCAGTAGATTTGAAAAATTAAAAATAGTGCAAGTAAGCTAGGTGAAGTAATGTTTGCCTATAAAGCCATCACACAGAAGACTAACGTAGGAGTATCCAACATGCATGGGAGTAGCTTGGGCCATAAAGTGAGTTCTAAGACACTCTAGGCTATATATGCAAGATAACATCTCAGAAAGATGTTTCTTCATTTCATACTGCACTTAATTAATTAGTAGTGTACTTAATTAAGTATTGCACTCACTTCAGCTTATCTGATCACTTCTTAGTTCTAAAAAAAAAAAAAAAAAAAAAAAAAGAAAAGCTTTTTCTTTCCATTCTTTCTCTTAGGGTCTTAGCTTATATCCCTGTGGTAGTTATTTTTATTATGTATTATTTTTAAAATTATGAATCCAAACAGACTTTTGGATCACTTATTTCTTTACCTGCTTTATCTATATACTTTTTCTTTAGGCTGCTCCCTTAAACATGGAAAATGTTCTGTAGGTCTTAGCTGACCTCTTTTCATTACAAGACCTCAGCTTCTCTGTCTCTGTATCTCTACCCTTAGCCAACTAACTGCATTTCATGGCTGTGCCAATTGTGGGGCTTTGTAAAATTCTTTGTCATAGGGACCTTCTGGGAAGAAAATGTATATAGGATGCATAGTAATTCTAAAAATAAGAAGCGTCATAATTTTACATAATTGTCACTGCGATGGCTTATCTATTATTGCCTCAGGTCTTAACTGGAATTGACTTCCCCTTCTTCCTGTCTTCTCTAACCCACCACATTAGACAGCACTGGTGCGATTATCTCATTCTCGCACTGGATTCCAACAGTGGACTCATTTTCGGAAGACATGAAGTTCATGATCTTAAAACAACATCAAGATTGTAACTAGTGGCAAGACAAATCCCTTGCAATTAATGATCTCTCAAGGCCATAAATCCCCACACGCATTTTCAAAATCTTGGGAGTACTCATTTTGACAGAATTGTGTTTTGATATTATTTAGTCGCAGCTCTCCAACTTATTGATTAAAAAGTTCAATTGGCCTAGAAACCTAAAAGTAGAACATAATGATAGGCAGATTTGGGCCCAGGTGTCCCGCTCAAACTAAGGCACCAGCCAAGGACAATACAGGTGGTAAACTTTAAACCCCTACCCAGATCTAGCCAATGGTCAGAACATTCTCCACAGTTGAGTGGAGAGTGGGATATGACTTTCTCACGTACTCTGGTGCCTCACATTTGACCATGTCCCCTGGAGGGGGAGACCTGGTGGCACTCAGAGGAAGGACAGCAGGTTACCAAGAAGAGACTTGATACCCTATGAGCATATACAGGGGGAGGTAATCCCCCTCAGGAGCAGTCATAGGGGAGGGGAATAATGGGAAAATGGGAGGGAGGGAAGAATGGGAGGATACAAGGGATGGGATAACCATTGAGAGGTAAGAAAAATAAATTAATTAAAAATTTTTTTTAAAAATCCTAAAAAAAAGTCCAATTGGGAAATATATTCACATAAAATATAATTATATTCATGTATACAAACATATATACATTATATATTATATCTGCATATATATATGTATATATATATATATACACACACACACGTACACACACACACACATATATATATATTCACCTAGTGGCCTTGTAGCAGAGGCCATGGTAGTTGTTCACTCCATACAATAAAATCAAAGTATTTAAAAATGTTTTTTGTGAACCTCACCACTGTGAACTTGACTTAGGTGTAGGACAAGAGCATGAGGAAAAAACCTTGTTATATATCCCTGATACACAATGTTAGTGGGAAATAAGATATTGCCTCAGAATTCGGGACTGGGATATAGAAGGACCTAGCTTACCTATGTGAAGCACTCTAAGCCACATTTGACACACTAAGGTGGGTTACATATACTTTGCATATGTATAGTGATATTGGAAAATGAAATAATTAACATAATCAGTCACAAGTCTGTCTTCTTGGCAGAATTACCAGCCTCCTAGGCTACAACACTTTTATATTAATTTGCCTATTCTTGATGTTCTTTTCTACCTTGACCTCATATTCATCTTCTTGCCTTTTTTTTTCACTGTTGGCTTCATTTCTTGTGCTTTTAGATCTACGGAGAAAGTCTGAGACAAGAGTTCCTAGCTGTGTATGGCAAAATTTCACCTGGGTTTTCTTTACATGGTTGTCATAATTTCATGTCCAGAGTTGCTTTCTTTCTTTCTTTTTTGTTTTTATTATTCATTATAATTTACTCACATTACATCCTGACTGTTATCTCCTCCCTCCTAGCTCCTATCTTCCTGTTCCCACCCTCACTCCCTCTTGTGTCCTATTCCCCTCATGTCAGAGGCAGTCCCTGCTCCCTCCTTCCCCACGTGGAGAATGAACTGTCTGTCAGCTACATCTGAACAAGGGATCTAGGTTCTCTCCATAAATTGTCCTTGAATGGTACATCAGTTTGGTACAGGCCTCCCTGGGTCCAGATCTGAGGCCTTGCTGGTCTCCCTGTGGAGTTCTTGGGGTACAGAGCTTAACAGAGAATTTTCTACAGAGGAATATTGACTGAGAAAGAAACACTTAAAGAGACGCTCAACTTCCTTAGTCATCAGGGAAATGCAAACCAAAACGATTCTGAGATTCCAACTTACACCCATCAGAATGGCTAAGATCAAAAACTCAAGTGACAACACATGCTGGCGAGAATATGGAGAAAGGGGAACACTCCTCCATTGCTGGTGGAAGAGCAAACTGTACAACCACTTTAGAAATCAATATGGTGCTTTCTCAGAAAATTGGGAATAGTGCTACCTCAAGACCCAGCTATACCACTCCTGGCCATATACCCAAAAGATGGTCCAACATACAACAAGGACATTTGATCATCCATGTTCATAGCGGCTTTATTAATAAAAGCCAGAAACCGGAAGCTACCTAGATTTCCCTCAGCCAAAGAATGGATAAAGAAACTGTGGTACATGTACACAATGGAATACTACTCAGCTGTTAAAAACAAGGAAATCTTGAAATTTGCAGCAAACGGATGGAATTAGAAAAGATCATCCTGAGTGATGTCATCCAGACCCAGAAAGATATGCATGGTATAAACTCACTTATAAGTAGATATTAACCCAACATAGATGTCCTCTGAGAGATTCCACCTAGCGGGCCATAAGGACAGGTACTGGGACTTGCAGCTGGACTCTGAGTGGAGTACTGAGAGTTCTTTCGGTTTTTGGAAGAGAGTCTTTTTCCTTGTGTAGTCTTGGCTGTCCTGGACTCACTTTGTAGACCAGGCTGGTCTTGAACTCACAGAGATCCACTTGCCTTTGCTTCCCAGAGCTCTGGGATTACAGGCGTGTGCCACCATACCAGTTTAGAGTTGTTTCTTTAGATTTCAGCAACCAGTGACATGTTTTTGCATTTTTGCATGCCCAAAATTGTCTCAGAAGTGTCATGCTTAATGTCTCACACCCACATCTGCTCTCATTCCTAGGGTTCCAAGCACAGAGTAGGCACTTTTGATGCATGCTCTTAAAACTCTATTCATCCACTATTACCCTCCTTTATACCCTTGCTGATTTGATAATTGACATTTCTCATCACAATGTATGCTGTCCAAAGACACAGCTAGTATAGATTCTGCCTCTCCTCAGAATATTTCTCACTAGCTTTTTTCTGGTCCACAGAGTGCCCACTAATGTTAATCTGATTAATATACTCCACATGCAAATGAGTCCCTGTTGCTGTTAATCAGATTAATATCCTCCACAGACAGGGAGCTGATGTATAGGAGATATCATTTCTTCAGCTTTGTTGTTTCTTCTGCAAAATAGCTGCTTCCAGTCAGAGTCACGAAGGAATTTCTAGGCTTCACCTGGGACTGTGCATTTCTGAGAGAGTGCCTGTCCTAAACATTAGGTAACAGATTCTGCTACTTAAGGCTCTGGTGTCATGTATGCCCTGTCACTAAGGAGACCTTGATGAGAAAGAACTCTTTTTGTGTCACTAACCTGAAGGTCAAACACTGTGGAGTTCCCCCAGGTAACTTCTAAAGGAATTTTAGAATTAGCCCGTTGTTTCTAAAGAGAAGTAGAATGATTTACGGATCGTACATGGTGATTCACACATGGAAAATGAGCAGATAACATTGTAAAGGAAAGGAAAGCAGACTCAGGAGAAAAACTACAAGTGAATAAAAAAAAGTTTCAGTTAGTGATAAGGGAAGTAATTAAAGGACAAGCCCCTTTTGGGTTCCCAGAAAGGCGCTGAATATTAATATGCTGTTGTCATATTAGAATTGCCTGAAGTACTGAAATGTTTGTCTCATAGATTTGGAGATGTAGCTCTACCTACTTCCCTTAACACACATTTGTCAGCTTAATACTATTCCTCAGCTGGATGCTGGTGAACTAAGAACAAACATTGTTTTCAGCACTTGGTAGGCAATGAGTTTGCTTTTACCCCAGTGAAGAATTAGAGAGGGGGCTATGCTTAGTTTGTTTGCAAAGCTACTTTCTTATGAAAACATCCATACAGTAGGAGCAAGAGAACAGATGGGGGCTCTTCCTGTTTGTGTTCTGCCAGGGTTTCACTAGGTTTAGACCTAACTCTCTTTTCCCATTAGTGCCTTTAAGATGTGTAAAATTGCTTCGAAGACATTCATTTAGTGGAAGCAAAGCGTCTTACAAGATGTGGCTGGGAAATCAAGATCTCTTGAAAATCACAAGAAATGTTGATTAGGATGAATTAGTTGGGGTTGGCTAGGTCGCAGTGCGGTGATAAATGTCACACACTTATACATAAAAGATATATCGCTGGCCACAAAGGATTGGCTGGGGTCTTTGTTCCTCTGTCATTATTGGCCATACTTAGTGATTCTTTTTATATACAGAATATCACTATTTAGATTAAGAGGAGAAAAAAGAGCTTGTGGAAACATCCATAGTAATTATCCATAATAAATCCTCTGCTTAGAAATGATTTTCATACTATACATTCGTTGGTCAAAGGAAATGATGTAGACACAGCTGAGCTCATTAGGATGAGGGAACACCAGCCTGATGCAACTGGAAATATGTATGGAAATAAATAGGTTTATAGTCCTTACACTCCAGGTACTTACAAGAATTTCATTCGTTATGCATTCCAAATATAGTATCAAATGTAATTACTAAAATACATTTTGTTAACTTTTACTCTGTGGTAATCTAGATGGCCTTGATTTATGAAAATGTATACAGATGGTGCCTGACTTCCAATGATTTGCCTTGGGTCCTTTCAACTCCACGATCGTAGGGAAGTAATGTGCATTCATTAGGAAGCATGTGTCAAATATTGAACTTTGCTTGATCTAGACATTATAGTACTGCATTCTGCCAGAATGCTAGGCAGTGACAGAGAGCCTCATCTTCCTAGGGCTGTGGAATCACAAGGAGGAACCTGTGATTCAGTGTCCTGCACTATGTTGCCGATGTTGCTGATCTAACCATCTCAAAAGCATTTGAACTACTGGATCTTCCGTTTAGGGGTTTGTAGACATGTGCCCATACTACAAATTGGTAGGCATATGCATAAAACTTGACTTCTTAGCCAATAGAGATGGTACTTTTCTCTACTCCTGGGAGTCTCCAGGGCAATAATCACTCCTCACTATGGGGCAATCATAGAAACCCAGTTAGATTAGCATTACCCACTGGAAAACTCCATCCAAAAAAAAAAAAAAAAATGATGCACAACACGAGGCAGCAGAATCACTGTTGGATATTTTATGACAAGCTTAGCAGTGGTGTATGGATTATTGATTGGGAGAGAGAGAGAGAGAGAGAGAGAGAGAGAGAGAGAGAGAGAGAGAGAGAGAGAGAGAGAGAGAGAGAGACTGAGAAAGAGATCAATTGTTTTAAGGGAATAGGCATGTTATAAATAAAGTCCCAAGTTGAGTAGGTAAAATTTCCACTTATGAAAATGTACTTTATGAATATGTCTGAGGGTCAGGAAAGGAATAACCATGTTTATTGAAAGCCTGATAAGATGGGCTTCCCTGTTTCTTTAAAAACCGACATTCCCTTTCTACATTTTCCCAGTACATCCTTCCCTGCTATTTCCAGGAAGCGGTAAGCTTTTCAGCAGTCTGCCACTCTTAATCCTGCTTCTAATTTTAGGGTTTTAAGTCCTGGCTTCAAAGGTACTCAGGCAGTCGACTGAGAAGATTGAGGGAGTGCAGAGGGTTAGCCTTAGGCAGCTGTATGACAAAGCTGTCTAGTCCTTATAGATAAGAGGGAGACAGGTTGAGATGTATAATTCGTTTCACACACATCTGTCTTCTAGACCCCTTCATGAACTCAAAGGGCTAAAAATGACTCCCCCCACAGTACACCTCATTGTTTTTTTTGTTTTTTTTTTGCATTCTACTGCTTCCTTTTGTTTTTAGGATGGAAAGTAAAAAGACTCTCATCCTCACTGTGATGTTAGGTGAGGCTGGTTGGTTATGGACTGCTCCTAAGAATTGTGTCACTGGGATTATTGTGACTCATAATCCATTTACACCCAGTGACACATCAAGCCATTCTACCCTACCCAGTGAATGGGAGAGCAGCTTGCATATCCTTTTACACTTTGGGGAAAGCCCTCAATATTTTTTACACCATAGACTGGAATGACTCATGAAAGGTGATTTATCAGTAGCCTTCAACTGCAGCATCCTGATTTTCTGGATTTGAAGTCCAAATGCAAGTCACTGTGGTTTTGATTGAAAAGCAGGCCCCTCCTTGAGGGTTGGATCTGTGTGTATTCTAACCTACACTAACACTCCCTTAGTAGCTCTCTCTCTTTTTTGAAATAATGATTTGGTAATGGGGGAAATGGGCTTAATGATTTTTTTCTCTAAAACTGATATGTACCTCTATTGAGTAATAACAAGTTTTGTATTTAATTTACTTAAAGAAACAGAGGAAATATTACTTTACCTTTTTTCACATGAAAATTTTATTAACATAAGAGAACGTGTTTTTGTGGTCTCAAGTAGTAAGGGCCAAAAGACCCAAACCAAATCAAACCAAACCAAACCAAACCAAACCAACCAAGAAGAACAACAACCAGCAAAACCCACCCCTATAAAGTTTAATTCTCTCTCTGTCTCTCTCTGTTTGTCTGCCTGTCTCTGTCTCTGTTTCTCTCCCTCCTTCCCTATCTCTTTCAAGTTGTTTATTGCCTATAGCTTTATCTAGGATGGGGCCCCAGGGAGGTTTCTTTTGTAGACACTAGGATGGCAATGCTTGTTGAAAATTTTAGGTCTTGTTTAGGCAACCATGTTGTTGAGAACCCCTGGATGTTTCCCCACCATGGTTATCTAACAGTATACTGTGCTCCAGAACCATACACATGCAAGGTTGCATTCCTAGATAGATTTACTTATACATATAGATAATAACAATGGTTAAAGAAGAGGAGGCTGTAGATATGGAGAAAGGTTTTAGACATGGGAGGAGCAGGAGAGAGAAATGATGTAATTAGATTTGTAAAAGATTTTAAGTCTAAAATAATCACACACACACACACACACACACACACACACACACACACACACACATGCATGCGCGCATGCCAGAAGTTCATGTAGCTAACATAGGCTTTCAAAGAGAGGACATCTTACTTAAAATTAAATAAAATCTTGAGCTTAAAAACTCTAATGCTGCATGCTACAAAATGTGTTTATTTGTCTTTTCTCTGACTAGATAGAATGTAGCCCATGGAAGCATGAAGATGTGTTAATAGTTTGTTTTACTGTATCACTGTGTTATCCTTATAGACATTAGATAAGAGCACTGTTCCTAAGAGCACTACCCTTTGACAATACACAGTCTTCAATGCACTCTTAATCTTTGATGTTCCTGTGTATACTACAAGTAAATGCATGTTTTTGAGATAGTTTATTTGTAATTTTATCACTATTCCTAAAGTTTAGATAAGGAAAGCATAAAGTGCTTCTCAAATAATATGTTATTTCTGGAGCAAATTCTGGTCTAGTCTACACAGACGGTAAAAATCTCTATTATTTTTACATTTTGGTTGGCCCTGCCCAGATAAACATATTACACAAAATTAGAATCACCACAAAATCCACACAATAAGAATTATTCATTATCTTCAAAAAAAACAAACTAACCAAAAACCCTACTTACTGAGATAATAGTAATAAAAACAGGTAACATGGGTGGAATGCTTATTGTGAACCAGGACATATGAACAATTAACAACATTGCAAATGACTTCATTCTCAAAAAAGAACTTCCATATATAAAAAGTATATAAGATAAAGAAACTGAAGCATTGATTTGACCATGTCCTCATGGCTGCCAATCACCAGATGGGGATTAGGATCCAGGGGTCGCAATTCCACATGATTAACAATGGACTGCTCACTATCCCACTGTTCTGTAATGACACCAGCATCATGTCCAGGCAGATCTCTGAAGTTCCTCTGAGATGAACCACCTTTGATTTCAATCTTGAAAGCTTGAATTGTGATAGTTGGGGGTCTTGGATATTTAGCTTTGGGCCCACAACAAAAACTGAGGAGCAAAATCCCCACTCACTCAGTTCTGTGGAATGAAGTTCTTAGTGACACGTGATACTGGGTGTGTTCTTGTGACAAGAAGATGATTTCCAAGTGACTACCCTCTGTAGCCACCACAGTGGTAAGGAAAGTCCTGACATATGAAATAGGGAAGCTGGGAATTCACCACTGTAGACACCACTATGTGAAAACGACTGGCTTACACTTCAAGTTAGCTGGTTACTTTATTACAATGTTGTTTAGTTTATTGAGTATAAGGTTTCTTTCCACAACTATAATAACGTTCAGTACATCACATGTGAGAACAATTAAGGTGTTTAGTTATCAATTGATTTGAAGTACATAGCCATGTAATCTCTGTGACTCAAGAAAAGTGAATTATAAATTTGTAGAGATCAAAATAATGAAAAGGTCACCAAACCGATACCCCAGAAATCATAAAGAACCCAAAACAGTGGCGTGTCATAGTTGGCTGAGATGAATTTGGCTCAGGGTAGGCCAGCTGATGCTATTTCCTAGAAAAACCACAGATCATTATTTCAGAAAATCACTAAGAAGGAGCTGATATGAAAGCTAGTTTTGTGGGGTCTAAAGCTTATATCATTGGATTAAAGCCTTTTAAGAATATAATTCAAATTATGAATTTAGTGACTGAGGAAGATCCTGAAGCCTTGGCCCAGAACCTGTTGTTATCTCTCTGTCTCTGTGCTCTCTCTGTGCCCTCCCTCCCTCCGTCCCTCTTTCCCTCCCTCCCTCTCTCCCTCCCTGTCCCCATCCTTCCCTCCCTCCATCTCCCCCTCTCTGTATGTGAAGCTTAAGTTTTATTAAGTAAAGTAACGCTATACCTAGATCTTGAGAAGATGAAATGAACCATCACATGGAATGTCAAAGACACCTAGCAATAGTCTTGTGGTAGAAAAGAAGCCTATAAACGTTACCCCAAGCCTTCAGTGAAGGAAGAAAAATAAGCCGATCATAGTGCATAGACCAGAGAGGCGAAAGAGGACAATGGCTAGTGTGTACTGTGTACAGAGTGCCGGGCAGTATGCTCAGCGCTGTGCTTACTTAACCTTCATAGCAGATAGGGAGCAAACACATTTGTTTTACATATCACGAACAAATACACAAAGGTGACTTGGATGTTTGTTCATGACAACACAGCCAGGAAAGGCTGTACCCTTACATATTAACCATGGCATAGGCAAAGCAGAAAAATTCAAAGAGAAAAAAATACTCACCATGAAGCTGAGTATACATTGCAATGAGGCACAAGAGGAGACTTAGTTTAAAACATATGAGAGGCTAAGGAAAAAGCAGTTCCTCAGCTTAGCTCTGTGGTTTTCATGCCATCTCAAAGCAGACTGGAATATATTTGCTTCAGGATTGCATAGCGTTTGTCTTTGACTTGCTCTCCTTCAGCGGGGAGAGAGCCGTCGGCTATCTGGGACATTCTTGGATAATACCATGGGATGTGCAGGAAAATCTACCCATTTTCCCAAGCTACAGGTCCAGAAGCAAGTATATGCCCACCGCCCCCCTCCCCCAACCCATCTTGGGATGTGACCACAGAGTCTGTAATTCCAAGAACAGAGAGGCAGGTCTGTCATTGGAAAAGTGAACAATGGCATCATGCCTCTGTGTTTATGAGGCTTTCTGGAGGCAATAATTCCACCAAGCATGATAAATGCTACCTTTTTTTTTCTATAAGAATATAACAAAGAATATGGTAAATATGACAAGACCGTGTTATTTAACCTTTGGAAGGGAAAATTCCAGCCTCTAATAGTGTACAGACCATAGAGCTGCTGGGGTGGGGTGAAACAGAATGACATTTCGGGACTTTAAGGGACTTCTGTTCACTACTGCAGTGCCAAGCTGAAAACTTTTCATTTGCATCTCAGGAAGATGTCCTTATGCTAATTATTATCCTGGGCCCCGTGAACGTTAGCATTCAAAGGGGATATGGACCTTTGGAGATGTGATGAAGGCGTTCCATCTGGATGAGTGTATTATGAACGGGTTTTCGCGATGGACATTAGATGTCATCACCAATTTCTTCCTTGTTATATGTTTTTAAAGTTTATCTGTCCTGCTCATATGGGCAAGTGTCAGAGGACACTCACAAAGAAACTTTCCATCCACGTCTCTGGAAGATGTCAAGTGTTGGTCCTCGTTTTCTACTTTCTTTTTGGGTGAGACAGCTTGTTGTTCAGTGCTGCATTTGGGAAACTTGCTGGCCTGGGACTTCTGGGGGGATTTTCATCTCTGTGCCTCGCTTATTATAGGTGAATTTGGATTTCAGATGGGCACTGCTGCCTCTAGTGTACCTGGGTTCTGATGAACTTAACAGTGTGGTTTTTCAACTGAACTCCTGTTTCTGTGATGGGTGAAAGTTTAGATTGCCAGATTTAAAAAAAAAAAAAAAAAGTCTCATTTTTACCATCAAGTTTTTGGACACGCCCACAAATCTTCTAATTTGAATCAAATGGCAAAACCAATTTCCTTGAAGGGTTGTTTCTGCTATGTTAGTCTTCAAGGCTGGATGAACCTATACAGTTTTGCTTAGTTCTCATTCTGCTTTTCATTTTCCATTACAAATGAATTTTCAGAAACACTGTTTTCTTCTTTAAGTTTCTTTGTGAATTGGTCCAAGAAGGATGGTTAAAGAATTTCCATCACTGGTAAACAGCATCCATTGTGACTCAAAACCATATCTGAAGTCCAAAACTGAGGTAGCAACTGTCGATTACTCATCATTCGATCAAATATACTTTCTAGGGGTCGCTTGGTGTTGGGGGTTGGTCTGGTGCTATATATTCAATTGTTAATTACTGCTCCCCCAAGAACTGGCTACACTCAGATGAGCACATTCTCTCATGCACCAAGCGATGGCTGTGTAACTTTGCCTCCCAAATTATGCCTGATTGGGCAATAAAGTTGCCTATACCTGGGCTAGGCAGAAGAGAGGTAGGCAGAGTTAAGGTTTGTGGGCTTTGAGGGTTGTAGAAGGATTACAGGAGAGGGTGGTCCAAGAGAGGAAGGAAGGAGGAGAGAGGAGATGCTGCCATGGATTAGGTGAACAAGAAGCACATGGCTGGGAGGAGTTGGCCCTGAAGATTGGCATAATGGAGAGAAGAAACTCAAGTGAACATGTGCAAGTATTATAGGAATTTTAATTGAGAAGTAGCCCAGATAGGAGAGGTTGGAGCAAATGGAATGGGATGTGCAGCTGGGGCATAACAAGGTAGCTTAGGGGGTTTCTATCTGCCCAGCTCCAATGCTTTAAGGTTACTAAAAATCCAACATGTCTCTGTGTCTGTTATTTATATAATAGCGGGTTAAAGAATAACTGCTGCATTAATAATCATATGAATCAATATTAATTATTAATAACTTTCCACAGCTTGGCCTCTGTTTTTAATTCCAGTTTCCATTCACGTCATGGAGGAGACTCTTCCTGATGTGCCTAGTGGTCATTTGGCTTGCGTGAGTCAAGCTGCATGAGCTCACTTGGATGAAACAGGCATGGACTAAAACCTAATGCAAACATTTTGCTGATGCTTGAAACAACCTTAGGACCAAAAGAGTTTCTACTCTGGTTTCCCTTGGGAACAGGGATTGAGAAAGACAGAAAATAGCTATTCTTGGAAATCCAGTTCCTGGGCAAATGCCATAGGGCAAGGGGCTGAGAAAAACTTAAGGTCTCCTCTTTCATCTGAAGGCAGAGCTCATTCTCTCTGGAGCTTCTGGGTCAAGCTTTAGAATTCTTGATGGGTGGTGAGGGAGGAAAGGGACAGACAGACAGACACAGAGAGTGATAGAAACAAAGAGGAGAAGAAGAGAGGAGAGGAGAAGGAGAGAGAGAGAGAGAGAGAGAGAGAGAGAGAGAGAGAGAGAGAGAGAGAGAGAGAGAGAGAGAGAGAAAAGCTAAAGGCTCATGGACTTTAATCCCAGAATAGCTGCCCAGTTTAACTCTCTTTCCCCCTGAACACTACTGATTCCCTGGAAGCCCTTTCTCTACTTGCTGTCTGGTTATTCTTGTGTGTATATTTTTCCTAGCGGGAGTTATAGATATTATTAGGAAATAGTATCTGCCTTGATGCTTTTATTTGCACCATACTCTAGTGGGTTAGGATTTAAAACTTCTTTCAGTTTCTTTAAGAGCTTTGATAAAAATTCAAGTGCTGTAATTACCTGGTCACAATGAGAACACTGAAGAAACATTGTGCAATTGTTGGTTAATTGCTTTGACACCTTTCCTTCAGAACTCAGTTTCAGTGGCCACTTTTCATTATCTTTGACCTATCTCTGCAAGATGTTACAGGGCAAGTTTTATCTTCTGATTAGGGAAAGCTTCAGTTTACAAAGATGCTATCTGTATTTGATACTCAGTGAGTCACACCAAAAAAAAAAAAAAAAACCCTCAAACTCATAAATCATTTTCCAAAAAGAAGATCAAGGGGAAAAAAATCATGGTTACAAAATGTGCCATCTCTGAAAACTAAAACGGGACAAAAAAGACAGAGCACCTTTGTTCAGGACTCCTTTGAGCCAGGGCTGTTCTTTGTAGGGACACAGAGGGGTAGAGAAGGAATACTGATTTCTCCCAGGCAGAAGAGAAGCTATACACATTGGATCATGTGCTAGTGGAAAACCTCTCTTTCAGCTTAGGAGATAGCTCAGTGGGTAAGAGTGCTGCTGCCTCAACCATGAGGTCCTGTATTTACCTGCCCCCCCCCCCAATCTATGAAAAAAACCTAGATAACATTACACATTGCTGTGTCTGTAACCTAAGGAGGGTATCTGGGGCTTACTGTAGGCCAGTTTAGCTCTGGGTTCAGTGAGATGCCCGTCTCACTGGAATAAAATGGAGAATGATAGAGTGAGATGCTGGCTGTCCTCTAGCTTTTCTTCTGGTAGATATACTATACACACTAAATATACACATCCCAACAGAAAAAGTATATTTAAAGAAAGGAAGAAGGAAAGAAAAATATCATATTTGGTAGAGATGAAATACCCAGGATATCCTTTCACATTAAATATAGAACACAATACTCAGAAGCACATACACACACATGCAGACACACAAAACACAAACACACAGACATACACACATAAACACACAGACACATAGTACAGACACACACACAAACAACACAAACACACACATATATATATACAAACACATAGACATGCACATGAACACACATATACATAAACAAGCATACAAACACACAAACGCAGATACACACACAGAAACACATACATGTAAACACATACAGACACATACACAAAAACAGACAAACACAAACACACACACACAAACACATAAACACAGACATGCACACACAGGCACACATACATATCAGACAGACACAGATACACAGACACAGACACACACACACATACACACACACATACACACACACATACACACACACACACACATACACACTCCTCATATAGCCCAGGCTGACCTTGAACTCGTGATATAGCTCACTATGTAGTTGAGGTTGTCCTTAAACTCCTGATCATCTGGCCTCTGGCCTCTCAATGCCTGGATTGCTAGCATGCTGCACTGTGTCCAGTTTTGAACAAGATGCTATACCTATGTGTCTTAAGGTAGTAGCCAAAGTAGGAAGGACGAGTTGAGTAGATTTATTTCAAATAGTGAAGATGAAATTAGACAATAATGGTAGAATGGGCAGAATTAGATGAGCTAGGTAATGTGCTGTACATGCCAGGGCGCAGCAGGCAGGCATTGCTGACCTGTTCATTTTGCTTGAACTTTACATTATTGGAAATCCATGAAGTCATTGAAACCCAACTGGGAGTAGAGATAGGAAAGTACCAGAAGGGTGTAACGACTACGTTGGCAGTTTTCTTGTAGAAACACTTTCATTGGGGTCAAAAAATGAGAAGAGAAGTGTGTGTTGATTGCACCAGAATCACATGACTTGGTATGGTTTTACTGGAAAGTTAAAAAGCACAAAGGAAAACCCAGCACTTTAGGTCCCTTGCTCTCTCTCCTGTGGAGTCCCCCAACACCGAAGTGACACAGGTTACTCAGAGAAGAAGAAAGAGTTTCCAGCAATCCATGGGGGAGGACCAAGGGTCAAGTGTGGGAGATACTACTGAAAATGAGTGGGCCCCCCTTGGGAAACTTCAGAGGTTGTTGACAGCCAGCCTTCAGGGTAGAGGATACTTTTTGGGAACTATTGCCTGGCCAGGAGGAAGGATCTGTGCAAACATTCCTCTGGTTTATCGCACAGAGCACACACTTACCGAAGTTTTTCCCCTTATTATTCATGGAAGAATTATAAACTTTTCTGGACTATCCTTAATTTCTAAATTTGCATTCTGAAAGTTAGAAGATAGAAGAAATAAAAGAATGCCTGCATCTGTTTGGGTTAATTCTGGAGTCTGATAATGTTAATACTGACAGGGAGCTGCATAGAAGGAGAAATATTAGAAAGAGTTATGCTGGGTGGAGTCTCTTATAGGACATCTATGTTGGGCTAATATGTACTTATGAGTATATACCATGTGTGTCTTTCTGGGTCTGGGCTACCTCACTCAGGACGATCTTTTCTAGTTCCATCCATTTGCCTACAAATTTCAAGATTTCCTTGTTTTATTTATTTAAATTTTTTATTAATTTATTCATAGTACATCTCAATTGTTATCCCATCCTTTGTATCCTCCCATTCCTCTCTCCCTCTGTTTTTACCCTATTCCCCTCCCCTATGTCTGTGACTGAGGGGGATCTCCTCCTCCTCTATATGATCATAGGGTATCAAGTCTCTTCTTGATATCCTGTTATCCTTCCCCTGAGTGCCACCGGGTCTCCCCGTCAAGGGGATGTAGTCAAATATGGGGCACCAGAGTTTGTGTGAAAGTCAGTCCCCGCTCTCCACTCAACTGTGGAGACTGTCCTGTCCATTGGTTAGATCTGGGTAGGGGTTCGATGTTTACTGCATGTATTGTCCTTGATTGGTGCCATAGTTTAAGCAGAACCTCTGGGCCCAGATCTGCCCATCATAATGTTCTTCTTGTAGGTTTCTAGGATCCTCTGGATCCTTCTATAGAGTCCCAATAGGATGATCTCACATGTGAGATTTCCTTGTTTTAAATAACTGAGTAGTATTCCATTGTGTAATGTACCACAGTTTCTTTATCAATTCTTTGGGGGACGGGGACAGATGCTGGGACTCACTGCTGGACTCCAGATGAGAGTGGTATGGAAGAATGAGGGAATGGATGGAGCCAGCGGATTCAGGAGCCCCACAAGGAGACCATCAAGGCCTGAAGACCTGGACCCAGGGGGGAGGGGCCTGCACAAACTGTCTCACCAACCGAGGACAATGCATGCAGTAAGCCTAGACCCCCTATTCAGATCTAGCCAATGGACAACTCATTCTCCACAGTTGTGGGGACAGCGGGGACTACTTCTAACATAAACTCTGGTGCCCCTGATTTGATCACTTCCCCTGGGTGGGGAGGCCAGGTGGGCACTCAGAAGAAGGGGAAGCAGGCTATCCAGATGAGACCGGGTAGGCTGTGATCATTTGATGGGAGAGGAGGTCCCTTTCTGTCAGAAGGGAATAGGGCAGAAGAGGGGTGAGGGGTGGAAATGGGAAGATACAAGCCAAGGGATAAGATTCAGGATGTATTCTGAATAAATTATAATAAATTAAAATAAAAAAAGGGAAGTGCTTTAGCTGGGACTATGCTTGACCCTGGTGCCACCCCAATTGCACAGCTCCCATTTTAATCCTTCCTTGTCTAAATGGTGGAAAGCAATTACAGTAAGTGCTTAATGTAATCACTTTGCATCTATACACAGACCTTTGAGGCTTCCCTTATATATTCCATCAAAGTATTCATGATTATCTGCCTTGCAGAAACATATATTTCCTGAAAGGGTTTGTAAATGGCTATCCTCAGGTTCCGGCTCACAAAACTCATTGTTCTCTATTTCTGTATTTCCCTCTCCTTTTCTTTTTTAACATTAGAAATATTTTCCTTTACTTAAATATAAAACACATTACAGCTTTCAGGTAAACTTCAAATTATATGGTATCTTCCCCAACTAGTTATGATTGAATATATCTCTAAGACCTGAAAATAAAGCAACATATTCTACAGAGTGACTCAGACTTTCTTCTGTTACCTCAAGTCAGAGTTCTGCATAGTATTTAGTTTCCTTAAGTCTGGCAAATAATTTAATTAATCACCATGAATAAATATTATTCTTCTGAGCCAATTATTAATACTTTTCAGAGGAACATTAATATATCCAGTCACAAAAAGGCACTGCAAATTTAATTATTGTCAATGTTCTAGATGGTAAAAAGTCTATTTATAAGTGAATGCTGTATTAAGTGACCTATCATAGCAAAACCGAGCAGTTCAGTTCACTGTATAGAATTTATATTCTTAATATCCTTTATGAAAGTTTGAAAGTATAAATAGAAAAGAAACATTGAGACTTAAAAAACACTTATCAGTGTGTTTTATGAATGACATGTTAGTTACAATTAATCATGTTACCCAGTGCCAATACCCATGATACTACTGTATTCAAACAAAAGGAAATAATTTTTTGTCCATTTTGAAAACTAGTGAGAAGGCAAAATTGCATTCAGAAACAAAAGAATGCCCTCATAAATGCAACCAGATACCTCTCACAGAGACAGTGACCACCAGATGAGCTTCACATCTTATTAACCACGACTTACACCTTGCATAACTTACACCTTGAGTGAGATCTTATGTGAATTACACTTCAATGCAGCAGTTTCACTTTAGTGTGTGGAGGGCTTCTTTTGATCCATCATGAGAGGGCTGGAGAGATGGCTGAGAGGTCAAAACCACTGACTGCTCTTCCAGAGGTCCTGAGTTAAGTTCTCAGCAACCACATGGTGGCTGACAGCCATCTATATTGTGATCTGATGTCCTCTTCTGGCCTGCAGGTGTACGTGCAGGCAGAGCACTGTATATATAATAAAAATAATTAAATAAATAAATCTTTAAAAAATCAATCAGTCATGAAAAGCTGCAGACCACAAGAGCAAAGATTTTGACTGTTAGGAAAAGAAATGAATTTATTTTTCCAATCAAAATTATTATTATTAAAATATAGAAATTACGATCCTGAAGGAAATAGAAAGGTAAGCCAACTATAATCTGAGTCTTCTGTCTATGGCTTCAAATACAGGAAGACAAATGTTTGTCTATAAAACTTTTTCATAGATTCTACCAGCTAGAGTATAGCACAAAACTTGCAAAGCTTCTCTGAGAGAGAGAGAGAGAGAGAGAGAGAGAGAGAGAGAGAGAGAGAGAGAGAGAGAGAGAGAGAGAGAGAGAGAGTTGGCAAACTCAGGTTTGACATACTAGAGGAAAGTTGTTTTGTCTATCTTGGATTTAAGGTCACAGCTTCACTGGACCAGAGGTTGAGGAGAACTTATGACTTCATTCCCTCTAAATACAAGGCCTGATGCTCTCATTCCAGGGACAAAAACCTATGATTAGCTTATTGTAAATAGCTTCTGAAAACAATGACCTTTAATCCTAGTTTTTATTTCTCTCAAGACCTGGGACTTCATTTCTGTGACCAGGCCCTGATTGTGTCCTCAGTCCATCCCATGTCAAGCTGATTTGCACCTTCATACATTCGGCCCCAAGGAGAGAATAACAGATGACTCAGTACAAACCCATCACTACTCCAGGAAAATATAGCTCACAGATGCATTCTTTATTCAAAAATATTTAGTAGCATTTTATAGGGAGGAGGTCAGCATATTATCTGAGAAGAGATTCATGTCACATTTTGTTTAAAGATTTGTTTCATTATTTCACAGTCACACTTCAGGAGGCCAGAGTATAATAGCTTTTTCTTGGCCCCTGAAACGATTCTTTTCCTTGTGCTTCATGGAGAATTGAAATGAATTATTCACAGGCACCTGTGAGCATTAAGGAAAAATGACCCAGTTCTTGAATAATGCCAATATTTCCTTCGTAGTCGTTCTTATCAGGATAAGTGTAGGCCATTTCTCTGCAAGGAACTTACCAGAACATTCTTTCTGTCAATTTACACATTCAAGCATGCTCAGCCTCTAGTGTCACTGAAATAGCTTTATCTGAAAGGATGCCCTTTTTTCCCTCACACACCCTCTGACTGTGGTAGTTGATCCATTATCATCCCTTAGAATTCTGTGCTCCTTTTCATCTCTTCTCAGTATCTGTAGCTCATCTGCATCCTGACTTTAAGATTTACAAAAGGAAGGCTGGATTTACAAGATGGCTCAGCAGTAAGGAGCACTTTTTGCTCTTGTAGAAGACCTGGGTTTGGTTCTCAGCTCACAAGCTCTAATGACTCCAGTTCCAGAGGATCTGGTGTCGTTTTCTGGCCTCACTGGGCACCAAGGACACATGTAGTGCACACATGTACATGGAGGCACTGGTACCCACATAACATAAAAATATTTTTTAAATACTTTACTTGAAGAAACTTCCTTTTATCTTCAACCTGGCCTTGTGCTTAAAAATAGATAGTATGCATATAACAATGATTAATAAAGGAAGAGGCTATGAATGTGAAAGAGAGCAAGGAAGGATATATGGGAGGGTTTGGAGAAAGAAAAGGGAAGGAAGAAATCATGTAATTATATAATAATCTAAAAATATAAAAGAAACAATAAACAAGGCAACCTTGGGCTGAATGACTGCGTCATTCTGTAAAGTGTCTATTGTACAAGCATGAGGCCTGACTTTGGACGGCTGATACCCATGTAAAAGAAGGTACACAGCATACACACACACACACACACACACACACACACACACACACACACACACACAATTTACACCTACACATAGACACACACTAACAATAAATAGGTAGCCTAAGGATATTTTGAACACAGAGTAGCTAGCCTAAGACTGTTTGGTATACCACATACCATATTAGTCCATTTAAACTCTACAATATATTCATGAACAGTGTGTTACTAATACTTCCATTTACAAATGGGTAAACTAAGACAGGATAAGATTTCATAATGTGGTAAATCTTGCTTGGGTAGTACATTGTGAATCAGGTCAGTTCCTAAGAAGATTGTGGTCAACATGGCAAAAATTGCAGCTATACAGCCTGTATTTAATGGAACATACCATGGCTTACTTAAATAATCAAATATTTAACACTTGTAAGTCTTAAAAGGCATGTTTTCATGAAACACTGTTTAATACATTCTCCTTCATAAACAATATGTTGTACTTGTTTTTTGAATTTCTTTGATCTGAATATATATATATGTATATATATATATATATAAATTTATTTTTCACATGATGGGAGGAAAAGGAAAATCTATGAAAGCATTTTCTCTCTAGTTAAGGCTCAAATCAGCAGTCATACATCCTAAAAAGTGTTGTTATGTTATTTTTGAGAAATGATGTGACATGCCCTAGATTTCAAATGCAGATGCTTCAGACAACCAAGCAAATTTTGGAATCAAAATCGCTATATAGGACATTAACAGGCAGGAATGGAGTGGGGAGGCAGCACCCAGCTCTGTGGTTGGAAATCCTATCTGGAATACTGCCACCTAGCGATGCCAGTCAGCCGTCTGCCCCACACACTTCAGAAGCATGCTCCTCAGAATAAATGAGATTCACTGTGGATTCAACCCCCTCCCTTCCCAGATATCCTAGTAACGAATTGTTCCTGCAACATTTGAAGGCCACCCACCCGTGCTTTAAAAAATAATTTACAAAGGAGGACAGACGGGTAGCATTGTGAAAGAGAGCAAGATGAACAGCAGGGGACATGTCAAGAACTCATAAACGCAGAAAAGCCACAGGGGCAAATACCACAGAGAGAACAAAGGACAAGAAAGAAACTGAATGAGTTTAGCCATTAAAGGGGAAGATGCAAAGTTTTTTTTTAAACAATAAAAGTGTTAATTTGTTTCTCTTTAATATAGGTGGACATTGCCAATATCCTATATGAACAATTCATTTCTCTTGCTGTTTCCCTTAATAAATGCTAGTGGCCTTGTTTGATCTCGTCTCTTCCTTCATTAAAATAGTCATTACCTTTTACTTTCTTGAGTTGCCTTAGGATCCTCACGTGGAACCTAGTGAACATAGGGTATCTAAACTCAGGGAATTTTGGTTTCATAGAATTCTTTGGAATCCTATTAAATAAATAGTTAGCCATATTTGGGGAATATAAAGTGAGGTAGATTATCATCATTTAGTTATCTTTGTAATTCAAATCAGCGTCACTAATATATTAAAAATGACAACCGTAGTAGTGATAACATATTTTTTAGTTTATGTTTTAGAAAACACTTTACACCTTATTTTCTGTTCTTTGAACAAAATTATATTTGGAAGTCAAGGTCAAGAAACCAGTCTCTTTTCTAGCCATGGCATTTGAGATTTTTTTCATTTTTTATTGATTTATTCATATTACATCTCAATTGTTATCCCATCCCTTGTATCCTCCCATTCCTCCCTCCCTCCCGCTTTCCCCCTACTCCCTTCCCCTATGACTGTGACTGAGGGAGACCTCCTCCCCCTCTATATGATCATATGATATCAAGTCTCTTCTTGCTATCCTTCTATCCTTCCTCTGAGTGCCACCAGGCCTCCCTATCCAGGGGACGTGGTCAAATATGGGACACCAGCATTTGTGTGAAAGTCAGACCCCACTCTCCACTCAACTGTGGAGAATGTCCTGTCCATTGGCTAGATCTGGGTAGGGGTTTGATGTTTACTGCATATATTGTCCTTGGTTGGTGCCATAGTTTGAGCAGAACCCCTGGCATTTGAGCTTTGAGTCTAGAGGAATTCTACAAAGTTCTTAGTTACTAAATGCCTTGTTACAGCTCAGAAGTATGGTAAACGGTCTTTCATGAAAAATCTTTCTATATTATTCTAAAGATGTAAACCTATTATGTTTTCCTACCAAAATTCTATAATGGGGCTTGAAATGACATGTACAATGCTGGGAAAGAAGTCTTGTCACCCCCAACATGGCTGGGAGTTTCTTTGGAGGAGGACTGCTTGCTGGCATCTGAGTTATGTAACACATTAATAGTTTTCTCTTTGGATTGTAGAGGCTGAGAAGAAACATGTTCTTTCATGGTAAGACTTGGTTGCCCAGTACCCTTTCCAGTGTTAGAGCCTCGTGTAGCTACAATTAAAGTAAACCAGTCATATAACTGTTTGAATGTCTTCTTAGAAAAAACAAAAACTCTGCAAGGATAGATAGAGGGCAAGCCAGATATTGAAAGAAGCTTCCTTGATAAGCTCCAGAGAGCTTGGAAATTGCAAAATAGGAAGATTTCCATTCTTTTAACCGTTCAATAAAAAAAATGATCTAGTATCAAGTTTGTGTCAGATCACATATCTTAGGTGTTAAGGATGGAAGTTAGACACCAACCTGTCCCCACAGAATCTTTATCTTCAAAATGTGTGAACATCTACTTTGCTCTTAGGCCACAAAGGCTACTTACCATTGCCCATTGGTGCTTTCAGATCAGAATTACCTTTTATCTAGTTCAGATGAAAGTAACCCTATAGCAGAGCTTCCAGGAGGGCATATCTCCATAAAGTCTATATTTGAAATCTAGGACACCGACCTTTGGTTTGCAAAGGAGTGTGGTCTAGCTTTTAACAACTTGCTTTTAGTGTGAACCAGAAAAAGAATGACCAAGTTGACTGATTTAGCCAAAAAGAGATAGAAACAGTCATGCACATGGATAGGAAAATTTTTGGTTAGTTCAACTTGCTTTTTCCCAGACCCTTCACATGGCAATAGTCAGTGATATGTCCAAATTTTGTAGATGAGAAAACTGCTGTATAAAGCAGGGAAAAGGGAAGTGAAGAAGAGATAAGTTAGCAGAATTTTCCAGCAATCCAGGCAAGAGAGTTAATGATTCCTCTTGGTTGACAGCTGTGGACACAGAAGAGAATGAGTTAGAAAGAAGCAAGTGACCAAAAGCAAAATTCACAGTCATCGGAAATGCCTGTGAGAAAACCAGGAGGGAGACGGAGAATATGTGACTAGTCTGAAATTTCATTTCATCACCAAAACTACTGTCCACACACAGAGCAATCACTTGAGAAGAAATGACGGCAAAGTAAGAACTTCAGTTTGTATAACCCAATGAGATAAAACTGACATAAAACAGGGAATATGATATTCTGACTGGATCGAAGCAGAGATTGGGATTGTAGAGCCAGGGAAGAAGTTGATGATTGCTAGAGAAAGAACAAGGTAGCCCACCAATAAAGGAAAGCAGGAGAGGGTAGGGACATGAGGGAGACCCTCACTGCAGCAGGAAGGCTGCACTTACCATGCAAGAGCGACACTGTCAGTGAGCTGTTTGAAGGTGCTCCCTTGGTAGCTGGGTGTTTTCCCATAGTAAACAAGAATACAACTCAGGAAATGTAAAATATTATTGTTATATTAATTATTACTGTAACTTTATATAGAATATGATGAGCAGGCTGCAGATAGCCCAGGACCTGTGAGAATCCAGCTATTCAATCAACACAAAACTTTTGAGACTAGACATATTAAAAATGGATTCCCTGGCCAATAAGGCTTGAGCATAACTTGATATATCAAACATATGTTAATTTTAAAGGGAGATTAATCATCCTCAGAAGCCTTCCATAATTATCCTACCAATCATGACAGGAGCCCCGAGGTAAGAATTTGTATTCCCCTTTCAGATTTTTCATATAAGGAAACAGAAGGTAAAGCAGAACAAAGCAAGGCACCCCAAAACCCAACCAACTTGTTCAAGGGCCAAGACTTGCTGAAGGTCACAGGTTTTCTCAAGGTCATAAGCTTATTTAAGGTCA
The DNA here is from genome assembly GCF_903995435.1 of Acomys russatus. Lineage (NCBI taxonomy): Eukaryota > Metazoa > Chordata > Mammalia > Rodentia > Muridae > Acomys > Acomys russatus. The sequence goes on along the minus strand of NC_067167.1, from coordinate 21,102,328 downwards.
CCAGCTTGTTCAATCTGGGACTCAAATTAAAATCTACTGTGTTCTCAGGAACTGTGCCTAAAGAACAGTAAGTACAAGATGCCACCATCTCATGAAGAACTCATTCTGGTTGTTAAGATAGGAATAAGAGCAGATCCGAGTCTGCATTCACCACACATTGAATCATTTGACTGTGTGCCGCTGCCCTGATTCTCTGGCCATTTGGTAGGATTTGGAACATACTTTGCCTCTTCGTGTTGGCTCCAGTACCGCGTAGACAGCATTCTCTTTGTATGTTATGGCATTTGCATCTCTCTTCGGGAATATAGTTAGGACCCCATCTTCCGAATGCAGATAATATCAGCCGGTATGCGTCCACAGACTGTGGGTTGCAAGAAAACAGGTAATCTTTTATGCGACCATTTTCTTGTTTTATTGTTGTTTTTTTTTTTTTTTTTCCTCATGATTGATAGATAATACTGAGAAATAAAAGGCTTCACAAAGAAAGATGCATTTCTTGTCCTGAAGACCTAGTGCTTTATGGGAAGTACAAAGACATAAAGACATCGAACAAAGCATCCCATAAGTAGTTACCTCTTGTGGTTGTTCTAAGCCCTGTGGTGGGACACAGAACAATGGCTCCACTCGGCCTGGGAAATCAGAGGTGTTTCCTATTGAAAACTTCTGCATCATAGTTTGAATATGATTGCTTTCCTTGGAGCCTAATAGGGTTTTCTTTTTGACAATGTTAAGGCTTTAATCGGTGGAGTAAATTTAAATGACTAGCGCAAGGTCTAAAATAAGTTTGTAGAACATGGACTTGAAAAGGACAGTGGGGGAAAGAAAAGGAAGGAGAAATGGAAAGTGTGTGTGTGTGTGTGTGTGTGTGTGTGTGTGTGTGTGAAACAGGAGATGTGATGGTGAACAAAATACATAACCTTTAGGATACCTAGTACTTAGAAAGAAAGGAAATAGAGAACTTGAACCAAAAGGAAGAAATGATCAGAAGGGAAATATGGGCTCAGCTCATTAGCTCTTGTTCAAGGGAAGACGACATTCTAAAGAGCTGGAAAGATTGTCCTAAGAATCTGAAGCTATGGGCATGTGAATTAGATGAGGAAAATAAGTCAACGTGAGCTAGAGTTGTCGCTCTGCTTGAGTCTTAGCGTGTTTGCCCTGTACATGAAACACACTGGATTCAATCACATAACCAACTCTCTCATCCTTTCTCCCCCTCTAGCTTTTTCTCTTATTCTTTCTCTTTCCGCCCCTCTGTCTGTGTTTGTGTGTCTGTCTGTGTGTCTGTCTGTCTGTCTGTCTGTCTGTCTCTCTCTCTCTCTCTCTCTCTCTCTCTCTCTCTCTCTCTCTCTCTCTCTCTCTCTCACACACACACACACACACACACACACACACACACTCAAATTAAAAAAAAATAAAGAGAGAATAATGATTAGGATGAATGAATTCTGAATTCTTGATTCTTGCTTGGTCAAAGGTGACATTATTCCCACTTCCTAAATGAAAACTTTAGGTCTGCACAGGAGAGAGGAGGGCACCAATAAAAAATTTGAGGCTCTAAGTAATGGTGAAATACTAAGAAAAGAAAAAGCATCGCTTCTTCCAGCTTTCTGAGCAAGTAGATGAAATGATCAATTTCTAGTTTTCCCACATTCAAGCACTCAAGCAATCAAGGCTTTGTGAAAAGACAGGTAAAACCAGTCTGCACTTACAGCTTCCAGATAATCACGATCGCAGCCGGTAAGTGAAATACGAACCTTTGTACCCGGAGCTAAGCAAGCGCACTAGAGCGCAGGCAGAGTACAGAAAACAGGGCTATCAGTGCCGGGCAATTGTCTCCAGGTATTTAAACAGTCAGGTTTGATTACAGCTCTGGAGAGTTCAGCACTCAACGATGCAAAGTACAGGGTCTGGCTCTCAGCTTTCCCACTGATGAGTGAAGCCATAGCAGGAAACGAGCTATGCAGCCCTTTCCTTTGCAAAGTGGAGACTCTGGGGAATCATTAATTCACTCAGAGTCCATGTTGAACAGGTTCAGTACAGTGCACAGACCTAAGAATATTAAGTAACTAGAAAGCCCCATCCTCTGTTTCCCTAGTGACCTACAGGGTCGGTGGAGTGAGGTCTCAATGCCGTTGAACAGCAGTCCTCTCAAAAGATACTGAGCTGTAACGCGCGAACGACCGACAGTAGGAAACAGGGTGCCAGCAGGTAAGGCAAAGCGCTGCTGGGGCCATGCCTGAATGAACGAGAGTTGCTAAAAGGATCAGATAAGGATGGAAATTTCCAGAGAAGGAAGAACTGCCTAGACGCCTTTCGACGTCTCTCGCAGCATTAATATTTTTCTATGTTTCCTTGTTGTTTGTCGGGGGAGAGGGGCTCGAACAAATGCACGGTATGAGTGCGGGGGGGGGGGGGTGAATACCTAGACACAAGACAGAAGGAAGTACTTTGGTGAACGGCTCTAAAAAACGCAAATGAATTCAGAGTGAATTCTATGGAGGAGAAGGCACGACACGTCGTGGATAATGAAAACATCCTTTGCCTGCTTTATGCTTATGTCTCTCATAAGGTCTTAGAGGTACTGTAAAAATGGCTCGGCAGAATTGAAAGTCCTACTTAAGTGGCCCCACCTAGAGTAGGGCTAGGAAACATGAGCTTTGTGAAGACATCTGCTTACTAGGGCGGGTAGATGTTAGCAAGCTTAACTACTTTTGAGCCTTGGTCCCCTCATCTGCAAAACAGGAAATGGTAACAACATTCACTTCCCTGTGTAATAGTTAAATCTACTAAATACTGATACCCAGGCTGTCACAGCCTAGTTTGGTGTTGCTTATTTTACCTGCTGTCTACAGAGAGTCCTCCACCAAAGTGAGATGTGTTGTGGTACAGAGTGGAGTAGCTTAGGATTCTCCGTTATCAGCTGGGCGCCGGTGGAGCTCACCTTTAATCCCAGCACTTGGGAGGCAGAGACAGGCGGATCTCTGCGAGTTCCAGGTCAGCCTGGTCTACAGAGCGAGTCCAGGATAGCCAAGGCTATGCAGAGAAACCCTGTCTCGAAAAACTGAAGAAACAACCACCACCACCACCACCACCACCACCACCACCACCACCACCACCACCACCACCACCACCACCAAGATTCTCCCTTATGAATGGGATCTAAAAGGGGCGACTTAGAATCTGTTTTTGTAACCAGAGCACAGACTTATGCCCAGTGAGACCCTATTCTGGGCACGGGATAAATAAGTCACAATATACAGCAACTTCATTATTAAAATAACTTTTAAATATCAGGTGAGTGTTTTAGGAAATCGATGGAGGCAGCTGTGGCTGCTGCCTGGCTTTTCCAGGGACCAGGTCTGCATAGTATCTTAAGTGCACAGTGACAGATGTCATGCCAGGAATCAGACTCAGGATGTGACTCAGCTGGTTTACATGCCCCCTTTGCTCTTACAAATCTTTCTCCCTCACCTTTTATTTGTTTTTTTGTTTTTTGGTTTTTTTGTTTTTTGTTTTTGAAGAGGAAAATCTGAGCCAGTAAGCAGGACACTGGAGGAGAGTCAAGGTTAAGAAAATGCCCTCTGTTATTAGCCACTAGCCAAAACGGTCTTTTTAAACAAAAGCAATTTCTTAAGTTTCCACAAAAGGTCTCACAGGGATTTTCTAAAACGAACCCTGCTTTGCAGCCGTTCTTCCCGTGCTGTGACCCTCATATCATTTGGACAAGTCAGTGCTTAGAAATGGCTCTGTTCCTGCCTACGTCACCCACACGGATGCTTTTTCTTAGCATGACTTAACAGCACCAGTGCCCAGCCCCAGGAGCTGCTTATCCTGAAGTGGCAGTGATTTTTCAAAAACAATAAAGCTATCTACAGTCAGTCTCTCTTGATTATATTGCAGGAACAACTTGTGTAGGGAAACAATATCCTGCATCCTGCTGAAGGTTCACACAGATGGAACATCAGTGGGAGGAGCTGCCAGCTACTTCTCTGCCAACTTGTTAGTGCTGGAGACATTATCCTCTTGTTTTGCCAGTTTAATAGAGGATCAGTCGTAAAAATTCTCCGTAGGCTCAGCAACATAATTATTATCTATGGCCTCTGCGTTAGCTGTGAGGAAACATCATGGCCTGAGTCTGCCTCATTTTAAATGCCAAGCTGTGCCCACATTCAGCCCACATCCAACCTGAAAATTCAATATCCCCCCGAGCACAGCTACTCCTGGTGTCATGGCGGATGCTAAGTACATGGTTGCCCTAGGCCTGGCGTTTCACACTCGTAGGGCTGTTTCTATGTTTGCTTCCTCTCCCCTGATCTTTTCGAACATTGGTGCCCTTGCAATTGAAAATTATTAAGTAGGTAAAAAAAAATCTGTGTCACATTTAGTTCTGGTACTCAGTCCAGAAGAGCTTAAGCCCCTGCAAATTTGGAAAACAAACTCCTTAACAGATGGGCCACATAAAGTTTACAGCATGTGCCGTGTGGGAGGTAGTATGGCTCTAGGCGAGAAACAGAAGACTAGAAATTTGGGAGCTCAGTGTTTGAATTTGCTCTTGTTTCGTTTGTTTATAGCAGATCACATAAGCTTATATCCTTCACCTCTCTCTCATTACCTGATACCTTAACCTTGTAAGTGAGGAGGAAGAAGAAACTAGGGAACTTTGTTTTCCTTAATTTGAAGCAGAAGTACAGTGCTTCTTGCTACTGCTAGGTTCATGTACAACTGGTATCAATCTGCTAATAAAACGGAGCTGCGGGGTCTAGAAAAATCCCACGCTGTAATTTTAAATGTGAAAAACAGCTCTCTTTCACCCAGAGCAGGTGTCTTTATTCTATTGAACGGTAACTATAGTCACCACAGAAAATGATGTGACCGGTCTTGATAAAAAGAATCATTGAAAAATTGTTGGCATCTGACTGCCAAATAGGCATGACAGCATGCCTTACAAGTGTTAGGAAATAATTTGAATTACATTATTATGATATGAACTTGATTGTTGTCTGACAGGCAAAGGTTCTCAAGCATGGATTGTCCTTGGTTTTAATGGGGTGGGGGGAGATTGTATTTAAGGATGCAAATGTCTCAGACCCACCATAGGCCTACTGATTGGAAATGACCCCAAGCAAACCTAGCAGTTGTGTGCTTTGACAGGATTTTGTACCTGACACCAATGACTAATCACAGTTGGTCTCGGTCACAATTTCTAAAACTACGTGAACCAATAACAACTATTTGGCCATATTGGTTATGATTGAAATTCTGAAGCCAAAGACAGAAATACAAGAGTTATCTTTTAATAAGGCCAAGTGTTTTCCGAAGAGACAATGGAAGACAGAAAGAGAAATGTCAGAAAGAGATGGCCATGATGCAGCCACGAGGGGGAGGAGGGAAGTGATTGAGAACAAAAGGAATCCTGAAGGTGAGTTAAGAGAGACATTCACAAGTGAGAGTGGGAAGATAACTGCATGTACAATATGGATATTGCACTCTGAACTGGCCCCATGATTTGCTGCTAGAGTAATACTGCCCCCATTCTGAATTCAGACAGAGAACATGTGGTTTGAATGAGAATGTCCTCCAAAGGACATTTATTGGCACATCTGGTTCCTAGGTAGTAGAGCTGTTTGGAAAGCATTAGGAGGTGTGGCCTTTTGAAGGAGGTGTGCTACCACCGGAGGTGAGCTTTGAGCTTACAAAGCCCATACAATTCCCAGTTAGTTCTCTCCTTAACGCTTGTGGATCAGACGGAAGCTCTCAGCTGTTGCTCCAGTGCCATGCCTGATTTGTTGGGGTCCATGCGGCTCATGTCATCATGGACTCACCCTTTAAAACTGTAAGCCTCAGTAAACTCTTCTATTAGTTGGCTTGGTCATGGTGACTAAGACAGTGTATTTTGAAAATTCAGATGTATACATGATGCTGGCCTAATTGCAGTATAAGGTCAAGCACTTGGAGCTTGCAAGGTCAAATACACCCAGAATTGTGTCTGTAAGCTGGCTTGGACATACCTCTTTTGAAACATTTTGTCCCACTGGACTGACGTCTCACTTTTTTAAAGTACATTAACCTTTTGTTTTTCTTGGAAGCACCAACTTAAAACTCACTAGGAGTCTTCACGTATGTTCGCTATTCCTATGAAGATCAGCCTCTGGCATCCTCCCACTACCATCTTACAATCCTTGCTTTTTAACTTAGGCTAGCAGTGGTTCCCAGTTTGTGAGTTGTGACCCCTTTGGTGGCCAAAAATCTCTTTCACATGGCTCCCATATCAGATATCCTACATATCAAATATTTACATTTAATTCATAACAGTAGCAAAATTACAGATATGAAATAGCAAGAAAAACAATTTTATGGTATGGGGTCTCCACAAATATGAGAAACTATATATTGAAAGGGTCACAGCATTAGGAAGGTTGAGAACCATTGACCTAGACTTTCCCTAGAACTTCTCTGATTTTCTTTCAAGCTCTCGCTTTGTAGTCCATGCTGGCCTGGATCACTATGTAGCCTTGAATTTACAACCTTCATGGCTCAGCTTTCAGGAGTATTAACATTACAGGAACTCACCACCAATGCTTGGTAAGGACTATATCATCTAAATTAGGCATCTTTATTATAGTCACACTGTATACTTATTTTCTTGTACTATTAATCAAGATTTATAATATTATATTGACTTGGTTGCTTTTAAAAAATTGACAATAGAGATTGTGCTTTACAAAAGCAATTGGCTTTGTTCATTTTTGTTTACATGATAATTACCAAAGTTCAGCTCAACTGTGAAAATTCAAAAACTAGCCTAAGTAATACCCAAGCAAGTGCATCATGGGTGTGCAGAGACCCAAGGAACTCTTTAGTGTGCCTCTTATACCAAACAACTTGTGCTGTGCTGTCTAATGCTATTGTTTTAAGCATATTGGAAGATACAAATATGAGTCATATGGATATAAAAAGATTACTATTTAAGCAAAAATGTATAATTGAAAGAATCATCTAAGTTGTGGTGAAGATATAAAAACTGAGAGAGTAACTGAATTTGGTTTCTTGGATCAAGAAAATTGGTTATGTGACGTACCTTAAACTAGGCCTGGGGCTATATGGAATTTAAATAGTAAATTAGAGTAAACTCAAAAAGTGTCTGATTTATGGGACTGGAGAGATGGCTGAGAGGCTAAGAGCACTGGCTGCTCTTCCAAAGGTCTTGAGTTCAGTTCCCAGCAACTACATGGTGGCTCATAGCCATCTATAATGAGATCTGGTGCCCTCCCTTGGCATGCAGGTATACATGCAGGCAGAATACTGTATACATAATAAATAAATAAGTCTTTTTTTAAAAAAGTTTCTAGCTTACACCACAGGCTCCCTCCATTAGCTAGGTGTAACCATCCTGTTCTGTCAGAGAAGGTATTTATAAGCAGAGTGGAGGAATGAATAAAGAAATATCTATCCTGCCCTGGTCATAGTTGGCTAGAATTGAATTGGCCTCCTGACACAAGTAAGCATAGTCAATCTCTGTCTCTCTGGGATTTGTTGTGGCAATCAGCCAAGACAGGGTAAGGAAATCCTCAATAGTTCCTGCTTCATAAATATATCTGACAGATATATTGGGCCCAAAGGCTGAAGATGATGCTCCAATGTTGTAGAGAGTTTTGGGTGACTGATCAGGCAGCAAACTGTCTCTGTCATTTTCTTATTTTGGAAGATGCTAACCTGTACTTCCTGTCTACTCAGGTAATTAATTTTATTCCTTCTCAAGTCTCTGATACGGCTGAAGACCAGATAGTTTAGTTTTACAAATAAGCTTAGTTGTTTAGGGGCTAAGATGTTTTTAGGTCTTGATAGATGTTTTAAGTTGATAGAGATGAGATATGATAGATATTGATTTACATTCAGAAGTTTAGACTCAGCAAGATAGGAAAGATGTTTTCTTCAAGTTTGCCAAATACAAATAGCCAAAACATTATGAGTGGAACATTTATATAATTCCTGATTGTTTTGTGGTTCTTCATGCTTTAGGTAGCTTATTGTACATACATGTAATAATATAAATGTATATGTAAAAAATGAAAAAAGAAAAAAGAATAAATAAAAATTAAAAAATTTCAGGTTGCTGAAAGAAGGTAGTAGAACAAGTTAATATGCACACGTTGGAGAGTAGAAGGCAGGGAGAGTTCTGTTTTCAGTGCCTTTGAGACCCTACTTTATCTCTTTTAATTAAGCTAGAGTCAATGTATGTCTATTATTCCAGCCCTAGAGAGCCTTAATGAAGACAAATGAAAGGTGGAGAAGAACTTACAAACAGAGCGGAGAATGATGTGCACAATTTAGAGGGGAGCAATGGATATGTGGGGACCCTACTTCATGATCCCATTTTGATGCTATGAAGATGAAAACGTTTTTAATAGAAACCGTAAGAGAGAAAAGGCCAATTTTGGAAAAAAAAATTGAAATACAGAATGCAGTGTCGGAGTTACATTAAATAGAAGTATCAGGAAAGGGTATGGAAAATGTTGCCCTTGAACTCATACCTGACAAGTAAGTGGTGGGTTTTGCCTTTCCATTCACTACATTATAGAGTACTGTGTAAGCGTTTAGATCATTTCAGAGGCTTTGGCTGCTGAGGGACAGAAGTGTGAAAACTGGATCCGTCTAAGTCCAAAGAGATAATGTCTGGCTGGAATGGTGGGCAGTGAGTAAAGGTACTTGCTACTGAGACTGATGACCAGAGTTTTATTCTTCGGGCCCTACTCAGTGGAAGGAGAGGACCGGCTCACTTAAGTTGATGTGTGACCTCCAGATGCACAAATGTGTTTTGTGCCATGTGCATGCATGCACACACGTGCATAAAAAGATTTACGGAGTGTAATGGCTAGCACTCTAAAGTCGCGTTGCTCTCTAGCAATTTGTAGCCTCTTTATTTTTCATATATTCTTCCATTCTCTATCCCCTGATTGTTTATTCATTTTATGCCTCATTTTAAGAGCTCTAACATTCAGAGGCTGCTGCAATGACAATAGGAGTAACATTCCCGAAGAACTACATAATTTTCCTTGGCATGGGGGGTGAGATGGTAAGGCTTTGTGGAGAAGAACTCATGCTGGAAGGGAGGTGAGGCAGCTGCCTGTTGCTGACTCATTGTCTCTTGGGTCCAAATTTCACCTGCTCACCCTCTATTGCCTATAATGGGCAACTGTTAGCAATGTGCCTTCGCCAGCTCGCTCTGTGTTTGTCATTGGGAGTAGCAGGTGCTCGAGAAACACTACAAGAGGAGGAAGATTCTGCTCCCCAGTGTTGAGATGCTTGTTGAACTCATGTTCTCTCCGGGGACTCCTAGATTTGGTTCCTTTAGCAAGCCACAGCCAGCATCAGCCAGCATCAGCAGCTGTCCTGAGAAGCCCATTAGCATCATAGGCCAGTGCTCCTGGCAAGACATCTCCCCATGAACAAATACCAGGTGATGACTCCCCAGCCTGTTCCCAAGGCCAGCACAACAGCGACTTCCAACTTCTGTGTCTCCACTGAGATGTGGGGATTCCTGTTCTGACACTATGGAGATCTCAGCCTTTTGCAGTGTTCCTCACGTGTTCTTCTCAGCCCCAGGGTGGGGGTGGGGGTGGGGGTGGGGCAATGGCATTTTACTGCAACCATTCCTATCTTCTATTGTATTCATTTCACTCTTTTCTGGCAGACGTTGAGTCATTTACGTGACCTGTTATAGTTAGTAAGTTTTCTTTTTTTGTGTGTTTTTCTGCTCCAAAATATATAAAGAACTCAAAAAATTAAACACCACCAAACCAAATAACCCAATTGAGAAATAGGGCTTGGAACTAAACAGAGAATTCTCAACAGAGGAGTATCAAATGGCTGAGAAACACTTAAAGAAATGCTCAACCTCCTTAGTCATCAGGGAAGTGCAAATCAAAACAACTCTGAGATTCCATCTTACACCCATCAGAATGGCTAAGATCAAAAACTCAAGCGACACCACATGCTGGCGAGGATGTGGGGAGAGAGGAACACTCCTTCATTGCTGGTGGGAATGGAAACTAGTACAGCCACTTTGAAAATCTATCTGGTGCTATCTCAGAAAACTGGGAATAGGGCGTCCTCAAGACCCAGCTATTCCACTCCTTGGAATATACCCAGAAGATGCTCCAGCACACAACAAGAAAATTTGCCCAACCATGTTCATAGCAGCCTTATTCATAATAGCCAGAACATGGAAACAGCCTGTGTCCCTCAGTAGAAGAATGGATAAAGAAACTGTGGTACATATACACTATGGAATACTACTCAGCTATTAAAACAAGGAATTCCCGAAATTTGTGGATAAATGGATTGAGCTAGAAATGATCATAATGAGTGAGTTAACCCAGAAGCAGAAAGAATCAAATGGTATATACTCACTTATATCTGCATACTAGCCCAAGGGGCATGTCCCACGAAAGCCTTCACTTACCAGGAAACTGGGACAGAGGGGAGGACATCCTATTGGGCCTCTAAATGAGAGAAGCATGGGAGAATAGCAAAGTTGAAGGATCCAGAGGGTCCTAGAAACCTACAAGTAGAACATTATGATAGGCAGATTTGGGCCCAGGGGTTCCACTCAAACTAAGGCACCAGCCAAGGACAATACAGGCGGTAAACTTTAAACCCCTTCCCAGATCTAGCCAATGGTCAGAACATTCTCCACAGTTGAGTGGAGAGTGGGATATGACTTTCTCACGTACTCTGGTGCCTCACATTTGACCATGTCTCCTGGAGGGGGAGACCTGGTGGCACTCAGAGGAAGGACAGCAGGTTGCCAAGAAGAGACTTGATACCCTATGAGCATATACAGGGGGAGGTGATCCCCCTCAGGAACAGTCATAGGGGAGGGGAATAATGGGAAAATGGGGGGGGAGAATGGGGGGATACAAGGGATGGGATAAACATTGAGATGTAACAAGAATAAATTAATAAAAAAATATTATTAAAAAAACAAAAAATACAAAAATTTTTTTTACATTTTAATTTATTATAATTTATTCAGATTACATCCCAAATCTTATCCCTTCATTTGCATAGTCCCATTGTTCCCACCATCCCTTCCTCTTCCACCCTATTCCCCTCTCCTAGACCTGTGACAGAAGGGGACCTCCTCCCCCACTAGCTGATCACAGTTTATCAGGTCTCATCAGGATAGCCTGCTTCCCCTTCCTCTGTGTGCCCACTGGCTGGGCCTCCCCACGAAGGGGAAGTGGTCAAATGGGGGCATCAGAGTTCATGCCAGAGGTTTTCTTTTCTATGAAACTTCATATTATAAGACAAAAACAGATCAAAAAGTGTGGACGGTGTTGCCTTGCAAAATGCAGCTGATATAATGTAGCACACAGTATGTGATATTGGGTAGATAGTAGGGACTGGAGAATTAAAAAAAAAAAAAAAAAAAAGAATTTTACTGTGAAGCCTCCAAGCTGGGAGTGGTAGGTCTGCCTTTGTCTTTTATTAAAAAAAAAAAAAAATCTAGCTTCATGGAGCAGTACGAAAGATAAATTTCTGTAGATAGCAAGGACTTCAACTGAAATGATGCTTGAAAGTGGGAGGAAGAGGATCGGATTGTATCCCAGAGACACATGAGAGATGTAAATCAAAATACTGAAGTGACACAGAGTAGGAAACAGTCAAAGGCTTCAATGACCTTTCTGCTAAAGACTGAGGAATGCCGTATGTGGTGACATGAAGCTATCATTCTGGTGACTTTCAGATTAAAGGAATGGGCGTGTTGAGCTCACAATTTGGAGAAAAGCCAATAGAACTGATAGGTTCGGGACAGATGGAAGAAATACTTGTTTGGGGCACATTAGTTTTTAAAGAGGCCAAAAAAAAAAAAAAAAAGCTGTGGGCATGACTCGCTTTTGAGTGTGTTTTCCACAGGCTTCTCTGTTCAGTTAAGCTGAGTAATTGTTCATGTAATCCCAGCAAATTCAAGACAGGCTTGTCTCCCAAGGTAAATATGTTCCATGGGCCTCTTTTTCTCATGCATGCTCTGCCTTGGATAGTTTTACAGGGAGCTTGGATTTTTTTTTTCTTGAAACTTCTTCCAGATGATGGAATCTTAAAATACAGAGGACAATGAATATTTTATTTTAAAAATGTTTATATTTCACTAGTGCAGAATGAAGATGAGAGGCTCAATAAATAAAGACTTAGGAACAATGCCTCCCTTCAGCTATATATATTCCGACTTCGGCTTTTGTATCCCTCCACATCAAAAAGCACTTCTCAGGGGGTAGATTAATTTTGCTGGGCATCCACATTTCCAGAAGGCTGTGTTCTGTCTCCAAGTACTTTGTTCTGGTAATGCTCGGAGCCCTCAGAAGGGACGTTGTGCATGCACAGACTGCAGCCCAGAGTGCTGTACACAGCACCTGCTGGCAGTGACATGTCCACCTGTGCTGCCCAAGAGCTGGCTGCTGCCTGTTCCCCGAGGCAGGCAACTGACAGGCAAGCAAAGACGCCTCACAAAGCTGGCTTCGGATGTTCCTATCAGGCAGTTCTGTAGACTGCAAGCCAGCAGCATCCTCCACAACACTCCAGCGAAGGCTGGATGGAGCCCCATCAGAAGATCCTCATCTGTGATGTGGCAAGAGTTTTTAAGCATGTGACTTGTGGAACACTAATGTGATTTAACTTCAAAAGGTAACCCATAACAAATCCAATGAGATAATCATGCTTTTCTGGTTTCTATTATTTTATTTAGCTAACTAATTACTTCTGTTTTTAATGATTGCACACAACACTCCCCTAAATATACACAAATTAAAAAAAAAGACCAAAACAATCACAAACCTTAAAATCATAATTATCCAAGACAGAAGATCCACTCCCCTGTAACCAGGTGAAAACTGCTCTGCAGTATGCTTTCTGCTCTCTGAAAAACAAAATGTAAACAAATGACTTGCAGCAAATTTGTGCTTTTCTGTTTACTAAGATGGAGATGGTGGTGTGCTCTCCATTTAGTTAGTTCTTTCCCTTACCTGCATATGTTCAATCAATTCTCTCTCTTTCCTCTCTCTCTCTCTCTGTATCTCAGACACATTCCCAAGAGAGATATATTAAAAACCCAAAGTTCAATAAAATTTTGAAAAGATAAGTGCATAGGAGAGTTTTATCCAGGTTTCATTTCACCTGTGATTTGTGTAGACTTGGACTGCTGTAGGTTACATTGATAATTTCAAAGAAAGAAATTTGAAGAATTGCCAGCAGGCCATTTCATGTAAGCCACCAGTTCACTGGGAATACATTTCTGTCTATTTTGGCAGTGCTAATTTCATGGTCTCTAATGATACCAAAGGAGCTTTTATCATTTCTTCAAAGTCTTTATGTCTTCTTTTGCATATATACTTTAGCTTTCAGCTTAGTATTTTTGTGGAACTCCTGTGTGTGTGAGTGGGTCTCTGATTCTTGTGCTTGCTCTTGGGGTGTCTCTTTCTTCTGTTGGTTTGCCTTGTCCAGCCTTGATGTGATGGTTTTTGTTTTATCTAATTTTCTTTCATATCATGTTTTGTGTTAACTCTTAGAAGTCTGTGGAGTAGATGTGGATGGGAGGGGAAAGGGGGCAGAACTGAGAAGAGTGGAGGGAGGAAAAACTATAAACAGGATATGTTGTTTGAAAAAAAGAATTTTTCACTAAAAGAAAAAATTGCAAAAAACCCCTATTTTTGTTCTCTCTCTCTCTCTCTCTCTCTCTCTCTCTCTCTCTCTCTCTCTCTCTCTCTGTGTGTGTGTGTGTGTGTGTGTGTATGTGTGTTAAGATTGCTGACATGGCAATCAGAAAACAACTTGTTACAATGAGCACGTCTATCCTTCTACCATGTAGGTTCTGAGGATCGAACTCAGGTTGTCAGGCTTGGAAGCAAGCACATGTACCCAGTTAACTGTCTTGATTCACCGAAAAAGCATTCCTGTAGAGGACATTTGTATGTTTGGTGGAGGCTTTCCAACACTGCACTGCACGCTGTATCTCAATGCACCTCATCCTTGTTTATGAACCAAAGCTTGGCTTTTGCAGAATGATACCTCCTCCATCACACCCATTGGTACAAAGAATTGAAGCCAGGGACTAATGCAAGCTAGACAAGCTCTCCATTGAAACTTGAAACTCATTCTGAGCGTGGAATGGTCCACTTCATAGAAGCAGCTCACACAATCTCCTTGGCATTCCAATGGCCATGATTCTTTCTACAACTCTTTGGTGCTTCTAGGGTTGGGGGAATTATTTAAGTTTGCACAACTGGAATCTTCGTGTCAGGATTGGGAGTGCAGAGCATGTAGTGCAAAGACATTACATGTACTCAGCGTATGCCTTAGGGACAGGCACGGACCCGAGCCTTTCTTCTGCAGAGTGACATTTGTGTTTGCTCTTCTGTTTTCTTCCAGAACCATCTGCCACTTACTTGTCCATGTGTTTAATCTTCTTATTCATCAATTCCATGAAATGTTCTCATCACCAATAGCTGCCATTTTAATACCTTTCTTCAAACTAACCCATGACTTTGGAACTTATAGATGTCACTATGCATCTCTTATCTCCTGAACTAACTAGGCAGAACATGACGATGAAATATGAGGATGGGGGCAGCAATGGTGTGGAATGAATTAGCAGCCTGTGCCAAGATTTTATATGTATATACATACATATATACATACATAGATATATATACACATATATACATATATGCATACATACATACACATATATATGCATACATATATACACACACATATATGTATAACCACTGTCATAATTTGGGCAAATCACTTACTTAACCTTTGTAAGTTTTATTCTTGTCATCTCTACTAGAAGGGATCAGACTAGAGTAATTTCCATTCCAATGTCTTTATTCTAAGAGTCTTTGCGCTCCAGGCTAAATTTGTATTGATTTTCAACTAGACAAGAAATTCTGGTCTTAAGCAGACAGCAGAACAAAGGAACCAGAGAGGTAAATGCCTCAAACATGTTAGGAAGCTGCAGAGGAATTGAGAGGAATAGGATTCCCCTGGGTGAGCTACCGAGCCTGAATCACGGTACTTTTCTTTTTAGGAGAGGCTAAAGGCAATCGGTGCTCAGAGGATAAGAAGCCTAGTCAATGAGGACATCACATTCTTTAGGCTCTAGTAATTGTTTGGGGATTACATGGTGCCCTGTCAGGCTTCAGTGGCAGCAACTGTTAGAAAAGTGAACTCTGTCACAGAGGACAGCTAAACTGGCCAGATGTCAGCTTGGGCCAAGGTCTCTCACAGATGGAGACCAGCCATGTGGGAAGCAGTGGGGAGGAAAACTACTTCTTCCTTGAACTTCCAGAAGGTAAGTTGGTTCTGTCTTTCACAGTCAATATAATCTGAATTCATATACTGCTTAATATACATTTTCTCTATATTGATTAACTCATAGATTGTAAGACAAAATTTCTATGTAAGCACATATCCTAAGGAATGAGATGTATATGGTGTGCTGGTTATGGGCTAGACAGCAAAGGATTTCTCATCGATTGTAGTTGGGACTATGGGCCTGAGAGTCAGCACTTTGACTCTGCAAAGTAACATATAGGTCTTGTTCATGCAGTCACAACACTGTGAGTTTGTATGTACGATGACCATGGATACTGTACACTACAAATGTCCGCTACCTCTGGCACTTAAAGCCTTCTGACATCTATTCCATAATAATCCTTGAGCTTTGCAAAGAGCAGGTGTAACATGAATGTCCCCATCTCATTTAGAGCCAAGCATGACACACTTTCTTATTCTCTGCCCACTGACTGCTTGCTGGTCACTGTATGAGTTGCCATCTACTGCAAAAAGAAGCTTCCCAATAATGGATTAGCCTATGGGCATAAGGCTAAACCCTTAGGAGACAGTCCATCATCAAAATAATAGTATTAGGGCTTTGGCCCAGTTAATAATAGCAGTTAGTTTTACCTTGTGGAGTGGGCTTTAATACTCTTAAAGGTATGGGAGAGAAATAATTCTCTCTCTCTCTCTCTCTCTCTCTCTCTCTCTCTCTCTCTCTCTCTCTCTCTCTCTCTCTCTCATGTGTTGCTTATGTACAAGTCTCTATGTGTGTGTGTTCATGTCCACAGGTAGATACGTATGCATGTGTGTGCTTGTGCTAAAGCCAGAGGTGGATGATAGGTGTGAGACAAGAGCTCTCTCTGAATCTGGAGCTCATGGGTTCACACAGGTTGGACGGACAACCTTTAGTGATCTACCAGCCTCTGCTTACCCTTCTCTTCACTGCTAGGTGAGGTCTCCCACGCCAGGCTTTTACATAAGTGCTGGGGATGTGAACTTACGTCCCCATGCTTGTATGGCAAGCATTTTACCCACCGATCCATCTCCCCAGTACTTTTTGTGCCAGGGAGATAACTCTGCAACAATGCTGTGTATCTTGATTTCTCTTCCTTGGGATTGTTCCCAGATATGAATAAAGTATCTAAAATTCATCTTATTGCCTATTTTCTTCACTGCTTTCACGTCACAAAGAAAGTTTTCTAAAAGCACTTCATTTTGCTCGTTTCTTTTTCTTTAAGGAAGGACATTTTTCTCTTTCACTCTTACAGTTACACTAAAGCATCTGTCAATAATATGGGAGATAGATTATCTGCCCTCCTAAATACTAGATTAGTTTATGTTTGATTCAGGTGTTTGCATATTAGTATGTTCAAATTTTTTCTACAAATTTTGATAGATATGTAAAATTAATGGCTCGCTCCATGGTTTGTCTTAGCAACAACTTAAAATTATATTATATTATATTCTAGATTTCAGATTGTACAGTACAAACACACAGCTTATTACTGAACACAAATAGAAATGAGCATTAAACCAACCAATGCAGCAAAGTGCTGATGACAAGGATGATGATGACAAGCCAGCACAACATTCAAGAGTGATAACTGTGTGGGGATATCAGATAAGGTACATGAGGAGACATGTGTATTTAGGCAAGTGAACTCTATTCTCATTGTATTATTTCTCTCTGATATGAACCCAAAAGGCAGAGTGGCCATACTTGGTTATAGGTCTCTTACTCTAAAGTGCCCATTATAAATCATTTTAATTAGTCACTTCAAGGAATGTGACAGATTACATAAATATAATGCATTTTCCAGGATCTTCTTTATAAAAGAAAGGAGCATGTTGTGTTGCATTTGAGGGTTATTATTGAGTTGGAAGGGGGAAGAATGGGACCTATATGGCAATAGTGTGAAAGAATGAACATCCATACACATGCATATATGCTTGCATACATGCATGTGTATTTATGTGCAATGATATAAACACAGTGCTAATTCTCAAATATAAAATTCTCAAAAAAAAAAAATAAACAAAACAAATGGCTCTTCAAGGAGGGACTCTGTGAAAATGGAATAGCTCTGTCTACAAGAATACAATTTCCTATGGTCTTGAGTGATGCTGGTTGCCATGACAGAGAAAAAAGCTTTCACAATGACAAACATTTAAATGCTTATCCTAAAGTGGCACTTTACTTCTGTGCTCTACTTACTGACTGGAAGTCTAGGACTTGATCCAAATGGAAAGAAGCCATAGGGTACTTTCCTGGCCTAGAGATGGCAGAGAAATAACACAATCAATTAGCAGCGATAAAGTAGGTAGGGTGCTCTTGGTACTGGCAAGCTGTCTTTCTGGTTGCCCATTTGGGTACTTCAAACTTCAGGAGATGGAGCTGAAATTCATATATACAGGGGCAGAGAGTTTCAAAAGCCAGTTAGAATATGGTCTGCTGTCTTAGAATTGACAGCTCTCTGTGACAACCAGTCACTGTTAGCATTAGCAAATTCATTAATTCTTAAGGGTGGAATGAAAAAGCAGGACCATGTCCCTTAAGCGAGATGGCTCACTTGCTAAAGTGCTGGATTTGTACACCCAAGGACCCAAGTGTGATCTCTAGAAGCCAGGTGAAAAAGCAAGGAATGGAGTATGCTTTGCAATCCCAGCCTGGGAGAGGTGGGTTCCTGGAGCCTGCTGGCCAGCCAACCTGTACCACATTGTGGGCTCCAATCCAGTTACAGAACTTATTAAAAGACTTAAAAAAAAAAAAAAAAAAAAAAAGAATGGTAAATGGTACCCGACGAACAACACCTAAGGTTGTCTCTGACATGTGTGCATAGACACCCCTATCCATGCAAGCGTACACACCCCTCCCCCACATCTGAATTTATCTCTCTCCAAGTGCCCACAGGAGCAAAGACCACTACCGGTTGTAAGACTAGATGTCCAAAGGCCCATAGCAGAAAGATAGGAAGGTGTAAAAATGCAAGACTCTGAGGAAGGGCTTCAGGACATCATGAGTGTTCCATTGGACCATTAGACTCTGTTTACAAAATGTAACACCAAGAAACACCATTATGAGGAGCATGAGTGTCCACTTCAAGGGCCCTTTTAGTTCTAGGCCTTGTTGAGCTGCGTTTACTTGCATGATCATGAGCATGGCCTGATGGGAACATCCAGGACAAAAAGCAAGTTTGAAATAACTAACTCAATTCAGCAATGTTCTGCAGCTTCACAGAATGTGGTCTGCTCTTTCCAAACTTGAGGCTGCAGTATGTAGTAGCAGTTAAGGCAGAAATGTCATAGTCTCATTCTGTGGAATCCAAATGTTCAATCTGATGTGGGGCATTATGTGGACCTGGGATGCTGACGGCAGGTGATCTGAGCTTTGGAGTTCCAAACTTGACAGTGGGCATGTGGCCTGTGAAAGCACATCTCTGATCACCATCGTCATCACATGTAGTATTGGTGGGCTCTGGGTAGCTGCCTTGTTTTACTGAGGCTGCCATAGCCAACTATGCTACACTAGGTGATTGACAGGGTGGAAATGGGTTTGTCACATTCATGGAGGCTGGGAGTCCTCATGGCATCATTGCTCAGCAAACCTTAATGATGGCCCAAATCTCCATCTTCAAATAGCATCAAACTGGAGGTACATTCAACATTGGGATGGAGGAGATACAGGCATTCAAGCCACAGAAATAACTATTGGTTCTTATGTGCATTGTTATTATAGCTGTTACAGTTAAAGAGTCTCAATTTGAGGCTGGCTGGTGCTTCGAGGATAATAAACAGTGGCCAATTTCCCTGCCTCTTGGAATCAAGACACGTCAAGATGTTAACGACCACTAAAGAGGTCTGCTAGTTTGTTTTCTTTTATAAAGAAGGAAAATAACTAGACAGGATTTTCCCCACATAATATTTTCAGTTACAATAGAGAATATTGTCTATGTGTCTCTTGCAATTTAGTGTTAGTATAAATAACAGAACTGTCATTCATCTCTTCACTATAAAGCACAGCATTTGGATGGACCAAGCCCAATTTAAGAATTGGCGGTATGGCTGCTAAAGTTAAACACATTTCTACACTTCTCCATCTCCATCTCTTCCTTGTTCCTGTGAGCCAACACAACTTTTAATGGGGATTTTTCCCCCATGACTTTGTCTTTTAGAACTTTCATAAATATGACATTAATACTGCATAGATTAGATTGGCAATATAGCTCAAAGCAACACAAGTGGCAGTTAACTATTAGGTTATACAAAGTTGCTCTGTAACTCAGCTGTTCAGAATGGCAAAATTATTATTTCTGGGTTTTTTTGTGGGTGAAGAATCAGAGCGAGCATCTTGATTTTCAAGAGCTGTCATAATAAAATAATAAAACCAGGTCATTGAAAAGAAAACAAGATATTTGCTCTTTCACAGTTCTAGAAGTTAAAGGTCTCACAGCAAGATGTCAGCAGGGCTACATCCCCTCAGAAACTTACAAAGGGCTATTTCCTTTGGCATATTGGTAATCTCTACATATGTGTTTGGCTTTGGCCACCAAACTCCATTCTCTGCCTTCATCATCCCAGGACATTCCACTGCTATCCCTGTGGACACATGGCCACCTTTCTATACGGACTCCACCAAATGGGATTGGGCTCATACCCTCCTCCAGTATGACCTCATTCCAGCTCACTGTATGACCTCATTCCAGCTCACTGCATGACCTCATTCCAGCTCACTGTATGACCTCATTCCAGCTCACTGCAGGACGTCATTCCAGCTCACTGTATGACTTCATTCCAGCTCACTGCATGACCTCATTCCAGCTCACTGTATGACCTCATTCCAGCTCAATGCCTGATGTCATTCCAGCTCACTGTATGACCTCATTCCAGCTCACTGCATGGCGTCATTCCAGCTCACTGTATGACCTCATTCCAGCTCATTGCATGGCGTCATTCCGGCTCACTGTATGACCTCATTCCAGCTCATTGTACCTCTTTGAATTGGGTTATGTCCCAGGTTACTAAGATTTAATACTTCAGCTCACCTGTTTTTGTTAGAGAGAACCAAACCCACAGTAGCAAGCAGGAAAGACTAGGAGGAAGCACTAAGACAGAAGTAACTTCTTGTCATCTGATCTCTTGTTGACTTGTTGTATCTTGTTCACTGAAAGTGGGGCAATAAGGCCAGTCTGCTTAAAGGGAAAGGAACCAAATACCAGGAAGAGATCAAGAGCAAAGATTATTGGAAGCTTCCATTTCTGTAAGCACCCAGGGCCTTCCTGGTTCGTTGGCTTTGTTGGTCTTCTTGTGGAGCTTCTGTCCTCTTCCTTTTATGCATCCCCCAACTCCACCAAGTCTCCTTGCACTCTGCCCAATGTTTGGTTGTGAGTCTCAGCATCTGTTTTGATAGGCTGCTGGGTGGAATCTCTCAGAGGAAAACTATGCCGAGTGCCTGTCTGCAAGCATAGCATAGTGTCTGTAATAGTGTAATGGGTTGGCACTCTCCCATGGGATGGTTCTCAGATTGGACCACACATTGGTTGGACATTCCCTCAGTATCTGCCATTACTTTATCCCTGCACATCTTGCGTCAAAGTTTTTGTGGGGTGGTTGGTGTTCCCCTCCCTCCACTAGGAGTCCTGTCTAGTTAGAGGGTGGCCTCTTCAGTCTTCATGATACCTGCTACTAAGCTTCTCAGCTAGAGTCACTCCCATATCCTCCCAGGAGCCTGTCCTGTTGTAGGTATCCAGCTTGTCACAGAAATGCTCCCACCCACAGCTTCTCTTCTCTCCAAAAGCCCTCTATTGCGCCATCCTTACTCCATTCAGGTTTCATCTCCATCTTCATTTCTCTCCTCTGTCCATCTCCTACCCTAGCCACTACTGTTGTCTATTCCCCCTCTGAGTGAGATTTGAGCATCCTCCCTTGGGACCATGCACGGACTGGATCTGGGCCCCCTAGGCAGATGAGTCACCTCGTAAGGGGAGTGAGGGCTGCCTCTGATGTAGACTCTGCTGTCTGCTTTTGAGCCACTTCTCCCTGGCTCCGCTGCCTCACCCGCCCTGCGATAGGGAAAGAATGTGTGCTTAGTCTTGACATGACTTGATATTCCGGGCTGGGTTGGCGGTAGTGGGCTCCCCTTTTCTGAGAAATATGGGAGGGGGAGGGGGAAGAGGGAGGGAGGGTGAGACTGGGAGAAGAGGAGGGAAGGACTTACAATCAGGGTGTAAAGTGAATAAAGAAGAGATCATTGAAAGCATCTAGCTGCCTTCCTCATACATGTTGCCTTTTACTGTTTGCAGTACTATAAAAATTATAAAATATATTAGATTTTCAGAACTTGACTTTCACTCAATTTGTACTTTATTTATCTATACTTTTCATCAATATATCAATTTTCACCAGTACAAAAATTACATAAAAATCTTACATAAAAATTGTTTTTTCCCAAAAATTCTTGAAATTAGTTCAAGTCTGCTTTTTTACTCCAATTTGTATAAAATATTAAATCTAGAGTAACATAAGATTTTTCTATAGCTCTATCTTTAGAATTTACCCTGTCAAGGATCATCAAAATAATATTTTGTTTCCAAATTACACAAGGTAAGTATTTTTTACATGTGGTTCTTAATGTAACCTAACATACAGTTAAATATATTTATTCTATTTATTTTCTATTATTAACATTTCCTTTTCTTTCATATTGTTTTCAGATACGTGAAAACATAACAATAAATGTATGCAGCAAACTGACGTTAACAGAAGTCTTTTAAATTAGGACTCCCATGTTCCCATGCCACTAGACCTAACCATTTTATTTTTGTCTTTTCATAACAGTTTATTACTTTGCAAATACATGCGTTCATAGACACACACACACGCACGCACACACACACACTATTGTTTTCTTTCCACAAGGATTTTCTACAGTTTGCCATGTGACACATCTGTCTTCTACTTTTTTATACTTAAAAATATGCCCTGAGGCCATGTACAGCCAGGAAATACTGACTGATGCCAACAATCACGTATGTTGGTGTCTGAATCACTGCATCCATGTTGTCAGTGGTTGGGCTGGTTCCTTATCAATATAAAGACTTTCCCCAATATATTTTCCACCACATAGAATACAATATTTAATTATTAGGTATAAAAGTTTTTGCTGCTATTAATTTTGTGATGCATGAGAAATTTATTAATACTTAGAGACAAGATTACTGGATAAAATTGTAAAACAACCAAGTATATAGCTAAGTATTAGAAGATTCTCAAAAGGGCTTATATCTTTCATGTTCCTGTCAGAACTATATAACATTGACTATTTTCTCACACTTGGTATAGATGCTATTAAAATTGGGTTTTGCCAGTCTTTTACGGAGACAAAAACAAATCTAGATTTTTTTCAGGTTTGGGAATAAATATTTTGTAGCCATCTTTCACGATCCTCTAGTTTTCATATCCCATTTTCTGTTTTTAATTTTATCTATTTGATTCTCCTCTATCTTACTTTTCATTCGTTTTGATAGACTACATTTTTTTCTTTTGGGGGTTGTAGTTTAGTCTTTTTTCCTTAGAAAGAACCCACTTCTTGACAGAATCTATGTTCACTAGCGTCCACATCATTAGTTTGGGTACCCGTCTTAATATGTCTTATCACCCAGAACTTTTATGTTTACTCATTTTTATTTTTTTCACAACTGGACTTATGTTATTAGTTTATTTGATGCCTGATTTTTTTAAAATAATATTTTTATCTAATTAATGTATTCAGACTACAACTTATTTGTTATCCCATCACTTGTATCCTCCCATTCCTCCCTCCCTCCTGCTTTCACGTTATCCCTCTCCCCTAGGTCTAAGACCAAGGGGGGCCTTGCCCATGATCTAGAGAAAAGCCAACATTCAGTGTATGCATGTCTACAATAGTTACTTCTTCTTGATGGATATTATCTTTATTAATATGTAGGGCTCCTTATCTCTTTTGAGTAATTTTGCTTTGGATTCTGGATTGTCAAATTATAGTGTCGCTTATTTTATGCTTCCATTTGCTTGGTGGCCTGGTTTTCATCCCTTGAATCTCAGTCTGTAGGTCTATGTTTCTTTGAATAAAACAGAGAGCTTGACCTTGCTGTGTAAAGTAGTCAGTTGGTCTATGGCTCTTTATTGCTGAGTTGAATCTATTTACGTTTTAAAGTTATTTTTAAGAGTTGTTTTCTATTCTTTTTGTTTTTGTTCTTCTAGTCAGGGTCTCTGTGTAGCCCTGGCTGTCCTGGACTTACTGTGTAGACCAGGTGGGCCTTGAACTCAGCCACCACACCTGGATAAGAGTTATCTTCTAATTCGTGTACTTTTGTTGTCTTTTCTAGGTCGTAGATTATTGTTTGTTCTTTTCTTTATTCCCCATTATGACTAGTATAGACGGATACTTTTCCTGCTATTGTTCATCAGTTCCTCTAATGAAATTTGTCCTTCCCCGTGTTTTCGCGTTTGAGACCTGTGTTTTTCCTCCTCTGTGCACTATATTACTTTAAGCATCTTCCGTGTACCGGCTTCATCAGCTGCCACAGTTTGTACTTGTCTTGAAATGTCCTTGTTTCTCTATCAATTTTAAAAGACAGCTTTGATTTGTACAGCAATATTATTTTTTGTTTGGCAGTTATTTACTCTCTGATCTTAAAATATCTCCCTCCACATTTTCCTGTTTTTTTGGATTGCTAATGAGAGCTATGATCCTACTCTGACCTGTGGATCATTGCAGGTGAGCTGGCTATTTCTACTTCAAAATTTAACTTTGCTTTCTGTTGTTGTTGTCCTTTGGGTATTTTTGTTATAATGTGTAATAGAGAGGTTGTTTATTTTTCATGTTTTTGAGGGTTTAAATGTCAGTTGTTGCTGCCCATTTCATTCTCTAAATCTGGTAAATTTCTTTTATGATTATATTTAATGTATTTTCTATGCTATTGATTTTTATCTCAGTTTTTTGTTTGTTTGTTTTGCTTTTGTTTTTGTTTTGTTTTGTTTTTGGTCCCTTGGATTTTTAGGCTTGAAATCTTGACCACGCTCCAGAGTTCTTGCACATTGTTACCTTGCTTGTTTTTTTATTTGCTTAGTTTTCTTTTCTTTCTTTTTTCTTTCTTTTTCTTTTTTTTTTTTTTTTTACTGGTGTTTGAATGTAGTATTTATTCAACTTTGTCCTCCATATCCAAATCAATTTCTTCTGCTTGTCTGAGTCTATTGGTAATAATTTCTCCTGCACTTTAATTTCATTTATTGAGATTTTCTTTTCTAACTATACTGTTTGATTTTGTTTTGCATCAATGTCTCTTCTGAAATTTTCATTTGTATTCTTAAATTTATATCAGTGATTCTCTCACTGGACTTGTGCATCCCTGTATATCTTATGGTTTACGTAAGTGTCGAGCTTGTATTGGACAAGAGTCTGATGTCCATCAGAGTTGTTTTCACTTTAGAAACTTCTCAGTTTTCTGTACCTAGGGCCTCTGTCAGCCATATTTGTATTTGCTGCATTTAAGATGGTAGGTTATCTATTCCTTCCAATATTTCTAAGCTCATTTCCCATAAGATAGCTAGTATTATGGCTAGAAAAACTCTCCCAGGCATGTGTGGAATGTGGGGAACTACCACAGCCCTGATATATATAGAGAAAGAGATTTTGTCTTCCTAGTTTCCAGGTCTCCATGCATTCTACTGTAGAAGTGCAGTAAATGACAGATAGCTTCATGCTCAGATCCACTCATTTTTCTTAGACTCGGGTTACTCAAACTCCAGTGTTGCTGTTAGTTTGGGGAGATTGGATTTCAGCTACCAATGGCTACATCATGCAAGTGATTGCCTAAGCCAAAGCTAGTACAATTTATTCTTCAGACGTCAGCCCTGGTCATCCTGTTCTCTACAACGCCTCCCACATCTGTCTCTCATCCTGGTGTTGCTGTGACTTCAGATATCTTGATTTATGGTTGCTCTCATGGTGGCTGGCCATCATCCTCTTAAAGTGGCAGAAAGGGATTCTTCTATTGCTGGCCCTCTCTCAGAGGAATCATCATCTATCTAAAGATGCAGCTGGATTTGGATACTGGATAGACTATTAGTTTTTCTTGAGGATAGGAAAACGTCATCTTTTCCCACCAAGGCTACCTTTCTTGTGATTTGCACAAGGTTTCTGCTGCCACAGTCCCTTCCCATGGGAACTGTGTGGTCAGAATGGCTTGGCCTCATTGTTGTGTGTCACTTGCTCATTTCTTGACATTTCTATCACTGCCTTTGGGCATCCCAAAGCTCTTCTTTCTATCTTCTTTGGAACAGAGCGTCCTTTTTCACATGGACTTTTCTTCTGACGTGGGTCATGGGGATGCAGCTTCTAATCGATTATTTCACTGTGGCAACTTTGAAATTTTTATTTATTTACTTTTAATTGGTATCAGAAAGGTCCTTTCCATGTATGACTCAATAAAAGATTATTTTAAAAAAATTTTAATTGTAATGTTGGTTGAATTAAAAGAATACATTTCTTGCATTCTGAAATAATCTTGTATTTTATCTGTTACTCTAATTGGTAAGTGATATGCTAGAGACATCCCATTTAGAGATGAATACTCTGAAGTATCTCAGTCTTTGCCTACTGTCTGGTTATGGTTCCCTGTATTTATTCTCATCTGAAGTAGAAGGAAGTGTCACTGGTGGTGCCTGAGCAAGGCACTGATCTATGAATACAGCGCAATAGGAGTCATTTTATTGCTACATATTCTTTAGTAGAATAGCGGTATTCGGATTTTCCTTATGTCTCAGGTTTTTGGCCACCCAAGGAGCATTGGGTGGGGCCTTAGGTCAAATCACATGTTTGTTGGCTATTCTCACAAGCTTTGTGCCACCACTACACTCACATTTCTTGCAGTCAGGACACCATTGTAGATGGAAGGTTCAGAGCTAGATGGGTGTTTGTTTCTCCATCAGTAGTATGTAGAGTACCTACCGCAGGGTTGAAGGACCTAGGAAGGTACCAACATGCCTTCTTCTTTTTGCTCAGTGAGTTGTGTTGGTGTTGGCTTCAGCAGATGGACAAGAGAAAAAAAAAAAAAACTCAATGCCATCTTTAGGATTCCTTGTCTTATAATGCTGAACCATGGCTTTTAGTTTTTTTTAAAAAATAATATTTTTCTCTGTCTTGGTATCAGTTTTGGAGAGCAGCCTATAGCCTTGGAAACAGCCTAGGAGTTTTGGTGGTACTCATCGATATAAAACATCCAGGAAATCTGGAACGTTATGAGAAGACCAAATATAAGAATAATAGGAACAGAGAAAGGAGAAGAAACCCAAATCAAAGGCACAGAAAATATTTTCAGCAAAATCATAGAAAATGTCTATAATTTAAAAAAGGGAGATGCCTAACAAAGTATAAGAAGGATACAGAGTGCCAAGTAGACTGGACAGGAAAAAAGAAGTCTCTTCAGCGCATAATAATCAAGTTACTAAATGTACAGAGCAAAGAAACAACATTAAAAGCAGCAAGGGAAAAACAGCAAATAGCATACCAATGGTGGATCTATTAAAATAACATCTGACTTCTCTGTGGAGACTTGAAAATTCAGAAGGATCAGGACAGAGTAATATAAAACTCAAGCAGCCACAGATACCAGGTAGAGTCTACACCCAGAAAAAAGTTCAGTCACAATAGCTGCATCAAATAGACATAGAAGGAACACTGTACGATTAATTTTTCAGGCCAGAGTTTCCCTGCTACCAAAATTATTCCTTTCTTTTAGGTTTCCCAGTTTTGCGGCGCACAGGTTTTTAAAGCACTGCCTTCTGGTTCTCTGGGTTTCCTTGGTGTCTCTTGTTATGTCCTCTTTTTATTCCTGACTTCTTTTCTTTTGTCTTCAGTGCCTGAAATGATCTCTTTTGTCTCCTGAATTCTGTTGCTGAGGCTTGACTGTGAGGTTCCTGTCCAATTCCGAAATTTCTCATTTCCAGATTTCCCTGTTTGAGCTTTAAAAAAAAATTTTTTTTTATTAAGATTCTATTTTCACTCTTGTGCCTTGAACTGTTTTATTGACTTGCTTCCAATGCTCATTTGTGTTTTCATAGATTTTCTTTAAGGGCTTTATTCGTTTCCTCTTTAACAACTTTTACCATATTCTTACCGATGTTTTGAAGTTCATTTCCTGTGCTTCAATTATGATGCATTTCTTGGGGC
Source organism: Acomys russatus (assembly GCF_903995435.1). Taxonomy (NCBI): domain Eukaryota; kingdom Metazoa; phylum Chordata; class Mammalia; order Rodentia; family Muridae; genus Acomys; species Acomys russatus. The sequence goes on along the minus strand of NC_067167.1, from coordinate 21,074,781 downwards.
CTGGTGTGGTAGCATTGCTGAGCTCTAGTGGAGATGTGCTGTTCTGGCTGATGATAGTGTTTTCCCATGGATGTCTCACTATTGATGCTTGAGATGATTGCAATTCTAGGCTCTGGTCCTGTCTTCGATGGGTAGGTGTTTTGTTCCTTGGTTTCTTTTGTTCTTTCTTGTTTTTAGGAAGGTGTATGGCTGTGTGAGGCCTAGTAGGGAATTCTGGGATCCTGTCAGGTGTGCCCACTGGGGATTCTGGCTAGAATGTGTTTCTAGCACTTGTGAACTGACACTTAGGAATTGAGAAGGGATGGAAGGGGGTGGTAAGAGGGTCCTTAGGCAGGAGGAAACCAGGGGATTCCAATACTCCAGTGTTTGTTTAACACTGGTAAGAAGGTCCTTAGGCAGGAGGAAACCAGGGGATTCCAATACTCCAGGGTTTGTTTAATCCTCTGGGAATGGGGACAGAGAGTGAGGAGAGGCCGACACAGTAGTCTGCTTCAGAGCTGAAGATGAGACTGAGTGGATGGATTTGAAAAGGCCGAGGGAGAGTGAAGATAAGAAGCCAGCCCAAGAAACCTACAAGTAAAACATTATGATAGGCAGATTTGGGCCCAGGGGTCCCGCTCAAACTAAGGCACCAGCCAAGGACAATATAGGTGGTAAACTTTAAACCCCTACCCAGATCTAGCCAATGGTCAGAACATTCTCCACAGTTGAGTGGAGAGTGGGATATGACTTTCTCACATACTCCGGTGCCTCACATTTGACCATGTCTCCTGGAGGGGGAGACCTGGTGGCACTCAGAGGAAGGACAGCAGGTTACCAAGAAGAGACTTGATACCCTATGAGCATATACAGGGGGAGGTAATCTCCCTCAGGAACAGTCATAGGGGAGGGGAATAAGGGGAAAATGGGAGGGAGGGAAGAATGGGAGGACACAAGGGATGGGATAACCATTGAGATGTAACAAGAATAAATTAATAATAAAAAATTAAAAAAAAAAAAAAAAAAGAAGCCAGCCCACCTGCTTGGCTGGAGGGTTTCCAGGGAGTGCCCGCTGAAGTTAGGAGCTGGGATAAAAGGACGGATGGGAGGAAGGGAAGTCAGAGAACATAGGTGTAATCCTTTGGAAATGGGGGCATGGAGGGAGAAGAGGCTGCAGCACGTGGCCTGCTACAGCACTGGTGGTGAGACTGGGATCTGCAGTTAGGCTACCTGCTTCTCAGGCTGCCTTGGTCCTTGGTCCGTGGGTTCCCAGAGAACTGAACAGTTTAACTTCATGGAGGCTTGCTTGCTGGCACAGCAGAGGGATCTGTCCTAATTAGTGTGCTCCTGCAACTGAAATTATGGTGAGTTCTGCACTGTCATCGCAGTGCGTTCTGTAAGTTTCCTTTAGGCCATGGTAGGTAATAGCATTGTTAAGGTACGGTATCTTTTTATTGATTTTTTTTTTTTTTTTTTTTTTTTTTTTACCTTTTGTGCTATCAATTTGTGAGAGTAGCTTGTTAAAATCTACTATAGTTACTTATTTATTTCCTCATTCCCTCACCCCGCCTCACCTTTCTCTTGTAAATGTCAATGCTCTATTGTTTGGAAATATCACTTTAAAGTTTAAGTCTTATCCATAAACAGAGCATCTTTTTGTCATCATTTGACCCTCTTTTTCCTCTGTTAATATTATGAATTGTGAAGACTGAATCCTGATATTATTTTGGCCAAAGGATCCATCTTAAGTTTGTTTCCATCATATTATCTGTTTTCAATAATTTATTTTCAACCTCTATATCTAATGTATATCTCTCACTCTAATTTTTTTGCTCTGATTTTTCTTCAGTTTTCCTTGGATGTATGCAATAAACACACACACACACACACACACTTTGTTGATCATGTTACCCCCATGGCTCTATTCCCTCACACTTGTCATTCCTCCCTTCTCATATCATCTCTATTACCCTTTGCAGCTTAGCTTCTCCTTTCATGTCATATATACACACATGGTTGTATGTATCTGTATACATTCTGGGAACTACAGAGAAGAGGAAACATGCAATGTATTTTGCTGTGAGATTGGCTTATTTTCTTAATATGATCATCTTCACTTGAACTTATTTTTTGTAAACAATGAAAGTTTGCTCTTTGTGTGTGTGTGTGTGTGTGTGTGTGTGTGTGTGTGTGTGTGTGTGTGATTGCAAAAGGTTCCCATCATAGAAATTACATGTTTCATAACAGAAGAACTGGACACTGACATTGGATCAGACTTGACAGGATGCATTCCTCTCAGTATGCTGGACACTGGCATCTTGTATCCTTCATGTTCCAGCACCAAGTGTTTCGATTGCTGTTCCTCATCAGAACAAGACAGCTCCCAGGACACTTTCAAAGAAAGGGTCCAATCCCAATTGGTCCAGCATTTCAGACTGTCCCACACAGGACTCTAATTAAGCCTGGAATTTCTCAACATTTAGTAACTGGACCAGAAATGCTATTCCTAGCTTGTTTAACCATTTCCCCAATTTTATTTGGGCCCCTACAAAGAAATGAGTATATAAAAAGATAAGGTAGGATAGTTAGATAAGGTCTTCAAAAACCTCAGAGATATACAGAATATGGGATTTAAAATGTTTTTATTATTTTAAAGATTCACTAACAATGAGACAGGTTAACACCTGGCAACACCCAGCCTACCTCAAAGATGATGATGAGCATCAAAGAACTTCATTATGGAGATGGCTTCAACTGTGGCAAACAAGCCACCAGGCAAAATGTCCGAATTTCTACCACATACAGAATTATGCCTAAAAAAGGGCAAGCTTGGATATAGGCAGAGTCGATGGCCAAACTCTGCCAAGACAGAGTAAGCAAGTCCTCAATAGTTCCTGCCTCACAAATGTCTGTCACATATATTGGGCCAGAAGATTGAAGATGATGCTCCAACATTATAGACAGTTTTGAGTGACTATTCAGGTAGCAAACTGTCTCTGTCATCTTCTTATTTGGAAAGCTGCTAACCTGCACTCCCAGTATACTCAGGTAATCAATTTTATTCCTTCTCAAGTCTCTGATGGGGTTGAAGACTGGATAGTTTAGTTTTACAATTAAGCTTAGTTGTTTAGGTCTAGATAGATGTTTTAAGTTGATAATAGGTATGATCGATATTGATTTACATTCAGAATTTTAGATGCACCGAGATAGGAAAGATGTTTTCTTCAAGGCTGCCAAATACAAATAGCCAAAACACTAAGAATGCAACATTTATATAATTCCTGATTGTGTCATGGCTCTTCTTGCTATAGGTATCTTATTGTATACCTGTATAATAATATAATGTATGTGTAAAATATAAAAAATTAATATAAAAAGTTCCCATTGTGCATATGTAGTTACATGACACCCCTGCTTTTCTTACTGTTCTGTTCTTGAACAGGTAGGCTGTTTCAGTAATTAAACTGTCGTGACTATGGCAGTTGTAAGCATTGATTTTTAAGTATCTTTGTGATAAGTTGACTTGGAGTCCTTCATGTAAATATCCAGAAGTGGTATAGTAATATGGCCTATAGTCATAGCAGGTTGATGGGATCTGTCTTCTAAAATATATATTTTAACAAACACTACCTGAAAACTGGAGGGTGTATCATATAATCATTTACTGCAGCTATTCATACCAAGTTGATTTAGGTCTATTGGTTGCACTCATGCATTTTAAATCTTTCTATAATTTCTTTGGTGTCTTCTTTATAACTTAAATGTTTATGAAATATGTTTTACAATCTTGGTTAGCTGTTATTGTTCACATTATTTGTTTTAATTGTTCACACAGACTCTAGGTTTTAATATTCTGTTCAATTGTTAATCTTATAACACTTTGGGCACAATGTAGAAATTGTGCAGCTTCATTCATACTTTTCTACTCCTCATTAAATCATAGCTGTTCTACATACATTATAAACCCATAATCTAATTGTATATGCATTGAATAACTATAGCTATAACTATAACTATATTTTAAATTGGGTGTAGATAGTCTTTCATAGTAACTATGCACCAAACACTTCTGATGATCTACATTTGTTTCTGATGAGCTAATGTGCCACATCCTTTGAGCTTAAAATCATAATTTAGGCTGAAGAGACAATTCACGAGGCTGAAGAGTTGGCTCAGTAGTTAAGAGCACTGACTGCTCTTCTAGAGGGCCTGGGTTCAATTCTCAGCACCCACACGGCAGCTCACAGCTGTCTGTAACTTCAAGATCTGACACTCTCACACAGACGCACATGTAGGCAATACACCAATGCACATAAAAATAAATTAACTATAAAAAAGTATAGGCTGTTTTTCTAGGAAATCCATGTTTGATTCCAAGCACTGTCATGGTAGCTTACAACTGTCAGTAATTCCAGTTTAAGGGGATTTGAGAGATTCTTCTGGCCTCTATGGGCACTGCATAGACACACAGCACAGACATCCATGTAGACAGACAGCCCCCCCCCCAAACACACACATCTTTTTTAAAAATATATTTTATTAATTTATTCATATTACATCTCAATTGTTATCCCATCCCTTATATCCTCCCATTCCTCCCTCCCTCCCTCCCATTTTCCCCTTACTCCCCTCCCCTATGACTGTGACTGAGGGGGACTTCCTCCCCCTGTATATGCTCATAGGGTATCAAGTCTCTTCTTGGTAGCCTGCTATTCTTCCTCTGAGTGCCACCAGGCCTCCCCATTCAGGGGGCATGGTCAAATATGGGGCACCAGAATTCCACACACATCTTATTTTAAAGAATTGCTCTTAAACATTTTTTAATAATACATGCTATAGTGATAAGTTTGCTTGGTTTTCTTTCATATGGGAATATCTTTATTTACTCTCTGTATTAATTACTTTTTTCATTGTTGTATCAAAATGCCTGACGAGAAAGCACTTAAAGCAGGTAGCATTCATTTTGGCTCATGTGTAAGAAGGGTTGTAGGCTGTTATGGTGAGGGAAGGCATGACAGCAGGAGCATGAGGCAGATGGTCGCTTGCCTTTCACAGTCAGGAAACAGAACAAGAAATTCTGCTACCTCATGCACTTTCTACACTTTTTTTTTTTTTTAGTCCAAACCTCCAGCCTATGCAATGATGCTGCCTACATTTAGCATTTATAGCTCAACCTTTCTAAAAATACCCTCTCTAACAAATCCAGAAGTATGTTTTTGTGGTGTTTTTAGATCCTACCAAGTTCATAAGACTAACTACCCCAAGCCCATAGCTCTGTTACTGGATACCTAGGTTGTGCCTACAACTTAGCTCTTGTGAATAATAATTCTATAGTAAACACTGGTCTCCAAATATCTCTGTGCTATATTGACTTGGAATCTTTCAGATAAATAGCTGGAAGCAATATAGTTGGTTAACAGGGTTATGGGGCATGAGACTAATTAAAATTGGATCCGTCTTAGTGCTGTGGAAGTCAAGATACTTAATAAGTACACATTTTTTTTTCTTGAGGCAAAATAATGGAAACCAGTCCCTGATAGACCTGCTCTTATGATCCATTAGCCACTGATGGTTATTATTGGCTGAGGTAAATATAAATATGAGTGACTGGAAGACAACTTAGCAAGGGTGGACATTTTGAAGGAAAAGAGCGTGTGAAGGGTGGTGTTTGATAAACACTTTATTAAGTAGTAGGGTAAATCAGTGGTCACTTTGGAACTGGTGTGCAGGGCTGAGTGTTTTTACTGAGACCCATAATTAGATGTGATAATTTTGAGTAGATTGGATTGCTTTGTATCAGCTTGTAAATGGGGTTCATGAGATGTTACTGCAATCAAGAGGGAGTGAGAGAACAAAACAAGCAAAGTAGATAAAAGGATCTGTTTGGCTGCAACCCACTGAAGCTACTGAGGATGGAGGTGTATAGCAACTGTACGGTTACATCAGCACCTTAGCCCTTGGTAAATTACTTATGTTCTTATTTGCAATCCTTCACTGACCCATGCTTCTGTAAGTAAATCTAACTAAATTCATTGGCTTACCAAGTTGGATTTGAGTGGAATTATCTTTGTGGTGTGTCATTGGTGACTTCCCTAGAACGAATAGACATTTCTTTGTCACTCCAGGAAAAGTTCACATAGCTCTGCAAGCAACTGATTTCTGGTTGGATTTAAAGCCTGTACCACAGGTGAGAATTCATCTCTGTTATTAAGCTAGGGCAAAACAAAATGCAGAGCCAGTGGTTATAGAGGTACTAGGCTCAAATTGTGAGACAATTGCCACCTTCTTATTAAATATATGTGGTATTGTTGTGTGACACTATTCCCGATGACACATGAACAAATGTCTGCTTTCGCCAGATACAAAATTAATGGTAGACCAAAGTATGGGTTAACACTAAAGTTCAGTTTAGCGAACCAATGAATTTTTCTGGAATTACCCATAAGAGTGAAAATGACTTAATAATAGATGTGCCACCAAAGTCCACCCCAGCATGAGTTGCAGATCAAAAAGCTCATGGCCTGGGGCACACAAAAGAATCTGGAGGCCGCTCAACAGATTAAAAGTGTCATTCCAGGCAGCTCAGTTAGTGTGAGCCTCTTCTGGGTTACCCAACTTGTCCTCCTGATTTTCCCAGGTGGCTTGGCTCATGACTGTGTCTTCTACCTGGCTTGGATAATTAGATTATTTCAGGAAGTCTGGCATGACTGAGCTTCTTCTATATAGGGCAGTTTCTCTGACAGTATCTTCCAGCAGTCTTTACTACTTATATATGCATGGGAACAAGGGACCTAGTGAATCTGGTCATTTTTAGGAACTTCCTAGAAGCACTGAATTGTTTATTTCCTGAGTTAAACAAGTTCCCTTTCAGAATAGGAAGCTTCATCTTCCACTAGAACATCTCATTGTTTCATTTCCCCTTTAGAATGCTACATCTTAAAGAGCTTCCTCATTAGCACGTCCTGTTGTTTCCCTTTCAATTAATATCCTGTGTCTTAATAAGCCTGCTTTTAAAATGGAAACCTTTAGTCTCCTGACCAACTGCTGCACAGCAGCTGTGTCTGTCAAATTGCCTCCTAAACATTCGTTTGTGTTTATGCCCGTGAATTACTGATGCTCTCAACATGGGTAGTTGGTAGCTATTGCAGAGACTCAAAACCTGTCAAGGTCTTTAGAATAAGAGACTAGTGTTGTGGCATAGTAGGCTAATTACTCTTCCATAAATAGAAAATAATCAAATGTCTACATCACGTCTCCAAGGCTCAGTGGCGTTAGAGATTGGGGCATAGAACTAAAGTAAGAGCTAGGGGAAAGAGAGCATACTTTGTACTTATTTTTTTTTTTTTTATTGCCTTTGATTTGTAAAAGGAAGGGTTACTAGACCCAGAAATGTAATGAAATTTGCAACAATCAAGAAGGACACAAAGTTGCAAGATCCACCAGACAGCTCCCCAACACCGATAAGTCAGTAAACAATTGCTAGTATAGGAAACTCTCCAGCCAATCTGAATGCACATAGAACATGGACCTTTGGGTGCATTTTTAGTGAGGCATCCAGAAATTTGCTCTTGTCTTTCCAAGAAAAGCCTTTAGGCTAGAAAAAAAATACACATCTTTCCCCCCTGCTGTCATTTTCATATTAATGCCATAAAAGCAGGCAGTTCATTTCTTACAAATTTACTCTTTTACATTTCAAATTCCTTCCAGAATCATTGCTCATCTCTCTCTATTGAATTCAGGTTGTATTTAAGAAATATTTTGTCTTGAGTCTGAACTATTCCCTTTATGAAGTGCAAATAAGATAGAAGCACACCCAGCAATATTGAGGAATTATTGCATATTCTCTACATGCATGAGTGGCATGCTGTGGTAATACCGACAGCACAGAATTCAGGCATAGAAGAGTCAGGCTCCCATGAACCAAGAATGTCAGTAATACTTAGGTTGTCCATGAAAGAGAACTCGACTTTGTTTGCCTTTGTTTGTGATTCCTTTTTAGTATTTCCTCTTCTTTCCTCTACCTTCCTGGACAATAAGAAAGTAGTCATTACTCAGCATTTGGATTCTCAATAACCACAAGGCTCAGAGCTGTGTTGAAAGTGAGGGGAAACTTTAGATCATAAGCATAGTCCCAATAATCTATTTTGAATATTGTAGGTTTTATAAAACAAATTTGTGATAACTAAAATATTTTTTCTCTTTCTTTACCAACTTCAAATACATTCTAGTCTTACGTGGTTTTAGATAAAAGAAGCTACTTAAGCCAGGGATGTGTTATTGAATAAATTCTGACTTTATTGCTAACTTTTTGTGGTTTCCTTCTGGGTTCTAGGCAATTCTTTTTTTTCCCAAAGAGAAGGTTCTCTATGACTAAAGCGGATATCCTACATGCCCCTCATGGGTTAATTTGTTAACCATGGGCTTAAAAGGCATGAAGCATAAAATAAAGCCAAAATAAAGCTGGAAGATACATTAATGCCACACCCTTCTGTAGCCTCTCAACACTGAAATGTACTTTTGAATACATTTTATTCAAAAATTTAAGAATATAATATTACATTTTACTTAAAAATTTGAGATGATAAGAATTAATTGAGCTCTATAGACATATAACAATTTTAAAAAGCAAAATATAGCTTTTCTACTAACAGTATTATGAATATCAGCAAGATTTGTACAGAAAACATTCCTAGGACTGGGCTAGGATTTTCCACTGGAAATGGTGGTTCAGGATTCATACTAATTGTGTCCATGAGAATTTAAAACAAGACACATTTTCGTGATTGAGGTTACACATAGTCATTTGGGGAGCCAAAAACTGCCCTTTAATATCCCCTAAAGAACTGTGATTTGAATGTATTCTTTCACAGCAGATATAGTTGTGGGAAAGTATTTATTTATGTAAAATGAGCATTAAAGTGAATACCAAAACATAGAACCCCTTCACAACTGTCCTGAATTGAGTCTACGCATTTTGATTCAATTGAACATTAATATTATTTTTTGTATAGTTAATATCCATGGTAAATTAGTATCATTATGCATTACTTTCTTTAGAACTAGAATGCTTTTAAACAGCATATCTTAAAAATGAAGGTTTCAAATTTTTATGTTTTAAGAATGCTGTCTGTAGTTTTGATAAGTATAGTAAAATATCACTAATATTTCACTTTAATGATGAAGTACAAGGGAATGAGATTATAACAGGGCGAACTTTTATCTGAAAGTCTGTTGTGCACTCTATCATCATGAAAAGTGAGTTAATTTTGATTACTTTTGGGAACCTGGACATGAAATAAGAGACACTTTTTTAAAAAGAACTTTTTTATACTTACAGGTGTCTATTATTATTATTATTAAGTATAGATTTTATGTCAGTGATACTAGATTGCCACTATACTCTTCCTATTGACATGTTCCTAATTTCTTCATATCAGAATGAGGATGCTCAAAAATTGGCCTCACTACTAAGTCCTTCAAGTGCTTTGGCGTTGGCTGTTCTAGCATTACCTGTAAAAATGTAGGTGATGCTTATACGAGGTGTATTCCTCATATTCTATTCTACTTCCACTGACCGCTTCATTGTTCTGAACATTCTCTGCTGAGACATTTACCACAGAAATATATTTGTGAAAACACTTAATTCATGACTTAACTTCCATCTATACCTTAATATATCTTTATATATATTTTAATATATTTAAACTGTACAGACTCCTGGTCTACACAAATTATTAACTGGTTGTATACTGTTGCCATGCCTTATGCCAACTGCCAGGAGGAAGGAATCAAATATATATATATATATATATATATATATATATATATATATATATATATATATAATATATTCACATGAATGTGTTCTTTGTGACTCCTAAAGTTATCTTCCTATGGAAAAAAATAATGTTATTAACATCTCTCTTTAACAGATGAGAAAAATGAAGCACAGAAGATGCCAAACCACATACCTGTCCCATGACATTACTCAGGAATAAGACACACTTTCTCCCTGTTGTTAAGGACCTCACATATCTGAGCCACTTGTGAAATGAGCCATGAATGTTAACTATGTGAATGCAGGTGGAAGTCTTTGGCTGGGTCAACCCATTTAATCGATGCTTACCTTGCTCCACCTGCTTCCTCCTTGCACTGTCAGCTCCTTCAGGATAGGAGTTAGACCCTGTGATGATTATACTGTAGTGTCTGTGCAACACATAAGCAATCCAGTATCTCTCTATCTGGTCTCCACTCTGTTTTCTTGGCTGTGTCTCTTGGGGCATGCCATTGAGTCTGTTGCTTTATTTTCTCTCTCTAAAATGCGAGTAGCACAAGTCTTGCTCATTAGCTGTAAGCACTAAGCAAGATGCACTACGTAGTATGCGTGTCATGTATACAATGTTCAGTAAGATAACTACTGTCTACTGATTGTAGCCAAAAGAATTCAGCAAATATTTACTGAATAAAGCCAAGCAATTTTATTTATTTCTTGCTCCCTAGAGAGGTAGTGTGAATGATAATGACATTTTTTTTTTTTTATCTTCTTCTTGTTCCTTTTAATGTTGGAGATAGTTTCAAAATTTTTCCTTATGTTCCAAACCACGGCTTTTGGAGTTTTTGTTTGTTTGTTGCCCACACCATGAAGCAGTCATCTGTGATCTGGCATCAGACCCTGCACATGGACAGATATCACAAACCTATTACTTTCCTCCTTCACTTTGCTGCATCACTCACTCTCATTGCTTCTTTGGTGTGTGATTTGGCTACTGAGTTCTTAGTGTCCCAGCTCCTAATATTAGAAGTTCCTACCTTGGCAGGGACTTATGTCTTACCTACTCTACCCTAAATAGCTTGTTAGCCTTGACTTTTACAGATGCCGTAGTGCTAAAGATAGTAGCTGCCTGTGGGGCTCAGAGTATACTGACCCCAAATCTGGCACTCAAGCCATTGGATGGGATGGGCGCTCTCCTTATTTCCCTTGTTCTTTTCTTCAAGGTAAAATTTAAGCTCTTCATTCCAGATGTGTTCTCCCTAGACAGAGAACAAGGGAACATCCTTAGCCTCAAAGACTTAGTCATGCCAAGAGACTCTGGACAGAAAGATCCTCCAAGTGTCCCCAAGATTATTACCACTACGGCAGACCCCTTTAATGCTATAGCAGACCCTTCTGATGCTATGGCAAACCCCTTTGATACGTTCATATTTCCTTATGCCTGTGCACTCTTCCAAACAACATGAAGTATATTTATCTTCCTCATTCCTTTTGACTCTGTTTCTAGATGTTCTTGTGTCATGAAAAATTTATATTAATTAATTTGTATGTTTTTCCTCCATGAAGTGCCTCTGAAGTGAACTTTGCAGTGGATGGCAAGATTACTTATTCTCTTGTACACTAGCATTTATTGAGTCTGTGTTGTGTGGGAGTCCCTACATTAAGCATACCAGATGCAATATTACATTTGATCTTTGCAGCGCATGAGTATTATTTCTGCTGTACAGAGAAAAAGAGTACAGGTTTTGCTCAAGATAAAACAAACAAATAGAACCTATTGACTCAGTGAGCTTGTATTTCCCTAGATCAGCCTGTGCTCCATTATCAATGGTGCTAAAGGAGAGGGCATTATGTTCTTTCTACAAGTGTTTAGATGACAGAAAATGGGTCAATTGAGGAGGTGCATTTTGAAGACAGAGAATAGATGCTTAATGAAGTCCTTGTAAGGCAGCCAAGTTGCTTGATTGTGCTCTCATAGATCAATACACAAGGGGAAGAGTCAGAAAGCTCAGGAATAAATAATTAACTAAAAATGATTTTAAGTGTTCTCTTTTATACTCCAAATGAAGGCAGTTCTAACATTTGTATGGAGCGAGACCTTAAATAACCTCATCTAGCTGCTTAAGGTAAAGGAGAAATCTGGATGCCTCGTAGGAGTGATGGGATTGTATTACAGAGAGGTTTGGGGACATCTATGTAGGAAGCATTACTTCCTAGAATAAGGCAAAGCCTGGGATCCTTGCACATTCTTTGGTCTATTTTAATAACTTATCTTCATTTATAAACCCACCAAGCAGCTTAGAATTTCCATGTACCTCACTTGCAGAGTATACTGGATAAAATTAATGGGTCAAGATCAATTTATTCTGAATGGAAATCAATAATTTATCCAAATTTTCCTACTTTCTCCTAAAGCCCTTTATATATCCCAGCATTCTACCTAAGGTGCTATGTTATATTTGTTTTGCTTATTAGGTTTATTTTCCCTGTGAGCAGTTTCTGAGAACTTCCTTACTTTGAGGATCTTGACAGTTTGGAGAAGCACTGGCCAGATGCTCTCTAAACATTGTTAGATTGCCCAGTTAGAGGGATATGATACTCTCTCTTAGTGTTAGATGATGATTGCTGTTTTGAATGATGACAATGCAAACTAGTCATCAGCGATCCAGACAGTGATATCTGAAGTTGCCTTGTCCAAGCAACAAAATGATGCTCGGTTGAAGGGAAAGAGACTTGACATTTACATTTTTATTCTGCAAAGCTCTGAACTGAGAGGAATTACTGTTTAAAATACTGGGACTTCTAGGGCTTCAGAGAGAGAGAGTGAGTGGTGAGGATGCTTATAGGGACTTATCAATAAGATTTCCTGAAGATGCTGATTTGGGGTTGAAGAATATATGGCAACCACAGTACTTGCGTCTGAATGCTGTGTTCCCCCAATGTTCACTTAGAGCAGAAGGTGATGATATTTGGAGGCAAGTGTTTGATTAATGATGAGATCAAGAGTGTGGATTCCCTCATGCATTCGTGTTCTTATAAAGGACAGCAGGATGCATTAGCCATCCCCTCACACAGTGTGAGGACTGTATCAACAATGAGCATCATCTATGGGGCAGGAAATAATTTCAACAAACATTTAATCTGCTGGTGCCTTGGTCTTAAAATGCCCAACCTCTAGAACTACAAAAACCTGATTTTTTCCTGTCCCTAGACTACCTGGTGAACTGCAAACCGGGTGTAGGCGCCCAAATGGATAAACACACTGAGTGTCTAGATGGAGAATACCTTCTTGCCAATAGTTAGCATTGTGATTTCACATTGATTCCTAAACTGAAGGTTCAGAGGAAGAGAAAAGGGGAAGACCGGGTTCCGGAGTCCCTCCTTAGCTGAAGTGTAGCTGCCCACACCAGATGGGAGCACTGTTGAAAAATCAAGACAGTGGCTTCCTTGTGGCATCTGTGCAAGCACAAAAGACGAACCCAAACTGCACAGGTAAGAAAATGTAAAGTTGGCCTTAGGAAAGCCAGGTTTTCACTTCAGTGCTAACAGCTACATAGCACTTTTTATGTAACTTTCTTATCCTGATATGCCAGCTCATGCGTGGGCTGTTCTGTGGCTGGAGGATATCTGCGGGTCTCCTGTCCCAGATGCTGTTAGAGGTTCTGGGCAAGGACCAGCCATTTGTGGTTTCCAAGGTATTTAGTGCAGGACAGGTAGGGCTGTCTAAGGATACTATCTACCTGCTCTTCTATTTTATATTTTCTGTCCCTGTGTAAGAGACATGGTTGACTAGCTAAGAAAAGATATCTAGTTGTCTTTTAAACATCAATTCATTTATTCTTTGCCAAAACATCTTAAGGCCCAAATGAGGACTAGAAAGAGATGGATGAGTTTCTCGGCTGCTCTGTTCATAGTGGACTAGCACGTGCCCCATGGCTAAACCATTCTGCAGGACCGTCTCCTCCAGTTCCAATGCTTGCTCTCAGTTGTTTCCTTCGCACATTGCATTCATCCCTACTCATGGGTACATCTTCCATTCTTTCACTCATGAGTAGCTGTGTCAATGTCCATACCACCAATTTCTCTCTATTCAACAAGAGTCAAAGCCAACAAAGCATATGTTTTCCAGACCTGATGTACCTGATACTGAGGTGACTGTCCAAGGCCACCAGATAAAATAGAACAAACGCTTAAAACCTTCATCGCTTGTGGTAATACCACAAGCAAGTGGCTAAGGCTATGACTTGCCCCTTCACTTGTTTTTATTTAAGGAACAGGACCAGAGGAGAATCAGATGTATCGTGGAAGATATGGAAATGAATAAAAATGCTTCTTATATATATAGAGCACCAAATAAAAGCTGACATATGATAGAAGGAAGAGTGGAGGGGTTGAGGAAAGAAACAGGGAAGGGCTAGGACAGGGAAAGTTTAGATGCAGAGTCTGGAGACAGGGGTATTGAAAGTCCCCAGTTAAGCTGATCACGGCAAATATGTCCAAGAAAGGCTATGGCCAATGGTCCTTCTGTTAACAGCTTCTGAGTAGAGGCTTGTCAAACAGGTTCATTGATGTGCACAAGAGCATCGTTCTTGCTTGCAGCTCCTTGAAAGTAACTGCCAGGTACTGCCATGTGCCAATCTGGAACCAGGAGGGCAGCTGCCCCATCAAGACTTCTGCAGAAAGTCTTTACACTTGCCTAGGTTAGAATCTGAAAGACGACATGGGATTTTGGTCTGAAACTGGACCCTTACATTTTGTAGAAGTCAATAGATTTAATTACTTTTTAACTATCTCATGCCACTTTTCGATATTAATTCAATGACAGCTGGACTCTTTTGTTCACTGTCCTCTAGCCCCTTTAAAGCTTGGCTTAGTATCTACAGCTATTTTGATTAATAATAAATATTCGTAGAAAACATAGGCATGTACATACATTCATATCGAATACAATTAACTCGCCAAGTCTTTGGGCTTTGCATCCATGAATTCAACCAAGAATGGAATAAAAATATTAAAAACACTGTACCTGTATTAAACATTTGAAGGCATTTTTCCTTATAGTTATTCCCTGAAAATATAGTATAAGAATTATTTTACATGGAATTTATATTGACTTAGGTATTATAAGTGATATATAAATAATTTAACAAATACAGGAAGATATGAAGATTGTACCCAGAAGCCTCAGCCTTTGGTTTAGGGAGTTTGAGTAAATCCTTGGGTTTTGTTATCATATGTGTGTGATTGAGATAGGGAACTTGTTCCCTAGAAATAATCCAGCTTGTGTCTGAAAGAACAATTACCTTAATTTTCTTGTAAATTAGAGCCATGAAAGTAAAAATTTACAAAAGCTAGGCTTGCCTATTCCAAATAGACAAAATACACTATAGAATGAATGCCTGCTTTGTAATAATGGCATGTATATTGACCACTTCATAAACTTACCTGTAATTTCATTGCAGTGAGACAAAGTTTTACTTAAGTTCCAAGCACACATAATAAAAACCACTGTGCAAAGTAACTTTCTTCCTTACAGTCCTCTCAGCACAGAAGAAGCTGCTTCCGGCTTTGTGGAAGGATTTACTGATAGTGACTTGGGGATGAAGTTAAGCACATCAGTAGCAGCAGATGGAGCAGGCAAGTGTGATGCTGGTTCAAGACCGTCTGATCAACTCTTCTCAAAAAGTGGACAGGAAGATGTGCACAGGAAGCTCTTCCTGAGGTACAGAATCTGCTATACCTGTGTTTCTGATAACTTCCTCTAAGCCCACAGCTTTTTTAGTTTTTATCTCCTATACTACCTTAAAGCCTATTTGTTAAATAAAAATAGATACATCTCCTAGTTTTCTTCCTGTGTTTCTTTCAATTTCTAGAAAGCACATTTACCTCTTTTTCAGCTGCTTTGAGATCTTGGTCACTATTTTGATGCTGTATAGCCTGCATTTCCTATTTTTAAGTTTGTTGTTTTCTCCTGAAAATAGGTCAAAATGACTTATTATGGTATATAACAGGTGTCTAGCAAAAGATAAGGGGCAGTGGCTCTCAACAACTTGATCGTGTTAGTCTTTGAGTCAGTTATGCTTTCACAAATATCAGCACTTTTATTACAAATATCTACTATATTGCAAAAAAGGAAAAAGCATATTCGAATGAGAAAAATGGTATGTATTGATAAACATAGTGGAATTAATACACACACGCTCAGTTCCACAGAGATCATGTAATATTGTGAGCTTAATTTTATTGCAATTTGCAAAATAGAAAAGCCTTACATTTATTATGTATTATTAAAATTTTTGCTGTTCTTGCCTTAGGATATTATGTTCCTGCTGGTTTAACACATTATCACATGCTAAATCCTAAACATCAGTGTGTGGAAGTCATAAGCAGTACTTTATTTGGCCCACAGTTTGGATGCTGAGAAGTTTGTGGGTGTGGTACCTGTGTCTGTGGGAGGTATTTGTCCTACATCCAAACAGTGAGAATGATGCTGGCCCAGCTCCGAGACTGAGGGCCTGTGCTCCCGAATGGCATTCTGGAACTAAGCTGAACAGGTGTTTTGGCATATTTTATATTACTAAACTACATATTCTATTCAAACATTTAAATATTTTATCAGCATTATTAATATAAATGTAACACATTAAATATAGTACATGAACTTTTCAATCATGTACATTAAAGGTTTATTGGCTATCCAAAGATAGAAGGAAAATCACATTTTATAATTTCTCTCACTATGTTCATTTTTTTTCTTGTTAAAATAAGAGATTGGAAAATAACTGGTTTGATTTATCACTGTGGTACACAGTCCAAAATGTCTTATCTTCACCCTCTAGCTATTTGTCACAGTTCTTGCACAATCTTTGTTACAATGGATTTCAATACTGCTGTACTGGGACAAAATGTGTGAGTCTGGCTTTCCTGTTGGTGATAATGAGTGCGTTGTGAAATGCAAATCCTCTTTAAGTGTAAAGAAATATTCTCATGGAGATCTGCTATAACCACTGAAATTAGGAGTTAAAATATTCCAGGGGTATATCTTAATTTTAGAATAAAAATGAAGACTTGGAATTACATTCGTTTTGTGAACCATTTTTCTTTCCATTTATTTTTTTCTCTTTTTCCCTACAAAGTCACAGATTTACAATTCATATTTGTAGCATATCAAAATTATAGTAAGAAGTTTTAAAAAGTATAAGGCATTTGCACTAGAGGTCATATATATTTTATTTTTGAATAATTAAAGACCATCAAAATCAGAGTAAATGACATTTATTTCAGAATCAGCAAACCAAATAAATTTTGAGTGCAGAAAACAGAACAAATAAAATCACTGTGTGTGTGTGTCATATACTACAAAGCACTGCTGAACTTTTGGAAGAATAGTTCCTCCTTTGATAGTAATTTTCAAGACTATACTTTCAGGGATCATTTCTATAGTTCGATAGTAATTTTCTCAAATGTTTTTTTATTATGAACAGATTTATTCTATTATTTTATAGCACAGGAAGACTGCATTTATCTAAAAGACTCTGGTCATAATTTTTACAGTTCTCAATGGTGTCCACATATTAAATACACTGGGGCTAAGAACATATGGTACTGCACATTTAGTGGATATATTGTCTAACTTTTACTTAAACTATTCTTAATTATGTTTAAATTCCTTCCATTGTTTTGTAAGAACAAAGGGAGATTATTTTTGCTATTCCAAATGGCCTATTTCTGTGTTTTCATTGAACAAATTTAGAAGCGTAGATCTCAAGATGGGAGTGCTTGACTAGTTGACCATGAATTATAGAAATGTTAACTTTAGAATAAAACTAAAAATAATGTACCTAAGCTTACTGACAACCTTTATATTTTTACTTTTATTTCAATCACAAGTTCTTAGCCATCAACACTGTCCTAGTTAGGGGTATTGTTGCTGTGAGGAAACATCCCAACCAAAGCAACTTAGAGAGGAAAGAATCTACTTGGTTAATGCTTCCACAGCACGGTTCATCCTTGGAGGAAGTCAGGACAGGAACTCAAGCAAGACAGGAACCTGGGGCAGGAGCTGATGCAGAGGCCACGGAGGGGTGGTGCTTACTGGCTGCCTCACATAGCTTTGCTCAGCCTGCTTTCTTATAGAACCCAGGAGCACCAGCACAGGGATGGCCCCACCCATTGCAGTCTGGACCCTCCCACACCAATCATTAATTAAGAAAATGCCCTAGAGTCTTGCCTGTAGCCTGATCTTATGATGGCATTTTCTCATTTAACATTCCCATTTCTCAGATGATTCAAGCTTGTGTCAAGTTGACATAAAACAAAGAGGCTGGGCAGCCAACCTTTTTGGAATACAGTGTGTAACCAACTGAAATAAAGATGTGATAATGGCATGTGCAGAGCACGTGTGTGTGTGTGTGTGTGTGTGTGTGTGTGTGTGTGTGTGTGTGCGTGCGCACACTCGCGCACATTTACCAATGTGGATGGGAGCCTAGAAGGAACAAAGTCATGAAATCATATATATGGTTTGCTTACTGGATTTCTCTTATGTTCCCTAAAAATGCTGAAAAAAAGTCTTTTTTTTTTTCCATTTTCTCCTTGTCCCTTACATATCCCTAGTCAGAAGCCAAGAAGGGGATTTATTACTAATAGATGAATTTTTTAAATGTTCAGCATAAGATTGGTAATATGATAGCTGATATTTTCTGACAGCCTATGATCCACTCCCAGACCCCATATAAAGGCAGAAAAAACACATTGCATGGTGGACAGTCTTCTGACTTACACCTATGCTCCTCCCACAGTGCATGTAGGAGTACAACAAACAAACAGATAAATACAAGTAAGATAAAAATGTTAATAGTAACACGCACTTGACGTGTGTTGTATTAGGCAGGGTTCTCTAGAGGGAAAGAACCAACATAATGCTTATATATACAAGAGGATAATTCCTTTGTCTGGTTTCTCTGCAAACATTAGAGAGAGAGGGGGGCTGTCCCAGTAGCTTTTTATTTCATGAAGGTGGATTTCTTATTTGTCCAATCTGTTATTGAAATGCTCAAACGTCTCTGAAGAGTTGCTGGCACTGAATCCATGCCAGAATTTCAAAGAAGGTGGGGTCTGCTGTCAATATATTTGCCTAATGAGAAAGAAGAAAAGGCAAGAACAGGCCAGTGGCTGCTTTGTCTAATCTTTTAATATCTGGCCACTCACTGGGAAGGTACACTCACATTTAGGGATTACTTCTGTCTGTAATTATCTCTGGAAATTCCCTCAGAGACAGAAATGGCCATGAGTATCTTCCATGTATTTCTAAATAACGTCATCTTGGCAAAACCAACCATTGCAACCATGTTACCTCACACGAATACCTATCTTCTGTTCTGGTACAGTTGTGTTTAATGCCACAAGGCTTTACTGGAACTACCTAGGTGCATGCAAAGAGAACAGAGGTCAACATGAAAAACTTCCCTTTATCTTTGAACCCTGCATTTTTTCCTCCTGATGAGTGAGTGCTCCTGACCAATAGAATATTATAAAACCCAATCTTCCTAGAGACAGCTCCGTGCACACCACATACAAGTGTTGTACAGACTAGTCAAAGCTTTGAAGACAGAAAGACTCAGAGTGAGCACTTCATTTAGACTCTTACCATGGGACTCAGAATCCAGGAACATGGAGATGGCTGTGTTTGTGTATGTTTACCATGGAACTGAATTCATCCAGGAGGGTGTCCAATGCAAATGGTTCAAAACATCCAGAACTTTATAGAGATACTTGGCTTTGCCTGTACAAGTTGACATGATCTTGAGCAAGCAATTCATTGTGCTCTGGCTGTGCTTCCTCCTCTGTGCAGTGGGAATGCTAATGACTGTTTCACTGGCTTGTAGTGCTGAGACATCTGCAAGGCCCTTCATCCATGCCTCACTTGTCATAGACATCAAAATGTGTGTGTGTGTGGTCATATGAAGACCAAACCTGATTAAGATATAGTGATGGGATGAGGTGAACAAAATTCAATAAAGTTTTATTAAGAACATTTTCAAAAGGTTTGAGAGAGATAGTCATGGACTAAGCAGGAAGGTCTGCTATTTGAGTTTTGCTTTGTAGTTAAAAGAAAGAGAAATGAATGAATGAATGAATGAATGAATGAATGAATGAACTATAGTAGCTACTGTGTCTAAGGCTAACCGATTCTAGCTGGGGAAGGAGATAAACAGGGATGTAGCCATGAGGAGACAGATTGGACAAGCAATGGAGTGACACTTAAACTCTCCTATTCTATATTAGAAATCTAGGATATTAATGGCATCGCTAGCTAATCTGTGTCTGATTGTGTTGGTGACTTTGCTCCCATTGATCAATGCACATGGGTCATTCGATGGCCCTCTTTAATCACCCAAGTACTTGTGCCTGCTGGGGTAGATTAAATAATCAGAGGACACATTTGGCACATTAACACAATCGTCTCCCCTCCACTTTAGCAGAGGGTTAAGTGGATGAATATTTATGAGTTTCTACTTGCCTGCTCCTCAAAGTTCTCAAGAATAGGAATTCATTAATCTCTAGGTAGATGTGACACCATCATGATATGCACATTTGAAGTTTAATGCTGCAAGTTAAAAGTAGGCTCTGAACAGCTTTTCTTTAGTTTTGCACTTTTATTATAGGTTGTGTAAGCATATAATTAAGGGGTTGAATAGGTAGAAATGTTGAAAGGTGCTGATCCTCCCTGGGTATTATACTCAATCTCTCGGGCTCCTTCCACACCTCTGCTGAGACTGCATTTTAGAAGTGCATTAACTTCTGAAAAAAATCATACTTTCCCACCTCCCCACACAGAACCTTGCAAACTGTTTTCCAGAATAATACGACTCAAGGCAGTTTGTCACCATACTCTGCTCCATTACCCCCAGAGAAACCAGGAATGAACATTTCTGTCCATTCCTAGTCATCTTTGATCTCTGTCACAAGCTATGACACACTCCTTACATTTTTTTCTACCTCATGTAGAAGATGTCTCTGTTATCCTAATCTTTTGTTTAGGAACAGGGAGACACATTGCTCTTCTCCTTTGGAGTGGTGTGAACAATCTTAGGAAAGCATTCTAAGTTGTCTTCATTTTTATGTGATATAGAGGATCATTTAGGCTCATTAGTGCATTACAAATAGTCCAAATATTATTTCCAAATTAACAGAGTTCCCTAATTATGTTGGAGATACTTAATCTGCCAATCATCTTACATCCTGTCCTCCCTGTTTCCTGCTCCCTCTGCAACCTCACCAATAAGATTGGTGTTCCCTGGTGCTATCTGTGATCCCCTCTCAGCTTCAAACCCATTCTGGGATAATCTATTTTGCAAATTGGGGATAAAGATTCTTTAAACCCAACTTGTATTTATCTAGTAGATCGATTTATAAACTCTTCCAAGAAAGAACAGTAGAAAAGATTGGAAAGCAAAATATGGGGATAGGTCTTGACCATTTCTATGTGATACTTTAATTCCTTCCACTTAACACACACACACACACACACACACACACGCACGCACGCATGCACATACACATACACACTCACACATACACACACACTCACTCCCACATAGCCAAGTGAACATAGTGCTTCTATGAAGGGGATCTGAACATAAAATTAAGATCTAAAATTAGTTGCTCTCAAAATAGGGGGCATTCATAGATGGGCCTATCCTAATGAGCTTAGCCAAAATGTATCTTTCCTTGCAAGAGGGATGAAATCTTTAAGAAGATTTGAGTAGAGGGCTGATTCTATATTTATGGTTGTGAGCTTGAAAGGGGACACATAGCAAAGAGCAAAGTTACCTAGACACTGAAAATAATCCCCAGATGACCATCATCAAAATGCCAAGACCAGAGCCTTATGACTTCAAGGAAATCAATTATTCCATTAGCTAAAAAACTGGCAGCCAACCTTAAGCAAAGCTGTGGCTTACACTTCAGTTTTAGCCTACTGGGCAGGTGCTTCTGACTTACAGAACTTTGTTAATGAATGATCTTTTAAGACATGCATTGTATGCAGTTGGTTATTGACATGAGGGAATGAATGCATATTCTTCCAGACTCTAGCACTGACTTGCTATCACCCTCTCTGCCGAGGTCTGGGGGGCACTTTTGAATTCAGCATGCTAATAAGAAACACTCTATCAAAAACATAGAAAGACAAGACAAAAAGGATGTAATTTCTCACTGAGGAGCATCATCCTTACTCTTTTAATTGCTTCATGCCCTGTCTGGTGTTGCAAGGAGATGCAGATCCTCAGATCTGTCCCTCTCATCCAGAGCAGCCTACTGCACTAAACATTTACCTTCTCACACTGCAATGACTTGAATTCAGCTCATCGTCTCCACCTCCAGTCAAGCGGTTCCTCCATCTTCCTCCTCCCACATTATCTAATTACTTTTCCCATTATATTGACCTCCTGGTTTCTCATCTCTGTATCGATCTCTTCAGTCCCTCTGGCATGAAAGATAGTTTATTGTGAAACGAAACTAGGAGTGGAAACACAATGGATGTGGTTCCAATGTAAGCTCTTATTTTGTGGCTACTGATACTCCAGGGTAAGCAGCATGCATTCTCTCAATCCCAGTCTCCTATTGCAAAATAAGATGTTCCTATTATTTGCACAGAGTTATTTTGAGAAATAAGATCAAATGGGTGTTAGTTGCTTAGGGCTCCTAGCACTGTCTTCTGGATTATATGACTTTCTCACGTACTCTGGTGCCTCACATTTGACCATGTCCCCTGGAGGGGGAGACCTGGTGGCACTCAGAGGAAGGACAGCAGGTAGCCAAGAAGAGACTTGATACCCTATGAGAATATATAGGGGGACGTAATCCCCCCCAGGAACAGTCATAGGGGAGGGGAATAATGGGAAAATGGGGGGGGGGAGGAATGGGAGGATACAAGGGATGGGATAAACATTGAGATGTAACAAGAATAAATTAATAAAAAAATATCTGAAAAAAAAAAAAGAAAGAAAGGCAAAATATTCTGACACTCAAATATTCCTCTCCTTTTCTCTCATGTGCCACTGTTTTTTACTTGGGTTTTGGGAATTATCCCCTAACTCCTATTTTTTCTTCTCCAGTCAGTTACCTACGCTCCTTCAAAATGTTTCTCCATTTTGCTCTTTCTTTACACTCTGCTTTGGCTGAAATGACTTTAATTGCAGAGTAAACTCCAACCGCATTAGCATAAACCATGATCTTTTGGCCTAGACCCCTGTCTATCATCACTGACGTTTTGTTCTCTTCCTTGTATTCATCTGTGCTTCAGTTGTATCATAATCTTGCTGATACTGTTTCCTCTGTTCCCTCCATATGCTGCTTGTTCCAGCAACCTCCCACCCCCACCTACTACCCCTCACTTAGAAAATCCCACATATCACATAAGACTCAGAGCAAGCTGTT
This sequence comes from Acomys russatus, assembly GCF_903995435.1. Lineage (NCBI taxonomy): Eukaryota > Metazoa > Chordata > Mammalia > Rodentia > Muridae > Acomys > Acomys russatus. The sequence continues at coordinate 21,051,590 of NC_067167.1, read as the reverse complement.
TTGTTGGGTGGGGGGTGTAGTGTGGTTTTGGTCTTTGAGTCTAAACACCTACCAACCTCATTCTTGAAGTTTCCTATTAGAAAGTGAAGATGCTTTATAAGTAAGAATTATATGTGCTCTTCTTATTTGTAAGTGGAAACAAGGTTATTTCAAACTTCTAGGTAATCACCTTCTACTTCTCCATTGTCTGTCATCTCTGATGAGCTGTCACATAGCATACAGTGGGCCTAGAATAAAAGAGGGTCCCAAATCCTTTTAAAGAGTCTAGAACAGCCAAAACATCAGAAGTGGTGCTTGGATGAGAGTTGGATTACATCACAGGAGCAGGAAATGAAAGGAAGTAAATCAGAGAGTGGGCTTGGTGCATGGGTGTAAGTCTTACTGCCTAGGAACTTCTGAGCATAAACACCAGATTCCAGTAAGAGCTCTACAGTTTCAATGGCATGACACAGAGAACTTTCCCCTCAGGAAACTGCTCTTAGAAGCGTTGAGTTATTATATAAAACTCCCAGTGCCAGCGGTGAGATTCTTCCTTATGAGTTTTGGGCAGTGAGTCCCGAGAGGCCATCAGAACAATACAAGCTCTTATTATTTCTCTTTGCACATCGGAAAAAGATGATAAGAGCCTATTGCTAAAAATACCACACACGTTGGTTCCATGATACAGAGAAGCAAAGATGAAATTGAGTTGGAAACTTTCTCTTTGCCAACTGGCTTTCATAACCCCTGGATGGTATTCCACAGGATTCTGGGGAAGAAAGGTCTAGCTATAATCTTATCTAGGTACGTGCCCAATGAGCTACAAAGATGGCAAAATGCCCTCACTTTTGAGATAGTGGCACTACAGTAATGGGTATAATCGGTCACGCCCCATTGGGATCTGATGCCTGATCCAAAGGACAGAATCCATGCCTACTGCTATAGACCTGGCCAAAAACGCACAGCACAGTAGATGTTAGAACTCTTAGCTCAATACAACTACAGTTCCTTTGCTAGTCTGCTAGTATCAAATTGTTTTCTAAGTATTTATATTCACATTCATAGATAAATGCCCCTCCCAGCTTTAATCAGAGAAGCTTCTCTCCTTAGTGAAGGGAGGGCAGTAAACACGGAGACTCATTGCACCACACAGTGCTGAGGATAAGTGAGTGATGGATGAGTGCTCAGTCTTTCTCATCTCAGACTTCTAGCCTCCAGGACATTGAAGAAAGGATTTTCTTTTAAGTCTTCTAGGCTATGATATTTTGTACGGTAGCTGCTATGAATGAGGTTGCACTTGGGAAGGTATTTTAGAGGTGAATTGCATAGAATGTCCTTTTGTCTAGAAAACGGTAGGATTTCTGGGTCAAAGACAGCGTATGTACATTGTTAATCCTATAGGGAAAGGTTTATTTGTTAGTTATAACACCCTTCTTTCTCCTTTTACTCTATTTAAAGTCTTATAGTTTCTTTTGGCCCATTCAAATAGTTCTTGAAGCCTTCCCATGACTTGTATAGCTGAGTTAGTCACTTCTCATGGCTATTATGTTGTTTAAGTGTTATTTATTTATTTATGTTTTTTTCAAGACAGGGTTTCTCTGTGTAGCCGTGGCTGTTCAGGATTCACTTTGTAGACCAGGCTGGCCTTGAACTCACAGCAATCTGCCTGCCTCTGCCTCCCAAGTGCTGGGATTAAAGGCGTGCACTACCATGCCGGGCTTGTTGTTTAAGTGTTATGTGACTCATGTCAAATTTGTATATTCTGGCTAATATAGCTAAATGTCTTTGTGATATGCATATCTAAATTCTAACAACAGGATCAGTCACTAAGTACAGGATTTTATCATTTGCTTCTGATACTTATTATTCGTGTGTTTTACTAGGTCAAAATTCTTACCTCTGATTAACTTTTCATGAGTTCTTATAAAATGTGCTTGCATGTACGTCTGTGCACTACATGCATGCAATGCCCACGGAAGTCAAAAGAGGCCATTGTATCCCTTTGGATTAGAGTCACAGATGGTTATGAGCCAGCTGCCACTATGTGGGTGCTGGGAATGAAATCTAGGTCCTCTGGTAGAGCAGTCAGAACTTTTAACCACTGAGCTATCTCTCTGCCCATTTACTTACATTTTCTAAAAGTCTTCTCAAATTCCTTATAGAAAGAGATAGGAAAGTAGGCTTGGCATAAAGATTATAGGACAATAACAAAGTTGTCAGCATTTAAAAAAATATGGTTTTTATATGTACTTGATGTGGTTCTAAGTGCTTTAGTTAATCCTCCTACAATTCCACAAATTAGGGATGGTTCTTGCCCTATTTTATACAAGGAAAACCTATGACCAAAAGGGATAAGTATCTCCATGGACAACAGTTGGCCCATTGGTTAAATATGAGCGGCTTAATTTCAAAGCATATTTCTTCAGAACCCTACTCAATTAGCTTTGCCTGTTGATACTGTGACAAATAATTACACACCCAGTAGTTTAATACAACACACTTATAATCTTACATATGATGTGGAATAGTTTCCTCTGAGATTGAAGTAATTCTGTTCTGTATGGAATCTCTTTAAGATAAGAGATAATAACTCAAAATAGCTTCAGGAAGTCCCCAAAACTGACTAGATTCACTAGGACCTTCCTTCCCAAGAGTAAACAATAAACACTGCTGGGAGTCACTTGCAGACAAGCCAACTGCAAACGAGAGTCTGAGAGGAGACCATCTGCCTAGAAGAAGCAGAGAGTAGCCATTGTGCCTGGAGCAATTGAGTCACTCATAGAGGACACTGTTGATATGCCTTCAGGTTGTGCAGTGGACTCCAGCTTCCCAGCTTTTGTAACTTGTACTGAGGTGGGGCTTGGTGATGCATCTGTACTTGAGTTGCTTCTGCTTCTGGAAGTAACCCTTATATCCCTGTAAGTAACCCCAATAAAACTCACCGTTCACCAAGTTGAACTTTGGTAGAATCCATACTTTGGTCTGTCCTGGGCTTTCTATCTGGGGTGAGTAAATGTAGGTTTTTATACCTTTCCAGGAATTGTCTTGTCACACAATAACAGGTTGGATGTCAGAAGTCCAAAATGGGTCTTGGTGCCTAGAATGAAATTGTTGGCAGTACTGTTTAATTCTAAGGACTCTAAAATGCACCTGTTTTCTTGCCTTTTGTAACTTCTAGAGGCAGCCCAGTTTGCTTGGATCATGTATTTCTTATGTAGCCTTACTTTCCTCTGGATATTATTTCTCTCATGTTCTATCTACTTACTGACCTTATTCATTCTTATATAGGGATTAGCTAGATAATTTCCTCTTTCTTTGTCATAGAATTTGACATAGTTACAGGCTCCTGGAAGAAAGTTTTATATACCATAAATAAGGAAATTATATTATTTGGCATACCACACCTATTCTGAGTCTTGTTAACTTTTAAAGGCACTTCCTGGGCACTTTGTATAAGAGGTACTCTGCTAGGTCTGCAGTACAAATATGAATCAGATATAATCTATTCTTATCACATGATATTCAGTCTAGAATTTGAAGTGATGATACTGATTCACCAGCAAAGAGTATAATCTTTGTTTTTCTGACACTATGAGCCAAGAAAACAAACAAGCAAAACCCACTGTCCATCAGTGATTGATTTTCTTAATTCTGTGTGAAATCAGTTCCTAGAATATATCACTTCATAGGAATCAAAGATGTATTTCAATGTGTTGCCCTCTCAATACCTAAATTAATAAGTAAGAGAAAGGTGAACAAAAATGTAACCCTTTTTGTGCACTGCGGTATACTTTGAGCTTTTTGTTTATTATTATATTGGCTTATAACTTTTAGTGCCAGCAAAGCAAATAACATTTTGTCTGATGATAATAGCACAGCTATGAAAAATTGCCCACCATAGAAAATGTAATTCTATTACAAAATGTACATATTCATGCATCAGGAGCACAACATTTAGAGCATCATATGAATCACTCAGTCCAGAAATACATTTCTGACTTAGCTAATCACGCTGTGGAGCAGGGTTGTTTTAGATTATAGAGACAATTTATTTCTACTCCTCTTGTGAGCACCAGGCAAGCATTTATTTTGCTCTGTGGATGTCTTACGGTTCTGCTGTGTGACTATAGTCCCAACAATCATCTAAAAAAGGCCCTTCTCCATAGTCTCCACATTGCCTGGTAGGACATTATGCTCATAGTAATTGCACTGTTACTATTTATTGAATAGCATATGCTATTAGGTTTCCATACCCCTCCCAAACCTACTTCCACTAACTGACAAAGCAGAAGGTAAAAAAAATGTGAGAATCCAAATCCTCAAAGGGCAGGCCAGAAGAGAGACTGGTGGGTAAAGAGTAGTATATAAATAAGATGTTTTTAGGACTGGGCCATTTAAAGATATATGGAGGTATGCCAAAGATGGATTGAGCTAGAAATGATCATAATGAGTGAGTTAACCCAGAAGCAGAAAGAATCAAATGGTATATACTCACTTATATCTGCATACTAGCCCAAGGGGCATGTCCCACGAAAGCCTTCACTTACCAGGAAACTGGGACAGAGGGGAAGGCATCCTATTGGGACTCTAAATGAGAGACGCATGGGAGAATAGCAAAATAAAAGGATACAGAGGGTCCTAGAAATCTACAAGTAGAACATTATGATAGGCAGATTTGGGCCCAGGGGTCCCACTCAAACTAAGGCACCAGCCAAGGACAATACAGGAGGTAAACTTTAAACCCCTTCTCAGATCTAGCCAATGGTCAGAACATTCTCCACAGTTGAGTGGAGAGTGTGATATGACTTCCTCACGTACTCTGGTGCCTCACATTTGACCATGTTCCCTGGAGGGGGAGACCTGGTGGCACTCAGAGGAAGGACAGCAGGTAGCCAAGAAGAGACTTGATACCCTATGAGAATATATAGGGGGAGGTAATCCCCCTCAGGAACAGTCATAGGGGAGGGGAATAATGGGAAAATGGGGCAGGGGGAGGAATGGGAGGATACAAGGGATGGGATAAACATTGAGATGTAACAAGAATAAATTAATAAAAAAAAAGAAAAAAAACTCTCTAACAGTCAAGTCACAAACAATGAGAAAAGACAATACATTCTAGACATATTCAACAAATGAAAGACATGTAAGCACAAAGCAAGTGCAGAAAGGAACTTGAATGTTAGATGTCACTGAATGCCTGAAAGATATGCAAATGTTAGGATTTGGATACTTTGGGTACTTACTACTATTGTGAGCAGAGATAACAGGTGCACTTAAAGGTCTAGAATCAAAGTCCACAGGGGAAGACAGAAAATAATGAGTTTTCTTAGGAGGCAAAACTTAAAGGCTAAGTAAATAAGGCTCCCTGGCTTAACGGCCCAAGATTATTCTCTGTAGTCACAAGCATTTTGCTATCTGTCCAAATAGCCCCCTCCCTTTTTCTTCATGATGGCATCTCCTGTGGCTATGAAATGTTCCAATAATCTCATGAGACACTTTACTGGTGCTGCATTCTTAGAATCCTGATATGCTTAGATGTTCTCACCTTTGTCTAATTCATATTTTTAGGGTTTTCCAACATAGACTTCATTTCTTTCTATTCCTTGAATTTGTCAAGGAGAATTCTCAGAGCTCAGTAGACACAAGCAAGCCCTCTGAGGCTGACAAGACAGAAACATGGCTATTGAACAAGGAAATTATGTCACTTTCTTCGCCAAATGAAATTTGATAGAGTGTCTGCTACCAGAAAGACTCCTGTTTTGTTCAGAATATGAAGAATGAGGAAGGAACAGAAACAGCCCCAAGATGAATGATTACTTTGTTATAAACTTCAGCATTTGTGTGTGTGTGTGTGTGTGTGTGTGTGTGTGTGTGTGTACACACGTATATGCAAGTGCATATGTGTGGGAGATCATGCAGAGTCTAGAGGTCAAAGTTAAGTGTCTTCCTCAATTGTTCTCCTCAATTCCCTTTTTAAAAGTAAGGTCTTTAATTGAGGTTGCTGATTGGCTGATCTGGTTGGCCAGGAAATTCCCAGCGTTCTCCCATCCTGATCACCCATCACTAGATTTACAGGTGCATGACATCTGGCTCCACATTTGAAATTTGTGCTGGGCATCCAAACTCAGGTCTTCATGTTGATGAAACAAGCACTTTGTCTACTGAGTCATCTTCCTAGCCTGAACTTAATTTGATTTTTGAAACTCACATCCACTTAGGATGAGATGGACTATTGTCCATATGTCTCAGAGAGCTTTGCAAGGTATTAGATGTTTCTAAACAGGGTGTTTTCCCTTGGGGGCACACAGATGCCTGGCATCGATAACTGACAGCCTTCGTAGTCATTAGGTGTCATGAAGTAACTTTTAAGTAGCAGAACCTGAATGCAAATGATAAACACAAAATCGTACCTCATCCATCTTCTCCCTGTGACACAAGGTTTCATACTGTAGCCAAGGCTGACTTGGACATTATTATATAGCTCAGGATGACAATTTTTCTGCCTGGATCCCACAGGTACTAGGATTATAGGCATGAGCCCCTGCACTTGGCTTCATCTAGTGCTTTGCAAACAGTTGCAAGGCCCGGCCACCCTTGTCTTTTCCCATCTGCCTAAGACAAACAGGGCGAGCTTCATAGTGATTTTCATCATGGGAAATACGACAGATACACCGGCCTCAGGAATTGCACTGTTTGAGATAAAGAACTAATGTACCAAGCATAGACTCCAAATAACCCCAGCCTTCTTGGGCTGCTACAACATTCAGCAGTAAGTGCCCATTTGCTGCGCCTATTGTATCCGAAGGAGCTTTTCTCTCGCAATCAGCTTAGACTGAGCCCCAATAATATGCTGGGTGGAAATTAAACGGAAATCATTCCTAACTGCAAAGACCTTGACTTCAATTTTAATTAGAACTCCTGAAAGGAGCAGAAATAGGGTCTTAAGGCATCTCAATGTTGAAGATTAGAGCCAGGAGATCCTGACCTTTCTCTGAATGTTTAAGAACAGAAGGGTCTGGACATGTCAAGAGGGGCTGAACAAAGTATCTGTGACCAAAAAAAAAAAAAAAAAAAAAAAAAATCCACACACATTTTGTCAATAGAGGAAAGGCACAGGTATTTGGGTCTCTTCTTATAACCAGGATCTTTATTTCAGAGAAGTGTGAAGATTACTATCTGAATTCCATCTTGTAAAAATGTCCCACAGCAAGAGAGAGAGAGAGAGAGTTTAGTCCCAACTATGTTATTTGAAATGCATTTCTGTATAAATTATTCAACTGTAATTTGGAGAGTCTAATATTTTCTAGGTGTCATTGTTTTTCACAAGAGTCATAAAAATTGGAGGTCACTGCCTCCTGGGCTTTTGTTTCTCATATATTTGCATAAAGTTTGAAAATGCTGAAGTAATCTAAAGTTTTGTGAGAGATGAAAAGCCAAAATGACATTAAGTAGTGTTCAATTCCCCCCCACACACACACAACTAGATTGTGTTTCTAGAAGTCTAAGTAGGAAGTATCACACTGTGAGTATTTCTAAGAGCTGTAGTCTTTTCCTTCTGTGGAAAATTTGTTAGCCATCAATTTTCCCGCAATCATTGTACGATTATATTAGATAAGTGCCTACACATACTTAATCCTCTAAATATCAGCCTGGATATCCTGAGGAGAGTTGGCTTGCCGAAATGACTTGGAAAAAAAAAAAAAAAAAAAAACACACCAAGAGAAAGTTGTTACTGCACAGCCCTGTTTCCTGAAATAACTTTTCAAGAGTTTGTTATGCAATTGCATGTTCAAACTGACAGCTTTGCTGTACTCTTTAAGATGTAGATTTCTTTCTGTGTGTAGGTGATACAAAGTATTCTGGGAGCTATTTTACTAAAAATAAGGCATCTGTGTCAATAACGAGTGCTCATTGTGCACTGTAATATCATCATACCTGCAAAGGTTCGAGAAGGTAACTTTAGGTGAAATGAAAAACCCTTTTACATAATTGAACTGCATATCTTCCAAAGTCTTATTCATTAAACTTATTCTTATGTGCTGCAGTCCTCCAAATGGCTAATTCTATACATGATAGGCATAATGTCACGACACAGCAGTGCAATATGAAAGATTGAAAATTGTCATAGCCTCTCCATCCATTTGTCCCTTGTAAGATTCTCCTGGCTAATGGTTACCAACCTATAATATGCTGGCATTTGTGTAGTAACTTTGGACAACTTGCAGCTCTCCTAATCCTTATGAAGTCATGAAAATGAATGCTTTGTGTCATATCCTACCAGTCCCAGGTATTTGGGGCTACATTAGCCATGATTTTCCTAGTCTTTTAGACTTCTAGCTACTGTCTGTGAAATATTTACATGTTGGTATTTAGCCATGGAGTTTATGTGAGAAGTAAACAAAGATCATCCAAGAAAATATTTTACAGTCATTCCGAAAGTACAGGCTGGGAACAAAGTAGACTCAGGGGGTGATGCTGAAAGGATTGTGTGCCCAGCACCCACCAAGGCCAAGAACCACATCTCTCTCTTTTATTTTTAATGACTTTGGCTAAAAACTGGAGTTTTTAAAATTAAAAAAAAAATCTCATAGATGGGGTAATTATTGATTATGTTTTTATAGATAAGTATTACATATATATGTATATATGTTAGATATAATTTTCAATAATAAGACTTCTGCTGAATACTTTCTCTTGGCAATGATTATCAGGGTATGAATACATACCACCAGATCCTCAATTATACTCAAACATGGAGGACAACATTGAAAAGTTTCAGGTGATTTATTTGATCTCAGCCCTGCACTAAATCTCTTGAGCTGGCAGCTGTAAAAGTGGGTTTGGCAGATTATATAGGAAGTTGACTGCCTCTACTCTGATGTATAGCTTTGTAGTGTGTCACTGTGGGAAAAGAAATCAGTGTTACTCCAAGGGATCATCTATGCTGGAACAGTATAAAGTGTGGCTTCACCGAAGCTTACACGAAGGAAGTCAAGCTCCTAAAGGTAGCTGCACTCTTGTGCCTTTAGTTCAGCGATTGTATGGCGCGAGAATCAGACCACGACTTGTACTACAAAGGCTGAAAACATCACACTGACCCGTAGGATAGCTTCATTCATGAGCATGCTGGTGTGATCCTCTGCCCTGTGCCATGATTTTTCTCTGTGAAATGACTGGCTGCAGAGAGCATGGGGTATAGTCAGGAAAGATTGGACCTGCAGTCTTTTTGCTAGGAACCCACTTAAAGATTCAAATCCTAAGTCATGTCCTAGTCACTTGAGATTTCTCCAGGGACCAGCACGTTGCTGTATGAATCAAGGATATAAACATAAGGAAAACATGTTATGTTTTTATTGATTTTTTAAAAACTTGTGCGCACCACTACAGCTCAGAGTATGGGCAGGGTGGGTAGAGCCAATCATAACGATATATCCCAAAAAATCTCTTTAGTCTCTATTCCTTACCTCAGTTTGACTTCTCACATCAACAGCTTTGGCAAGCACTCTGAGATGTATTCCCTTTCTTTTCAGGGATGTATTGCACAACTGGGTAGCATCCAGTGCGTTTCCAAGGTGGTTCCATGGATTGGCTTGATAAGGCTCAGTCCACTATGTCAAGATCTTAGGTAACTGGTCTTGGGTCCTGATTCTAGCTCCTGCCTGCTGCTAATGAGGACACCAAGTGTAAAGATAAGAACTAATGGAGATTGGGAATGGCTGTACCTTAGATGAAGCCTCTTTTCTCTTATATAGGGGAGAAAAAACAAACAACAGAAACATCATCTATATTGCTGTTAATGGACAAGTTAAGTGGATATGGCACAGCACTGGCCAGAGATCTTTCTTGTATTAACTGTGACCTTATATATCCTCGAATCTCATTGTGCCCCAAAAAAGTCCTTTTTGGAAGTGGAGTACTACAGGTTCCATAATAATTTACCCAAACTGGGTTGTTTATAGTAGAAATTTGTTCTCTTAAAGTTATAGAGACTGACATACGTCAACATGATGCAGGCAAACTTTGTTCCTTCTGCATCTGTTTCCTCCCTGTTAGCTTCTGTTGGTTGCTGGGGGTTGTTTGCACCCCTTGGTTTGTTACCTTCCAACCTCTGCCTTCATCCTCACTGGGTTTCCCTCTCGAGATCTCTGTGTTCTTGTGCCCACACGTGGCATAAGTCATCGAATTAAAGCCCATCCAATTCAGCTTTATTTTATCTTAACTTGATTGTACAAAGGCTTTATTTCCAAATTAGGTCCGATTCATAGGTACCAGGGATCAAGACTGCAGAGTATCATTTTGGAACAGCACAGTTCAGCCACAGCACGTTTATTTCCTATTGGTCTTATTCAATTAGTAGTAGATTTCCTCCAGAAACGCAGTTATAGGAAATAAATGTCTGTGTGCCGCCTGTGTTGTCAGCCTAGTAGTGTGAAGGTCCTCTAAAGCATATATGCATCAGGAGCCTGGCCTTTTCCTTAGTGCACAAGCAGAGGAAAGCACAAATAAGTATCTCAGAGATTTCTTTTTAGCCATTGAGATAGGATGGTGTTTTGAGCTATTAATCTACAGTGTCTTCAGTGCAGCTGTGGAGGTGTCTCCTCTTCCATCCAGCCACAATAGCGTATCGTTAGAGCTTGTGTCAGAGATTTCTTCCTCTGCTGTCTCCTTGTTACTCAATGAACATCTCCCCTCTCTTAGAGAAAGGGGTTTGCTGTTGCACTGACTTTATGCCATCTACAAGACACTCATGTATGGGTGAGTGAGGAGCAAGGAAGAATTGCATAGAACCAGGCGCCCTGTCATTTCTAAGATGAAATGTCTGCTAGGGCAGAGAAGGAAATTCAGAGAAAGAAAATAGAAATACAGGGGGTTGGAGGAGAGACCAAGATAGACTGAGGGGGAGAAACACAGACAGAGACAGAGAAACCAAGAGAAACTGAGACAAAGGGACAGAGACTGAGAGAGAGGTTTTAAAGGGATTGAGGGGAAGAAAAAGAAAGAGGGAGAGAAGGAGAGGGAGAGAGGGGGAGAGGGATAGCGAGAGGGAGAGAGAGAGAGAGAGAGAGAGAGAGAGAGAGAGAGAGAGAGAGAGAGAGAGAGAGAGAGAGAGAAACACAGGGATAGACAGAGACAGAGAGGAGTGAGAGGAGGAGTGAGAGGAGGAGGAGGTGGCAGTGGTGGTGCTGGTGGTGGTGGTGGAGGACGAGGAGGAGAGGAGGAGGAAGAGGAGGAGGAGGAGGAGGAGGAGGAGGAGGAGGAGGAGGAGGAGGAGGAGGAAATGTGACTTGAAATTGCTACTAATGCAGTAAAACATGTTCACTGATTAGGGAATCCAAGCAGAAAAGACTTTTGAGTCCAGATGGAGAGAGGTGAGGCTATTACATGTGCTGAAACACCGTCTGTACTTTTGAAAATACTGACGCCATATTCCAATATCCAAGGGAACCTGTGTGGATTTCTGCTTACTCTAATTGCTGCAGTACCTGCAATGTATTCACAGCCTCTCCATCTGCACAGCGTGGCTGATGCCTGCCACGCACCATTTGACAATCTGCAGCGCTACGCTCGCTCTTCCTCTGACCCCATTTTCCCCCCACTGCATCATTTAGCTCCAATACGTTCAGCCGCAGAGGCTTTCCAAATCATTCACTTAGTGACCGAGGGCAAAGCTACCCACCACCCACCAGAGAATGAGTCATCATATCACGAAGGCCGTGGGGGGGAAAAAGACATTTGTCAACAGATTCTCTGTGTTGTAGAAGATGAGTTCAAATGTAGGACACTACGCAGATTTAGTGGTGCGTGATAGATGAGTGAATTTTTGACAAGAAATGTCAGGCATCTTCAGAATCTTAAACAACAAGGAAAAGGGAAAGCTACGTGTTTGCTGTCAAATAGCCTCTGGGATCACTATTTAATCACCCCAGTTCTTTGCTCCGTGGTTGTTACTCTCAGAGCTCTAGCACCAGCTGGAGGCTTCTGACTCATCGAGAGGTACTCCGGAACAGCCTTGCAATCTCCAGCGTTTCTGTTTCTACTATCCAGACTGCCTTGGAAAGCTAGGATCCAGGCGAAGTTTATCTTCAGCATTTCCCGTCTGACTGGGGATTCATTTTCTCTTTGCCCTCCTAACTTTCAAGCTTTGTCAAATGAATTTGTAATTTGTGGAAGTTTTGCCGTATACACTTCTGTGCTTTTTATCTACGCAGAGGGACAAATATTTTACTTGTTGGTTTTGTGAACTCCCAGTTTCTTTAGTAGCTTCTGCATCGATGACTGTGGACGCCACTGGCCTTTGCAATTGCATTATTGAGTTATCTGAATAATGTAGTTAGGCCTCTGCACACTCGATTTTCCATATTTTTGCCATTTCAAATGAGGCAGGGGCCTATAATTCTTTCATTTCCCTTAGATAAATTCCAATTGTTGAGTTGTAAATTTCATGTGTTTTTAAAATGCTATAATAGACATTGTTTGATTTCCTTTAAAAAGTATAGTAATTTTCTTATGACACAGTGTCTGTTCGCACCATAGGGACAATTCCTGGATTCTCCTTTCTGTCTTTCTTTCATTGAACCCTAGCATGGTTGGCTAATATTCCACCCCCAACTGGATCTCCAGCACTAAAGATTAATATTTATGTAGATCTTATATAATCTGGGTGGGTGATACATAGTAAGATATTATTGTTTTAGACTGGATTTTTGTAACTCCTTATTCATATTTATTATTCTTTAGTTTTCTTTTATGAATCAGCCTTTCAGAGGCATTTTTTTTTTTGTGCCTTTGTTTTCTGCTATTATCCTTTTGAGCCATTTGTAAAAGGTTTTAGGAAATAGTAATATTCTCCTGTGATGCAGTATATGTAATTCGTATATTTTTTCTCAAAATAGTTTTTATGGTGGCCTAGAGAGGATGTTCTTGTATTTTTATGTAGCTGAATGTTTACCTTTAGGTTTTCTCAATTCACAAATAAATCTTTGCTTCTATTTCATTCTAGGTTCCCCACTCTCTCTTTCCTTCTTTTCCTTCTTCCCTCCTTTCCTGTCTCCTGTCTTTTTTTTCCTTTTTTATTTCTGTTTATTTCAATTTGTTTTATTTTTTTTGAGAAAGGGCTTCTCAGTCCTGGCTGTCTTGGAGCTCACTCTGTAGACTAGGCTGGCCTTGAACTCAAAGATCTGCTTGGCTCCTGTATCCCAAGCGCTGGGGTTAAAACCTTCACCGCCACTGCCCGGCCACAGTCTAGAATCTTTGCTTTCTCTTTTATTTGATTTGGCAAGGATACAAAGACTCTTCATTTGTATTACTCAGAGTGGTTAGTCATGCATCCTCTCTCAAATTCATTCTCACTAATATGAAAGACTGCATTTCCCAGGTTCTGTCCTCATCTGCCTTACAATCTATGCATTGCTTTGAGCGTGCTCTGTGTTTCTGTCTATTCTGGCACCATGGCCGTAACCCTTTGATCATTGTTGATTCATGAGACCTTTGGTTATCTGATTAAGTTATGCTGTTTCACTAGAGAAGGTGTGATCTCTGAAAACTCACTATTAAAAAGTTCTTCTCTGATAAAATATACTGTTAAAATATATAAAGAGCCACACACTGGACATAAGTGTTTATAAAATGAATATTTTATAAAAAGCATTATTTAAGTGTTCAAATGGCTGTTAAAATTCTGCAATAAGAAAACAACTCATTTTAAAATAAGAAAAGGATATTAAAGAGACACCTCCCCAAAGAAACTCTGTGTAAACATATGGACGGTAATTATATGTATAAAAACATGCTTAAAGCTGGGGATAATGGTACATGCATGTAATCCCAGTATGGTACATGCATGTAATACAGCATTTGAGAGGCTGAAGCAGGAACCTGTTGGTCTAAGGGTAGCATGTGCAGTCTAGGAGTACTAGAGAGGGTGAAACTTCATCAGAGCACACACTAAAACTACAACATAGAGCAAAAAAAAAAAAAAAACAAAAAACAAAAAACCCCTCTTCAGTCTACCCCTAGAGCTTTGTGTAAGACAAAGGAGCTAGTTTTGGCAAATCACCCAAGGAATGTTTGTTACATAGCATCATTGTAGTACAAACCGTTTGCATGATGCCTACAATACACCTGTAGAACCTGCAAACAGCACTCAATATCCTTTATCCATTTTATATTCTTAGAAATGTTATACATACAATGCACAGACTCCTCAAGTAACTTGTACCCTATACAAGTTTCAGTAGAGTATAGCTATTATAGTTAGAGGACAAACATTGAGAAGCTGTTATTTTTAATCATCTATTTGTTTATTTTATGTATGGGGGTGTTTTGCCTGCTTATATGTATGTCCAAGAATCATGCGTGTGTGTGCCTGTTGCCCAAGGAGGCAGGAAGAGGAAGTCAGATTCCTTAGCAGTGGAGTTAGCAGATGGTTGTGAGCCACCATGTGCATGCTTGGAACCAAAACCCTGGTCCTCTAGAAGAGCAGCCCATGCTCTTAATGTTGAGTCTTTTTTCAGCCCAACAAATCATTATTAATGGAAAGCTCACAGCTTACGTTTCTGTTTATGCTTTACATTACACTGTTTTCTGTGCATGGCGGGAATGAATGAAAGATGGGCTCTCTCACTGTCATATTATTATGTATACTCGGTGCACTATCCTGAAAATGTATCTCATGCCATAACCACCTGCCAGTCACTTGCCAGTTCACTATATGCATATTTAATTGTCCTTGGCCAATCAATAAATACACACATTGTTCTAAAATGTTACTGGTGATAGTAAATGCATCCTATCCTGAATCCTTGTTACTCTAACCGTGTCTTTGTTTTCTACCACTGCGCTTCTGCTTTTCTTCATGGATTTCTTTTGTGTTGAATCCCTGCTCAGTGCAGCAATGATTATGACGATGTAAACATCATTAACAACTTGCCAGTGTTGTAAATTGTGATTACGCTTTGTTTCTTGTATAGGTATTCTTTTTTTTTTTTGTTGTTGTTCTGTAGTTTTAATTACTTTCCACCTAGAAGTGAAAGACATAGCTAATTATAATCAAACACCTGTTTATTGGTTCACATTTTTTTAATCTGTATTTTTTGAGAGTTCCTTGTTCCTGGCTCTAATCTGAATTGAAGTGTTTTCCTTAGCTGTACATTTTTTTTTTGTCTTCACTATCTTACTTAGAACAGCTTGTTTCATCTTATTATTATTCACAAAAATTATTATATGAGATTATTCTATGAGTCCCTAATCTTTCCCTTTGTGGCAGATCTGGACTGTGTTCACTTGCATAAAGTAGAATTCTAGCCTCAGAGTGCCCCAGGACCCCTTGCTGGATCTTTGGTTAGCACTGGCTGCAGGAGACATTTGCTCCAGGTTTAGAGAATGGGAAGTGAAGCAGCCACATAGCCTGTGTACCATGCTCATGTTTTTGGTCAGATGGTGGTTCATCAACCCTGCAGTATGATGCCTGACTCTATCTCCTCTCAGATTCTTCATCAAGTTCTCAGTCAGGGCTTAGACATTGCTACAGGGCTCCTACTTTCTGCCTTCACCAAGTCTGGGCATGATCAGTAGAAAACAAACTGCAAGAAAACTTCTTGTGAGAGTTTATCTTGTGCGTTCCTGGCTACACTCTTGCCAGATGAAGATTCCAGCACATTCTCATTGGTTCTAGATGGTCCTTCTTCCTGTTCCTATCCAACTTTCCTTACCAATTCTTTTGATTAACTTCCAGTGACTTCAGACTTCTTACTAGTTGCACCAACAGATGTCCAAAGTTATTACTTGCGATATTTATTATGAATTTGTTATTCTTTACCACATGAACATTTCTGATTTTTTAGTCATATCCTAAACTATACAGTCATGCCGATCGACTACTCCTCAAGTGGCTTATAAAGAGATGACTCAAAGCAAGTGAACGTTTGTGAGCTTTTTTGGTATATGAAAATACATACTCACTATTTATCTTAATGTTGAATGGCAGCTAGACAGAATTTTAGAAGAATTTCTTCACAGAATTTGATGATGCCGCTGCATTACTGTCAGGGCCCTGGGATGCTGGTGGGACTCTGATGCCATTTTGATTTCATATTTGTTGTGGGTAATCTTTCTAGTTTATCAGCGTTTGGAAACTCTGTGGAGTTTTCTTGAATTTCTGAGCTTATCAGTGTGATGGTGGGATTGCATGTGCTCTGTCCTTACAGTAGTAGATACTCAGTGAGCTGTTCTGTGGGAACTCATGCTCTTCAGTTCTGTAAATGTTTCTTATATCATTGATTTATTTCTTTTCTTTTGTTTATTCTGTACCTTCAAATAGGAAGTCCCGGCTTTTAAATGGACAACAGTTCTCTGCTCTTTTGTTTTGCATCCTAATCGGTTTCTTCATGTACCTTTTTTTTTTTTTCTTCAGAGATTTCTCTGAAGTATTTGATGTACACAGGTAAATCTTTGATTTATGAGTGTTTTTCTTTATTCTTAGGCCTTCATTTTTTAAAATACAAATATGCATTATCTTCTATCATTTGTAATAAACACTGATTATTTAGATGTACATTAAAATTTTTGTTTTCCTAAAAGTCTGTCTCTCTCCTTTGCTTTTATTCTGCAAGTTTTTTTGTCTTTGTAATTCAGCACAGAGTTTCTTGACTGTCCATTTATATTTAAGAAGGCCATAATAAGACTGACGGGAGTGTTGACATATGTTGGGGTGTCCATCACTATATCATAGGATGGTCTCCCTTACCATCTGCAAGAGTCCACAAAACAAAACATGCAACTCCTAAGGTCTGTGTACTAATCTGGAGGTTGTGAGTATTAGGTGGGTGTTCTCATTTACCAGGGCTGCCCCGAAACAGCATAGGTTATGTTTAGCATCTTAAACCATGGGCATTCATTTTCATATTGTTCTGAAGCCTTGCAGAATTGCACCATTGCTATTGATACCATTTCCTGCTTTACAAATATCTGCTGCATTGTTGTTACCATGTGGTTTCTCCGCTGTATGAGGGTATTGTGGGCCAGGTTACTGAAGTCTCTTCCCCTTCTTAGTCTTATGAGCTCATGGAAGCTGACTTACCTCCCACAGGCCCCAGATACTAACCCAACGAGTGGCAGAGTTGCAGGATGGACCTGGGATTTAGAAGAAATACAGCCCAGTCCATAGATATGGGCACTCCAGTTGAACGTATGATCCTTAACTCCCACTCAAGTTCAACACAGTGTTTCATCCCTTTTCTCCACTCTGCTTGTTTACAGTTTCCGCTGAAGGATGTTATGTTGTTCTATAGCAACAGTGGAGTAGGTCCAGGGGTTCTGGGTAGGGCAAAAGGAGCCAAGGAATACCTTGAAATTCTGATCCCTCTGCCGTCTCCTGAGTCCTCAGATCACTTGCAGCGCTAAGGATCAAACCCAGGGTGACTAGTCATCATTCCTACACACCCTCCTTCTTGGGGTACACATTCTCCTAATGCGTCTTCAATCTCTGGATGATTCTTATCAGCTTCTTCTATCTGAGCTCTATATTTACTTAGATATCAAGGATTAGTTTACAATTCTCTGTACAGTTTTTACAACTAAATTTTTTTAAATGTGAGGCCCACAAAGGAGAACATTTGGAGTTTACTTTGAGGATCTTCTGGCTTCTCCACCCTTTGGTCTTACCCATTGTATCACTGCAGTTACATTAGGTTTAAATTCCAGTAGCAGCAGCCACCCAGTGGTTCACAATTTTCCCATGAAGTAAGTAAATTGTACTCTGTGAGCTCACAGGCCTTCTCCTTTCCCCGAACTTTAAATAAATTATGACACATTTATTTTGCAGCTGAATTAGGTGCCAGGAAAGATCAGAAAAATCTATCTTCCATTTCTCGGATCAGGGCTGATCATCCCACCAGTCTTTGTATAATGGCTCTCTCATTATTGATCAAGGGTCTAGGAAGTCTGGGGATTTTGCATTTTGAGAATGTAGGAATAATTTATGGTTAACAAGCAATACTGGGAAGACACTTATTCTGCATGTTTTGTTGCTAAATGCAGCTGTCAAAGCCAGATGCCAAGCGGTATAAATGTGAAGGATGCTGTCCTAACAGCAGTGTTTCCTGAAGTAAAACACAAAATAACTCAGTTGCACAGTGTTGTGTAGCCTAATGGCCCCGAGGCCTGTTTTCTTTTGGCATCTTACTGAAGAGCACCACTGGTTGTAAATTATGTATGTGAAAACTATAAAATCTTACGCATAAAAGACTGTGATTTCTTTCTGTTATGAGTGCGGAAGACAGATTCTTTTTATGCCCTCGGAGTCTCCCTCTCTCTCTCTCTCTCTCTCTCTCTCTCTCTCTCTCTCTCTCTCTCTCCAGTTTGCTAAGCATTTCATGAAGGAAGCAAGACTGCTACCTACCTGCCAAAAATTCAGTTTTATAAATTGGCATTCTTTGATGGGCTGCCCCCAATGACAGGAGGTGGTTTGAGTTTCTAGCCCCGTTTTTCTCTTTCACAAACAACAATGGTACTATTGCTCTAAAGAGAAATAAAAAACATGTTACTTTCATTCTAAATATAAGAATTTCCAGGGACTTCACTCAAATGTTTACTAAGGAGCGACATAATCTGGTGTGATAGAACGCACTTGTCAACAGAGTCCTACTGGAGGGTGAGGATAAAAATGCTAAATGATTAGATGGCACATACTGTTCAAACCTGGAACGATGACATCTCGTGGTATATCGGTTATGACCTATTTGTTTCTAAATGGAGAGACAGACTATTTGACTCTTGCGGGAGGGCAGAGGACACGCAGAGGATTCATGGTAAAAAGAAATACTTCAATATTGTAACAATTGCCATGGAGAAACTTCAACATTGTAACAATGACAACAGCCTGAGTCATACTACATTTGAATTTCTCTCATGGTGCATCCTTACTTGGGGATGGAAGGCACATTTTTTTTAACCTTCAGTCTTAGTTTCTTCGTCTGTTGTAAATGGTTGGACTATGGCTACTGTGTGCCATTTAGCCACTCCTGTTCAGATGTTCTAAGTATGTATTTTGCAGACAAATCTCTGGACCAGTCCTCTCTGAGATAGAGAACATCATCATTATTTTTTGATGATAATTTTGTAATTATACTTATGTACAGAAAACTTAGCAGTGTATGAAGGAGAGATAAGCCTGTTTTTGTTACGACCCCCAAGTGTGGGATTGGAATGGTCTTGTGAGAACAGGTGATGTTAATCCACTGAAGACAAACCACTTTGTGCAGGAACTTGATTGTTGGCCAGCTGAAAAGATCCTGTGAACAGACTCTGGGAGAAGATATATAAATGAGCCCAAAACTGGTGGTGGGGCTGTTGGAGACTTGGGATAGTTTTGGCTGTTCATCGCTCTACTTCAGGATGCTCCTAGAGAGAACCACTCGAGGGAAGGCTTTGGGGCTCCAGCTCCCAATGAGGTTCCGGGTTCTGGTTACTCCAGGTTCCAGCATAAGAAATCCTGCTGGCAACACCAGGAGAATCATTCCTTGGAGCTGATATCCTTACGGTTTTGTTATTCTTTAATCTTCTTTTCCTATTGTTTAGATTAGCTGGGTTATAAGGGACGTACACTCGGTTAATAAGTTCGTAATAACATATATTGGCTAAGAAAATTACCTTACAAGTGTACATTTAACCAAGTTTAGTGGTGAGTTCTTTAGCCTTTGCCTTTTCCAGTTTGGCAATACAAGCCACAGATTTAGGACCCAGGATGCTGCCTCCCCAGTGGCGATGGATCTCATCCTATCTGTTGTTGTAGTTGGTCCTAATAGCTTCCACTAGCTTAGCCACAGCACCCTTGTCTTCCTAGTTAACCTGTGTGAAGGCAACAGTGGTGCAAGTCTTCCTGTGGACCAGCCGCCCCAGCCTGGCCTTTTTCTTGATGATGCAGTAGGGGACCCCCATCTTTCTACACAGGACAGATAGGAAGACCAACCAGCTCAGTGGTGTCTATGTCATGGGCAATCACCACCAGCTGAGCCTTTTTGTTCTTGACCAAGGTGATTGATTGTATTGACCCCTGCTCGAAGGACAGGAGGTCTCTTAGTTGGTGCGTTCCCTTTCCTAGCAGCTTTCTTCTCAGCACGGGCCAGCAGCCTTTGCTTCTTCTCCGGCTTTGTCTCTGGCCTGTACTTGTGGGCAAGCTTAAGCAACTGGGTAGTTGTTTGCCGGTCCAGGGCCTGGGTGAGCTGGTTAATGGCAGGAGATGCTTGGAGCCGCTTATAGAGAATGGCCCTTTGCTCCTACAGCCTGATATAGCAGGGCCATTTAATGAAGCGAGTGAGATCTCTTTGGGGCTGGATATTCCTGCCTGATGCTGAAGTTCTTGGGCCTCTTCTCAGACAAAGGATTGATCGCCTTTTTGGCCTCCTGTTTCTTCATTGCGGCAGCGGGCAGGGGCCACCTTCTTCCTCTTGGCCTTCTTTCCCTTGGGCATCTTGTTGGGCTGGAGGAGAGAGAGAGAGAGAGAGAGAGAGAGAGAGAGAGAGAGAGAGAGAGAGAGAGAGAGAGAGAACATTATAAGAGGAGCTATAAACTACTGAAATGGACAATAAAAAGAGCTTGACACTCTGCTACTTACAGAAACTTGCTGCCTTTTTCAGTTAAAGAAATACTTTTTGCCAAAACTAGTAGCTGCTACTAAAGTTACCATGGGATGTTATTTTGCAGGCCATGTATAAACATGTATGACTTGCTTCTTGTCCCAACTAATTCAGTCTGAATTAAATTGGAATTTCCTACTAGTGCAGCTGATTTCAAGGGGCAAATTCCCTTTGAAATTCTATTTGTAAGTGAATTAGGAAAATATTTAGCTTTCTATCTCTGCAGTAAACAAAGACAACACTTAAGTGAGTTAAAAATATTTCACATGGTTTCACAGCTTGATATTTCTTTTCTGGAGAAAAGACTTACATCAACTATAAATTATCCTAAATGTCATTTGTACCTTAAAGTTTCTAAGATCAACTGCAGAGTATCTAAGTCAAATTCATATAATGTTTAGAGCAACCTTTACATGCACTAGAAAATTACTACTAGCACACTTATGCTGGCAATATGGAGATTTAGAGACATAGAGAGATAAAAATACAAAAATGTATATAATTATGAGAAAGTTTCCCCCAAATGGAAAGACCCAGATCTTTGCAAAAGATGTACTGTTTGGATTATATTATAATACCAAACTTTACAAATCCTCAATTAACCTGTCATTCCAAGAACAAAGTGATCTAGAATTAACTTTAGTTATTGAGACATGCTTTTAAAGGGTCCTGTCTGTGTTAGCCTTGATATCATTTGCTGGGCAATGTGTCCTTTAAAGATGAGAAGGCCTATTGCTAGATGTATGGCACCATCTGAATGGACCACATGTTCCCAGATATTACCCAGACACTGTTCTGACTGTGAGCATCTTTCTCAATGAGATGCTGTCAGAATTGCTGAGCCAAGTAAAGCACCTTCTCTCATCTATGCCTCATCTACACAATGGAAGGCCTGGGTGTAATAAGAAAGGAAAACTAAACTCCTGCCTGCCAGACACTGGTTTCCTTCTGCCTCTGAGCTCAAGAATGAGGCTGATACTTAAACCTCTAGTTTCTCTCCCTCTCAGACAGTTAGAGCCAGCAGATTCTGCTGGGGCTATGGTAGAACTTATCTTAGGGCTCCAGCTTGCTAATGGTGTGTCCCAGGGCTTCTTAGCTTCCTGCATATAAGCAAAAAAGGCTTTTCCAGTAACACTCATGTTTTTAAGTCACCTTCTTTAGTTTAAGATTAGTAAACTATATAAAACATTTAATACAAATAAATAGCCTCATTTAATACAAATAAGGAGCCAGTAAGTTTCTGCAAAGTAAAATTGATGACACTGTAGAAGTTAATATTAATTAGACCCTCATGTTGTCTAAGTGTTAGAATTTTACAGTCTCAGTTGCAGTCAGAACTTGCATTTGATTTAGGGACTCCGGTTGTCTCTGTATGTTGTACTATTTACTGATTTTAGTGTTTTAGCAAACACCAGAAATTTCATGACATTTAGGAATGCTCAAAGATGACATGACTAGGAAAGGAAGATTTGTTGTCTAGGAATATTATTCTCAAAAAGTAAAAAAAAAAAAAAAAAAAATGGCTTGGTGACATTGGTTATGTGCATTGGTTTGCTTAAGAAGGAAATCGCAGGAATTTGAAAGCACCTTGCCAATGTCAAAAGGCATATTCATCAGTTACACATTTCAAATTTAGCCTTCACCTCAGAGGCAAAATGGGTGTTGGTGGTACTTGGCTTGGGAGGGGTGTGGATGGAGCTGCTTGATGGAGTGGTTAGTTGTAAGAGAGTCTTCACAGGTTTTGTTGCATGTGAGAAAAAAATCATTAAACAAAAATGAAAACCAGTTTTAAAATCTTTTGCTTGTCTTCTGAGTCTATTAGTTGGTTGGCTGGTTGGCTGATTGGTTGGTTGGTTGGTTGGTTGGTTGGTTAGTTAGTTAGTTAATTTTTTATCTTTCCTGGATGCACATGCTTGCTGCAGCCAGTGTGGCACTTGCTCCTCAAATTCTCTTGCAGCTTGTTGAGCAAGTAGAAAACCATGTGTTGCTTTTATTTTCAAAGATTTTAGTGGTTGGCTTTATTTGCAAAAGTGAATCAAAGTTTAAATCAAGCGAGAGGTTACATATACCTTATGAACTGAGAAAATTGTTTTCAAACCTCCCGCATCATGAGAGGAATTCGAATGATGAGGTAAGAACCTCAGCTGGCACAGGCCCCGTTCTCCATGAAGCAAGTCCTCCTGTGTGTGTCTAAGCTATAAATTAGCAAGTGAACCCAGAAAGGGAATGATGGTGGTTGATTCCCCGGCAATTGGAACAAAAGGAAAAAGCCTAATCATAGATAAGCTGGGAAATCTTTCTTCCCCTTGTCAGCAGCATTGACAGCAACAATATTTTTTTTGTTGCTGATGTTAATTACAGGGAGCCGATAGTGGTCACAATGGAGGGCATTTTCTGTGCTGGACCTGATTGGAAACGAAATTATTTTCATACACTTGCCTTCCTGTTTTGATGCTTTGAAGGCCCAGTGTGTCTCAGATTGTTGATAATTGCTTCTTAATGAGAATTTGTTAAGGTGCACTCTCACGTTGTTCTTTGTAAGGAAATATTTGTCTTATCCTAAAGCCTGCCAGAATGCCAAATTCCTCCAATGAGTTTTTTTTTTTTCCAGCATCAGGACAACAGAGGAAATTTTCTTTTAAGTGTGTGACTTAAGAGAGACTAGCAAAAATATGGTCATGCTTTGTGTGAAGTTGGAGATGACTTCAGGGAAAATCACACTGTAAATAATCTGGTTTTCTATCCCATAAACCAGGACCACTTGTACCACTGACTCATATACTCTTCAACCATTTCATTCCCCATGACATATTAATAGTTTTCTTTTTTCAAATTTTCTTGCCTATGTGTTTGGTGTACACATGTGTAAACATGTTCATTTGTGTGTGTGTGTGTGTGTGTGTGTGTGTGTGTGTGTGTGTGTGTGTGTGTAGATCCAAGATTAGCACTTGGAATCATTCATCACTCTTCTACCTTGTTTATATCAGTGTGCACTGATATTGCTGGTCCTGCTAGAAGGCTTGCTCTGGGCATCTACTGTCTGTGCCTGCTGAAGCTGAAGTTACAGGCCACTGTCACACCTTCTCAGCACTTACAGGAGGGTTTGGAGACCCAAACTCCAGTCCTGATGCTTCTATGGCAAGTGCTTATATGGCACTGACTCATTTCTCAAGCCACTACTACCTTTGTTTCTCTAAACTGCATAGACTGCCCGGTCTATTAGCACTTCTAATAAGGTAGCTTTATAAGCACCACACAGATGACATAACTGTGGTTGGTGAGTCCCATTGTTTTTCAGTTTTTGATGCAATTAATATGCAAAGTTTCATGAGACATAAAAATATGGCTGCTGAGAACCTCTGTTAAGGGTTTTTCCACTGGTGGCTGAGAAGGTGTCTCAGTATTTAAGAGCACTTACAGCTTTTGCGGGGGACATTGGTTCAGTTTCTAGCACCCGCATTAAGTGTCTGACAATTGGTGATGATTCCAGTTCCAAGGGAGTTTATGCTTTCTGAACCTCTAAGGAATCTATTCCTACCTGCTGTACAGTACCCTGTGAAAGCACACATACACAGAAATAGTAAAACCTCTTTATCAAGAACGATTACTGTCACTTTTTACAAAGCCCTAATGTAAGGCATCACATAGGCCTTCAAAAAATTAAGGAGACAGAAATGGAAGCCCATCCTGGTAACAGGGATGCACATGTGTAAGGTTAGCAGTGGAGGGACGGTGTCAATACGACCACAAGTCCAGTGCTAGCTTGAGCTGCATAGTCAGATACTCTCTCAAAAAAACTAAATGAAAATAACAAAGAAAATTAAATTGTGTTCTTTGAACCTGAAACATTTTATTTTTCTTTAGAAGAGAGTTTTGATTAAAAGAAGCAAGTGCCTTTGAATATTAAACAAGCTTTACACATGTGCTTCTGAGATTCATTTTTATTATTTACCCAACCAAGAGCTCGTAAAGAGCCCACAATTGTCCTATGTTTGTGCAGTAGGGTCAAAGACATTCAACTGCCTGTGGTAGAGATACCAGTAGGAAAAAATTAATTGGAATCTAACTATCTTATGAAACAAGACATATCTCACATAACATCTTATTCAAAGTGCTTGAAGACTTAGGCTGCCCAATAAGCCAACATTGAGGAGTTTCTGATGAGTCTATTCAGAAAGCTCACTCATCACTCTTGCCTTCCTCCTTCATCTGATTTTATACATTATTCCCAACACATTCTAAATCTAACTCATGACGTAAATTCCAGCACCGTATGAGATTTTGAGTGTGTAATATTGTCCAGTGGGCACAATACTGTATACCAGATCTCTAGAACTTATTTAGCATATGCATATATCTATATATCTGTCTATATCTATATAAACTTTTATATCCACTCAACAGTGCCCTCCATTTATCCTTCATCCAGGTCTTAACAACAGCCATTATCATCTCTTTATGTGAGTGTGAATTAAATTAGTTTGTCTTGATACAGAGAGTCTCACCATGCTCAAGTAAATGACGGTTATAGATTCTTCATATAGTATAATTTGGATTTTTCTTGGATTGTTTTATCTCACTTAGCAGAGTGATATATCATTTCACACCTGCTTTTTTTTTTAAATTTCAAATGGAGTGATAATAAATGTTGGAAAGAGTGTAAAGAAATGGGAACTTCTGTGGAATTAAGACCTTAGGGAACATTATACCGAATGACTCCTTACTCTGCGGCGGACTTTGAAGGAAAGCCCCTCTTGTCAGCAGACGTCCAGCCTGTTTCATGGTCTCTATTCTTCTTCTAGTGTGATCATCCCTTATCACACACTCCATATAGCAGATAGCTTTGAAGCCCATTCCAGTGTGGAAGCTATTTCCATGAATAATTCTCTCTCCATGACTCCAAACATCTGGATTAATTTCTGGATGTATTACTTTTCTTCAAATCACAAAATCTATCATGTATAAGGAAGCATATTAATATTTCCTGTATTATCTCTGTGATAAACGGCTTTACTGTCTTCAAACTGTAGTAGTTATAGTTAACAATAATAGTCTGGTTCTTTAAGAAAATCAGTCGTTTATCTTAATTTAGAGGCACTTCTGTGGTGCTGGGAATAAGAGCAGTAAGGGAGAACTGGCAGAGCCTAGAAAT
The DNA here is from genome assembly GCF_903995435.1 of Acomys russatus. NCBI lineage: Eukaryota > Metazoa > Chordata > Mammalia > Rodentia > Muridae > Acomys > Acomys russatus. The sequence continues at coordinate 21,025,826 of NC_067167.1, read as the reverse complement.
AGCTACTGAGCTACATGAAGAAAATAAGATCTGAGGGGTTTGTTAGCAATGCAAGGTGAGAGACTGGTATGAAAAGCCTTCGGAAACCATAAGTGGCTAGGTAGAGTATGAGAGGAGGTAAATCAACACTTGCCATGCAGACATGTAAAAGCTAATTAACAATTTGTTTTTGTTTTTGGTTTTTCAAGACAGGGTTTCTCTGTGTAGCCTTGGCTGTCCTGGACTTGTCTTGTAGACCAGGATGGCCTCAAACTCACAGTGATCTGCCTGCCTCTGCTTCCCGAGTGCTGGGATTAAAGGCGTGTGCCACCACGCCGGGCTAACAATTTTATATCTGTGTCTGGAACCAAGATTTACAAACATTTGGTGAGATTCCTCTGAAAGAAACCGAATCATCAGGGGAGAGGCAGGGATACAACTTGAGGGAGCATGAACCAAGGAATGCGGCACACTGAGATCTTGAAAAATGGCAGAAACTCATCAGTGGCAGTTGGGATTCAGTGGTCATAGTCAGACCAAACTCATGCAGCCAACAGTTGGCTGCCCACAGGGCAAACAAGCTATATGATTTTGGTTTAGTACATTGCTTTCAAGAGAGGCCAAAATGGATTGGAATCTAAAGCAAAGGCTTCATGGTCCTAAGTCTGGAGAGAGGCCACCAGGCAGTGGAACTAGGGACCCATCCTTGGGACCCATCATGTGTTTACTGGGCATGTGCTGCTGTGGATGTGGGAGATCCCCCCTCATGTGATTATTTTTCTTTCATTGTCCTAATGAAAGATTATAAAAAGAGCAAGAAACGAAACAAAGGGCTTCTTATGACAACTTTCAAATACAATTTGGTTTTTAAAATAAGATTTCTGTTTCTCATTCTCATTTTGAGCATAAATTACATCCAATATGTCTTTAGCCCATTGCCATAAAAGTAAGTTTGGAGAGTTAAGAAAGAATTTCTTCAGTGGCTGGAGAATATGAGTTTAGAAAAACCAGAGACAAGTTACTCAAAATAGATAGTCTTGGGATTAAAAAGGAACTATTTTCCATCTTTTCAATGAACACCCATTGAAAACCTAAACATGTGCCATAGCGACTGGAAACATGGCGAAGGGCATTAAAGAGTTAGCTGCCTTAAGGAAAGGGTGGTGGGATGGAACGCTGTGCCTCTATTGTTGTTCCAGAAGACATCGGAACTGGTTGGTCTAAGTTTCCTGGATGAACACGGAGGATACAGGCACTCCTAACCACAACCCACAACAACAACAGCAACAACAACACAACACAACTTTATCGGCATAATTCAGCTTTCAAGATATTTTCAACATATCTCATTGTTATACAAAGTCTATACACACAGACATTCCCTAGTATACAGATGAGGAATTTAGGCCTCAATTGAAAAGTGACAGGCCCATGCTGCTGCAGAGGATAAGAGGATGAGCTGGTCTTTGCATCCAGGATAAAGGATTTCCAGTGGTGCTGTTTTTTTTTTTTTTTTTTTTTTTTTTTTTTGCCATTCAGTGAGTTCAAATCTCAGTGGTGTTCTGAGTAATTTTTTGTTGCATGTGTTTGTGTGTGTGTAGTATGCATGAGTGTGTGTGTGTGAGTGTGCATATGTGCATTTTCATGTGTATGGATGCATGGTGTATGCAGGTACACGTTCATGTATGTGTGCACATGGAGGTCAGAAGCAGAAGTTGAGTATTTTCTTGGATGCTCTCCAGCCCATCTATTGAGAGATTGTTTCTCATTTGAACTCAGAGCTCCCAGACTTGGCCAGTCTAGTTGGCTAGATTGCTCAGGGGTGCCCCTATCTCTGCCTTCTGAGTGCTAGGATGACAGGCGGGCCAAGATGGCTTTGGTGCTGCGTGTGTGAACTCTGCTCGTGCTGCTTGCATCAGCAGGAGCTTTATCCATTGATCTGCCTTTCCAGCTCCACGTTATGACTTTAAAGAACTCATCAAAGCAGGTGCAGTTTTGAGTCCCCTTCCTCTTCTCATCTAACCTCTCGTCCTTGCATTACTCCCCTGGCAGGAACGGACATATCCTAAAGACAGACGTGCATGCCCTTCCCTTCCTTATCAGACTACTGACTCACTGCTGAAACGGTAAGAAGTAAAATTTCTCTTTGAATCCCATGCTGGGCAAGGGGAAAGACTGCGGCTTGACACTCGCCAGAGGAGGAACTTGCCTCCAGGAAGAGATTTCACACCATTGTGACAACTTGACATATGCTTGTATCCTGGCCTTTGTTTCATCTTCTTTGTATAATGTGTAAAATGGTAATATTGCTGCAGAAAAGCCTGAGAGAAAGAAACAATCCTTTCCTGGTGATGGGAAAAGAACTCTCACCTAAATGTGGACAAGAGGCACTTTATTCTGGAGCCACATACAATCATGGCCCCAGAGCACACATTTATGTCACCCAAAATTCCATGTTCCAGTGTGATAACTGTTCATGATTTTTTTTTTTAACAGAACAAAGAGACTCACAAATTAATAAACTTCAAGTACACTGGTGGGCACCACAGGCAGGCAGGTTATAACAAAGTGTTAAACCCATGTTAGGTCTAGATGCTACCTGATAGCATTCATAGTATGGTAGGTATTGCAAGTCAGTGGTCTGTGGCATTCCAAAAGTTTTCATGTGACAGTCATAAGGATGTTCAGACACAGAGCTAGGCAGTGAATGCCTATTACAGAGGGTAAAGTTAGCCCAGGCTAGTTGTCTTTGGGCCTGCAACATTCTACCATCATGGAAGCTCTCCAGTCCTGTGGTTCTCAGCCTTCCTAAAGCTGCGACCCTTTAATATAATTCCTTATGCTATGCTGACCACCCCCCATGAGCCATAAAATTATTTTTGAGGCTACTTCATAACTGTAACTTTGTTACTGCTATGAGTCATACTGTAAATACTTTTGGAGATAGAAGTTGGCCAAAGGGGTCTTGATGCATAGGTTGAGAGCCACTGCTGTAAGCATTCAGGGGTGGTGCTTAGCTTTCTCCTGTTTGTGCAGACAAGGAGCCCAGTCCTCGGAATGAGGCTGCCCGCACTCACGGTAGGTCTTTCTGCCTCCATTAAACCAATATAGATGCTTCTTCACAGATGTACCCAAAGTTAACCCAATCCAGATAATCTGCCACAGGCAAGCCCAGAGGTGTAGGTTATTTAGACTCTGTCAGGTTGGCAATCACTGTTCAGCACCACAGCACTCAATGCGGTAGATGTAAATAGGGCTTTCCTCATGGTTTCAATGTTTCAACACATGTCAGAATGTGTGTGTGTGTGTGTGTGTGTGTGTGTGTGTGTTTTCTGTAACACTTGTATCTAAAATTGAAACTGTGCTTCCAAAGCAGACAAGACTGGATTGATAAACAGCAATTGTTATTATTCTCCCATGGAAACATATTCAGACATGTTAAGCTTCCTCCACATAAAAATGCTGTCTTCTGTTTTAAATTCAGATGCCCACTGCATGTCATATGATGCAATGTACATGAACGTCTGATACACGTTTGCTGATTCTACACTTTATGTGCCGCAGGTGAATTAACTAATTTTGCTTGTTATATTTCATATCGTAGCTATGAATTCATTTTGTTTTTACCATCCCTATAGGTTTGGAACCAGTATCTTAGTTAATTATTTTATATTAATTATGCTTTGTAAATTAGTAAACACAATCTCGATGTATTTCTTTTGGCTAATCCATTTAGTTGGCTTTGCTACTCAAACTAAAGACTGCACTCAGACCAGGAAAATCACCAGAATAAACACCAGAAGAAATGGTAACATCCTTTCATTCTGCTTCCAAATACTCAACCAGGACAGGAACATTCCCCTATTACCCATCATACAACAATAATATTTTTCTCTTTGCTCTCTTGCTTCTTAGATGTGGTTGTTTACCTATAGCAAGAAAAAAAGAAGGGGCGAAGAAATGGGGGTGGTGGTGACAAAAGAATCCATACCCAAGGTAGCTAATTGAACACAAAAGTCAGTTCACAATTTTCAAAATTCAATTTTAACCCTATATGTAATGAGAAGTTAAAAAAAAGAGTTATTTACTTCTTATGGCTGGATGCTTGTCTAATTTCTGTGGGGAATTGTATGAAAAATTGTGGACCTAGTGCCTGCCCTGAAGGAACTTCTAATCTAAATGTACATAGACTGTAACACAAACAAACAAACACACACAAAAAAGAAAGATACGTACAGGCAAACTCAATTTACACTTTCTGATTTTTATGGGCTCCAGGGAGAGTAGAAAATTCTATTGCATATTGTACTCATAACTTCTGATGAAAAAAAATCAATGCCTTTTTAAAAATATATTGCCAACCTAATGGGTTCTATGATTTGAAAAGCACAGGAAGAACAGCTAGGAAGTGAAAAACAAGCCAATCGGAAGCTGGGAGATTTGGGGTGAGAGTGCCAAAGGAAAAAAAAAGAGAGACACAAACACATCACAGGAGTACGCTTTTGAGAAGAGGGAAGAGCACAGCGATGGTTCCCCTGGCAACCTTTGCGTGGCGCCTGCGAGGCAGCACACAGCATCTCCTCCTGTTTTCATATTGCAATCAGGGGCTTGATTGTTTCCTTAATGTGATTATTTTGCATTTTCTTCTTCTTTGTCGCTTTCCCTAGTGCTTACTTTTCCAACTAGGCCTAAAATCTGGTGCTGGTTCTCAATTTGTCAGAAATGCAGATTCTTGGAAGCAAATGAGAAGAACCAAAGAGGCAAACGCTTAGAGGAATTTTGAGGATTTCAACTGTAGGAACTGTAAAGGAGGGTTGTAAAATAAAACTTTCCAAGGAAGCCCTGGGAGGAATTTCTGAACAATAACAAGGATGTTTTCCTAATCCTGTGGTTTAAAGACATAGTCTAAATTATAGGAAGTTTAATAATTGGCACGTGAACTATACTGCGAGCAGACAAAGCCCTATGTGCTTGTCCCTTGGGCTATCAGAAATGTTGACCAGTTAGTACGATGGACAGCTCATCTACTGGAACTAAGAGACAAGGCTACCCGCTGACCTCTTAGCCTCATCCATCTCCCTTCAGACTTCTGTATCTTTCCTGAGTGTGACCCTTTCTCTCCCTTTGAAAGTCAGGACTTAATTTCCTAACAGGCTCAATCCAGTTGAACTCCCATTCCTAGTTTGTTTTACTTTGCTTCATTTTCTTTTAACAATCCTCTTGATCTTCTTTTGCTAAGCCCTGCTAGAGAGGGAGTCAAGGGAGTTTGCCAATTGAGTTCTGTGCAATTAGGCCCTCCACGCTCTTCCAGGATCCTTTTATTTATCCTTAACAAACCTCCCAGAGCGCTTTCTTCACCACTTGTTCTAGTTCTTTCTCAATTTCCTCCAGCCTCCAACGAGACAATTGTCTTCCTTAGTCTAAACAAAACCCCTTTCTTCTTGCCTGATACATTCATCCTCACATTCTCTTCTCCTTTCCCAAAAAACGTCTCTATAGCCATTGAGCAGATAGTTTCAATGGTGGAAGGGGATATTCAAATTAGGATTATTCAAGAAGGAAGAGGTTAAAAGGTCAGAGGTAGGTAGTCACCTAAGGATTGGAAACTTACACCCAAATCGACAAGTGAAAAGTGTGGCCTCTTCTTGTTGAAAGAAAATCCTTAAAAGTGGATTACATTCAGAGAGCAATGAGCTTCATTTGATGGGTAACACAGGCCAATACGACTTTGAAAAGGTTAAAATTTGAACCTGATTTCTTGTCCTTTCCACTGACTGAAATGTCTGTTGATGAGATCCATAGATCAGTGGGCCAGCAGAGTACAGGTCTAGATGGACAAATAAAAATTATCTAGTATAGACTTCTATAGATATTTTTATTGTCTAGTACATAAAATATGGTATTCCATATTTTATAAAAGCTAAACAATTAGCCTTGTTCCCAACTTTTACAAAAATTCAGAGTGAAGAAATGAGGCCATGTTTGTGTGTGTGTGTGTGTGTGTGTGTGTGTGTGTGTGTGTGTGTGTGCGCGCATAACCTAAATTTTAGGGCACACCTATAGGCTTTAACAGTCTCACCAAGTTAGGCTTCACTCTTATGCTGATTAAAGCTGAGTGGCGCTCAGACGCAGGAAAAGATTTAATCAGTATATGCAAATAGAAACAAATAGCAGGGTCTAGTAACCCCAAGTTTATCATTAGGGCACTGAAATTAACTTGTAAATACAAAAAGAACTATGACAGGGCAACGGGTATGAAGAACGGAGTCGTTTTGGTCAAGGCAAGGCCTCATGTATCACTGTTTTAGCTCAGGTCTTGCAAGGGAGCCTAAGCAAAAGAGTCCAGTAACTTGTTAAATTGTGATGGTAACCACTGACAGGATCACCTAGGAGACAAGCCTCTGAGAATCCTCCTGAGAGATTATCTAGATTAAGTTAGCCTTTAGGCCTGCCTGTGAGGAAATATTTAAATTAGGTTCATTGATTTGGTAAGACTTGCCTTAATTATAGATGACACCATCCTATAGACTGAGGTCCTAGATTGAATAAAAGTAGAAAAATAGCTAGGTATTGGCCTTTATCTCTGTTTCCTAGATGCAGACGCAGCTGCCTCAAGCTCTTACCATTCACCATTTTCCCACCTTGATTGATCGACTTTACAATGTGATACAAAGTAATGCTTTCTCCCTTAAGTTGCTCTTGACAGCATTTTTTATCACAGCAAGGAAAAAAGTAACTGAATACGTCTGTAGTCATGGTCACCACCTCCCTCATCCCCTGGATGGGCAATCCAGGTCCTCCAAGATCATATAGCTCCATAAAGCTTCTCTACCATATTTGTTCAACTCTTGTGAGTGGTTTATCCTGTGTGGCTTCCTGGCTGCACACCATCTTCCTGGAATCCCAGTGACCTGCAGGCTTAGGGCAATGCCTTCTCTCTGTGCTTTCAGATGTGCAGGGGCATGAGATAAATTAAGTACACAAACATTTTTTAATTAATTAATTTTACATTCCAGTTGTAGCCCCCCCTCCCTCCTCTCCTCTGGGTCTCATCCTCCCATCCTCTTACTCCTCCCCCACCCTTTCCGTAGAAAAGGGAAGTCCCTCCCTGCCATGCCTAGCCACCCCTGCACATCAAGTCCCACCAGGACTAAGGTAACCCAGACCCAGAAAGACACACATGGTATGTACTCATTTATAAGTGGATATTAGCCATAAAATACAGGCTAACCATGATATAAACCACAGACACAAAGAAGCTAAGTAACAAAGGAGGGCCCAAGGAAGGATGCTTGAATCCTACCCAGAAGGGGAAATAGAATAGACATTGGATCAAGAGGGGGAACTGGGTGGCAGAGGGTGTGGGGAGAGGAACAAAAGTGTAGATCAGATGTGGGGAGAGTGGGGGTGGGAGACAAGAGGCCTGGAAGAGAGAAGGGAAACTGAGGAGGAGGCATCTCTGGGACAAACATTTTTTAAACATTATCAAGTCTATGCAGAATCAAGCAGGAGTTTGACCCTTAAGTAAAAGACACAGATACATAAATGAAGGTGGATGACAGTCTTTCTCTATGCTCATAGTCACATGGGCAGTGGGGGAGGGCATGTGAGAGTCAATGTGGTCTAGCCAAAGCAGCTTCCAAGTGCCTGCTGCATCGGTTATTAAACCCCACACAGAAGACATATATACAAATAGATCTACAAACAGAATTTCAGTTTTTAAAAAATGCTGCCAGATAGTTTCATATGGCAGATTGGCAGATGAGGAAGGTGACAGGTAACTATTGGATGGAAAAGAATCACAGGCTTTTTATGTGCTTGAGACTTGGAGGATTGAAGAGAATTTACATGTATGGAGATAGCAGGGAAGAGATTCTAATCAGGGAGGAGAAGGAGAGTGAGAGAGGGAGGGAGGGAGGGAGGGAGGGAGGGAGGGAGGGAGGGAGGGGGGAGGGAGGGAGGGAGGGAGGGAGAGGAGGGGAGGGAGGGAGGGAGAGAGGGGGGAGGGAGGGAGGGAGAGAACAAACAGCCTCAGTGCGTCCATATTCATCAAATAGCCCACTAAATTAAAATTAATTAAAAGTCTACCATTTCTGCAGTAATCTCAGTGGGAACACAGACTTATTTATGTGTCTCCAGATTCCACCACAATTACTGGCAATTAATAAGTGTTCAAGAGGCTGGAGCCGGTTCAGCAGTTAAAAAGGCTTTTTGCTCTTCCAGAGAGTGCGAATTCAGTTTCTAGCACCTGTGTCAGGTAGCTCCAGACTGCCTGCAACTACAGCACTAACAGAATTTATCATTCTTTTCTGGGATCTGTTGTGTCTCAATGTGTGTCTCACACACACACACACACACACACCCACCCACACACACACACCCACACACACACACACACACACACGAATCATGTATGCATGTAAATAAATACAAATCTTTCAAACAAAGAAAGTAAATACATGTTTATAATAACATCATAAAACATTGAAATTATCTTTGATTTTATATACTTACCATTCAGAAAGCTCTCAAGTAATGTTCTTATCAGCAATTTTATATTATCAATAAATATATTTAATTATTTTTCATCTGTCCTCTTTGTTTTTTGTTTGTTTGTTTGTTTGTTTTAAACATGAACTGTGCCTCAGGTAGCCGTATTTAGGTATGGATCTCAGGAACCACTCACTACTCACAGGCCACATGAAAATGTCAAACACAGAAGAGAAAACCCTCTGCATGTTAGGCCAGAATACACATTTTCTACATTGGGTTTTACATTTTTAAACAATTGAAAAATGATTTACTAGCATATTGAAGCTGGCAGTTAATATGCAAATCTGGACAAAGATTACCGACTAAATTATAAATGCAGGAACAGTTTAAGTTAATGACATATTTAGTGCTTATGATAATGTGAAATATAGAAGGGCAGCCACTGGCTCAGTAACGGCAAATGGTGGGCATTAAAGCAGATTGCCCCTGAAGACTTTTTCCCCTTTTCTTTAGCAATGAGGTCACCTGATGTCAAACTCATAATGTCCCAATTGACATAATTCAAAACAACCAGACTAATTCTATTTTGTTTTGTGAGTGTCCCATCAAGCAAGTCCATAGATACTTTAACAACTACCATAGTTGGAAAACTATGGAAATCTTGTCTGAATAAAAATAGTACTTTGTTTCTGTTTTGCTATTTAGTTTTCATAAAGTGAAAACACTTAAAATCTAGTCGGAATTTCTCTTATCTAACTCAAGCAGAACCTCCTGAAAAGGCAGTTCTCATCACCTCATCCAAGGGAGTTTCCTGCAAATTCCAAGAGAATGGAGATTATTCATCTCTCTGGCAGAGAACGGCAGAACCTTCTGCTCTTTCAACCTGGAACCCAGGCCATCTGATTTTGCTGCTTCTGACCTGGTGTGGTTAGTCAGTAAGTAGATAGCTTCGAGTGATTTGCATGCATGTGAAAAAAAAAAAAAGTTTGTCTTTTATTCACATTATCTCTTTAGTGGCATCCATTGGGTTGTAAGCATGCACTCATTTAGATCTAAGAGGGTACAGGATGACAAACTATTTCTGAACAGGTTTTATGATTTAGGGGGAATGGTGGGCAGTCTCTCTTCCCTGTGGGCACCAAAGCTTAAGAGCACGGATCCTCCGAATAATAACATAAAGATAAACATACTTGTTAGATGATTAGATCATTGCCTGGGGTGCATTTGAAGTAGTTATAAACCTTACATATATTTTTTTAAAGCTTTAGATTGCCAGGCTAAAACCTTTTTGCACCATGAATCTTGGTTAAGGATGTTGCCAGGGATAGCCACTGTGTCCTGTTCATTTTCCAATGTCTTTTGTTACTTTGTGATAAGAGAAGCATCATGGGATGGGAGAATCATGGGAGGAACACAGCACGTAGGGCTGTATTTGTCACTTTTCTGTTCTCCTAATGAAATAAAAACTAAGGTACAAAAATCAATTCAACGAAGAAAGGGTTTATTTTGGGTAGAGTCCAGGATTGTGAGGAGAACATCACAACCATCAGTGGATGCATGGCAGTAGGAATAAGAGGCTTGGGAACCACATTGTCATCCATACAAAGGGAGAAGAGAGAGAACAGGAAGTGGAGTAAATCCTCAAGGTCTGTCCTAGCATTGTGCTTCCTCCTACAAGGCTCTATCTCCTAAAACTCCCACAACCCTCCCAGACAGTACCACCAAGGACTGTGTCCAAATGCAAGAACCTATGATGGGCATCTCTCATTAACCCCCCCACCCCTGCTCCAAAGAGGCTTTTATTTGAGATGGCCCCATGAACTGGCCAGTTTCTGGACACTAAAGACCCTGCATGAGGTTTTCTTCCATTTTTATTTTGTGTCCTGGTTGCTTACTGTGGTAAGTATTGGGAGCATCTTTTGTTTTTCTACTCACAGATTCTTCTGGGCCTATCCTTACAAATATCCAGTCATCAGGAGAATTTGTAGTTGGCCAGGATGGATAAATGTCATTGTCAATTTGGCTGTATTTAGAAATACCTCGGGTATTAGTGAGAAACACACCCTTGATCATCACAGTGAGGACTTTCCCTGGAAAGGATGAACTGAAGCAGTAACATTTGCCCAGATCTGCACAGCACCATCCCATTGGCTGGGTCACTGCACTGGATCAAAGGGAAGAGAGGAAAGCCATCTGAACCACTGGAATTCATCCTTCTATTCCAGACTCATCTATAAATGAGCAAGAGGCTTCATATTACTGTCTCCATGCATTCCTCAACACAGTGGAGTGTACCTCTAAACTATAAGTCAAAATACACTTTTCCTCTGTCAAGTTGCTTCACAGCAAGTATTTGATGACAGAATTTACAAAAGTAATATAGCCAGGCTGAAATGCAAGAATCCTGGGCACCCTCTTTGCAGCTAGCATTCTATTGTACTTTATCGACTTCCAGGGCCTATATCTAAATTAAGTCTTTTTTTTTCTTTTTCTTTTATTTTATTAATTTATTTATATTACATCCCGATTGTTAGCCCTTCCCCTGTTTCCTCCCATTCTTCCCTCCCTCCCACTTCTCCCCTTCTCCACTCCCCTATGTCTGTGATTGAGGGAGACCTCCTCCCCCTATATATGCTCTTAGAATATCAAGTCTCTTCTTGGATCAAAGCACTAGTCCAAGGGATACGTACCATGAAAATCTTTACTTACCAAGAAAGTGGGTCAGAGGAGAGGACATCCTATTGAGACTTTAGGCAAGAGTAGCATGGAAGAATGGGGAAATAGTAGGACCCACAGGGTCCTGGAAACCTATAAGAAGAACTTTATGACAGGCAGATCTAGGTCCTGGAGTCCTCCTCAAACTAAGGCACCAGCCAAGGAGAATATAGGCAGTAAGCTTCGAACCCCTACCAAGACCTAGCCGACGAACAGGATATTCTCCACCGTTGAGTGGAGAGTGAGATCTGACTCTCACACGAACTCTGGTGCCCCTTTTCTGACCACGTCCCCTGGATGGGGAGGCCTGGTGGCACTCAGAGGAAGGATAGCAAGTTACTAAATTAAGTCTTACCAAATACCAAGAACCTTGCATCTTTCCTTTGCCTTTGCTGGCTGCCTGGCACACCATTCATCCTCGATTGCTTTCTCCTCATCTGTGTCTGAGAGTGGCAATGGATCATTGGGATGCATGCTCTGCATCTTTTTAGAAGATGTAGCTTGTGTCCATGGGGAAGCCATACAGAAGGATGCTGATTTGAACTTCACTTGATATGAGTGTAACCCCTGGAACTGGGAGAGAATCCATGTCTCTTTCTTTAGAAGGCACTTCTTATAATCTTTCCCCCTGGTCTCTTGTTTAAGACTCTCAGCTCTCCCCGCTTGATCTTACACTGTCATGGGAACTTCTTGGTAAGTTGGCCCTGTCCTCATTCTTTCCTTTTCAATGTCTGGGTTATGCTAAGCTCTGTCAGTGCTTGCAAATGTGGTCTCTTTCTTTTCTTGCTGGTTTGACTTTACTAAGGATAATTTAGAGCTTCAATTGAGACCTCCCAACCTGCTCTGATAACACTGTCTCTTCTGATTTCAGCCTGTTACTGGAAATTGTGGCTTTTGGGTCTCCCCTAGGTTTCAAGCCCATGAATGAGTTGGAAGGTGGGCGGGTGCAGTGCAGACCCAAAAAACTCAGAAGGCACAGAGATACTACCTAGGACCGAAGAGGCTGAGCATTGGCCAACCGTACCTGGGATTCTAAGACATCCAGTGCCTTTTACTGATCTCTCAGTTTTGTCACTCAAATTTAGTTGACAGTCCCTGCGGAAGTATACATAGGAACAAATGAAACCTTAAAAGTCTGTTTCATCTGTATTGGAGTGAAAAGTTTAGGCCCTATATTGAGCAAGTGACAATTTGTTCCATCTGCCTGAAATGTAATCTGGATAAAAATATGCAGAGAGAAAGAAAACACACACACACACACACACACACACACACACACACACACACACACACACACACTATGTATTCTTGCATTTATACTTGATGTAGTGGTAAAGTTCTGGAGAGAAAGTCATAGTAATTTGAAATTGAATCTATCCATATGTGCTCACATAGTGTGTGTGTGTGTGTGTGTGTGTGTGTGTTTGTGTGTGTGTGATATTCTCTGTCCTCTGAATGATTTTATCAAACTAATAAAGAAGCCCAACTCTAACTGACTTAAGGAGAAGCAAATGTTTATATAGATGATCTATTCTCAAAATTTCCAGAAACAGGGGCTGGAAGGATGGCTCAGTGGTTAAGAATTCTTGGTGCTCTATGGCAGGGATCAGAATCTGGATCCCATCACTCAAGTTGAGCTGTTCACAAACACCCGTAGCATCAGCTCTAAGAAAACCAATATGCTGTCTGATCGCCCATGCACATATATACCACAAATACAATAAAATTCATCTTTTAAATTTTTCAAAAATACAATTATGAACTCAGATACTTTCAAGTTCACATTATCTGCTTAGATATTTGGTAAGTTAGACTAGTTTATCGTGAGTGGTTTATAATAAAAGATATTGTGCCTTCTGAGGCATTAGAATTGAGCATGACATGAACATACATTTTTTATTTGGTTTGGATTTACAAGGCACATAAGCTTAGTTTATATCTACTAGAAAATAAATAATAAATAAAACAGTAAATAAAAATAAACAAATGAGTGCAACAGTTTGTCATGACTTCATATGTCAAGAACAGCAGTTAAACAGTCAACTGCAAGTTTAACTTCTTGCCTACTTGTTTTTGTGATTTTGTTGATACTTGTTTAATGTGTTACTGAGCAAAATAACACGTGACACTGTGTAGCTTTATTTAATGGCTTATGTCATTTTTACTGTTCAAGCACAGTTATTAGGAGCATGAGTTAAAACCTGGCTTGAATGTTTTATGATCATAACTTTCAAAAATAGTCATGCTTTAGTTTCGAGTTAGTCTCAGTTCTCTAGTGAGTCAGAGGCAGTTCCATGTGGTGCAGAAGGATCCAGGGTATAGTGCCAATGTAAAAGCTTTAAGACCCTTTAGACTGAGCCTTCTAATTCTAGGCCTCATGCAGGGAACAAACAGGGCTTGTATTTGTTTTGTGTTTTTTATTTAATTACTTTACATCCTGATCACAGCCCCTCCCTCTTCTCCTCCCAGTTCCACCCTCACACGCCCTTCACATCATTTCCCCGCCCCCCCTTCTCCTCAGAGAAGAGATATATCTATGGGAGGCCTCCTATGGGTACCAACCAGGCCTGGCACATCAAGTCTCAGCAGGACTCAGCACATCCTTAGCCACCAAGGCCAGATAAGGAAGCGCAGCTAGGGGAAAAGGATCCGAAGGCAGGCAACAGAGTCAAAGACTGCCCCCACTCCAATTGTTAGGGGACCCAGATGATAACCAAGCTTTACATCTGTGACATATGTGTAGGAGGTCTAGATCCAGCCCATGCATGTTCTTTGGTTGGATGTTCAGTCTCTGTAAACCCTAGTGGGCCCAGATTAATTTACTCTGTAGGTCTTTGTGGTATCCTGAACCCTCTGGCTTCCTCATTCCTTTCCCCTTCTCTTCCTCATGACTTTCTGAGTTCAGCTGCGAGTTTCTGTATGTTTCCATTAGCTCAGAAGACGGTTATGCTTGGGCCTGTCTGCAAGCATAGCAGAGTATTACTAATCATGTCAAGGGTTACTTGGCTCTCTCCCATAGAATGGGTCTCAAGTTGAGCCAGTCATTGGTCGGTCATTCCCTCAATCTCTGCTCCATCTTTATCCCTGCATATCTTGTAAGGCAGGACAAATTTTGGGTCAAAGATTTTGTGGGTGGGTTGGTGTCCCTCTTCCTCTACTGAAGTTCTGCCTGACACACACTGCCAGGAGTCTCAGGTAGCATCACTCTCAAAGACTCCCAGGGTCCTCCCCAGTCTTAGGACTCCTGTTCATCTTAAAGATGCCCCCTCCAATTTTTATTCTCTCTCCCAGCCACTCCACTTCTCTCATTATCCCCACACCCGATCCCCCTCCGCTCCCCTCCTCACCCCTTCCTCACCATCCAGTTTCCTCCTTCCATCTACTTCAGACATGTGTTATATTTCCCCTTCCGAGTGAGATTCAAATATCCTCACTTGGGCCCTTCTTCTTATTTAACTTCTTGGGGTCTGCAGATTGTAGCATACTATCCTGTACGTTATGGCTAATATCCTCTTATAAATGAGTACATACATTGTGTGTCTTTCTGGGTCTGGTTTACTCACTCAGGATGATCTTTTGTAGTTCCATCCATCTGCCTACGAATTTCATGATTTCCTTGTTTTGAAGAACCAGCCTGCCTCCATTTCAGGCTTAAAAACCATTTTATAGTAAATACAAAGTAGTTCATTCCTGTTTATGATTAAATCTGTTTCTCGAGGATTGGGTTATGTCTCACCTGTTACCCTACCTACAGATGGTTATGTACTGCATGGTCCAGAAATGGCAATTATGTCTTCCCCCCCAAAAGTTGTTTCTAAACATCTTACAATATTACCTTTGTTTCAGAAGGTCACACAACCACCTATGACTACCTTGTTATGATTACCTGTTTTTATGACTACCTTGTTACACAGCCCTTCCCACTTGCAACCATGTCTTTGTTTTAGGAGGCCATTAGGACTAACTTGCTGTGATGTTCTGCACCTGTAACTCTGCCTATTTTGCCTGTCAAATCCTCCATTTGGAAAGCCCCCTACCCTTGGCCAATAAAAACCTTGTCTTCCTTACATCAGTGCTGACCACTTGAAGCCTGCCTAGGAGGAGACACCTCCACGTACACATATAAAAAAGCATGCTTTAATTAATCTGGTCTTGATGATTTGCGTCAGTGGTATTTCTCCTCCAATCTTTGAGATTAACAAGTTGCTCCATTGTATATAAGATAAAAAATGCTGTCTCTTATCAGAATATTTTTGTGCTGTTTTGTCATGTATTTGTTTCTTAGGAAATTTTCTTTCAGTATTATTTAAGTATGTATAGTGATCCTCCCTCCACTAGCCTTTCTTCTCTTTCTTTGTCGCTTGATAAGATGCCCAGGCATTGCTTGCCAGTACTCTGTGATTTTATTAGTGTTCAAAATTTTGATTTTTTTTTTTTTTTTTGCAACATGGGAACTTTTTTTGCCTTCCCAGAATTAAATCCTGAACAAAATGCTGTTTTAGAACTTCCTGTGAGATTTCCAAGAGGACTCCTGGAAAATCTTGTGTTCTTTCTTTTCTCTTTATGAACAATAAGGATACTCAAATAATTAGGTTTATGCAAGAGCTTAAATTGAATGGAAAACATTGTTAAATAAGAAGAGACAAGTAACTTCCCAGCTGCATGGGAGCCTGTTACTGGGGTTTTATAAAGAGAGATGCGCCCTTGGAAATCAGTCTAAATTGTTGCATGTGTCCCATTTGGAGTGTCAATTATAATTCTGGTTATCTTTAAATACATGACATGGAAATAATTCAAATTCCTCATCAACTATGTGACTTCAATAAACTCTCATTCTAGCTATAGTTACAGTCATCTTAAATGTCGTGTTATTTACAAGTAGATATGTGTATACTTTCTTTGAGGCTCTGACAATCAGTTCAAAGCTAAGTGAATCATCTCCAATGAAAGAGACAATCTCAAAGATCTGCTCCTAAAAATACAGTTTTTACTTTGTGTGATCTAAAACTATGTAAACACAATCACACCACGCAACTCTATGCTGCTGTCTTTTTCTACAAACATTTTCCCCTAAATATTTACATTGCTTCGCGCTTCTTAAATTTATTTACTTCAATGCTGTTGGTAATGTTATCTTTTATTTTAAATATATTTTCAAACTATATTTTTTGAGATAGGGTTTCTCTGTGTAGCCTTGACTGTTTTAGACTCACTTTGTAGACCAGGCTGGCCTTGAACTCACAGAGATCCACCTGCCTCTGCCTCCCAAGTGCTGGGATTAAAGGAGTGCACCATCACACCCAGCTCAAATTATATCTTTAAAAAATCATCTTTATGTTGTTTTTGATCAACTAGAGTTCAGGTCACTTAGTTTTTTTTAATGATTTGCTTTCTTCAAGGAATGCATTAAGGAGATCGTTTGCCTGATATCATAAATCAGCTCTTCCATGCATGTCCTAAGAATTTACTCCTATGTTCTTCACAGGGCCATCTTTATTTACTAATTGAATTTTAGACATGAAGTGACATGATAGTAACGCCTCCTCAGGTATATTATTTACATTTCTTAATATCCTTCAGGTCACCTTGAGTTTTCCAGGCATGATTTATGTTATTACATAGGTTGTTCTATATTCTTCAAAAGTGATTTCTGAGCCTAGAGGCCCAATGACCTGAGTTTGACCCATGGAGCACAAGCTGTAGTGAACTGACTCTTCAGAAGTTGTTATCTGATTACCACATGTGTTCTGTGACACACTGACAGACACATGGATACAAAGAAAAATAAAGTAACATAAATGATTCATACAGTTTTTAAATAAAACTTTTGCAAATTGGTAAAATATATTTGTGGGCAGTCTTTTATGCTATTGAAATTATCTTTTGGAATATATTATAAGTATGAAACGTATACATATATGAAACACGCATACATATGTTTACAGTGTTTGAGATGTAATTAATATCAGTTAGTTTTGTATTTTCATATCAGCTAAACTCTGAACTGTATATTCATTTTTTTGGCAGAGAATAATAGCAATTTTAAAGAGTGACAGGTTCATTACATTCCATACACGGTTTGATTTTAATTTGATTTTGTTGCTTTATTGCACCGACTGTGATCAAACGCAATACTCAACTAACATGATAATAGAGGGCTACTTTTTTTCGAAACAAGTATCAAAGGAAAATATTTTTGGTTGTTCTGATTTTCAGGGATGGCAGTGGGGGAACACAGAATGCCATGAATCAGGTTAATAGCCAATTCTGTTTCTATTTTCCAAGAACACTTTTTCCCCTATGGTAACACTGATGATAGCAAACTTTATCAGCTATCGAGAGCATTGTTGTTGCTTCTGTAAAATTCACTAGGTGTGATGAATTATTTTAATTTATTTTCTAATGTTAACACTCTGTACTTTCCTGAGGTAAACTAGATATTATCCTTGCATCTGCTCTGGTACACATTGCTGGCATCAGTCCTGCAATATCGCATTGAGCACTTTTCTAATACTGTCAGTGTTGTATTTAATGTTTAATATCCTCATAAATAAAATAAAAATTTGCTCATCTCCAGAAATTCTCTTTAAAATAGGATTATGTGCCTCTTTTAAAAATTCATGTCTTTTTTGAGATTATAATATCGTCTCATCATTCTAACCCTTCCCTCTTTTCCCCTCTTCATGCCCTCCTATATACCTCTTCATGCCCTTGTTCAAATTCACGACCCCTTTTTATTAGTTATTATTGCATTTTTATAAGTGCATGTATATATACATATGCATAGATACATATATACACACTATAATATATATACTATATACTTATATATAAGTATACTATATATATGTAATATATATATAGTGTGTGTGTGTGTGTGTATATATATATATATTCCTGCTCAGTATAACGTTACTTGAATATATGTTTTCAGAGATTACCATTTGGTATTGAATAAACAATTGGTATGCTCTTCCCTGGGGAAGATTCTTTCTCTCACTCTCAGCATCTCCTGATTGCCTGTAGCATTTTTCATGGGGTTAAGGTGTTGCGAGCTTTCCTCCATCCACTTTGGCATGCCTATTGTTGTTAACCTTATTCAGCTCATGTTCAGGCTGTCCTGTGGGTGAGAGTTCAGGGCTATAGTGTCTGACATTACTATGAGACACAACCTCACTGTGGACTCTTTTATCCTCCGGGTCTTAGCAATTTTTCTGACCCTCCTGCAATGTCCCCTGAGCCTTAGGTGTGAGAGTTATTTCGCAGATTTATTCGTTAGAACTGGGAACCACAACTTTGCATTTTTGTTTGCTGAGTTTTTCTCGAATGGTCTCCTTTCTCTGCAAAGAGACCACATGTACCTGTGGGATAAAGACAAATATTTAGAACATAGGTAGGAATTATGCTGGTTTAGAAAAGTCATGGTTGCAGCTTCTGTTCCAAGATCCTAGTTCAGGCATGATCGCTTTCTTGATGAGAGAGTCTTTTTTTTTATTTTTTTTTTTATTAATTTATTCTTGTTACATCTCAATGTTTATCCCATCCCTTGTATCCTCCCATTCCTCCCCCCCCCCCATTTTCCCATTATTCCCCTCCCCTATGACTGTTCCTGAGGGGGATTACGTCCCCCTATATATTCTCATAGGGTATCAAGTCTCTTCTTGGCTACTTGCTGTTCTTCCTCTGAGTGCCACCAGGTCTCCCCCTCCAGGGGACATGATCAAATGTGAGGCACCAGAGTACGTGAGAAAGTCGTATCACACTCTCCACTCAACTGTGGAGAATATTCTGACCATTGGCTAGATCTGGGAAGGGGTTTAAAGTTTACCTCCTGTATTGTCCTTGGCTGGTGCCTTAGTTTGAACGGGACCCCTGGGCAAGATCAATTAGAGATCTGTTTGTTACCGCCTAATGTGTGAGTCCACCACTGTACCTGTAGTGTTATTGTGCCACACTGGTGGTTGTGGTTCATACGTTCCATAACAGGGTAGGACTGTTGGCTGCCTCCCCCTTCTTTGCAAGTGCTGACGAAGGTAACATTAAACAAACATATATCTTCTTTATGCTATAGTGGTATTGCTCTTGATGCTTTCCTATCAGTATATATGCATTACTGAAGCATTCTGGGTTTTGAAGGTTTTGTTGTTATTGTTGTCACTGCTACTTTTTTGGGTTTAGCATTATTTGTAGATGTACACTGAGCTCTGCCAGGGTAATGATGAATTTCTTCCTTTCCTTGTACCCCCTTCATTTTTAATGGTATATTGTTGATAAAAATCAGCTTTGGGTTGTTTATAATTTTATGATTAAAGGCTTTTTAATATTACAGTATAGGATGGAAATTGAATAAAGGGAGAACACAAATGTTTCTCTTGTATTTATAGAGCCTGCCATATTGAATTATACAAGTGGGGTGATCACATACTGTGTCTTCCTCAATGCCCTGAATGACAGAGTGATCAAATGACTGTTGAAGGCTGCAGAGCGATCTCTTCCAGTGAAGACAGCACTTCATACTCCAGAGGACAATTCACACCCAGGGCCAACCTTCTCGTGTGTGGTGTTGTATAAAATATACGCCATAGAAAAATAAGAGACAGAAATAAGAGCAGCCTTATGTTCATAACTTTCACATTTGGCTCACAGAACACAGCAGAAACCCTAGAGATAAACCTGAACAGAGACCAGAAGCAAAGCTTTGTCAAGAGCACCAAAAGGCTGCAGAAAGGAAGGGATAGTTTATTTAGTAAATAGTGTGAGGGAAATTAAATGTCCACATGCAAAAAAATGCATCTCTATTTTACACTTGAACAGAAACTAGCTCTAAGGAGATATGTTCCTTGATTGTCAGGCCTGGAACTATAAATCTCGTAGAAGAGAGCCCAGGGGGAAATGCACTTCAATGGTCCTAGTAATGATATTTTTAGATATTTCAATGATGACAGAGGCTACAAAGACGGCATTGCACCATACTAAAATTGTTCTACACAGCAAAAGAAAAAATTAACAAAATGAAACAGCAACTGGTATATTGAGTGGAACCGTTTGAAAATCATTTCTCTGCTGAAAGATTATACTTCATTCTACCACTCAGTAGTAAGCAAGCAAACTGCAAATAAAAACAGTCAAAGAGCTTGAATAGATATTTCTTCAAATGGGTGACAGGCATGTGAAAAGGTGCTTGTTATTGTTGGAGTCAGAGGCATTCTCCCCAAAAGCTCAGGGCTTGAAGGCCCTATCCCAGGTGGTTGGTGCCACTGAGAAGTGACAAGATCACGAGGGCTCTATTACATCATTTGGTCAACTGTTATGACCTCACAGGTGAGTGTTAGGAAACAAGGGCAAATCAGAAGGGGAAAACCACTGGAAATGTGACTTTAGAGCAGTGGTTCTCAACCACTGGGTCGAGACCCCTGGGGATTATATATCAGATATACATATTCTGATTCACAACAGTAACAGAATTATAGTTATGAAGCAAGAATACATGCATATATATGTATATATACATGTATATGTACATATATATATACACACATTTGTATACACTGAGTATTTTTATTAATAACAGCTGATTTGTATATAAAAAGTAATTTTTCAACACTGTGGCTGATAGAAAAATATGCACATACCTATATGACCTCATTTAATTCTGTGCATATAATGAAACAATTCTGGGGGGAAACCCCACAAAAACCTTGACATTAGTTGATGCCCCCAAACCTCTCTATGTTCCTGAGTAGAGAGCAATACAAATTATGGATGACTGGCATTAGTACAGTGATGGCAAAGCACCTTTGACACTGATGTTACAGCCTGACATCTAGTCAGCAAACACAGATGTTGAGATCTGTGTCTAGAGTGAGATAAACCTGAAAGATGTGGGAATCTGACATGGCATGTCTCTAGAGAGCAATGAAGTATGAAAAAGTAATTTTTTTTTTTTTTTTACAAACAAGACAGCAAGTTTCCTCTGCAGGTAAATGTTCTTGTCACAGAAGCCTTATGACCAGAGTTGTATTCCTAGAACTCTCAGGGGAGCTCTGACTTCACGTAGTTGCCCTCCAATCATGACACTTGTGACTGTATCACATGCACACACATATGAACACAACATATATATGTAAAAATAATCATAAATATAATTTATTTATAACTGGGCAAAGAACTATCAAGAGATGCTCTGGGGGAGTTGCTGGGTGGCTTCTACATCCTCACCACCAACGCTATGTAGCAAGGTCAATTCTCCCTACAACAGTAAGTCCTTTTTTTATTCTCTGATCTCTTATTGCATGAGTTCCCCCAAAATAGAGCAGGGGCAAACAGAGGAAGGGGATGCAGGCTATCCTGATCAGACCCGATAGGCTGTGGTCAGACAGTGGGGGAGGGGAGGCGCACCCTCCCACAACCTGTCAGAGATCTACATGAGGGGAATAGGGCAGAAAAGGGAGAGCGGGGAGGACCAGGAAGATTGATGGAGGGGATAACAATTGGGATGTAATGTGAATAAGTTATAATAAAAACTTTAAAAAAAGAAGTTACCCACAATCCTTAGCTCAAACTCTCTGTCTATCCTGTCATCACATAATTTGATCTTCACTAAAGTTGTCACATTTCTTTTCTTCCTTCGCTTCCCTCCTAATATCCCTTATTCTCTGTTGCAGAATCTCTTGCCTCTTTTCTTTGATTTTATATCAGGCTCATGTGTATAATGTAAGATGTTTAGGATATTTCAAGATTCCTACTCCTAATCTCCTTCTTACACACACACACACACACACACACACACACACCACAATCAGTAATATTTTACAGTCTCTGCTCTGAGGATAGGATGTGGAGGATATAAGGATACCCATCATGGTATAAACATGTAGAGAACAAACTTTAGAGAAATTACTAAGATACATAGAGACACTGATGTATAACATACATAGTTCATTTTGATTTTGGAGTGTGTGCGTGTGCATGTGTGTGTGCATGTGCACATGTGCTTGCTTGCTGGTAGAAGCCAAAGGTAATACCTGGGTGTCTTCCTTAGTCACTGTCCACCTTATTTTTTTGAGGCAGGATATCTCACTGGACTCCAAAATTATTAGTTGGCTGATGGCCCAGTAATATCCATGGATCTACCTGTTTCTGGGATTCCCTTCTCTGCAGCACTGCAATTTCAGCACATCTTCTGTGTCCAACTTTATACACAGCTGCTAGGCATCTGCGCTTAAGTCTCCATGCTTGAGTGGCAAACACTTTATTGACCAAGTTCTTTTCCCAACTATGATTTACTTACTTATTTATTTATTTTGGAGCTAGGTACAACACACATGTGATCACAACTTAAAAATCATACTTTT
Source organism: Acomys russatus (assembly GCF_903995435.1). Lineage (NCBI taxonomy): Eukaryota > Metazoa > Chordata > Mammalia > Rodentia > Muridae > Acomys > Acomys russatus. The sequence goes on along the minus strand of NC_067167.1, from coordinate 21,003,285 downwards.
AAAAATATATAAATTCATACTTACCAGGAAAGTGGGACAGAGGGGAGGACAACCTATTGGGACTCTAGATGAGAGAAGCATGGGAGAATGGGGAAATAGAAGGATCCAGAGGGTCCTAGAAACCTACAAGAAGAACATTATGATGGGTGGTTCTGGGCCCAGGGGTCTTGCTCAAACTATGGCACCAGCCAAGGACAATATGTGCAGTAAACTTCAAACCCCTACCCAGATCTAGCCAATGGACAAGACATTCTCCACAGTTGAGTAGAAAGTGGGGTCTGACTTTCACATGAACTCTGATGCCCCATACTTGACCATGTTCCCTGGATGGAGAGGCCTGTTGGCACTCAGAGGAAGGATAGCAGGCTACCAAGAAGAGACTTGATACCCTATGAGCATACACAGGGGGAGGTGGTCCCTCTCAGTCACAGTCATAGGGGAGGGGAGTAAGGGGAAAATGGGAGGGAGGGAGTAATGGAAGAATACAAGGGATGGAATAACAATTGAGATGTAATATGAATAAATTAATAAAATATATTTTAAAAAACATAAATATAGGGCTTAAAAATCTTTTTCCATCTGACATAGCAATCAGTGAGGTTAGCCTTGAAATCTAGTGCCTTCGTTATCGTGCTTGATGACTAGACAGAACTCCAGTCTCAAAGTTCCCCATCATTTGAGTGGCAAGCTATTTTCTCTCCTAATTTTACCCCATGTGCTTGTTAATATTTATAACAGAAAATTATAGTTTCAGTCTCTCTGTGTTTTAAAAAAAATCTGGCATGGTGCACATTGAAAGGCTGTGAACATGCAATCTAAGCACTTTAATACTTACATATTTTCTCATCTCTCTTTTTCCTTTGAGACAGGACCTCAGTTGCCTAGGATAGCCTTAAGCTTATGCTAGAGTCCAGTCAGGCACTGAACTTGCTTCCCTTGTCTCCAAGCTTAGCTTTTTTTTTTCCCCTTTATTTTCTGATTGTCTTGAAAAACAAAGTGAAGGATAGTATTCTAGCATTTTTGAGCCATAAACAAATTACCTCCAGATCAGTGGTTCTCAACCTGTGGGTCATAACCCCTTTGTGGAGTGGGTGGGGGTGGTGGTCAAATGATCCTTTCATAGGAGTCACCATCTAAGACCATCATAAAACACAGATATAAACTGTCAGAAAAGAAACGGGGTATGAGGATGGTACTATTCAGTGTGACCATATCTGAGTAACAGAAGATTAGAGATTGCAGACCAAGCAAGTGACCTGGCTGCTGACTGCAGAACAGCAGCATCTATGATTTCCAGATAAGAGAAGGCACCTTGGGGGGTGGGGACATCTCCAGGTCTCCAACAGATGTCTCCTAGTTCCAAGAGTCACACCCAATCCTGTGGTCATGGCACCTGGCTCTTTCCAACTTCTGCCTCCTCTGGGCATGGCTCCCAGGTTCCAAAGATGCACAGCTCCAGTGTCTGGAACCCAGATTCTTTCTGCCTCCCAGAGGACAACTCCAGAATACCAGGGACAGGGTCCCAGACTCTGGTCCACAGCTTTACTGGTTCCCATGCAGAGACTGGCTGGACAACAGGAGCATACAGGGTTCCCATTGCAAGATGGCAGTGTCCAGTCAAGTCTGAGTACCAGTGTTTCCCATGCAAGCAAGTCCTGGAGCTGCTGATTCCAAAGTTCCAGGGTCCTTTTGTGTTCGCCAAGAAAGAGGAGGGATGCTGGCTCCAGACATTCATTGCTGCCCCCTGAGACTTACCAGCTACCCCTGCCATCTTGGGGATGACTCCCAGGCTCTGGATATGTGCAGATACAGACCGAGGTTCACAGATTTACTGATGGTATTGAGGAAACCTGCAGGACCTCATAGGATCACACTGTAATTCTTTGTCTTTAGGTCCAACTGGGACATAACCAGCAAAGCAGAGCTGTAGGCTATGGGAGGAGATTTAACCTCCAGGCCATGAACTAGGAAGGACTCTCCCACATACCCTAGAACCCCACCAGTTTCCAGGAACAACTAGCCAATGCCATGGACAACCAGAAGGTAAAGGCCAGTTTAAGAACACAATCAACAAAAACCAGGACACTATGTCTCCACCAGAGCCCCTAGCAAACACTGGGTATCCTAGTGCAACTGAAACACAGGAAAATTACTTTAAATCTATGCTTATGAAGGTGTTAGAGGGATTTAAAGAGGAAACAAATAAATAGTTCAAAGAAATATAGAAAAATACAATCAAACAAATACAGGCCCTTAAAGAGGAAATGAGTAAATCTCTCAAAGAAATACAGGAAAATAGAATCAAACAAGTAGAGTCCTTCAAAGACATACGAGAAAATACATTCAAACAGATGAAGAAAATGAAAAACATTCAAGACCTAAAAATGAATATAAAATCAATAAAGAAAACAAAAACTGAGTAAATCCTAGAGACAGAAAACTTAGAAAAGAGAACAGAATCACAGAGGTAAGCATCATCAACAGACTACAAGAGATGGAGGAAAGAATCTCAGACATAGAAGATACAATTGAAGAAATTTGTCAAAAAAAATATTAGATTAAAGAAATACCTGACACAAAACATCCAAGAAATCTAGGACACCATGAAAAGATAAAAGCCAAGAATAATAGGAATAGAAGAAAGAGAAGATTTCCAGCCCCCATGAACCAGAAAATATTTTCAAGAAAATCATAGAAGAAAATTTCTTCAACCTATAAAAAGATGCCATTAAATATAAAAAAGGGTTACAGAACACCACATGGATTAGACCAGAAAAGAAATTCCTCCAGCCATATAATAGTCAAAGCACTATACCTAGAGAATAACAAGAAAGTATTAAAAGCAGCAAGGGGAAAAGGCCAAGTGAAAAGCAGACCTATAAGCATTATACATGATTACTCTATAGAGACTCTAAAAGCCAGAGGATCTTGAAGTCCTTAAGAGACCACAGATTCCACCCAAGACTTCTATATCCAGCAAAACTTTCAATGATCATAGAGGGGAAAAAGATATTCCATGACAAATACCAAATGTAAGTAATATCTATGCACAAATCCACCCCTACAGAAGATACTAGAAAGAAAACTCCAACCCAGTGAGGTCAACTAAATCCAAGAAAAAAAAATATAAATATAAATAACTTTACAACAGAAAAAATAAAAAGTAAAAAATAAAAAGAAGACACGCACACAAACACACAACCACCACCAAGATCACAATGAAAGGAACTAACAATCATTGGTCATTAAAATCTGCCAATATCAATGGATTCAATTCTCCAGTAAAAAGACACAGGCTAACAAAATGTATGTGTAAACAAGGCCCAAAATTCTGCTACACACAAGAAGCATATCTCCGCAACAAAAACAGATTTTACCACATAGTAAAGGGCTAGCAAAGGGTTCCCTAAGCAAATGGACCCAAGACACAAACTGGGGTAGCCATGCTTAATATCTAATAAAATAGACTTTCAACAAAAATTATTTAAGAGAGATGGGAAAGGACACTTCATTCTCATCAAAGGACAATCCACCAAGAGGACATCTCAATCCTGAGCATCTAGTCCCCAAATACAAGGGCACCCATATTTGTTAAAGAAGCATTATTAAAGCTTAAATGACACATTGATCCTCATACATTAATAGTGGGGCACTTGAACACCTCATTCTCACCCACGAACAGATCATTGATGCTGAAGTCAAGTAGAGGAATAATTAAACTAACCAATATCATGGATCAAATGAACCTAATAGATGTCAACAGAACATTTCACCTAAACACAAAAGTATGTATTTTCTTCTCAGCACCTCACAGAACCTTCTCCAAAATCAACCATATAGTCGGTCACATGCAAACCTTAAATGGTAAGAGAAATTGGATTAACTCATTGTCCTTTGTCACATCACAATGATGAAAGCTAGACCTCAACAACAACAGAAATAGCAAAAAGCCTACACATCCATGGCAACTGAACAATTCCCTGCTCAATGATCACTGTGTCAGGGAAGAAATATAGAATTTAAAGACTTCCTAAAATTCAATAAAAATAAAGGCATAATATACACAAATTTATGGAACACCATGAAAGCAGTGCTAAGAGGAAAGTTCATAGCACTAAGTGTCTTCATCAAGAAATTGGAGAGATCCCATACTAGCAACTTAACAGCTCAACTGAAATCTCTAGAAAAAAAAGAACCAAACATACCCAAGAGGAGTAGATGGGAAGAAATAATCAAACTCAGGGTTGAAATTGATAAATGTAAAACAGAAACTCTTCAAACTATTCCACAAAATAGAAACAGAAAGAACATTACCAAACTCATTCTATGAAGCTACAATAACCCTGATACTTAAATCACACAAAAACCCAACACCAGAAGAAAAGGTTAGGAAGAGGCTGAACTCATTGGCACAGAAAACAACTTTCTGAACAGTGACAGCTCAGCCTGTAATACCAACAATTAATAAATTGGACATCTTGCAACTGAAAAGCTTCTGTAAGGTAAAAGACATTGTCAATAGAACAAAACAGAATCTACAGATTGGGAAAAGATCTTCAATAATATTATATCTGACAAAGGTCTAATATCAAAAACATATAAGCACTCATATAACTAAATAACAACAAACACAATTATCCAATTAAAATGGGGTACAGAGCTAAACAGAGAATTCACAACAAAGAAATCTTGGATAATCAAGAAACAAAGAAATGCTCAATGTCCTTAGTCATCAGGGAAATGCAAATCAAAACAACTCTGAGACTCAATCTTACACCTGTCAGAATGGTTAGGATCAAAGACTCAAGTGACAGCAAATACTGGAAGGATGTGACAGAAGGGGAATACTCCTCTATTGCTGGTGGGCATGCAATCTTGTACAACTACTTTGAAAATTAATCTGGTGCTTTTTCAGAAAATTAGGAACAGCTCTACCTCAAGACCCAGCTATACCACTCCCAGGCATATACTCAAAAGATGCTCCACCATACAAGAAGACTTGCTCAACTAGGTTCATAGCAGCCTTATTTGTAATAGCCAGAATCTAGAAACAACCTAGACATCCCTCAACTGAAGAATGGATAAATAAACTGTGGGACATTTATACAATGGAATATGACTCAGCTATTAAAAGCAAGGACATCATGAAATTTGCAGGCAAGTGGATTGTATTAGGAAAGATCATGAGTGAGGTAACCCAGGCCCAGAAAGACACACATGATACGCACTCACTCACAAGCAGATATTAGCCATGTAGTACAGGTAAATATACTACAATCCATAGACCCAAAGAAGGTAATTAACAGGGAGGACTCAAGGAAAGAAGCTTAAATCTTATGCAGAAGAAAAAAAATAGTATAGACAGCTGTAGTGGTTGAAGAGAGGGAAGAAGTTAGGAGGGGGAGTGCAGAGAGAAAAAAGGGTGAAGATCAGACCTGGTGAGAGCAGGGGTAGAATGAGAGAAAGCACGCAGAGAAAAGAGAAACTGTGGCAGGGGCATCTCTTTGACAAGCTGGAAACCTAAGTCATGTTAGGCTTCTGGAAAGATATGAGGGGAGCTATAAATAAGACTCCTAGTAGCAGGGGCCATGGAGAATGAAGAGGACACCCTCTAACTAGACAAGACTCCTAGTGGAGGGAGGGGAACACCAACTCACCCACAAAAACTTTGACCCAAAATTTACCTTGCCTATGAGATATGCAGGGATAAAGATAGAGCAGCTATAGCAGATAATGAGGGACTGTCTAACCAATACCTGGCCCAAACCAAGACCCATCCATTGGAAGAGGAAGAGAGCCAACCCCCAACACTATTAATGATACTCTGCTATGCTTGCGGACAGGAGCCTAACAGAGTTGTCTCTTGAGAGGTTACACCCAGCATCAGTTCAAAACAGGTGCAGAGACTCAGAGCCAAACATTAGGAAAAGTGTAGGGAGTCTTGTGGAAAAGTGGGGGAAAGAAGAAAAAGACCTGGAGGTGACAGGAATTCCACTAGAAGACCAACAGAGCTAGGCCCCCTATACAGATGTAGCCAATCAGTAGCTCAGGCTTTATGTGAGTGCTCTGGCAAGGGGATTGGGGCCTGTCCCTGACATGGATTCTGTTGCTTGCTTTTTCATCACTTTCCACTGGTGGGATTGCCATGGCAGGCCACAGGGCAAAGGACATACTCATTCCTGATGGCAATTGATGAGCTAGGGGTGGGTGGGCTCCCCTTTTCCAAGCAGAGGGGAGGGAGGAGATAGGAGGGGAGGAGGAATGAGGTTTGGAAATGGAGGAGATGTTAGGAGGAGGCTATGGCCAGGATGTAAAGTGAATAAATAAAAACATTTTTTTAAAACCTGGATATTTATATTTAGAATCATAACAGTAGCAAAGTTACAGTCATGAAAGAACAAAGATCATCTTATGGTTGAGGCTCACCACAATGTGAAGAGCTGTATTAAATGGCAGCTGCAGTGGGAAGGCTGAGAACCACTGCTCTAGACAGTTATGTGTATCAACCAGCTCAGTTTTTAAAACACTAATTCATATGTGTCTGGGAAGACATCTCTAGATGTTAGTTAAGATCATAATCAGCTGGTTTCGAGAAGAAGTCCCTTAGAGAACACAAGTGGTCCTGATGCAGTCAGATGAAAGGTCCTCCATGCACAGCGGAGGCTTCTCTGGAGAAGAGATGTGACCAGCAAACTCAGCTGCAGTACGTGCACGGAGGGCCAGGCTGGCCTGTAGACTTTTGGCTTGCCTCGCCTGCCTTCAGAATTATTTTCTTCACAGAACACCCTTTTACATCTCTCTCTCATTGGCTCTGTTTTTCTGGTTGTACTCCTTTAATAATGCCACTTGATTAAAAAAAAAAAAAAGAATCAGCATATTTGAGGTATTGCTTAGTGGTATATATTGAGATTAATTTCCCACATATACAACACTGACAGAGTATGGCCATCATCATCCCACCAAAGCTAGACTTCTTGACAGGGTCTTAAGAATTGTAAACTTACTTCTCTAATCAAAGCTGATGTTAGGATTATATTTGTATCGACTATGAGTTCCTGTTTTAAATCCAGAGACAACAGTTTTACTTTATCCATAGCTCCTGTGATTGAAGGAGTTGCTATGGTCAGTGCAGGGCCTTATCTACGCACTTACCCATCCATCCTGCAAACAGGTCTTATTGTCTATGCTTCAAATCCATGAAACTGCAAGAGACAGTAAGAGCTTCTGCTCCATCAGTGCCTGTAGCAGCCGGAAGACAGAAACAGACAGCTGTTTAGCGAGTAACCCGCACCCCCATCCCAGGCGCTAGCTGGAATCAGTGTTTCTTGCTAAATACAGGCTTTCCTTTTAAAAAAAATCATATTTGAACACTAAAAAAGCCTCCCACCTTAAAATTTATTGTTCTCTTTTGATGGTAGGGGATTCAGAAGATGATAAAAGCAGCTTTCCCCTTTCCACGTCAACTAAGGAGAAATGCTCTCTGTCTTGGCCAAGTAAAGTCAAAGGAAGATGGAAACACTTTGAGTGGGTCAGGAAATTTCTGGAATGCCAGGCTGTGGCCACTAACAGCAAGTTAAGGATTGTATGGCCCTGTAATGCTGAAATGCAGTAAATTTTGATTATACCACAAGTACAATGTGGGTGATGACCATAAATCTTGAGAGGAATGTGAGCCACAGAACACACATGGTCCATTCATTGACTTTGAACTTTGCTTCTGATTGAACGGAAAGGCTTTAGCGTCAAGAACCCTGTCCTTGGGTGAGTGGTCCCTTGGTCTCTGCCTGCTTCGTGTCTCACCACAGCCATTCTATCAACTACCTTTGTTCTTCTCCTCACTTGTACAGGAGCTCACAACTTCATTTTCTCAATAACAGTACAACACTCTCAGAATAACTATGTGCCTGCAATGATTTTTATCTTATGAACTATTTTATTTGCGTTAGGACTTCCATGTTTGACCAAGTTAAACATTCATAATTTCTGTATGAAAAGCAATAGATATTCAGAGAAATCAACTTCTTGAAGGCTCCAGGAAAAGTGGGACTTGATTTTGAAAAGATTTCTACATGAGATTTTCAAATAGATTTTTTCCCATCATTATTTTTTCTTTAATTTTTACTGAGTGACTCAGAATTAGACTATTTTCAACATACATAATTACCATGTTATCTGTGGCAATTTGCAATAAAAAAAAATCAGCAGAAATGTTCATATTCCCAAAATGGTATCACTGAGTGAGTGGCTTTTCATACTGTATTTCTTAAAAAGTTGATGTTCATAAAAAAAAATTCTTCCAGTCTTTTGAAACTTCATTTGGAGCGCTCGTGTCCTTGGGAGTCAGCATTTCCATGGTTAATGGTTGCAAGCTACACAGGCATCCTTCTCAGCCTAAGTGCAAGAGGTTGAAATTTGAGCACAGTTTCTAAGCCCATGAACTGAACTATTTGCTACCTTAATCAGCTGTGCTGGAACAAAATAGAAGAAGAGGCCAGATTCACCTACCAGTTAACACCTTTCCACTTAAAAAAAGAAACAAACAAACAAACAAAAAAACAAAATGGAGAAATCTAAATAGCCTTTTGTTTAAAGCAGCGGCTGACAGACTTGGTGAGGTACCTGGTTTTGGTGCAGGAAAGGCTTTCAATACATCAAACACATTTATTAAAATCTTATTAGTTTAAAAAAAAAAAAAAAGAAGTGGACTCTCTCAGTTCCAGTACTGATCTCTAATCCCTGTCTTGAAGAAGCAGCCTTTGCTCCTCTGTAGAAGGATTCGAGACCTAACTTTCAAGGGTTTCTTTATATGAACTCTTTGGATAGATAGAGGAAACAGAAATCAACAAGTTCAAATTGGAACACAAATGCTCTACTTTTGGTGATGGCCTCGGAGTAGTTTCTGTCAAACTGACAATCCTGAGTGAGGGCAATGGGCTCAAGGCAAGAGCAGAGTTTTAAATGCAATCATAAAAATGGCCATCGCTCCATGAGCAGGTTGAGATCCCTTTTAGACGTCATCCCTTTTGGAGCTTGTAGTCTGAACAGAAGCGGATTGCTAACAAGAAAGTATAAAGATGCCAAGAAAGGTTAGTAAAAACTTCAATTGTCAAAGTCATTTATGCTTACGATAGAAAAAAAAATGTTGCTTGTTCTTCCTGTTAATAACCACTGTCAATCATTACTGTTGCATCTTGTCACTCATTTTCTCTGAATCCATAACACAGACTCCATATTCTTTTTGCCTGAATGATTGTGTAAATAGGTAATATATTATGAGTGTACTTTTCAGATGACAGTATTTCTGTAACATCTTTGCAAGTAAGTAGGCATCGTTTCTCAGTTTTTAACAACTCTACATTGTAACACCCATTCCTCATCATTCATGAGCATCTTACCCAACAGCATTAGCAACAACTTCCATTTGTGTGTGAAGTAACCACAAGAGATCTAGAATACATTTGAGAAGAAAAAAAAAAAAATTACTCCAGCCGAAAGAAGCCTAAGATAGTCTGTGATAAAAAAAAAAAAAAATGAAATTGAGACACATTGGTATATTTTACACTTGAAGGCAGGGAATTTGAAAGAAGCCTTAGAAAGGAGGTATTATTTGAGACAACTTTTGAAGAATGAGCAAAATGTTGCTATAAAAAAATGAGGGAAATAAACCTTGCCATGAGCAAAGGCCCCAAGGATAAATAATGATGACAGCTTTGACATAGCACATACCACTTGATATGTGGTCCTTGATGAAGGGCTGGGACTGCGGCACATCAGCGAGCAAAGATATAGAAGACAAAGTTAGAGAAATAGATCTTCGATGGCCCAATTAAATGTATAGTCTGCATGTAGACGGTTAAAGAAGTCAATTCTGGTTTTAACAGTTTCCATTTTTTAAAATTGGGACTAGTGACTTTCGGTGGCCCTTGCCTGTCTCCCATGCTTAGGAGGTAACCTGTGTGTACTTACATTGTAGCAGTGTGGTTGACTGTGCCTGGAACCTAGTGGTGTACATTCCATCAGGCTTTCTGCGACAGAGACTTAACGATTCCCGAAAGGGTCAGTACTGCCAGGACTATGAAATGCAAATGAGGAACAAACTTATTAAATTTCGTACACCACCCATAAAACAAGCAAAAAGTTTAATATGAAACTATTTACGTAATTATGTAAAATGAATCCAGCAATTCATATAATTTGATGTGATATTTCATTTTACTTATTAATCATATATGATTCATATTTCTCCCCCAATATGTGGTTAATATTTCATCACATGATTAAATATTAACTATATTATTGAGAGTGAGGAAACATTTCAGGACTGATGAAATCTCACTTTAACTCGCTGAGAGTTTGCTTCAGTTTTGCTCTGCTCACTGATGCAGCTGATAGAGAGCTTGTTCAAGGAATGTGGGTGCAAACGGAACATGTCCGTTTAGTCATGATATCCATTTTACAGTCATACTGCTAATCTTCCAGGGCAGTTAGCACTTCTCTCCTCATCTGTAGTGAGGATTCTGAAATTTTTTTTTTCTTAAGCACAAACATATTATGGGAATATGTTTCTGTTTTAATATCAGGTATGTTGGATATGATGCTGCCTTACATCAGGTGACTATGTTTGCCTTGCACTCTACCAGGGATGTGGTTTTGCCAGCTGCATGGAATTCTGGGAACTTTTCAAAAGATGCACATAAATGTTAGGGCCCTGAGAAGCAGTGTGGCTCTTGTTGCGCAGTTGGTGGTTGGATGTTATTAGTTGCAGTTTGACAAGTAGTCACGCGCAAAGAAACAAGATAAGTAAATTAGATATCCTGATGGCAAAGACGAAACTCTACACAAGGAACTTGTTCCCTAATGAGCTGGAAGTAGTCTGACAACAAGTTTGGCCCCTTGCCTCGCTGTCCCCTTTTCTCTCCCATCTAGTGTTAGGGAATTAAAAGATGGAAAAAAATAAGAAACCTACAATGTGGCAAACGCCATCTACAAAAGTCTATGTTGGAGTTCGAGAAGCAAATATTCATCTTTAGAAATATCAGCTATTTATTCTTTTTACTAGGTGTTATATTTTATTAGACTCACAAATAGCTTCTAAATCTAATAATATTGTGAGCTTAGAAGCCATTTCAACATATGAGAAAGTCTTCCCAATTAAAAAAAATTACAAATAAGAATTTTTTCAGTGGTAAAATTATACACATATATTTCCAAATATCACATTTAAATATCACCTTCTATATAACATGGGTTTTTTCAAACATGTACTGCATTTTCTCCCTTTGAAAACTCATAATCTTTGCTTTGGGGTATAGATTTTATGTATTTACTTTAAAAAATATCCATGGGTAGAATACTTCCAGAAGGGGAGTCATACTTGAAAATTAGTCCTCTTATAAAAGATAGTACCCACTTCTTTAAATATCATTCTATATTTTAAAAATCCTGAGCTATGAAATAGCCAATAAAATTTTATATTGCATGGGAAAATACTAACAATATTCTTGGTCTGATCACATAGTGTTTTAAGAGATTTTATGTTCTAGGTCATTTTAAAGAAACAATGAGTGCCTACTGCATGCATTTTCATATTCTCCAGTGGTAAAATACTTGAAGGGCTGCAGGTGTGTGTGGATGTACCACTGACGCTATATGGGTAGATGTTTCAATATCACTGCCTTTTCTATCTGGAAGTCAGCGAACCTGATCATGGACCACCCTGGGATGTTGTTTAAAATGCTTGCTATTTCTAAATGTTTTCAGATAAACCTAAATGAATAGGCGTTTGAATAATTTCTTTTGGAATTCCAATGAATCCCTTTGTACCCTTTTTGGAGACTTTTGCGTTAGAAAACTGAAGGTCACATAAGATTTTGGCCATGGCAAGGTATGTGATTAGCATGGTGTTTTTAGGAGTTAACGTGTGAGTGGTGGCCTGCTCTCAAGGCCAGTTATAATATGGCTATTATGGAAGACTGAGTAAGGTTAGGAGAATAAGATAACAACAATGTAAAGAGATTAAGTGATAAAACCAAGAGAGGTGTCTGTTTTAATTTGTCAAGCTTCATGCATATTGACTCCACAATTATTAAACAGTGGGAGTTAAATTAATGAGAGGAACTGGAAAGGGTTTGGGAGGAGGGAGAGGGAGAGAAAGAAGAGTAAGAGAGAGAAAAGGGGAGAGAGAGAGAGAGAGAGAGAGAGAGAGAGAGAGAGAGAGAGAGAGAGAGAGAGAGAGGAGAGACATGATTAAGACACATACACAAAGAAACAGCTCAAAGGGAAATAACACATAAAACAACAGGGAAAGTAAAACAAAGACCAGGGTTTTGCTGTGTAGAGTATATAAACAGCTAGTCCTGCTAATGTTATAGAGTTTTTTTCTTGATTCCTATGATACCAAAGATCTTTTCAATTTTCCTCTGGATTTCAAATCAGAGTCGTTGAAATGATCTTTCCTAGGAAAACATCTCAGTCACAGAATGGTTACCAGTTCATGACAGGGTCTCTCCACTAGTCATTGCACAACGCTATAATCGATAGTGTAAATTATTACTGTGGAAGAGTGTGGAGGGATTTTTCACTCAAACAGAAAAATGTTTTACAAGAAAAAAAGAGTACTCGGTTTTTCACAATTGTATTCTTCATATCTGAAAAGCTGAATAGTAACTTCAACTTTCACCCTGATCATGGATATTGTAAATTTGTTCCCCATAGTTGGTGATGTACACGGTTATTTATTCACAGCTCAGTCAATGATAGTTCTTGACTCATGGCCCCTTATAGGGTTTCCTACTACTCAACCGGGATATAATACAATTTTTAAAAATGTTGTCGACCCAATTTTGAGGCTTTGGGCAGAGGGCAGCCAATTCTTCTTTTGGAATAGCTCATCCACACTATGGTTTAAATTTCTGTTCTTATTAAAAACCATCAAATCAATGCCTGTAATTTCCCAAGATCAGGAAGCAGTGAATCCAGGCATTAATAGTTAATTTCAGGTTTCATTTGACTGAGTTAAAGGGAGAGCTGCTGAACATAATTTCTGGGTATTCTACGAGGGCCTCTCCAGAAGAAGTTGTAGCGCTTAAATTGGCAGGCCTAGAACAGCTGTGTTTGCCAGTGTGGGCGGCATCATCCAATTTGCTTCTCTCTAAAGCTGTTGTCAAAGGAGGAAATGGCATTTCTTCTGTAACCCTGGAATAGGAAGTTCCCTTGCCCTTGGATGCTAGAACACCAGGTAGCCGGGCTTTTAGACAGGGGAATTAAACCACTAGGACCCTCCCCCGCTTGAATTCCAGGTCTTTGTCATCAACCCTACAGTTACCTCATCAGCTTACCATGTTCTTAGGCTTTCTAACCGGGCATGAATGATGTGCCCATGGGTACAAGATAGAAACTGGTGAGGGTTCTTGGTCTCTATGGGTACATAACCGATTCTCATATTTGAACATCTTAAATCTCCGTTTGTATATATGACCCATTGGTTCTTTTTCTCTGGAAACCATAAAACATAGGGCTGCTCCAGTTTTGTAGAACCCATTAAAAGTATGAACATTTTACACCAATTCAACCTGCCTCCTCTTTACTTCCTGCACAACACACAATGAAGGTGTTTGCATTCCATTTCCCTTTCTTTTACTTTGCCTTCCTGGCAACACTAGTCCTTGTCTTCAGTTTTCCTCTCTTCCCTTGCGTTTGGGTTAACACTGGCCCTCCACTAACAGGAATTGTTTCTTTTAGTGATATTCTGGGATGCTTTTAAAGAACTGTGGTCATAGCTATCCTAACTCTTTCCAGTTTGTATTACTGGGTTGCAGAACATTGAAAAAGGTGAATTGAAAAGGCTTTAGGTATTACAGCATAGCAAAAACTACAAATCCCTCTACTGATGACATTGGACATTAATCTGGGTGAAACTACAGGAAAATTCAACTTATTAAATTATTTTCTTTTTTTTTACTGAATTTGTAAAATTTAATTAATTTATTCAGATTACATCTCAATTATTATCTCCTCACCTGTATCCTCCCGTTTGTTCCTCCCTCTCTCTTTCACCCTATTCTTCTTCCCTAGGTCTGTGACGGAAGGGGACCTCCTCTGCCACCATATGGCCACAGCCTATCAAGTCTCATCCTTGTAGTCTGTTTATCCTTTCTGTGAGTGCTACCAGGCCTCCCCACCAAGGGAGAGTGGTCAAATATGGGGCACCAGAGTTGATGTCAGAGTCAGTCCCTGCTCTCCACACAATTGTGGGAAATGTCTGGTCCATTGGCTAGATCTAAATAGGGGTTCAATGTTTAATTCATGTATTGTCCCTGGTTGGTACACTAGTTTGAACAGACCCCCCTGGGTCCAGAGCAGCCCATCATGATGTGCTTCTTGTAGGTTTCTAGGACCCTCTAGATCTTTGTGTGTGTGTGTGTGTGTGTGTGTGTGTGTGTGTGTGTGTATTTAAGACAGGGCCTATCTGTGTAGCCTTGGCTAGCCTGGACTTGCTTTGTGTAGACCAGGTTGGCCCCAAACTCACAGCCTGCCTCTGCCTCTGCCTCTGCCTCCTGACCAGTTCTTTCTAAAACCTGTAAAACAAACAAACAAACAAACAAAAAACCTGTCTTTTGTTCAGCATAGTTGAGCCCTAATACACACCTTTAACTCAAGAACTTTCTGTTTCTTGTAAACAGATAATTAAAGTGTGCCATACCTAGCACACACTTTTAATCCAAGAGCTTTCTGTACACAGAATTTAATAAAGTTAACCCTAGGACAAGAGGCAGAGCAAGAAACCAGCTGACAGAGATTAAAGAGTAGGAGGGATTTTGAGCTGAGAAGTATTTAAGACAGCCTGTAGAAGTGGAATGAGCTCTTGAGGTTTTAGCTTGTTAGCTCTTCAGAAACTTGGCCTTTGACTTTTTGAGCTTCGAGCTAGCAAGCCTTTGGCCTTGGGGTTTTTGGCCTGTTCCTGCTGGGCTGTCAGCTGAGCTAGTGAGTCTTTGGGGGCCTTTTCCTTCTTGGACACCAGCTAAGTAGGAAGGTCAGCTGGGAGCTTTCTGTGCCTCACTGAACTAGCAGGTTTTCACCCCAGCATCTGGCTCCTGAGTCTTTATTGGTAAATTTGGGGGGAATATTTGGGGTTTTCCTTTAAAACAACATCTCTCCTAGTCCTCAGACAGGGCGAGCCCTTCTCCGCTACCAACTGACCCCAGCCTGTCAAGTCATCAGGACTGCCTGCATCCTCTTCTTCTGTGGCATGATAAGGCACCATGTACAATTATCTTTTATTCTCCTGGCTCAGTTGTTGTCTGGGAGGCATACTGCCTCTTTCTGCTAACCTAGGCTTAGTTCTGGAAGCTCCTTGACTCCATAAAATCTAACCTAGGCCTAGAATATTTTCAGCCTCTGAGACTTACTGTTGAATAAGATCACCCTTTCTTGTTCTTTCTGAGCTCTGGGCTGGCTGGTTTAATTCAGCTATTTTGCCTCAAACTCTTCTCCCAGTTGATCTATTTAATCTGGCGTCTCTCTAGGTTTGGAATTGCTCTGCTTGGAGTCAAAGTAACTCAGCAATGTGATCTAGTCTTCTGGATTCTTCTCATTTTCTGTCTTATTCTGCCTTCATCTGCATTCTCTCTCTGAAACCCATCTCTCTATTACTGTCCTGATAAATCTGCCTCTTCTCTCCATAAAACTTCCTTTCCTCTCTTTTCTCCTGAGAGTTGGGCATATCCTATTCTCTCAAATCTTCTCTGATTCCTCAGTCACCTTTTCTCCCACTCAATTAGACATTACATTCAAACTTGGGTGCTTTCTTCTACAAACTAAGTTTACCTTCCTTTAAGATAAAAGGCATGTACCACCATGCCTGGACCTAAGCTTTCCTTTACCTGATGCCGGCTCTATACCAAGCTAGCCTTGAACTTAGATCTGTTTACTTCTGTCTCCCGGATTAAAGGTGTGTTTGTATTGCAGCTAGATCACACACACCTAGAATATCTTCGGATGTCATCTCTTGCCAGCCAGATCACATAGACCTAGAAGGTCTTTGGATGTGATCTCTTGTCAGAAAAGCCATGTTCTGAATCAACATTCCTCAATAGCAGCCTGCCATAGTGAAGTGATCAAAGTGCAGGCAACAGAGTTCATGCAGGGACAGGTCCTATTCCCCTTAATAGGGAACCCATATGGAGACTGAGTTTCCTATCAGCTACATCTGAGGAGGGGGCATGGTCCTTTCCATGAATTGTCCTTGTTTGTTGCATCATTCTCTATTGACCCCCTTGGGTCCAGATTTGTTGGTCTTCTGGTGGATCTCCCATCCCTTTCAGGTCCTTCTATCCCTCCAACTCTTCCACAGGATTCCTTGCACTCTGCCCAAAATTTAGCTGTGAGACTCAGCTTTTGCTTTGATCCCCTGCTGGTCGAGTTTTTCAGAGGTCATCTACGGTAGGCGCCTGTCCTGTTTCCTCTTTTTAACCACTCTTGGGCAGATACCCACAAGATGCTCTACCATACAGTAAGGGCATTTACTCAACTATGTTCATAGCAGCATTATTTGTAATCACCAGAAATTGAAAACAACCAAGATGTCTCTCAACTGAAGAATGGATAAAGAAACTGTGGTATATCTACATAACGGAATACTATTCAGCTGCCAAAAACAAGGACACCATGAAATTTGCAGACAAATGGATGGAACTGGAAAAGATCATCCTGAGTGAAGTAACCCAGACTCAGAAGGACAGGCACAGTGTATACTCACTTATAAATATATATTAGCCATATAATACAGAATAACTGTACTACAATCCCCAGACCTAAAGAAACTAAGTAACAGGGAGGACCCTAGGGAGGATGCTTAATTCTTGTTCAGAAGGGCAAAGAGATTTAGTTGCTTTAAAAGTGTGTAATCCATTTGAGAACTAGTGACATAGGACCTTGATCATTATAGTCAAGATGGTTTTTAAGAGTGGTATCCATAAATCAAAGAAATTTACCTTTTTTTTTTATCCCACCCCTACTTTTCAGTGTAGTGGAGGCTGTGGATGATGTAGACATGTTTGTTCACTTTTCAGTGGCCATATAGCTATTCTCTCAGCAGCTTCACTTGTCAGATGCTTACGTCACTTCTTAGCTGACGCCCTCTCTGGTAACTGGTCTTACTCAGAGAAACAGTGTCATCTAAAGTTGTGCCTGTGTATGTGGACAGTTTGCCTGCTATGACTGTTCAGTTACAGGATCAGGTGTTACAGCAACAAATTTCTCCTTATGAAACATCTCTGAGGCATTTTCCTTGCTCCAGAACTCCCAGTAAGATAGATCAAAGTTTCAGTGTCAGTGTCAGTGGCAAGTCTTCCCTCCTTGGCAGTCCTGTTTGCCTGACACCCTCCCAGGCATGGTTTATCAGTCCTCCCAAGTGAACTCTTATGCTTGGGTGTCTACATCAGAGACCGAGTGTCTTTGCTCCCCAGGAAAACAAGTTTAAGACACTCAAGATCTGAAGAGAAGCACATTTAATTGCAAATGTGAAATTAACAATGAAAAATTGCTTGCTTGGAAGCACTGACTAATTTTACCTTTTTTTGGAATATTGTATTTTACAAAGTTTATAAATAAACAATAGACATTATAGCACATACTTTATATGTATTTTCCCAATTCTGTTGGTATTTAATGGAAAACATATTTACAACAATCAAAAATATCCTCAAGAGAAGAATAATTTTTGCTGTTACTGCAGAGACAAGGTCCTGCTATGTAAACTGGCCTTGAACATGAGTCTCCTGTTTCAGTCTCCTGAATACTGGAATTACAAGCCTTTGCTACCATACCTATTTTAAGAAAAACATTTCAGTTCCCCTTTACAGTAAAATAGCATATAAAAAAGTATCTATATCTTGCATTTAAAACACAAAATGCAGGATGTTAACCTACATGAATTTTTAAAATAAATAATGAAATTTATGTATTTTAAGCAAATCAAGTACAATGTTTACAAAGAGTTTATCAAGAATGCTGAATAGAAAAAAACATAGAAATATATTTAGCTCTTCACAAAGTCATATATTACTGTATGGTTATTTTTCACAGTAAAATTTAATACTGTGCTAGCTTCCTTATGGCTATTTTAATTATCACAAGCACATATTATTTCCTAGTGGCTATCACACTTGCATGCGAGCACGCACGCGCGCGTGCGCGCGCGCGCGCACACACACACACACACACACACACACACAGAGAGAGAGAGAGAGAGAGAGAGAGAGAGAGAGAGAGAGAGAGAGAGATTCTTTTATTTGCAAAGTTTCTCTTTTCTGCTAAAGTGTTCGATATTTATGTGATTCTGATCAAACGAACTTATAGGAAAAAAATTCCTCCTCATCCTGAACAATTTAGAAAGTGATAATTTTGGGTACTTTGAGGCCCAATAGTCACCTGTTTTCCTTTTACTTATCTTTCCTCTTAATAAGAGAATCATAGCATTTTTGAGATATGAACAAGAAAACGTGATGAAGAGGAGTTGGGGAGTGCTTGTTTTTGTTTCTGTGTTTTTCTAATAGAAGATGATTAATCAGATAAAATACTTTCCAGAGTTTCTGTTATAAAATAAGTAGATAATGACAAACACAATGACTTCAGTTTTTTTTTTAATTTTACCTTAATTTGAGAAGTAAAATGGTTCAGGTTAATTACTCTGTGCCTGGAATGCTGTTTGCTTAATTTGAAGTAGCCTTGGTAATCGTTTGGTCTTTTTGTTTTAAGATTTATTTATTATTATGTATACATTTCTCTGGATGCACGTACACCTGCAGGCCAGAAGAGGACATCAGATCACATTACAGATGCTTGTGAGCCACCATGTGGTTTCTGGGAATTGAACTAAGGCCCTCTGGTGAAGCAGTCAGTGCCCTTAACCTCTGAGTCATCTTTCCAGCTCAATGTTTTGGTCTTTTGGTAGAGAATAGAGCATTGTGGGTTTAAGGCTATCTTAAGATTAGATGTCCTCATGATTAGAACATTGTATGTAAAAATTAAATAAGCAAAGGAAGCTACTGAGTCAGTGATGTCAGCCACTGGGCAGAAAAGTATGGCAAATAATCTTATTTCTACCTTATACCTACACTTTAATTTAGGGCGTTTGATACAGGTGAAATTTTGATTTTTTTTTAAAATTTGGGGGTGGGGGGAAGCAGCCAGATGTCTGACTTTTGAAATAGAGGTAGGATAAATTATCAACCATTATAATCAAGTTTGTTCTAAGACTTCCATTATGATCTCTGCTTTCTCAGGATGAGGTATCTTCACTAAAGTCTTCTGCTACTTTGGAAGATGACTTCTAGATGGACAATTTCCCCCTTGACTTTTATCTATAATTTCAATCTTGTGAGATTATATTCAGAAGATGCATATAGCATGTTCGTTAAGATTTATGCTTCTAGATTTGATCTCAGTTTACGCTTCAATCCTGTCACCACAACCTTGGGCAAGTGTGTTAAGTTAGCTGTATCCACATTTTAAAAATCCATTTTATTTCAGTTTCTTATATCCCTTTCTTCCTTCTCCACCCCAATCCCTTCCAAGACCTAAATACCAGGTAGGTGAGAAAGAAGATTATTGGGGAAAAGGGGCAGAGGTCTCTTTGGCTACTTCCTGCTGTTTAGGGGTTCTTGGGTTTTTGGGAAAATACCAACCTCCACTGTCATGATATTCACCAGCAATAGTTTTGTCTTCCTCTTCTGACCATCTCTTCTTCCAAGCATTCCCTCAGCTTTCCTTCCCTTTTCTTTCTGGGATCTTATATTTATACCTTGTCAGAGTCTTCACAAGATATTTTTCAGCTGGCAAACCCACTCCTCTGCACAAGGCAGTTTCCTGTAGATGATCAGGTGCCCTCTTAAAAGGCTGTTAGCAGCTGTGGACAAACTGAAGTAGCCCCCATATCCCACACCTGGGATTATAACAAAAACATGTTTATATAACACATAACTGAGTTTTTAAAGAACCCAAAACTTCTACAACAGTTAGCTAAAATTGAGTTTCTACTAAACCCCCCACCATCCCCAGCCCAAATGGAATACTTATTGCATATTACTCACAGTGCTGTTGGGAAGAAGGAATGAGGGTTATGTAAAAAACATGCTTGCTCACTGTTAAATATGGTGATTTGAATATGAAATGTCCCCACCCATAGGCTCTTGTGTTTGAATACTTTGTCTCCAACTGGTCAAACTGTTTGAGAAGAATATGGTACCTTCCAGGAGGTGGGGTCTGACTGGAGGATATACCATTGGGGTGGGGTTTGAGGTTCTGAAGCCTGGTTTCATTTGTTGTTTTTTCTCTACTTCCTAAATGTGGATACAACATGATCATCTAGTTTCTTGCTCATGTCTCTATGATTCCCAACTTGTTGTTGCTATGCATTGGTTACTATGATGGATCTTAACCCCCTGAAATTGCAATGCAAGATAAAGCCATTTTCCCTTAAGGAATTTATGGTTAGGAAAAAATTTAAACCACAGCAATAGAAAATAAATTAAGATGCCGACCATGGGTTACTTAATCTGCCTTGCATTCAGTGGAGGAGTGTCATTTGGCAATGAGCTCAGCATCCTTCTTACGTCTTCACTGAGAAAATCAGGTGAGTAAAGAGAGATCAAGAGAGAACCCATGTTGATTACAAAGGACAGACTGGAAGGAATGTATGCAGTGAAGTAAACTCTGTTGTCAGACTCAAACAACAGACAAACAAAACCAGACTTATTCTCACAGCTTCAGCTGCGCTTCTATAGTCACATGGTCTCGTCAAAGCCGCTGTATGTTGTCCCACGAGATCCATACCCCAGAGAAAGAGGATACCTTAGCTCTTCTCAATTTATAACTCAAAATGAATTTTGTTTCCTAAGGATAGAGTGACAATAAGAAAAAAAATCACAAAATCCCTTTGTAAGAAGGAAACACCACATGTTCAAAGAAGCAATGCTGGAAAAGGTTAGTAAATAAATATTTATATGAACAGGCAGTGATTTTTTTCTTTAAGTAATCCAGAACATAAAAAATATGTAGGAATTATTTGTTCTCCCATCTTTTTATACTGAATTGAGTATTAATTTTACTGCATATCTGGAGAAATTATATATGTATGTAATAAACACACACACACATATTTTTTCCATACAGAGAGTGAAAAAACAGAAAAATTAAACTGTGAAATAAGGCACCTCTCAACATACTGAGAGAATAGGTGATATAGGATTATAAAATACTTGCAATATTTTGACTGGAGTAATGATTTATAGGAACAAAAATGAGAGAGTGTGGCTAAATTATCATGTGTCCTTAATTTCCAGTGCTTGATTTTGATAGAGAAATTATAATATGATTTGAACTACAGAAGAGAAATGTACTATGTATTCATTTGCAAAATATAAATTATAGTCATGAGTGTGATATAGCTAGGTGCTGCAAATCCACTTGATTCCCAGCATATAAATGAGGAGATGAAGTGTATGTTTATTAGTGTGTGACATTCATGGATGTGCCTTTCTAGTGCGTCTCCATTTCCCATAAATCATGTTAATGTTTCTGTATTTCTCACAGTCTGTCCTCCCAGATAAGGAATATATAAGAAATAGCAATGGTATTTTAAGATGTTCTAACATTTTACTTCTGCAGAAATAATAGTCTTTAAGAGACAAAGATGCACATGAAAACAAAAAGGCTATTTACAAAACCATTTGGTGAACACCATAGCTGTCTGTGCAAGACATGAACAATGCCAGTGAATGTGCCAAAGTGGCTGGGGGAACTCTCACAAGGTCCCGCCCCTAGCTGAACAGCTCGATTTAGTTAATGGCTGTTGAGGGAAGAAGAATGGGTTTCCTCCAAGGACAAATGCCCTCACAGGTTAGCCAATCCCACGAGTTATTTTAAACATATGTGAATGTGTACAACATTAAATAGATTTGGGTGTATCTCCTATGCAGTGTGTGTGTGTGTGTGTGTGTGTGTGTGTGTGTGTGTGTGTGTAGGTGTGTGTGTATGTGTGTGTATGTGTGTGTGTATGTGTGTGTGTATGTGTGTGTGTATGTGTGTGTATGTGTGTGTATGTGTGTGTGTATGTATGTGTGTGTAGGTGTGTGTGTATGTGTGTGTATGTGTGTGTATGTGTGTGTGTATGTGTGTGTAGGTGTGTGTGTATGTGTGTGTGTATGTGTGTGTAGGTGTGTGTGTATGTGTGTGTGTATGTGTGTGTATGTGTGTGTGTAGGTGTGTGTGTAGGTGTGTGTGTATGTGTGTGTGTGTGTGTGTGTATGTGTGTGTATGTGTGTGTATGTGTGTGTGTATGTGTGTGTGTATGTGTGTGTATGTGTGTGTATGTGTGTGTGTATGTGTGTGTGTGTGTATGTGTGTGTGTGTGTGTATGTGTGTGTATGTGTGTGATGAATTTGGGAGAGAGGGGTAGAAATGTTGTAAATACAGTACCTCATGTATGAAATTCCCAAAAACTGCAGTCCTCGTGTCTGGGAGCAGTCACCCAACACAATCTCAAGGAGGAGGGAGGGAAAAGAAAGGATGAGAAACATCAAGTTGGGTTTAAGAAGATGTGTGGAAGATCTGAGCAGAGTTGAGGAAAGAGATGAATATAATCAAAATACATTGTACAAATTATCAAGGAATTTATAAAAACTTCTTCTTGTTGTTATTATTATTATTATTATTACTATTATTATTTTGAGACAGGGTTCATCTATTTAGGCTTGGCTGTCCTAGATTCACTTTTGTAAACCATGTTGGCCTCGAACTTATAGAGACCCACCTGTCTCTGCTTTCCTGAGTGCTGGGATGACAGACATATGGCACCACGCCTGGAAAATATATTATTTTTTAAACAATGAATCTTTAAACATAAAATGTTAAAATAACAAACAAATATAACCTCTATAAAAGATCAGCTGATGATGAATTAATGATTTCCTTAGATGTTTATTCAATTTAATTTAGTAGAGACAGAGGAAGAAAGAGGTCACATGTTAATGATTAACTTTGAGAATTATGTAAAAAGCACTATGGTTTATGTTACAAATATTTCTAAAACTTTGATGAACAATATCTATGACACAATTATACTGATTTCTTTTTGATTAATCTGAATTAACTATATACATTAATGGACTATATCATTATATTCTATACATACACAAAGTATGTACAAATCGAATCTAATGTCTATTTATTCTCCCTTCCCCTCATCTGAACCCTTTGTAAAGACTATTCTATATCAACTTCCTTTTTGCCTTTTTCCCTATGGAAGTGGAAATGCAGTTCATATATTTCTGTGCTGACTTATAGTGAGAGTTCTGGTTTCTTTACAAAGCCAGTTATATTATGTAGGTATATGTTTGTTTTAATCCCAGGTGTGAGATATGGGTTGCTTCAGTTGGTCCACAGCCCTTAACTATGATTCTCTTGCGTTCTAGCAGGGGTGTGATTTGTGCCAGCTGCAGATAGTTTAATTCTGAGAACTCTTTTTTTTTTTTTTCCCTTTTATTTTTTTTTTATTTTTTATTAATTTATTCTTGTTACATCTCAATGTTTATCCCATCCCTTGTATCCTCCCATTCCTCCCCCCCCCCCCATTTTCCCATTATTCCCCTCCCCTATGACTGTTCCTGAGGGGGATTACGTCCCCCTATATATTCAATTCTGAGAACTCTTGAGAGGACATTCCTAACAACCCCGAGAGGGCCTGTGGCATCTCTCCCTGCTGCTGCATTTGTAGTTGCTGGTTTGCTGTACTGCTTGGCTACTGGGTATTCTGACTATGAAGATTGGACTTTCCCCAAGGAACTATGTCACTAAACAGCAGGAAATAGTCTAAAGAAACGCACACTACACCTTTCTCCTCTAACCTGTGTTTTTTTTCTACCTAGTGTTGGGGGTGGGGATGGGGTTGGAAGGGAGGTAGAGGTACAAGAGCTCAAATAAAATAGCATATTTCTCCATGATCCCTTCCCTCTCCTTCCTTCCTTCCTTCCTTCCTTCCTTCCTTCCTTCCTTCCTTTTTTCCTCTTTATTTGATTTTCCCTTTATTTAAAATAAATTCTTTTCTCATATGATGTATCTTCATTATATTTCCCCCTCCCTCTATTACTCCCTTCTGATCTACACCCTCTTTCTGTCTCTAGAAAAGAACAGACTTCCGGGAACTATCAACTCAATATGACAAAATAAGAAAATAATAAAGTAAAGCAAAAACATCACATCAATCCAAAAGAAGAAAAATAGCCCCAAGAGCAGGCACAAGAATACACGACCCACTCATTCCCACACCCAGGAGTACCATCTGCTAAACTGAAAGATATAATCTACACACAGAGGTGCAGACCCCTTTGGACCCAGAGCTTGTTAATTCAATCTCTGTGACTTTCTATGAGCCTTGCTCAGTTGATTCAGTGGGCCCTGTGCTCCTGGTGTCCTTCAGCCTCTCTGGTTCTTAAATCCTCTCTGCTTGAACTCCTTCTCCCTGAGCTCTGAGTGGGGAAAGATTTGATGGCGATATCCCCTTTAGACCCTCACCCCCCTTCTCCATAATGTCCATCTGTGGGTCTCTGAATCTGTTCCCATCTGCTGCTGAAAGAAATTTCTCTTATGATGACATAATAATGCACTGATTTTGACTCATTAAAGTTGCATACCCATTAGACATCAATGCCCATGTATGAAGACGTATACTTTTGAAGAGAAGTGCTTCAAACTGTTTTCTTTTGGCACTTTGAAAGCTTATCTGTGTCCTAATGCTTCTTACAAATCAGGCTTGGTACATTTCTATTTTTGTTCATAAGTTTTCAAGATAGCTTTCTGCTCTGGCTCTCATGCATTCAGGTCATTTGGAAGAGAGGGAAGTTCTAGGGGGAAAAACCCCCTAACCAAAAACTCATGACGTGTAACTGTGAAAAGCAACAGTCCTCCCAGCAAAAAGAAGGCTTCAGAGGGAGTCTGTGCAGCACACATGTGCTAACACACAGTGCCTGGATGATTTAAGTCCTTCAATATCCTTGTTTTCTACACACATGAAGGAAAATGTTCCTTTTACATCTCACATCCGACCAGTACAAAGGTATTGTTGACAAGCCAGTAAATGGGGCGGGGGCTCCAATTATTTTCCAAAGACACGCTATGTACATTTGAGAGACTGGTCTGACCCACTCCCCACCAATTGTTTTTGCAAGCTCTCCTTGAAGAAAAGGGCTGCTGTTAGAGCCAAGACTTACCAACTCCTTTGCAAGCAGGAGAAAGCTTTGGTTGCAAACTGTGATTATTTCATGATGTGCTCGCTAATGTCTCAGTGTCATATGATGATGATTTCATAATGTTATATCATTATTTCCAGTTCCAGTGTGTTTATTGTCTGACTTGGAGTTCCAGGACAAGCCATAACTCTAATGGCTTTTGCAATAACAACATAGTGTGCAAAATAGTCTATATTGGAAAAGATTACATATTTGGAAGTCAGCTTTGTGTTTTTTCCTTTCTGAAATTTTTTCATTTTCTCCTGTTTCCTCTCTTTGTTATTTCCCCATTATGTTTATTTTTCAGAGGTTAAGTTCATAGGTTAAAGGCAGCTTGTCTCTGGATGGGATCACGATCGCTTCACCAAATGGAGAAACTTACTAATATAAGACTTTTAAGACCCAGGAGTTTAATTGTTTTTTCCCTATGAAAGCTTCTTTGCATTGGTCATTATCTTCATATGACTTTCTTCCCACACTTGGAAGTGGTTTGGTAAGTTTGGCACAGTTCACGCCTTTCAGCTAGTGTGAACAGGCATGGCTATAGATGGCTGCTTTCTAAAAACCTAATAACATTTGAAAAATTTTAAACAAGTTTACCTGGACAGATATGTTTCTAGAATCCAGAGATCATGAGAGTGAATTATTAAATCACTTTTAAAACAAATGCGGTAGAATACTGTATTTGTGTGTATGTGTGTGTGTGTGTTTGTATGTGTGTATGTGTCTCATTGAGGTTTAGGTATCCTGTAGAAGCATTAAAAGGGGGAAGTGTCTTACGGAGGCTATGCTTCTTTCTGGAGGAGAAAGCACCAAGGCTGCATTCAATTGCTCCTGGCTCCTCACATCATAATCCAGCAGGAGGCAGCTGAGCTTCTGGAACCACAGGCCACACCTACTTCAGTTTGCTGGGATCTACGTACCAAAGCCTCCATAATCTACCAAAACAGAATCATAGACTGGAAACCACAGACTCAGAAACACAGCCTGTTGTAGACGTTTCTGTTGCAAGTCAGAAAAGATTTAGCTTTGTTTTATATCTGATGCTGCTTTTGAGTCTTTATACCCGAAGAGAAAAGGTGCCAAGTTCCAGGGGAATTCAAGCTCAGCCGTTGTAAGTTGGTGTTGGTGATTTACTTCAAAGGATGACTAACATTTTGCACTGGGGCAATAGTTTGTAGCATTGAGAGTTGATTATCTCAACTGCAACAAAGCATCCCTGATTGAGAAGCACTCTGCAATTTATCATGATACTGGAGTTTTCTACATTGCTGGGTCCTTGGGCTTAAAGCACTGATAATTTCTGATAAAGCACAAAAAGTCAGGGAAAGGATATGTATCAAATAATTACCTGCCACTAACACCATGTTCTTTTATTCATTTATCAAATTTGCTAGACAGACAGATCCTCTTAGAAACTGTAAAGAAAATTGGCAATGTTCCTTGAAGAGAAAAGAAGTTCTTAGGACTGAGCATTCACGTATTGACCTCTGCACTGTAACATACTTGGTGGTCAACTTCCAAAAGCCAGCCAGCTCTGTGTGTGTAAGCAGGAGCATGTACACTTCCATGTGTACAACAGCAGTTCCCTGCTTTCTTCAAAACTGCAGTTCAGTGTGGGGTTTCGGATCCAGGCTCCGGGAGTAGAGGGTCAGGCTCAAATCCCAGCTCTGCTGTTTACTAGCTTTGAGTCATTGGGTAAATCACTTAAACTCTTTAGGTTGCAGATTCCTTATTGGTAAAGTAGGCATAGTAATTGTGGCTTCCTCATACAGTTGCTGAGAGAATGAAATGAGTTAATCCTTGTAAAACACATAGCACAGTTCACTAAGCCATTTAACAGGAGTCGCTGTTATTACCATCACCATACTGCACGGAAGCATGCAAATTAGAAAGTAGGTCAGAGAGATTAATATTATGTTCACTTCATATAAGCCTAATGTGGAGTCAGCTATAAAACGCAATTACTTTGTAAGTAGTAAACAGGATGCCAGTGTTCAGTGGAGGCAAAGTCTAGTGTAAAATGCTGTCATTGCCCTGAGTACAACAGGGTTTTGTGTAGGAATTTTCTGAATGAGTTCTTTTTTCTTTTTCTTTTTTCTGCTTCTGAAACTCTCATGATTTTTTTTTTTTTTTTACTGCAGGGTATAATATGCATATATGTCTCTTGGGAAAATGGCACAAAGCAAGAAGAATATGAGCCTGCTTTCCATGTAGGCTTATCTTTGTTATTGAGTGTATAAGATTTTCTTTTTTTAGGGGTGGGAGTAATTGTTTTTGCATTTACCAATTTGATGGTGCCCTTGTAAACAAGAGGTTAACCTTTAACCTATACTGCTACTAGTCCCTCATCTTGCACATCTACCAACATTTGCTTTACAGTCTTCCAAAATAATAACAATTTAAAACAAGGAGACTGTTCACAGACACCAAATTATCTGTTTGATGGAGCCAAGTTACACCAGCTGTACTGGCTAAGTTCTTACATCTGGGCTTTGAGGCGGGTAACAGAAAAAAAAAAATCTCCATGAACAACAGTATTTTAAGAATTTTGGCAACACATGGAACAGGGGAATTAAAAGGAATTCTATGCTGAAAACAGAACTGGTGGAAGCAATTCTGTGTGCTTGCCACAGTTCAGCCAGCAGTCCGATAGATGGGTCTTTAGGCTGGCCCTTAGATACAATCAGGCTTGCCTAGAGTTCTGTCCAAAGCCACCGTGTCACCATAATCAAGGCCACTGTACTTGCTGGCAGAGGCCCAGGAGCTGGGAATGGCAATGTGTTCTATAAAAACATGAAGCATAAAATGGAGTACCAGATTACTAGTTTGTTGCCTAAAGGTAACAGTCCTCAGCAGTGAGCTGAAAAGAATGTATCTGTTGGGAAGCTATAGTTGCTTCCTCCCTTCCTCCTCCTTTTTTTGTTCTTGTTTTTCTTGCTCTCCTCATCCCCCTCCTCCTCTTCCTTCTTCTGTCCTGGATAATTTGGCATCATTGATTGCTTTCTTTCATTACTTCTCTCCGAGTTTGGTGTATTCCCACATGCTGCATTCCTTTTATGAAAATAGAGAAAGGGTAATAAGCTAAAAAGAGCTTTGTAAAAAATGCTATCTTCAGGAACAGACTAAGAATTATAGGACTGAAGATTAACCACTGCGTACTGAAGAAAAGGAAGACTGTGAACAGTACGGGGTGGGGGACTTCAGTATAGAGGGCGACAGAAAGAATAAAGAAGAGTGACTATTTCTAAATGACTGTGCTGAAATTCCATTTTGATGAGGTGATGGGTCCCTGTTTCTCGAAGCGTTCAGCAGGCCCTTGTCTTATGATCAAGAACTTTATAAGCTAGAAGACATCAAATGACAGAAAACAGACACGTTGAGACGACACACTAGATCATTGTTTGATATCTTAAGATGGAAAACATGGTACAATGTCAGCTGGGTGTTGGGGTACAAATCAGACAGAGTGGTAGCCATTTGGATTCTTAGAATTTGGAGCAGATTTGTGGGAGAAAAGAACAAGGTCTTTCTGGCTTCAAAGGTAAACTGTGAGGAAAGGCCTGGGAGAAGAGGTGAACTGCTTTCCTGCTGACAGGGTTGTTGGGGCCTGATCCAGCAGAGCCTGCGGACAGGCACATGAAGACAGACGGAGCACGTGATACCCTTGTTCAAACCTCTCTAGTTTGTAACCATGCCTGAGTTCCCCAAATCACAACTTTGAGGCTATATTATTTATGAATAAATGCCTAGGCCATAAGCTTTGGCTTGTTCTTGAATAGCTCATAACTTATTTTTATTTATTCTCGTCTATGTGTGCCACATGGCGTGTTACTTCTCTTTGGTTTCATGTGTCTGTCTTCCTCAGAGTCCTGGGGGAGATCTCTCCTTGTACTCTATCCCAGAGTTCATCTCTCCCTGCCAGAGCTCCCACTTCCTATTTCCTGCCTCAGCTAACGGGACAACAGATATTTTTTTTATTGACAGGTTGTGCTTCCATACAGTACACAGAGATTTTTCTCTACTCAAGTCAACTCTATGGTACCAGGGAGAAAGAAAGAGCATTGGATGGTTTACAAGTCTTAGAAAATATAATCAGATCAAGTGACTGGCAAAACCATAGATGATAGAATCCACGGCTGGTGCCAGGTGGCACAACTTAAGTGAAAGAGAGCTAGGACAACGATGGCGATGCACAGACATTAGCATGTGGTCCCTAGACTGGCAGTCCACGAAAAGAGGCACAGCTAAATTCCTAGACTCCAGTGACCTGAAAAGCCACCTGGACTGGTGAAACAAGAGTAAGGAGGGAAGAAAAGAAGAGAAATGGCACCTTCTATACCACCATGTTGTTCTCATTAAATGCTATATACCGCCACTGTTTTGTTTGCTCTCTCTGGTTGCGAGAACTCTTCCTCTGCTCCGAAGTCTTATTCCCAGCAGCCATCACACTCAGAGGGGTCTTCTTTGGATTCAGGTCTATGTCACAATATTATAATGCCTTCTAAATCAAGCAATTATTCTCTTTTCTCACAAAAAGAAATGGGCCTTGTAAGTAGCTCTACCATTCTCTTCTCCATATACATTTCTTAAGTCTGTCAAAATTAGCTTTGCTCTTTGAACTCGCTTACTTACTAAAAGAACACACTAGTGTCTATTCTATTATTCATTTCTGTATCATGAGCCTGCTTAACCTTAACAGCATTGCATACCAATTATTCTATTAGTTATTTATACTTCGATGGTTTGACTTGGTCTCCCCACATGGCTGTGTGATGGTGATAAATGCTGAACTCTTTCCTCTGGTTCTCACTTGGGCTTGGAAGACCTGAGATTCCGTGACTATGTCTCTTCAAGAGCTTTCCATGTGCTATCTCCATCAGGGTAGGTAAAGGTGAGCCACAACTGTCACGGTCCTAGGTGTGTGTTGAGAGAAAGTGCGAGGTGGAAACCACATGTCCTTTTATGATTTAATGTTGGGAGTCAAACAGTGACACTTCCTCTCCCATATTCATTCCTTGCTGGAAGCAAATATCTAGTGTCAACCTGTATTTAAAGCAGAGTGAAAGTCAACTCTACCTTTGAGCAAAGAGGGCCTAAGAATTTGTGACCAGTTTTGAAGTCTTTCACAGTCTCCATCAGCCTACTCTTCTCATGAAGTTTTGATATAATGAGGAGGTATATATTACTTTATTAAAACACATTTCTCAAAATGCTAACAGTGACATCTTCCCAAATCCAACAGTGCATAATAGTTATATTTACTTTACAGCAATCAGCATTTGTCATAGTTAATATTTTTGATACATTTCAATCCAGCTGATTCTTTTTTTAGGATTCTGCCTTCTTGGTTGTCAATTTGCTGACAACCTCTACTTTCTTTCTCTACTTTGTTGCCTCTGTTTTCTCCCCCAACTGTAAAAGATGTTTCAGAGCGCAGTTCTGGATCCTCTGCTCATCTCAGCTTCTACTTGAATGATCTTATTCTAGATTACTTATTTTAATTTCACTTATAAGCAAATGACTCCTGAATTTATCTTTTTAATGCTGCTTGATCTTTTACCAAATTGCCTAGTGACATAAAGGCCTACCTACTTAACAGAAAAACACAGCAGGTATAAAAAGAACTCTTTATTCCTCCAAGCACTCAAGCCCGCCTTTGTCATATTTCACATCTGAGTGAATACAGAGTATCATTTATTCTTATGCAATGTGCCTACAGGTCAGTTTCAATAATCGCTATAACTTGGAAGTATCTCCCAAAGTTTATGTATTGAAGGCTTGATCTCCAACCTGTGACAGTATTAGGAAGTAGTGTGCCTTTAGGAAGTGGGGCCTGGTGGAGGGAAGTTTGGTCATCTGAGGCATGCCCTTAAGGGGGATACTGGGACCTCAGCTCCTCCTCTCTCCTTAGTGCCTAGAAGTCATCCAGTTTTCCTAAAACATGCCCTTACCATGATGCATTGTGCATCCGCAAGCACATGGCGTCAACACACCATGAACTGGAATCTTTGAAACTTGAGGCAAAATGGCCTTCCCTCCTTGGGTAATTTGAAACCAAGACTAAAACTGACTTAATATAACACATCTTTCTCTTAGTTACTCTCTGAAGTCCGATAAACAACCCTGCTAGTATTTCCATCAAGATAAGCAGTAACCAGTTCACTGTCTTTGTATATCCATAGCTGCAGTGATTATCTGTTTACATACAGTATATAGCTTCTGGATTGTAGGAGGTACTCAATGAGACTGGCAGAGTAAAATGTGAAATAAAAAGGGTGGCAATTCTTACTAGTCATTGTGTTAAAGAGTGGTTGAGTAGAATGAATGGCACAGATAATAGGGGGACTGGGAAGAACACCAACACCCTTGGGACACTAAGTCTCATAAATGACCCCCGAAGAGAATGACCTCCATCTTAAAGAGCAGAAAGGAAACATTCTACTACAAAATTGGCCTTTTCAAAAGTTTCAGGAAGTTTGATGTTAATAGCTCAAGATATTTTTTCTTGTCCTACCCTGTCTGACAATTTCTAAATGAAAAGAACATTGTTCTATGTTTTTTCACATTTAAGATTTCTTTCTCTCTGTTAAGGTAAAACTTATTTTCCTTCCTCCTTGGGTGTTTTGGAAGAACATTACTTTTACTTACTTGCCAGAGAAAATACATTTTCCTCCCTAAAAGTAAGTGTGGTTTTTAACTTTAAAATATCTTTTCAGAAAATTTCCCTGGAAGCACAGTACACTGATATTGAAAAAAAGAAAATATCTTTATGTATCTTGACACTTTCATAGGAAATAATAAAACTCCCCCATTTCTCAGAAGAATATGACTCAGTGTCCAATAGGCAAAATTTTATTTTGACGGAAATTGTTCATCTAGGTTATGCCCACTTCCTCCACAATACTGCAATCAATCTTCAAGCTGAACCAAGAAGGACTTTTTTTGTTTTCTTATTTTTACTTTATTATTTTTATTTCTATTTTTTCTGAGTTATCTCAAGTTATTTCAGCTAAGATTATCAGGTTGAACCTTTCCAGAGCACTTTAAAGGTGTTAAAACAAGCTGGACCTCAGGGTTTAACTTAGGTAGAGATCTTAGTTTAATTTATCTCCATCAATGGACCTCATCAAAATGAGTTAAAACACAAATAGAAGAAAAACAATAGGGAATGAAAACAAAAAGCAACTGAAAGGGACAAGGTTCTGAGTATCCCTGGCAACTATCTGGCTAGAAACACTCCTTCCTCGGGAGCATCAGTCAGATCACAGGATGCTCAATTTTCCCAGTGGGAATAGATCCTTGACTTCTTAACTGCAGATGCCAAATGATCCAAGGAGACTAGGTACTTCATAAGACAAACTACCTCACTTAAGCCTCCCTCAAAACTTAGTATTTTATTCCCTTTCTCCCTTCCATAGATGGCATTAAACAAGTCATAATAAGTGTTTACTATTCATACGACCTTCTGCCGCTAAAGAATTAGAGGTGTGTTATACTCTTAGTAACAATAGCTGTGGCAACTTATGTACACACATAGACACACACACAACTATTAGTAGGAAAAGGACCATTTGAGAAGAAGGCATCAGCAGGAGTAGGAGAGGACATAAGAGGGTAATGGGTAGTGGCGAATATAAACACAATACATTGTATAAAAGTATAAAATGGTCAAAAATAAAGACAAATGTGTAAACAAAATATACTCTACTCTTACCCAAAGAAAGAAAGAAAGAAAGAAAGAAGGAAAGAAAGAAAGAAAGACAGAAAGAAAGAAAGAAAGAAAATAATTGCTGGAGATTAGAAATGTAAGCTAGCTTAAAGTAGAGATTCAATTCTTCTATGCTTGCCTCCCAAGGTGACAGACACAGATCTAGGACTCTCATCCTCCATCTTGCCCATCCTCCCCATCTGCTACCTCCCTCTCACTCCTCAGTGGCTTTTCTCTCATAAATCTTCAGAGGCACAGGGTAAAAATATATTGCTAATGGGCTTGGGCAAGCCTTCTAAATACAGAATGTGCTAAGTTCAGGCCAGGCAACCAATTATAGTAGCTTCAACTGGAGAGAAATCCCCAGAGCAAGTGTTAAACTTGGTCACCCACACAACTTCCTCTCTTGGCTGAAGGTCAGAGAAAATGAATTCTGGATCCAGCATAATGTCTTATTCAGGAAATAATAACTGCCATAGCCCAAATGCTTGGGATCTCATCTTTGAAAACTGATTTCATGGTCATTTCCCAACTATTATTGGTTTTGATAGGGTGTGGACTTGGCTTGTAAAAAAAACCCACCCATTCCTCCCTATAATTTATGAAGTATCACCTTTTTAATTATAACATATATCCTACAAATTAGTAGCCTTTTGAAGAAAATTTTTCTCAATGTTGAATCCCCTCTCACAAATATTTAATGCATCTAGAGTAAAGAAATTTACCACTCATAGGGTACACTTCTACCATTAGTCATATCTACATGGTGACTATTTTTGAAAAGAAAAATATGTAGAATACGATTTGAATAAGTGTTTTTATTCTTTTCTTGGTCTGTTTTGTGTGCTTTTGTCCCCTTCTGGTATCTTCTTGAGTGCATGAAATTAATGTTTATCTAAAGAGCTTTTGACTCTTTGCATTGATGCTTCTGAAGTAGCACATATAGTTTGTAATCTACTGAATGGTTCTAAAAATAAAAGTCCATGGAATATGAATGTATATATTCATTGAAAATCAATGAACCCAGAAGATAAGAAGATAGGTGTGCTTAAAATGTGGAAATCTAACATGCATGGATTCGAAAGCAAAATACTTTGGGAAATACAATATTAAATGTAGTTTTGAGGACTTGTTTACCCTGTCTTGGCAGAGTTTGACCATCAACTCTGTCTGCATCCAAGCTTGCCCTTTTTCTGGGTAGAATTCTGTCTGTGGTAGAAACATGGTAGACATTAGGACATTTTGCCCAGTGGATTGCTTGCTACATTTGAAGTTATCTCTATAAAGAGGTTCTTTGATGCTCATCATCCTCTTTGAGGTAGGCTGGGTGTTGCCAGGAGTTAATCTGTCTCATTGTCTGTGAATCTTTAAAATAATAAAAACATTTTAAATGCCCTATTCTACATGTCTCTGATGTTTTTGAAGACCTTATCTAACTATCCTACCTTATCTTTCTATAAAATCATATCTATTGGTTGCACCTAAGATGTATATTCTTGTGATAAAAATAGACTTGTAATTGGTATGACCATGATTTGATCAACTAACAATTAACTTGTATAATTTATTTATCCTAAACTGCTTGCAATAGTACTTTCAAAGTATTGGAAGTAAACCTTGCATTATAATTTAATTATATGGGTATAATACCTCATATTAGAGTAGAAATATATATATATATATATATATATATATCGTGTGTGTGAAGAATAATCTTACATTTGAATTCTATACCACTGTTACTAGAATTAAACTTATTTTGCATCTATAAACAAAATTCTATACTAGTGAATTAAAAATAACATTGTGAGTGACAATTGAAGCATTATGGAAGGAAATAATGACTGTAATTATGCCTCTTGTGTTTCAATAAATTAAATTGGTCGTTTGAGTTTATTTGCAAAAAAATACAGTTTTCGTATTAACTTCAAACATCTTTGGGAAGACAGAAAGAATTAATGTTCATTGTTGCATCTACTTTTCACAAAAATTCTAGAAAACAGATTTTATTTTCTGGCAGTTGGCTTTAAATCATAATTTCCTTAGATATTTACGTTTCCTTTCCCCTAAAGGTTGGTCAAACCTGCATTACCACTTTCACTCTTTAATACTATCACATTTTGAAATTATGTGTTTACATATTATATTTTTTCATGTGTATGTATGTCTTGTGTGTGCATGTGTGCATGCCTGCTCATATGTGTGTAGGCATGTCGTACTGCTTTCAGTGAGAGTCTGGGCCTTGTATGGTACTCTCTCAGGAAGCTTTGGCCCATTTGAGCGCCGAACCTGAAGTGCGCGCTCTTCCACCAGAAGGTCATGGCTTTGTCAGTTTCTGGGCAGAAAAGAGTGAAGTGAGTGGTCAAAGGAACACTGGTGTCTAGGCAGAGAAAGGTGGAATATGGAACTGAGATCTATGCTAGGAGCTCTCCAGTTCAGCCAGAGGTGTGGGGAGGGTGTGTCTATGGGGAGATTGCTCTGCAATAAGTGTTACTGCTCTTTTAACTGGGCTGACAGCACCAAGCCAGGTGGCAGCTGGGAGCTCAGGGTTCCATAACCTGAACCAGCTGGCAGCAGGGTTTCAGTCAGACTCAGGCTAGTCAGTGGCTGGACTGAGAGTTGAGGTTCAGAGCTTTGAAACTGAGAGGCAGTGCAGGAGCCCGGTTTGGTTCAGGTGGACTGAATGGCTACTTCAAGAACAGCCAGCCACTCACCTCCACAGATAGGCACTGTGGTGCATAGAGTGCCACAAGAAAGATGACAACAGCAATCTGTGTTGACACACTGGCGAATGGCAAAAGCTCGTGGTGGCCGGCCGCATGTGGCTGCCTGATTGGTAGTCAATGCTGGGAATCCAACAATGGGGATCCAACAGTGGGGATCCAACAATGGGGATCCAACAATGGGGATCCAACAGTGGGGATCCAACAGTGGGGATCCAACAATGGGGATCCAACAGTGGGGATCCAACAGTGGGAATCCAACAATGGGGATCCAACAGTGGGGATCCAACAGTGGGGATCCAACAATGGGGATCCAACAGTGGTGAATTCTTTGGAATAAATGATGAAATGATGAGTCTCAGACAATCATGGTGGAAGAGGGGGAGAGAGAGAGAGAGAGAGAGAGAGAGAGAGAGAGAGAGAGAGAGAGAGAGAGAGAGAGAGAGAGAGATTATTTCATGAGTCAGGGACGTTATAAATCTTGGGTAGTGGGAGGGGCTTTGTGGGGTGAATGTGTTTGACTCTCTGTGGCCATGACTACCAGGAATGCTTCATTTACATACAGCAGCACAGTCCTATCATAAGAAGGGGAACACAGTACTTAATTATCTTATGTGCAGTGGTGGTGGGGGAGGGGGAGGGGTTTAAATGGGTTCTGCAGATTCAAACTCTGTCCTTACACTTTGCAACAAATGCATTACTCACTGAAAAGTCTACCCAGTCATGATGATATATTTTCACAACTCAGTGACTGCATCCTGGCATCCTACAGCATGTGACAGAAACTATATACATTTTAACGACATCCAATCTATGAGACGCTATTTATGTAACACAGAGGCCCCTCATGAAATTTAGGATTTTGTTTTGTTTAATTTATAATCTTTACATCTTGTGTAAACAATTGGGAGATGCTCAGTGGTTAAGAACACTGGTTGCTCTTTCAAAGGTCCTGAGTTCAATTCCAGCAACCACATGGTGTCTCACAACCATCTACAATATGATCTGATGCCCTCTTCTGACATGCAGGTGTACATGTGCAATCATACATTAAATAAATCTTTAAAAAAAGAATTACAAGAGGAATAAAATAAAAGAAATAGTAAATAAGTTATTAAATAAATATTAAAATAAAAGAATAAAATAAAAATAAAAATAAAATAAATAAAAGAAAGATCTTTGTCTTTCTTCAAAATGACAAATTGAATGTGTAACATACAGTAGTGGCTCATTATATTCTTAGTAATTGGAAATAGATTCTGCTCAAATTATTAGAAACTTAAAAAACAGAAGCTAGAGAAATTTCTACTCCCAAGCATTGTTAGGAATAGAAATTTATTGCTAATCTAGTTCATGAATGGTAATTTTAAGACCCCAATCTCATGGGAGCCCGGGATAACTTCACTAGTTGTGTTCCAAGCCTGGACGTGATTGGTGGTCTACATGAGCTGTACTGTCTGTAATTAATGTCCATCAAATTTTAAAAGTAGTTACTTTCCTCTTCAAGTTAATGTAATTTAAGCAAATTCTGAGATATAGAGTCAGCTATGGTGTACTCATTGGAAGATCCATAATTCAGGTCATGGCTAATATAAAGAACTGAAAATTATCATTTATTCTATTTTTTTCCTTATCTGATGTGTCCTCTATTCAGCTAGACACGTAACCATGGGGCTTGTCTATTACTAGACTGGCAAATAGGAGAGCAGAGGAGAAGAGTTGATGCCTAGGCGAGAGATACAAGTAGGAAAATAAGGGGCAGACTTACCCATGCAGAAATAGAATTGATGTTTTCATTCCACTCTCTTGAGGGAAAGAAAATATTCCCCTAATAGTTCAGTTCAGTTATTTCCTAGATTTAGTTTTCCCAGGATGGATAGCTTTTAAATAGTAAGACAGGAGTGTGATGCCTGAAATTCTTCACTAAATCCTTTTGCTCTATGCTTAGAAATAAAAAATTAGCACTTAACTAGCTTACCTATAAAGTTCGTATCTTTTTAATTTTCTACTTGAGCATGTATATCTATATAGATATAGATATATAGATGTAGATATAGATGATAGGGAGATTTAGAAAGATTGCTATAGTTATGTGGCGTACTTACCACGGCACATGTGCGGGTGTTGGAGGACAGTGCTGTTGTGCTTCCTTCTCCCTTCATGTGTGTCTCAGGTTCAGACCCTGAGGTTTGCATTGCTGGGGAAAATTTCTTTATGTACTGAGCCTTATCACCAGATCTAATTTATTATTTTTTCCTGTAGAAGAATTTAGATGGATAGTAATATATAATGTTATTGCTTATATATATGATAATGCAGATGTTAGAACACCCTTTATTGTTAATATATAAATTATTGTTAATGTGTATTACCATATTACAAGAAAGTGACTTCCTGAGTGACCTGCACAATATAAAGTTGCAGAGGGAGGGATTTCCATCCATAAGTGTGGGAATAGATGTCAGTAATTCCAGTCAGGCTTCTGAATCCAGATGACCTAGTTCATTTTATTTCAGGGCAATGAGCAGATGGTGAGTGTTCTCAGTCTATCTGGCATTAGCGTGCACTCTGTCACCATAAGACTTAACGGTGGCAGATGGCAGTTATGTTAGCCAACATTTAGTCCTCTGTGTTCTTCCTTTAGGACTGAGGAAGGCCCAGCCATGGCTCACAGCTGAGTCACACACAGCACAGCTACCTCTCAGTAAGCCTGAGCAGAGAATGCCAAACCACCACCGGAAGACCTCAGTCCTGTGGCTTTCCGGGGAAGCAGGTACAGCTGGGTCCTCTTCAAAGGCTTGCTCAGATGTCATCACCTCAGTGTGAAATCCTTTCAAAAGTCCAGTGACATCCCATGGCCTGGCTGAGCAGGTTTGTGGCATGGGTGGAGCTTTCTCACCCTCTTGTGGAAAACTGCCTGGACATCTAAGGACAGCCTTTATTGGCCTCTGTGGACTTCTCTGGCTAGAAATGCGATGGACCATCCTTAGCAGACTGTTTTTCAACAGCATGAATCACTGGATGGTATTGGTTACTGAATGAGAACATTAAGAAAGTACTGTCTCTCTCTCTCTCTCTCTCTCTCTCTCTCTCTCTCTGTGTGTGTGTGTGTGTGTGTGTGTGTGTGTGTGTGTGTTTAAAGGATACTCTCTGCTTTCTGCAGTCTAGATGGGGTTTTGTCAGATATTGCCCTTGGGTTTCTGCATAGTTGTTAGTGACATCCTAATTACAGCATACCTGGGATAAAATGACAGCAGCACTTATTGTTTTTAAAATAACTCTAAATTACTACATCAATCAACTTAGACTGTGAAGACACAATCTTGGAAGATGTTTGAAGTCTGACAGAATCTTTAATATAATGTCCATTTATTTTGGAATTGTGCTAGGTAAGTCCTATTTACAATGCATATAGGAAACAATGCATTCAAAGAGTATGACCGAGAGATTATCAAATCATTTGCCCCTGGTTTATGGGCCCATGCATAAGATTTTAAATTCTTAATTGTTTAAACACCTTCTAGTTCTGATAGTTCTCAATGCTGAGCAGATCAGATATACAAAGCCTAATCGAGACGAAAACAACTGATAATTTAGATCACACATGTTCAACACTGCAGATTTCCTATCAACAGATCTGTGATTAATATATATCTCACATCTCTGGGTTAGGAATTGGAGATAAAGGGCAATGCTGCAGGCCTATTATTCATTGCCACTCTAAATATGTGTAAGCATAAAGCCTTTTAATCCTGATCATAGAGATTACTCGCCAGCTTGCATATGATGTCGATCCAATAAGCTGCGATCTGTTTCTGGACTCAGGTCCTGCATTACTGAAGAGCTGTGTGCAAGCGTTTCAAGAGCTCGCATGGCTCTCAGCACTGGTTGTGCTGCTCTGGGTACCGGATAATCGGTGTGCTAGCTTTCAGGAAGTGAAAAACAGCTGCAGCAAACGTGCTGGCAACCTATCAAGATGGCCTAGGACATAGCAATGCCGTCTTTGAGCTAAAAATTGGGGCTGTATTAGATACACGTGTAGGAATGCGTAGTCCTTTCCTAGAGTTTCTGATTGTTAAATGTATTGTTTAAAACGAGGTGCACTTAGAGAAGTGTTAGGGGAAAAGTAACCTGATGGGCTTTTTCTTGATTTTACTGGCACATCCATAGATGCATCCTAGTTGCGTATATGTGTGTATGCATACATACATGCATACAGATTCAAATATACGTACATACATACATACATACATTTGATTTGCTAATATCTCAAATACTTCCTTAAGCAGTATTTTTATCTCTACAATGCTTTGCATTTTATGAGAAATGCAACTTTGATTTCTTAAATGTGAGTGCAGACTAACACTCTACAGTGTGGTTTTTGAGTAGGTCTATAAATGGAATGGATTCAGACTCCTGTAGAATTACATTTTGATTTCTCTTCTTTACATCTTCAGAATTATTTATACAGTTGTCTGAATACTCTGATTTGATTTGCCTTAGGGGCCTTTCCAAATTTATTTATGTTAATCTCACAAGAATAATGACAAATGCATTTTTCTTCCGGCTTTGAAGGTGAATTGGGAGCTTTTTAAATATTTTAAAAGGTAAAAAAAGGGTTTTAGAGAAGTTATGAACTGAATTCACTCTAATGTGATAAAACTTGGAGAACTTGGCACTTAATAAGGCCATGAAAGCAGAATAGAGCTGCCACTGTATCCTAGCAGTCAACTAGGGGAGCTGTTCTGGGTGTCCCTGTAATAAAATACTAAGATGAAGCATCTATAGGATTCTAGTAAATAAAAGCTGACAGCGGAGGCTAAGACTTAATTACCTACTCAAGTGGCTATTTTTAAAGTAGTTATAAAACCAAGACAAAATGTCATGCCAAGAAACATACATTCCAAGTCTTGAAGTGTTGTCTTTTTATTCAAGAAACTATATGACAAAGTACAAGTTAATGTCTATGCACGTATTTGTTTTAAAGATATTTTCTTATTTCTTAAAATTAATAATTATGTTATCCCCTAATCTCTCATGTGCTTGATATCTCTCAAACTTATGGCCTCCTTTTTTGTTATTGTTACCTATATACATGCATGCATACATGTACACATACATGCATATTACATATTATCTATCTACATATATTTTACAACTCATCTATTCATTATTTTAATTCTCATAATAAAATTAGGACAAAGAGAGACTTCCCTTAACTGTTAATTAGTTTCTTTTACATTTTTAAATAGAACTTAATTACAATTAAAATTTAAAAACATAAAAATGTACTTATATTTTTCAATTTGTTAACTTTTGACAACTTCATATCGCATTCAGTGTACTATGATATTCTCTTCTTGGTACTTGCTCTTACCCCCCTCAGCTCTATTTCTGAAGCCCACATTCTTCTTTCCAATGAGTTTCCCTGAAACCCTCACATTCCTTAATTCCTCCCTTTCCTTCTCCCTCCCTTTCCTTTCCCTCCCCTCCCCTCCTTTCCCTCCCCTCCCCTCCTCTCCCTCCTTTCCCCTCCTTTTCACTTCCCTCCCTTCCCCTCCCCTCCCCTCCCTTCCCCTTCCTTTGTGCAAGCCTGTTCAGGTTATACCAGCCAGTGTTCATTTTCTATCTCATCAGCAGTGTCATCCCTAGAAGACAGTGTTTCAACTTACAGCCACCATCCCCAGCTCCCACAGACCTCCCAGTCTGTCCTCCCTGCCTTCAACCATCTTTATTTGAACTCATAGGGGTGACACCAATGTCCAGTTAAGGCCTTAAACCTTTTTGTGGCTTCTTGTCAGCACTCCCATTCTGAGCATGACCCATTGCCAGAAGGTGCTTCTTTGAATGGAGTCTGAAAACTTCACTACTCTGTGAATATAGGTTAAATATTTAGAAAGGAATATCACTATAGGTGCAGTTAGCAAAACATCACATTGAAATTTCCCAGCAGAGTCTGTGATTTCCCAAATAATAGCCTTTCATTAGACCTGCAGTAAGAGGTATACAGTTCTTCTTGGGCAGCAGACCTGAAAATGCAATAGAAAAGCAGTCAATAACCCCTGTAACATTCATGCTATCCTTGTGCTCCTGGGCATGTCTCGTTAGCCTCCTTAGTACTGAGGTTTGCAGCATTTTCAGCTGGGTGTGATTACTCATGACTCTTCTTCCGCAGTAGCCTACGCACAACCATGGAGTACTGTGAAAACTAGTCATCAGAGAGGAAATTTCCAGCATGAGTTCTCTGTGTCGTATGTGGTATGTCCATCAATATGGACTTACTATCAAGTTCCACTGGGCATCCAAGAGCATGGGCAATAGTCTGTGCTGTGTTGGGAACTTCTGGGGACTCTTTAACCAACAATTAATAGGAGGCATCCTACACTTGGAACTGGGATTTTGAATTGAAAACCTACAACTTTTGAAATTAATGTTATCTACCCATATGAAGTACCTCCATTAAAGCTCAATGCCTGATTTCTAGTTATACAGAGCCATAGTAATAAACACATCAAGGTACAGGCAAATAACAAATACATATGTCAATGGAATAAACTTACATATAAGTCATCATAATTATAGTCATTGTTTAGAGTGATGGCCCCCATCCTCCCCAAAATACACTGGACACATTACAGCATATTTAGCAAATGGTACCAGGAAAACTGGATATCTGTACATGGAAGAAATGAAACCCATCCTTCACACTTCACAAAAGTCAAGTCCAAAGGCATCAAGGAGTCTCAGTGCAACATTTGAAGTTAAGCTGCTAGAGGAAAAAGGACAGCATGAACTACAGGATGCAGGCTGGGTAAGGACTTCTTTTCTTTTCTTTCCTCTACTGTTCTTTCTTTTTATGGGGGATGGGTGGGCTTTATTATGTCACCAGTTTGACCTTGAACTCAAAGGTGTTCCTGCATCAGTGTCCAAAGATCTGTGTTCACAGATGTGAGCCACTTTGCTTGGCCTCTTTATTTACTTTTATATAATATTTAGAATATATCTAATAAAATTCAACCATGCTTTTATGACATGAAAGAAATTATTACTTTGTGAATACTGGAAGGTGACATACAGAAAGGAGAATCTGATAGAGTTCCAAATCTTTTTTTTTAATATTTGTTTTTAGGATTTTTTTTTTGAGACAGGGTTTTCTCTGTGTAGCCTTGGCTGTTCTAGACTCAGTCTGTAGACCAGGCTGACCCCTCTGCCTCCCAGAGTGTTGGGACTATAGAAGTGCATCACCACATCTGGCTAGAATTCCAACTCTTAAAAAAGGGCTAACAAAAGGTAAAACTGATGAACTTCATAGCTTCTCCTAGTTTCTATCCAGGACAATAGGAGGTGACAAGATAAATAATACTGACTTTTTATAGATAATATTTCAAACACTCTCTTAATCATTGCTGCTGTATTGTTTCCTTGGAGTCTTTTTACAGTACCCTGAGATAGAGAATATTAACATTTCCTTATTGTAAATGTCATACCAATGATGTACGCAAGCTAAGGATGTTTCCTATGATCATGTGGATGACCGTAGTGCTATTTTACTTTTAAATTTAATTTAAACAAAACATAATTACATCATTCTCCCCTCCTCCTACCTACCTCCTCTCATGTACCACCTCTCCCTTTTTGCTCCTCCTCAAATCCATGGTCTCTTTTTCATTAATTGCTACTGTTCACAGCTCTCAAGTATGGCAAAGAGAATATAGAAGGGTATGCCATTGTGTCATGTGTTTCAAAATGCCAAGATATTAGAACTGAAGTGTGGTAAGATTGGTTCTGGAGCTGACTATTAGTACTCAGAAATTACAGTCCAGTTGTTAAACTTTTGAGACCTTACTCCATTGATGGTGAAAGTATTTACACCAAAGAAAATGGCAGCTGCTCCAACCAAGTCTTGGCT
Organism: Acomys russatus; assembly: GCF_903995435.1. Taxonomy (NCBI): domain Eukaryota; kingdom Metazoa; phylum Chordata; class Mammalia; order Rodentia; family Muridae; genus Acomys; species Acomys russatus. The sequence continues at coordinate 20,959,659 of NC_067167.1, read as the reverse complement.
TCTACAGAGCTGGTGCTTAGCACAGCAATATGTCCTAGAACATTGGAGCTAGACACAATGTTCGTGAAAGCCATGCAGTTAGACATCTAGGAACATGGATTAAAATCAATTTTAAAGATACAAGGTAAAAGTGAGATGCCGACTACTTTGTGGAAACATAATTAGACTTCGAATTGTTTTCAACTTACAACTTATAGTGTAGTGGTTCTCAGCCTGTGGGGTACGACCCCTTTGGTGGGCCACTGACTCTTTCCCAAGGGTTTTCTAAGACCATAGGAAAACACAGATATTTATGTTACTATTCACAACAGCACAAGATTAGAGCTAAGAAGTAGCAGTAAAAATAATTTTATGGTTGTAGGTCACTATAATGTAAAGAATTGTATTAATGGGTCCCAGCACAAGAGAGGTTAAGAAGCACTGTCATAGGGGCTTCTAGTCCAAACTCTCTAACTTACATTCCATAACAACCTTGAATGTACCCTGTGGTCTCCTGTAAAAACAGCCATGTTTGTATTATCTCCCTTCTAGCCACAGCCATGGTGTCTAGATCTCAAAGCACACTTTGAAAAAAAGTGGACAGCCTTCATAACTTTTCCCAGCTCCTAACCAGAGGGAATAATGGCAGGCAAAGAGATAAATAATATAACATTCTTACACACAATACAATACTTCAAATGCTGAGATATAAATATATATATATATGTGTGTGTGTGTGTGTGTGTGTGTGTGTGTGTGCGCGCGCGTGCATGCGTCATAGCCTGGAGAGAATACATCCCTAACAGGAAGAAGTCTTAGGACCTTACCAAGTGAAGCTCATTGCTCCTCTAGTCATTCATGTCAGTTGTCTGTTTTCCTAGTGTCTGCTTCTACTAATTTGGTGTACTCTCGTCCCTTGCATATCAGCGTGTCACCCCCTGCAATATTTACTCCCCTCCAAGCCAAGAAATACGGACTCTTTGAGCAAATATGATCAATGTTTTAAGAACCAGTTGAAAGACTCATGAACAAATGCAGCACATTCCCTGGAATGGCCTCTGGGATTTTAGTGATGAGCCCAGTTTCTCTGCTTGCTGTCTGACATCTTTCAACAACACAGCTGATGACCACACCAGGCAGCTGCTGCTTTTTTTCTGAGTAGAGTACTTTCATTTTTATAGCTATTCTTTGTACCTTCAACTCGTTACATATATTTGTGCTATGTGCCATCTCTCTTCTGCCTCTCATCCCTTGGCTTTAATGGGTTATAAGCCAAGAGCTTACTATGGCTCCCTGTATAGTTGGGGGGGAGCATATGTGAGAAGATGAGGATGAGGAAGATGGGCAGGCCAGATCCTTTGTTTAAAAGTTATTGTTGAGGAAAGTGGCTTTCCCTTCCTGTTCACTCTCACCTTCACGTCCCATTACTCCTGCTCTAACGTAGCCTTGATCTAATCACAGCCTTAAATAAAGGTTTTTTTTTTTTTTTTTTTTTTTTTTTAAAGGCTTTTTGAGGATTACTAAAGCTAGCAGTACATTCCTTGCCTTTTTGGGAACATCTGGCTAGGGAGAACAGATTAATCAAAATGAGGTCTCTGGTGTTTTCATTTTTATGGTCTCTGTCCTATTTTATCACTTATAAGTCAGTTGATAAAAGAGTCATGTACTGCCATGTATGAATATTTATTCATTATTTATGTGCAACCCTGTGTCCTTGTGTATTATATGCATTTAAAGGACACATAAATTGGATTTTATAACAATGAAATCATTTTCCGGTCTGTCAGGGACCACCAAGCATGCTTCTTGTGTACATAGTCTTATGCACAGACACAATGGCCTCTCTGAGGAGAGGGCTGAAGTGCAGCCAGTGGGGAGCTGTCCTGTCCTCATCTTTTAGTCAGTCATGCACTGGAGTGTTTTCTAGGATGGTCACACACAGGCCTGAGGCAATCTTCCTGCTCCTTCCACAGCACAACTGCAGGGAACCTCGAGATACCTCTTGGGGGTAGTGACCTAGTCTTTTCTGAAACCCATAGACCTATGGTTCTTTCCATAGTATGATGTTTTTCTCCTTGTATGAGAGTCTACATCATCAAGGAAACATATTAAAAAGATAGGACTTGCATATAACTCTCACTGTTGCTAGAAAGTCTGTCAATCCCTGTGTATAAAGTCTGTTTACATAGGAGAAGTCGAAGGCTCAAATATGCTCACAGGTCATCTAACCATAGTACCTTGTCCCAGAATTCTTATCCTTTGAGGAAAGAGAAACATTTGGGTTTTCCCACATCAATGCAGTGTGTTTACTGTGCAATCCTAAATCCCCAACTTTATAATCTCTGACTTAACCACGATGCCCAGAGTAAAGTCAAAAGCTCCAATGCCCAAAGCCTTATTATCTTCCCCGACTCCCAAGGGCAGTTTCTTTCAACAGCTGTTCCCCCCCCCCTCCCACATTGGAATAACAGGATTTGTGAAAAGGTCAAAAAGACAATGCTAAGTAGCACATATGTTGGCTCCCAGGACCACATTTCTAGAAGTTGGAAACGCAAAACACTTTTGATGCAATAAATACCAAGATGCCTTCCAAGCATGGTTTCCCTGTGATCACAAGTTATGGTACCTGCTTCTTCTGCCGCACTCTTTCCAATTAGATAGTAAGGTTACTTGTCAGACATCATTTAGAAACCTAGTAAAAAACCTGGTATAGTGTTGGGGAGGTAGCTCAGTAGGTAGACCACTTACCTCACATACCTAAGGCCCTTGATTCTATCCCCGGTGCCGCATTGAAGAGACAGGTTTGCACATGCCCTTAACACTAATTAATCCTCAGGAGATGGAGGCAGAAGATTCAGAAGTTCAAGGTCTTTCTCAGCCATATAGTGAGATCAAGGCCAGTTTATAATATATGCTGGCTTGTCTCAGACGGAAAACAGACAATCCACAAGTAGAACAGAACAAAACAAAATAAGCTAAGCTCACCTTGCATGTTTGCGCAGGACCACAGCTGCATATACATGTGTTCATGGGGAGGTCAGAATTCAACTTCAAGTGTTGTTCCTCACTACAGTCTGAGCTGGATGGTTGATAGCCCCCAGGGATGTCCCGGTCTGTCTCTCCAGTGCTAGGATTATAAGTGTGACCACATGCCAGGCTTTTTACATGAGTTCTGGAGGCCCAAACTCAGATCCTTATGTTTGGGTGGCAAGCACTTAGTTGACTGTGTTCTCTTATGTGCTGATGCCACCTTAAGTTGTTATTGTTTGTTTGTTTTTGTTTTTTTCTTTTTCTTTCTTTCTTTCTTTCTTTCTTTCTTTCTTTCTTTCTTTTCTTCTTTTCTTTTTTCTTTTTCTTTCTTTCTTTCTTTCTTTCTTTCTTTCTTTCTTTCTTTCTTTCTTTCTTTCTTTTCCACCTTGTCCCATTGGTCCCTGAGAACTTTGGTGTAGTTATGTGGCTTTTGAGTAAAAAAATCAGTGTTCTACAATTCTGAATGCTACATAACCTCCTTGTCATTCAAAATCTAGTTTATATTTCTTTTTTTCTTGCACTCTTCATAAACTAAGTTTCACCCAGAAATCATCCTTTTCCTAAAATAGGAAATATCCTGCCTTTGGACAGGGTCTTTACCGACCCCCATCATGACTAATCCTCAGTACCCCTGCTGTTTCAGTCTTAATTACCTAATAGCAACTGGGCATGCATGTGCTGTGAAAAACGACAGCTGGCTGAGGTGTCACATTTGGACAAATACTGCCAACGACTCAGTATTAACCTGGAGTGACACAACAAATGGTGCTCCACAGAGGTTACCTCTTGGGGTGGGTAATATTTTAGGAGTCATATGCTTAGAATGGCACTGGTGGCTCTGGAAGTCATGGTGGGAGGAAACCTGGTCGCTGGTTTGCTAGCTCCTCTTTGCAGTCTCACCATAGCTTGGGTAAGGTGTGGGTAATGTTCAAAGGAAAACCTAGAAATTCCAGAAATGGTGGCTCTTCCAAAGCATGTTAAATAATCATTGTAAGGCAGGCGAGGCCCTTTTGGCCTTTACTCCTACCCCAGACTAACTACTTCACCATGTCTTTGCTTCTATGGCAATAAGACACATGGACCGATGTTATCCTTCCTGATCACCATTGCTTGTAACTCAGGCTAGGTCTTTATCACTTCCATGGCTGTATTTTTCTATGATAACAATAACAACATCAACATATCTCCATTTGGGGGATGTCACAGATTTAACAGAAAATACATAAGGAACCAGATCACGAGCATCTAGCAACATTTTTTAAAAAGCGATTATGATAACAGGTTCTCCACTTTAGGATTCAGGAAGAGCTTCTCTGTAGCTTGCTTCATCTAAGAGCCCCATCCCTGCTCATGCATCTCAGTTAGGAGTTCAAGAGAGACAGACCTGCCAAATCCATCCTGAGTCTGTTAACTCGCAGATCCCCAGAGTCTAAGGCAGCAGGCTGTCTATGGTCAGGTAGGATTGCTTGTACTTTTCAGATTAGCTTGTGTCCGGCATCCCCTGTGTCGCTGGGCTTACTCTCACTGTATCAGAACAGCTCTTGGCTCCCCTGGGCCCTTTCCAACTTTCTCAAAACTTGAAGGAGAATGTCCATCAAAGGTTCTCCCTTCCAACCCCTAGAAGTCCTTCTTGGTCATAAAAGAAATGATCCACTTTGTTCCTTTGGCTTTGTCACTACCTATTTGGTTAGTTCGCTTTGTTCATTAACTAGTCACAAAGGCTCAGGTCTGTAGTTTCTTCTGTTCTGAAGTCACAAAAACCATGGGCTGGGTCCTCCCCCATTAATTATTAATTCAGAAAATGCCTTACAGCTGGATCTCATGCAAATATTTTCTCAACTGAGGCTCCTTAGTCTCTCGTGACTCTAGCTTATGTCAGCTTGGCACACAAAACCACCCAGTACAGCTCCCCTGGTTCCCTTCTCTCCAGAGAGCAGAACCCCATCACAGCTTGTTAACAAAAGTCCTTTCTTTGGCAGGCTTTATGATTTATTTGATTTGTGATTGAGTGAAATCTCAGTTCATAACCTAATATTATGGAACAAATACAATGAAAGATTCCCATTTTAAATATTTTTATGGCCTTTTAGTGTTCTTTCTTGATTATATCTGTGTTTTCAGATTTATATTCATCTCATTGCTCACTTCATCTTCCTTTTCCTTTACGTCTGTCTTAGTTTCTAATAGAAGATAGTTGTGTAGGATAGTGTGATCTTTAAAATATCACAAGGACAAACATCACTAGTATCGAGACATACTCAATTATTTTGACTTTTGTTGTAGGATGGTACTTTTTAACCCTCAGGCACCGGGAGGTGGGAATTTGTCTCTGGGCTCTGGGCATGCAGGAACTTTCCAAGCACTGTTCACTTGGTGACAATGAAATGCTGCTGTGGTTCCCCCAAGCTGACTGGTCTCTTATGGTAACATTGAGCCTTACTTGAGCGAGGCACAGGATCCCACTAATTCCCTTTACTCGCCTGTACGTGACAAGCGCTGTCCTGTTGACTTTAACAGGACGTGTAATGTAAGAGCTATGCCTTTGTTCTCTTAACCCATACTTCAGGATTCTCCGTGTTGGTAAGATATAGTTTATGCCATGTAGATTAGTAAGATTACTGCATCCAGAACAACCTTCTGAAACAGCAGGCATCATATTCAGCAGAGGGAGCATAAAACTTCAGACTGCAAGGAAATGATAAATCCATCTACAAGCCTATAAAAAGACAGAAGAGATGAGGTTTTGTTTTAGGCCAGATAAACATTCTGATTTATTAAACTTGGACGATTTCAGAGACTTAATTTGTTTTTAGTGTCTAAAGATGCAAATTGCTTTTCTGTTTGCAAATTGGATTTCTTTCCATAATGCTGTTTTCTGCAAAATTGTTGTTTTATTTCTACTTCATTTTCTAAGACATTTATATCTAAGGAGACAATTGAGTTCTTGCAACTGCCAAAACAACCCAGTTTCATGATTCCCACCCCATCTAGGGGCTCAACTGAGTGGCACAGTGCAAAGTGCTCCCAGGCTGTGTTTCCATTCATTGGAAACCTGCCTGAGCTTTTCTTCTCAACCCTGCCTAGATTACTGGGCTCATTCTTCACTTTGTAATTTTGTTGTTGTTATTGTTGTTGTTGATTTTTTTGGTTTTGTTTGTTTGTTTTCCATATCTGGTCTCCATCCTCGGCTGGGACCAGAAGTTTCCACTCAACTTTTTTCCTTCCTCCTCATCTAAGACTTGAATGTTACTACTCCTTTATTCTTTAGCCAAATCTATTTTCCCATGCCCCATCATCCACTCAGTCTCAGCTCCTGGAACTGTAAGCTTGACTGAGATCAGGCTTACCACATTCATGGGGGGGAAAGAGGTCAGCAACAGGAGGTCAATCAGAAAAGTATGATGCCAATATGGGTAGCAATGAAAGATATTTTTGCATGATTTGGGAAGACCAATCTCATTGTTTTATACTTTTCTAAACTCTTAATCATTTCTGTTCTCATCAGTTAGCAGTTTACTACCTAAGGGCATTATAAGTCCTTGAAATGAAACTTGTGTTGGTTTTATTAAAAAAAAAAAAAAAAAAAAAAGACATGAGAAGATGAAGAAGGACAGCGATGCGCTTCGTGAAGAACAGTTTTCTTATTCTTCAACTAGGTCAGGAGACAGCTGGAAAGCAAACCTCCAATGTTACCCAAAGGCTAATAGCTTTATTTGTTTCGGCAGCTGCATTCTGAGAATGACTATTTATTGGGAGGGCAATTCATTGTTTTGTAAGTTTTTAAGTTTGCATACAACGTTGTGGGTTGCACTGTGACACCTGTTTGTTATTCTCTGCACACACCCCTGATGATGTCTCTGGCCCACCTGTTCATCCCCTCCTCCCCCTGCTTCTGCCCTCACATCACCCACACTCACTGCTTCTCTTTTTTTGTTTTGTTTTGTTTTGTTTTGTTTTGTTTTTTTATTAATTTATTCTTGTTACATCTCAATGTTTATCCCATCCCTTGTATCCTCCCATTCCTCCCCCCCCCCATTTTCCCATTATTCCCCTCCCCTATGACTGTTCCTGAGGGGGATTACGTCCCCCTATATATTCTCATAGGGTATCAAGTCTCTTCTTGGCTACTTGCTGTCCTTCCTCTGAGTGCCACCAGGTCTCCCCCTCCAGGGGACATGGTCAAATGTGAGGCACCAGAGTACGTGAGAAAGTCGTATCACACTCTCCACTCAACTGTGGAGAATATTCTGACCATTGGCTAGATCTGGGAAGGGGTTTAAAGTTTACCTCCTGTATTGTCCTTGGCTGGTGCCTTAGTTTGAGCGGGACCCCTGGGCCCAAATCTGCCTATCATATTGTTCTACTTGTAGATTTCTAGGACCCTCTGGATCCTTTTATTTTGCTGTTCTCCCATGCGTCTCTCATTTAGAGTCCCAATAGGATGCCTTCCCCTCTGTCCCAGTTTCCTGGTAAGTGAAGGCTTTCGTGGGACATGCCCCTTGGGCTAGTATGCAGATATAAGTGAGTATATACCATTTGATTCTTTCTGCTTCTGGGTTAACTCACTCATTATGATCATTTCTAGCTCAATCCATTTATCCACAAATTTCGGGAATTCCTTGTTTTTAATAGCTGAGTAGTATTCCATAGTGTATATGTACCACAGTTTCTTTATCCACTCTTCTACTGAGGGACACTTAGGCTGTTTCCATGTTCTGGCTATTATGAATAAGGCTGCTATGAACATGGTTGAGCAAATTTTCTTGTTGTGTGCTGGAGCATCTTCTGGGTATATTCCAAGGAGTGGAATAGCTGGGTCTTGAGGAAGCCCTATTCCCGTTTTTCTGAGATAGCACTGCTTCTCTTACCTGTTGGCCTTCTTTAGGGCATTTTCTTTTCCTCTTAAGGTTCTTTTTCTATTTTGGTAACATTTTATAACACCGACTGTTTAAAACTCTCCATTTATTTTTAATATAAAAAGAGATACTTCATAAAAACATGTTTCAATATTTGTTTCGGATCCATTTCAACCAATGCTTTTGGACCAAACTAATTCATTTCTCTCCCATTTTCAAAGCTCACATAACTGAGCTATCCAATATAAAAATGGGAAGAAAACAATAAAGTTAAAAAGCAATGTTTATTTGTCATACTTCAAGCGTCCTTTTGAAAGAGAAATAAAGAATTGCTGTCTCTCATTCATTATTCTTTACAAAGCCTTGAGTTTTTATGATTTCCTTTCTATTGGTCATGGAAAATCCACGGTGGCTTTTAGCAGAGTGTCCTGAGCACTTAAAAAAAAAAAATCTTAATTGGTTTCTAACAGAACTCATATTTTTATGTGAAATAACTTCAATTAGAAAATTATTACTATGCTAAGTACGTGAGAGTTAGTGTGAGTAAGTCTAAAATGCATCATGCCCCTACATCACGCCCCAGTCTTCTACCCTTAACTCTGTTCTCCTCTCCTTCTCCATTCTCCCACTTTTACACTACTTGACTGCAATGTTTTATTAGTCTTACGGAAGGGATATTACCTTATTGGTATTCATCTGGAACCGTAATAAGCTTATTAACATAGCTCTAAAATTTGAGACTATATTGTCAATAAAATATATTGTTTGGTGTCCAAATCAAAGACATTAAATAGGGCTTCCTCAAGACCAAGCTATTCCACTCCTTGGAATATACTCAGAAGATGCTCCACCACACACAAGGACATGTGCTCAACCATGTTCATAGCTGCCTTATTCATAATAGCCAGAATCTGGAAACAGCCTAAATGTCCCTCAGTAGAAGAATGGATAAAGAAATTGTGGTACGTTTACATTATGGAATACTATTCAGCTTTTAAAAACAAGGAAATCCCAAAATTTGTGGACAAATGGATGGAACTAGAAATGATCATACTGAGTGAGTTAATTCAATTTAATTCTGAATGGAACAGAACAATCCAAGGCTCTCTTCAAGCAGTACTGTGCATGGTTTCACATGCCCTGTCTTTTTTTTTATATGTACTGGTGTTACAAAGTGTAACTTTATTTGTGGTCCAGTTACTCATATGCATTCTTTTAATAATCACTGTTGCATTTCAGGAACTCCCAAAACACAAAAGCTGAACTTGTGTTCTTAAAGTGGTTGACAAATCCCAGTGAGATTATATGGATTTATCTGTACCACTGTGAACACGTTTTCTCACTTTGTTTCTTTTCTATCCTCAGCATGCAGTGCATTTATTCAAATATGGTAAACACTTAACAGCTATTTGAGAATTTTAAAAGATATACAGATTGGAGATATGATTCAATAGTAAAACACACAAATAAACAAACAACAACAAGAAAAACCACCACCTGTTGACGTTGCAGAAGACCCGAATTTCTTGTACCTGCATGGTTTTTCACAACCACCAATAACTCTTCTGACCTCTGTGGGCAACAGTCATGTATATGATATGTATACATCCATGTAGGCAAAACGTACTTGCTCATAAAATAAACAATTGTTTTTAATCTAGGAGAAGAGAATCGATACCTGAATTGGTTCTTATGTAACTACCAAGACTTACTTAGCTTTGTTATGTTGTTATTGTTCAAACAGGGCCTGGATTGATTAGCTGAGTATCAATGTAAGTTTTCTCTGGATCAACATATTTTGTTATGCTGCTCTGTATTAGGAAAAAAGGTTTTGGTTTTCATGGTCCACTCAGTTAATTCTACATTCATTTCTGCTTTCAGGCACTGTATGGGTCTGGCTGCATCTTTGTGGGTGGGTGTTCTCATGAATCATTGCTCTGGAATACAGAAAGCAAGCTTCCTGTTTAGATACGGTTATAGCCCTCTTTCTAATCCTCATTCAAGAAAGTCTACAATGATGTGCAAATATGTTGCTGTCCCTTATAATTACATTTTTGCTAACATATATGCTTGCACTGACATTAAAACCATGCTTGGTTCATGTCAGAAGATGGAATGTTAAGTTATATAATAGGTCCCATGGGATGTTTGAGCCCTACAATAGAGTGTTGCTCTTGTGTTTCTATTTAGTTGATTGCTACGCCCTGTTACTTTCAGTTGTAAATATTCCTCGTGTGTTGTCTAAATCAGAGTTAGCAATAATCAGAGTAAAACAGCATCTAAAAATGCAGGCTGAAAAATAACTTTTTTTTTGCATATGCCAAGACTTATTTAAGAATATACTTACATCAATCACATGTTGGTAAATTTTATGCTTTGGGATATTGTGCTTTATGATAATACTTAATAATGTCGGTGAAAATTCATAATAGCTATTCATTTTATCACAGCCTTTAAAAATAATGTTTATATTTCACTCGACAGCTCTTTTTATTCCACCCCTGTTTCTCATTTTTACAACATTACTAGGGAATAATTGAATACTAAAATACTGCATGTATTTAGTGTATACAATACAATTTGAATACTTAGATCATTTGGCTGCTTCCATGAAATGACACCATTGTCAAAGCAGTAGAAGTGGCCATCACATTGTGCCTAGGGAGATGGCTTGGTTGGGAAGACATTTGATTCAAAAGTGTGAGGAGTATGTTCCAATCTCCAGCAAACATATAATAATGGGTGTGGGATGCTGGGGAGGTAATGGCATCAGGCTCTGGCCAGCCAGTCTAGTTCGTTGGCAAGCTCTGTCTCACATCATAATGTGGAACACATTTAGTGAGGACATCTTACATTGACCTCTGGCGTCTACACACATACATGACCACCCACGAAGGCACCCATGCATTTACACACAACACACACACATAAAATAAAGAAATAAAGTTCCCTAATTTCTAAGAACCTTGAAATTCTTATGCTCCTCGTTTCTTATCCTTGCATTACCTATTTGCATGTGGTTAGAGCATGAATCATGTAATCTACTGTGCTGAACCAAATTTTATGTGTACTCTATGGCTGCTTCACTAGGGAAACTATACTGAAGAGCTAAACTTAGGATGTTCTGATCTTGAGTAGCTGAAATTGAACAACTCATGTTTCTCCCCCCAGCTCCTGGTAACCACCTTCGTAAGTTTTGCTTTGGTGAGTCTGATTCCTGTAAATAGCTCAAGTGAGTGTAACTGCATAGTGTTAAATCTTATGTCATTGGTTTGTTTGAATAAGGAACTCCAAATTTATCCTTATTATAGTCTCCAAGATTTCCTTCCTTTATGGCTCAATAATCCTGATTATGTGTGTACAACCCACACTGCCTTTGTCCACTCATAGAATAATAGGAATTTATGTTATTTAATTCCTTTTTATTTATGTTATTTAATTCCTTTTTATTGTGAATAATATAACGAACCTTGAAAGACAAGTGGTCTATGAATCGCTGATCCCAATTATTTTGGGATATATATACACACACAAAACAATAGCATTTCTTTTTACAAAAGTGGAAAATACAATCCTAAGATTTATAGGGTATTATAAAAGACCTGAATCTTGAGAAAGAAGAACAAAGCTACGGCATCACATTTCATCATTTAAAAATATATTATAAAACAATAGTAACTGAAACAGCATGCAACACTGATAAAAACACACTCATACAGACAAAAGAACACAGTAGAAATCCCAAACACAAGGACAACTTTATAGATGCAACTGAACTTCACAATCTGCATGGTTTGGTCTTGACCCTTGTGTTAGGCCATCAAGAGACAGGCACACAAATACATGTGCAGAAAAGCATGGGTCAGATGTGCTGTGCATGATCATATGGAGTGGCTCTAACTGCCATGACCAGGAACCTCACCATGTTCATTTGAACCAGCACAGAGGATGGAGTTAGCTAGTCAGTAGGAGGTCTTGGTAGGGGATCAGTCTCAAGATATAAGTATCTGAGAGGAGAAGAAGGAAATTATAGTTGCTAGGTTAGCTCACAGTGATCAGTTGCTTACAAATGCTCACACGTACAGACGCTGTGAACACTAGCATTCAGAACAGAAGAAAACTTGGCCACTCGTTGAGGCCTACCCTGAAGAAAGGCTTTGACAGCTTCCCATGCTCCAAAAACACTGATTTCTTAGCATGGCTGTGAAAATGTCAACCCAGGATCTCAACTGCTCCCTACCTATGTGCTGAAGGATTCCTTGGCTCCCCATACCTCACTTTAACAAACATACCAACAATACATATGAAAAAAGGGCACACTCTTCAACAAACATGTTAAGGAAAGCTAGAAATTCATATGAAAAGAAATTGTTTCTATATCTTTTATGCTAGACTCTAAAATTTACTCATAGTAATTATGATGGATCAAATACTTAAATATAAGATCTGACAGCTAAATCTTCTAGATTAAAGTTTAAGTTAACCTTGACATTGCTTTGCAAGTATGTCTTAGACATTTCCTTTAAGCCCTAGCAATCAAAGCCAAAAATAGGTTGGACTACATCAAATTAAAAAACTGCTATACAGAAAAGGAAACAATCAAAATATTAAAAAGGCAATCGATGGAATATTTGTAATTTGAAGATATTTGTAAATAACACATTTGATAAGAGGAAAATACCTAATGTATATATAGAAAAATCTTTGTAAGTGACCAAAATTAATCAGCTTAAGTGAAAAAAAGTAAACAAACAAACAAACAAACAAAAAATGACAAGTGGGCATTTTTTTTCTCTGCATAAAACACACAAATAGCAGGTATGTGAACAATTGCTCCACCTTTGTCACTCATCAGGGAGATGCAAGTCAGGAACACAATGTGATTTCACTCACTACCTACTGTCAGAGCAATTACAGTAGTGCAAAAGGTAACAGTTCTCAGGGTATGAAGAGATTGGAAACTTGTACCTTCAGCTGAAGTGATACGGCTGCTTTGAAAAGCCAGTGTAGGTTCCTATGACTCTGTTTTATTACACATATATGGAAGCATGTAAATAAAACAACCATTGTTAATTCTTTAAAAATATACTTAAAATATACTTTAAAATACACTTATGTTCTCTAGTGAGAAAAAACAAAAACAATTGCAATCTTATATTGCTTTACCTGCTGATTGATGGCTCTCCTGAAATTAAAGGGGTAAAGAGTTTTTCTATCAGTTATTTTTGGGTAGTGCAGCTATCTGACCCCCCCTCCAGCCCCCCGCCCACCCCGCCCATTGGACAATCATGTTCATTAGGCATCTAAGTGATCTACTGGGTCTTACATTAAACAAATTATTAATTTTTTTTTTATGTGGAGCTTACAAGACCAAACACCATCATTGCTTCTTTAGGTTTTGGTGGCACTGTTCTTGCATTTTATGGAATGAGTGTCAATGGATTACTAGCCAGGCACCTAATGGGAGATGCTGACTGCTTACATGAAACAATGCTTATGACACATGTTTGAGTGAGAAGGAAGGAACACAGGACAACATGCATCTGATGGTTGTTATTATCTCTCTCCTTCATGTATGAAAGGAGTGGAACTGAGTCATGTCTTACTATGCCAAGCAGTACTGGGTGATGCTTTTATTAATGTTTCTTTTCTATCACCATAGCAATATTGGCTCTCCCACTTACTCTCCGTGGGCCTCTTAGCAAATAAGTAACCCACGTTTTAGTTTCTTGGATTATAAAGTATAAACTTAAAATGTTTATTTTTAGTAAGATACCTGTGTCCTTTTTCATAGTTTATACTTAGTACGGACTATGTGTGAAACAAAATAGGCTCATTTGTGTTTTCCAATCTAAAACATGAAGGAAAACCCTCGTAACTCATATGTATTGGAATCAAGTAAAACGTTCCATACCATTCAGATTCAAAATCCTATCAGGGAAGCAAGGTCTGTGAGTGGGTGTAATGGTGGGTAAGGCGAGGGCAGTGTGGAAGCTCTGTCCCTGGTCCTTGTAGACAGCTAGACAGCATCATCGAAAGTCTACTTTCCAAGATGTCTACTGTTCTATTCTTATTCATAGTCTACTTTAAAAAATGTATCTTATTTTCTTTATTTCGGCAAAAAAGTACTGTGTTTTTATTATTTTTTCCATTTTTTACAGCTTATTTATTTTCTTACGTGTGTGTGTCTGTGTATGTGCTTGTGTATGTGTGTGTGTATGTGTGTACACATGTATAATAAGATATACATGGCATACATGTGGAGTCCAGAGTGGCTCTTTTCTTCTACCATGTGGCTCTGGGGATCTAGGCATCCTTCCTTATCCTTACTGTCTAATATTTCGCCTTAGCCACCTCTCTAGTGTGATACATTTTATTCTTTACTACATACTAAAAGGTAAGAAATCACATCAACAGTTTTTATTTGTTTTATGATTTATGTTTTGAGAGGCCCTGGGACTAACAGTTTCAAATCTTTTCACTGTGTTTATAAAATGGTATGTCTGTTGAAGGACTGGAGAGGTCCCTGACAGTACCATTGTATAAGAATGGTTAGCAGGTGAATTTTATAGAGTAATTATTAGCTAGACAGGAGTAAGATTTCCTTCTAGAGTCAACTAGGTTCTAATGCAACTGAGAAAGGAATTTGCTCCTAAGTCCACACCCTCTATAATGATAACTTATTTTTAATTTTTAATTTTCAACTTTTATTATTTCAATCATGCTTGTGTATGGGAGTAGAGTTTAGACAAGATATTCTCAGAACAAGGATTGAAATCAGAAATGGGGTGCACAAAATCAGCAGTTGAATCTTTACACAGTGCACAATAACACTATGCCTACAGAAGTCTAGTAAGGGTCTCTGAAAAAAGGTCAATTTCATGTTTAAACTCTTTTAGAGAGATTCTTAAACAACTTTACAGTAACAGTAATTCTAAATCTGGAAGCCTGAGACCTAAGTTTGGCTTAAGTGAAAGATTTGTTTACCCAAGGCTTCATACCAGATGTGAATATAGGTATCACAGGAGAGATCCTTTGATACTTATTTGTGTAACTATTGGCTTCAATTCCACACATGTGGATTTAATTGTTGTGCCTTGCATGCACTGCTCTTTCGAACTGCCAATATCTGGAATATTTCCCTCAGTTTATAGCACCACTTCCTACACTGAAAAGTTCAAACATGGACATGGCCTATTGGGACTCTTGGAAAGACCAGAATGAAAGGCAAAAAAATGAAAGAATGAATAATGAGGAAACACGTTTAAGGTCAAGCTGAGTCTCAAGTATAAATGGACAACTGCAGACATAGATTTAACTAGATAGTTAGGACTCACTGGAGTTGTCTGACTTTGTCTCAGTAGAATCAAAGTAGACATAAAAGTGGCCTTCTTAATGTAGAACACACAAAAATATGCTTCTTTTACTAATCACTAAGACCCTGAAGTTGACTTCTATAACAAAATACAGAATAGGAGGAGAAATGCATGCCTGTTTATTCAATACAGTCTTTATGGAACTAAATAGCATCTACAAGAAAGTGAGGCATAGTAGACATGTTTTTTTATGCTTAGACTTCTCGTGGAGGGAATGCTAATAACCAGGAATGGTTGAGGAGCTGACGGTGACAAACCAGGCATCTTAACAAGGCTCATTTTCAGATTGTTGTTGGTAGAACATCTGACATTTCTGTGATGAAGATGTTCTTCTCATTTTTTTAAAAAATAGGGAAGAAGGTTCATCTTGAATGGGGAGGGGGGTGTTAGCTTATGACTTGCTTTTAGCGGGGTGATGAGGGACAGGGTGTGGGAAGCTGAAGCTATCGCCCTCGCTAAGATGGCGCCTGGCAACCTGCCAGGCAAAATGACTTGCAATTCTGCTCCTGGTAAACAAGTCCTTATTTGGGTTGTGGGCCGTGCTTTGCTCTGACGTAAGCATCCCGCCTCGTCGGGAACCAATTGGAGCTACCGACGTAAGGGCTGCTGATTGGATGAGGCATAGTATATTAGCGGGAATCCGGGGTTAGGAGAAAAGAAGAAGCTTGCTGAAAAGATTCCTGAATAAGCCGCCTGGAGAAGAACGCTCGGGTCGTGTCCTTATTTTCCGCTGGTCGGAAGGGTCGCGACAAGTGGTGGCCCGTACAGGGACGTCTTTTGTCATTTACGAGCGTTCAGAACTCCTGGTGGTCAGGGCAGTCGACTGGTAAGTTCCCTGGTAAGTAAGGGACGAATAAAGTTTTCGGATACAGAGACTATAAGGTTCCAGGTAGGACTATAAAGACTCGGTAGGAGCAATAAGGCTCCCGGTAGAGGACGAAGTGAAACAGAAAGTAAAATGGTTGAAACAAGTACTAAGGTTTTCTCCCCTGGCAAGAATAGTGCCTTTAAGCCCACACCTGTGTGCGTTTGGCCTCCCTTCCTTTTTATGGTTTATGGTGGTGGTCATTCGGGAGCCCGGATCCAGTGTTCCCCCAATGCCTGCTTTTGTGCCTTGTGTTGGGATGCTACCCAGTACTCCTCTGCTGTAGTTACCTGTATGCCTAGATTTATTCCCTGGCCTGTGGAGGCACCCTCAGCTGTGACATTATTTAGAGTCAAGAGAGATTTTGGTATCACTGCAGCTATTGTTGCCGCTATAGCTGTTTCTGCCGCAGTGGCCACCGCTGCTGCTGCTCGGGTCGTGTCCTTATTTTCCGCTGGTCGGAAGGGTCGCGACAACAGGGGATTGTGTCCATCCTGTTTCTGCTTTCTTAGCTGGGGCTTGTGTGTTCCAAGCCCTATCATGAGAAACACTCCGAAAGAGAACTTCTCGTTGTTACCTCTTCCATGAAATTAGGACTGAAAACGGTTTCAATGCATTTCTTTTTACTATGGAAAAATCTCTTCCCATAGAACCATCAGCAGCATAAAGGGCAGAGATGAGAGTTGGTACCCAACATTGGGTTTTAAAGAGGAGCCACTGCTCCAGCTACAGATGGTCCGCTTGGTGCTAATTGCCTATCTACATTTAAACCATTATTCGAAAATATACCAGGTCATTTTTTTTTTTTCTGCAAATAGTATAAACATTCAACTTGACAAGCTTGTTTGCTTCTTCTCCTGGACCAGGGCTTCTCAGGCTCCGTCCTGACATAGTACTGAGTATTGCCCAATGTAGTTGTCCAACATCACCTTGGCCTTTGCCCATTATCTATCCACCCCGATTTTGGTATAAATTTGACAACTAGAAATGCCAATAAACACTACCAAATGTCTCCTGGACAGCGGCTTCTTCCCTATTGAGAAAGAGAAATGAAGTTAAACTATGAAAAAGAACTTAAGAAGGGAGAAAGAGCAAGGGGATGCAGAAGGGTGGAGAGGAGGAGGAAGGAGAGGGACAGGAGGGAGGGAAGGTGGAAGAGAGAGAGAAAAAGCAAGAAAACACCTTTTTAGCTTCATTTGCTCTTTCTGTGCATTGTAAGAAAACACATTTAGTGATATTAGGGATTTAAAACTGTATCAGACAAAAGTGCAGCATTTCAGTGTAAATGAGAAGAAACCACACTCTTTCAATAAGTCTCCGTAGGACAGATAAAAATTGAGAAGTGTATCTTTAGAAATTTATGTGCTTTTGAATGAATGGGAAAAAAATCAGCACCCTTATCATTCTGTCTGGTACTTATATGACTTCTGTGCAGTTGGAGACTCTATACTAGGCAACTATAAATTTGACTATGAGCTAAATGTATTCAGTACCTATCTACTTCTACTTGATACTCTGGAAGGAATAGGACTGATACAAAAATAACCTGATTACTCCAGTACAATAGAAACCAAATGAGTCAACCCGTTTCTTTTGTTTTTCAATGTAGCAGCTCCAATTAATGTTGCAATTTGTACACTCCTCTGCTTGCCAGCTTTACTTTAAAAAGCCCTTTTCTAAGTTTCTATGATGTCAGTCCTCCCACTTAGAACCACTGTTCTTCGCATTATTTCATCCGGCTCAATCAAGAACAGGTCAGTGGCACTTTGCTAAACTGTGGGGCGGGGGGAGGGGGGGAGGGAGTAGCGCTGACAACACCCCTGTGAGGCATTCTGTGAGCTATGCCAGTCCAGAGTGTGGCAGCCACTGAAGGCTCAGGCTTCCGGTTCTTCCAGAGGGTGAATCTCATGTTGGGTCACAGCCTGCTGGAAAAATCAAATCAGGGTTCACCTGAAAGAGGGAGTGGGGATTTAAAGTAGGATAACAAATCAAATCAGGACATTTCTGATCAAGATTCACTTTATTGCCAACTAGCAGGAACATATATAGGGCAAGGTCAATAGGATCTATTTTTATCTCACTCACCCTAGGCCCCAGGCAAGAATGCAATAGCCTAAATCGCTCCCTGTAGATCTTCCTAGTTCTCTGAGTAGTTCCTTGTAAGAACTTCCTAGATCCTCTGGGTGATTCCAAGTTGAGACTTCTCTACTTCTTTCAAAGGTAAATAGTCCAAGGATAGCCTAGAACACAAGACCTCGTGGTGAGGTAAAGGTCAGCAACTCGAAGGTCATAGCATACAGCCTAAGCACAGGATTTCTGACATGGCAGAATTTGTCATGGGTCCCCACAATCTCGTAGATCCTATGTCCAACTCTAGGGAAGGCACACCGAAAAGGTTGCTTTTTTTGTTATTGTTTTGTTTTGTTTTTTTGAGACAGGGTCTCTCTGTGTTAACCTTGGCTCACCTGGACTCACTTGGTAGACCAGGCTGGCCTAGAACTCACAGTGATCCTCCTGCCTCTGCCTCCCATGGGCTGGGATTAAAGGCATGCACCACCATGCCCAGCTGCCTTTTTAATAGAGGGTTTGTTGATATAGTAACTGTTTTAACAGAAGAAAGTTTCATTTATGTCCATCTGCTTCTAATAATGAATTTTTCAAAGCTCTTGCCCTCCCTCTGACGTGCTGAAGTAAGAAACAATGGCTGGATATTCTCAGGGTGTCAGGGCATCTAGGTGTAACCTGGATGTGAGACAGGAGGAATTCAATTTTGACCTATGAGCAATAGCTGGTCCATTGGAGACAATAGAATTACTTACCAGGGCCACAGAGTATTTGTACATTTTGTTACTAGTGCTGTGCCATAAATTTTACTTTGCGGTTTTAGGCACTGTTTGGAAAGTGCTATAATATAGAGTTTTGCTTCATTGATTTTTTTTGGTGTGTGTGTGTGTGTGTGTGTGTGTGTGTGTGTGTGTGTGTGCGTGTGTGTATGTGTGTGTGAGCACAGATATTCTTGATCAATACAATATAAATAATGTGCTTATGGATTATTTGTTATGCTTCAATGCACACTGCCATTCTTAAAGCCCAAGCGGAAAAAAGCGTTTGTGGCTTATGGGCTAAAATGCACCCTATCATTAACAGAGGCAGGCTCAGCAGCAACAGCATCGATCCATGTGCCCACAGACAAAGAGGAAACAGTGACAATCTAGTGTAAGCCAGGAATTGGCTTTACATAACACGCGCATGGTCATACACACACACACACACACACACACACACACACACACACACACACACTTCCACTATATAAAAAATCCACTCATGACACTATCAGCAGGAACACAGGCATGTCATTGGCCATGTTGCAATATATGAAGGGAATTGATGCAGTCATATATAGTAACAAAATAAACTAGTAAATGCATCAAATAATAAAACTATAACCCGAGAAGAGACTCTATGAACCATAAGAAACAAAACACAAAACAGCCAACCCAAACTTATTTTATTTACAAGCAAAACAAAATTAGAAATGTAAGTATACCATATCACAGAAGGACAAAAGGTAGTGCCTGCATTTAACTTAATCTTCAAAAGAATGATTTTGCTATCCATCTATATGGGGGGAGGGGCAGGAAATGGCTAAACCAAGAGGAAAGGATGATGTTTCTCACAGCTCCCCAGATGCTTAAACATGTTCCCAAGCTATAATTACGCAATCAGTATAGAATTGTGAGCAGTGCATCTGATTATCAATGAATTCTTTGATATAATTTAGGGCATGAGAAAGAGAAACATTAATCACTGAAACAAGAGAGCTGGAATGATTGCTTAAGTGTTTAGGGGGAAAACTCAATTAAGACTGGTCTTAAGAAATAAGATTATTAACCACTGTGCAAAGATGATGCAAAGATTCTGATATCCCAGACGAAGTAGAAGTGGGACAAAAATTACTCTGCTAAGAGACAGGACTAGAGGCATGGGTGTACAAAGGAAAAATGATATTCCCATTCTGCTTACTGTCCGTACCAAAGCCTTTCTGCTTCCTTCCCTCAGGCTTTTCTGACACTCCTGTAATTATTATCACAATGTTCTCACCCCTTTAACACAAGCCCGTTGAAAGATAGTCCTGTTTTTTCCCCTAAACAAAATGGCCTTAGAACTTTAATTGTATTTCTGAACATCTATCCCGAGGAAACAATTGAAAAGAAAAGGGGGGGGGGGTGGCATTTAAAGTTATAACGCCCTGCGTTCTTCACCTCAGTCAACTCCTGTAACTTGCTTCTTTGAAAAGTTTACCTAAGCCTTTTGGATAGTGTGATGGCGGTTGGTGGTTTGTCAAGTTGACTGCATCTGGAATGAACTAAAACCCAAGTGTCTGGGAACACCTGTGAGTAAAAACATTTGTTTTTTCTTAATGAAATCATTTGCAGTGGGAAGACTCAGTGTTAACCCAGATCTACTGAGGGAAGAAGATCCACCTTTCATCCGGACCACACCATCTGGCAGCAGCTTTATACCAAGCATGGCAAAGGGAAGCCTGTTGGCCCTCCTCTCACAGGTGAGCTCATTCTTTCAGTGGCCTTACAGTCTACTTCTTTGGGATTCCTGTGTATAGTGAAGACCACATGAGACAAATAGCCTAGTGGCTACTGAATTCTTGGATGTTTTATTGGTAGACAGCCATTGTTGGACTAGTTAGACCATACCATGTACACTCTATTAAATCCCCTTGGAAAATATAAACATATATACATATGTACACACACATATATATATATATATATATATATATATATATATATATATATATATATATATATATAAACCTATGTACACACACACACACACACACACACACACACACACATATATATATTTATATATATATTCAATTAGCTATGTTCCACCAGAGAACTTGGACAGAGATTGATCATGCTGAAACAGTACTTTGCTAGTGATAGATTCTGGTGCTAGAAGCTCTGCAAGGCCATATACTCTCTTCACTTTCTCCTTGCACAGACTTTGGTTAGATTTCCTCATCTTCTAAGAACTTCACCTGACTAAAATGCAGTGAGCACTGTGTAGGTTACAGTCTGACTTTAACACCCCAACCCTGCATCCGACCTGAACCAACCAAATTCAGTTGGGTTTGGGAGTTAAGGAATTTGGTGGCGAATCAGAGGCAGACACATGTGGCTCTGGGCCCCGACTCTTCAAAGTCAAGTTCCTGTGGTGTTTAGATCGGGATTGGAGGAGGGCTGGGAGACAACTGATTCTATTATGTAAATGATCTGTGTCCCAGTTGTGAAGTATCCCAGCTCTTGCCCTTCTGGATTTGATCGGATTCTATTTGCTCTTATACCTTCTGCTATTTTCTCTGATACTACAAGGCCAGTCTGTCTCTTTGCTGTTATTTTTTTTTATTTCTTTCCTTACGTCAGAGCTCATATAGTAAGTGTGAAAGTTGCATAGGAAAAACTCTGTCACCTTGTATTAGTGGGGGTTCCCTAAGGAAAGAGATATACAGTAAACTAAAGCACTGGCCTCACACTTAGATAGTCTGGGCACTTTCCAGCTATGTAGTCAGTATCCTGGCAACTGAGCAGAGCAGATGGAGCAGTCATTGCCCAAAAGCCAGTAGCCTTAAGACTCGTGAAAAGGTAATGCTTGGTTTTGAGACCCAAAGCTGGAAAGATTAATATTTCAGCTCAAAGACACTGGGCCAAGAAGAAATTCTGCTGGTTTTTTTTTTTTTTTTTTTTTTTTTTTTTTTTTTTTTTTTTTGTGGAAGGGTCCATTTCCTTGGTCTATTTTGTCTTCAGCATATTGCCTGAGGCCCACTTATAGTAGGGACGACAATCTACTTGGATTTGTTGGCAACTTTCAAAGATACCCCTCAGAAAACTCCTAGGAAAATATTTGACTGAATATATCTGGGTATGCTCTGGTCAAATCACATTGACTCAGAAAATTAACCACTGCAGGTCTTAGGAAAGCCTTGAGGAATCACATTTGCTCTAATCCCTTGGCTTCTCACCAGGAGCAAACATGAAGTCATTGGAAAATTAGTTCTTTAGTTCTTGGCATGAATGTCAATTGTATGATATCAGGAGGTTTCCAGCTTGCACGGTTATTTTTATAGTTTAAAAAAAGCATATAATTACATAGCATTAGGAGAATAGTTTTTAAAGTATGGTTTACATGGCTGGGATGATCTATAGTTAAGATAGATATTTCCAAATAATTTTATAAAATTGAAAGTGATTTTTATTACAGTAAGTTAAGAAAACAGGGTAAAAGTTTACCTTGCATAAAATGTAATTTGAATTTTGCATAGCAGTATATGAAAAAACAAATCAGATGACTATTTTTTCTTCATCCGTTACCATTCATGTTCCTGGGACTCTACTACATCTATTTGGTTATGATCTATAACACTTATACCCAAGGTAAACTATGTCCTTGTTGACAAAAATCTTAATGGAAAAAATAGCTGAGAGGGACAAATGTTAACAATTCTTAAAGAAAATTAAAAAATAAGAGCATGTCAAGACAGGAAGGTAAGAGAAGTGACTGAGGAAGTCAGATGCATATTGGTAATTTGGAGGACAATGAGGAAGGAGTTTCCAAATACATAGAAATAGCACCACAACCCCCTGGTTAAAATTTAGTTCCTTTTCAAATATACCTTAAGAAAATTCTTTGTTACATATTACACATATCATAGCCTCTTCTTCTTGGGACAAACACAGAAGCAATCACTGTGGTTAAAAAAAAAAAAAAAAACTACAATCTTGGTATGTGGCTCAGTTCAATATTAGAGACGATTCTTTCCTCTCATTGTCATGAGTTATTCTAAATCATTTTGGCCCTTAGCCATTGCCTCTGAAATGTCAGAGGGCAGACCTAACCATGTTCCTGGAAGGACTTAAGCTACTAGTAGCCATACTATTCCTTTATTTGTGTGGAATTTGTTTTAAGAACCAACGGATGCCTGGAACTACAAATAATTCCAAACCCTACATATACTGGGATTTAGATGGGTAAATAATATATATATATATATATATTTATAACAAATTCTCATTTTCTCATTGAGGGACACTTACTCCAACTTCTCTCTGTCATATTTAAGTTGTCAGCATCTCTACTCATATTTTGGAGCCATTATTAATCAAAATAAGCATTAGTTGAATAGAGGTACTGTGACAGAACAACTGTCAATGTGATGGTCAAAAGAGCTATTAAAAGTCCCTCTTCAGCAACCATTTACCACATATATGAACCTGAGGAGAGAGGCTTTTTGCATCCTGTGTCTTTCTGGGCTCCCTGAGTTGTGTACGTTTCCTGGGGTCACTGAGCTACTTAGAGTTCCAAGTTTCAGTCCTTCCTCCAGCAAAGTATATTACAATGCAAAGGAAATAACTACCTAAGAGGATCACATATAGTCATGAATTATGCACTTCTAACATTTGGCCCGTGTTCTCTGGTACTAGACGTTCTCATTTTATTGTGATTGAGCCATTTTGATTTTACAGTAATTATTACTAGGCTTTCTCGATTTTTAGTGACTTGGGAGATGGCTCAGAAACATGCTTATGATGGGATTCTAAATGCAGGGTCATTTAGAAACCTGAGGTCAAGGGATTCCTTCTCTAGGAATAATTTCCTCAAGGTGTAAAATTTCATACTATAAATAGAATGACCTTGCACTACAGTCATGATTACTGTACTGTACCACCAGTCTCACTTTATTACTTGAAACTTTCTCTGTGTTCCCCTTTCCCAGTGCATAATCATATAGTAAATTGCTATACATTGAACCAAAACTGACGAATATTCATGGAGTGCCATGTGTTCTGAGCAGTGTAAACCAGTGAAAAATTTAGGTCCACCAAAATGAAACCAGACCATACTAAGTAAATAAACAAACAAACTTTTCAGTGGAGCATAGATAGCCTGTCTGGGGATGCACACCCAAAGAAAATGGTTTCTCTCTTCCCTGCAGCTCTCAGCGCCAATAAGCTGCTCAGCTGTTAGGGTGGGGGAGGGTGTCATGAACTCCTCTTCCATCCATGCAAAGACTTGGATAGTTTTTATGTTCTGCAGGACTTGTCATCCAGGCAGTATCTGTGAGCTTATGTGTACAATGCCCAGACGTGCCCAACAAATGCTGCTCCACTGCAAACATTACTGTTCACAGCTCTACAATCCCTCTTTCTCTGTGCCTAGTAGATCTGCCCATGAACATACTGGTACCAGCATGTGGCCTCAGCAGTTTATGTTCTGGTCCGTTTTTTAATTAAAGCATATTAATTTAGAATGGAAAAAGGAGAAGGAATGAAGGGAAATAGGGAAGTAATTGGAGGAGTATTTGGGGGGATGAATTCGATCAAAACACAATATGTTAATGTATAAAAGTTTCAAACAATGATTAAAAGTACTTTTCATAGTAGTTAGAGAGAAATTCCAGATTATCTACAAAATCAAAAATTGAGTTGCTGACAGAATTCCCAGTAAAAACAATAGAATTTGTTTAATTCAAAGTCCTGCAACAAAATAAATATCAATTTAATTTTTAATTTATTCAGATTCAAGGAGAAGGAGGAGGAAATACATGCATTCTCAGATCAATGATGGACTACACTTTATCTTCAATATAAAATATGATCATTAATAGGATGTATGAAAATGATATTTCAGTTCAAGTGGAAGCAATCTAGGAAAAAGTTATTTTAAAAAGATGGTAGGAACACAATAGTAAATGTTGAGCAAATGGGAAATTTTGTTTATTTTAGGGAACATATATCTAAGATATGGCACTAAAAACAAGATAACATAAATTGTTTGGTAATATAAAACCAAAGATGTGGTCATCAGAATTTAAGCAGAATGCTATGAGGTTGTACATAAGGTCTGTACTGTTCTTGGTCTTTGTGGGTCACATAAACAAAGGTTTTTAAAAAGTGACAGGTAATGCAATGCATTTATTTAGCATATTGCTTCAATATTTTATATTAGGGAGAGAATGATTTTTCCATCTTAAGCATCCAGAAAGCATAAAAATTTCAGTACAGAGTCAAAAATTGTTTTTTATATCTTCCAATCATAAATCACACAGGAAACATTTCCAATGCTTGAACTTCAAATTGAAAGCAAAGATTTTACAAGCAGGATTGTCCTCCCAATCATCGTTAGACTAAGAATGAATAAAACATTAGTACACAAGAAAACAGATTTAGCATGATGCTCATAGTATACTTATGGAAGACATATATTTGAGGCAGGGTTTTACACACCACAAGGCATCCTTCAACATGTTACTCAACTAACGATGACCTTGAAGTCCTGACATGCCTTTCTCTCCTCCTGAGACCTAGGATTCCTGTCACAAATCCCCTATCAGATTTATTTATATTTTGGTGTTCTTTACAAGATAATTTGTATGCTAACTTTTTGAATAATTGCTATAAAGGCACAATTAGCATACTATTAAATCTGCCAACTTGAAGTATATAGTTCAATGAATTTTAGTGTATTTATAGACATAGCTAATGATCACAGCACTCTAAGCTGAGAACATTTAAATTCCAGGAAAATGAATCTTCACACCCATTTTTAGTGATGCTCTGATCTCTCTCACTCCTAAATATAAGCAGCTATACACCAGTCTTCAAGGCTTTAAGTTACTTTTTCTGGCTGATTCCTATGTATACCATTCACCAAATGGAACCTTCCAAATGAATTACAAATGACCATCCTGATACTTTTACCATCATAGAATTGGCTTATCTTTGTTTATTATTATTGACTTGGTTGCATTATCTATATCCTTGTTACTGATCTCTTCCATGTGACACATGTCTACCTTCTATAACTCTTTGACGGTTAATTACAATTTCTTTTCTTTTTTAATTTTTATTTACATAATTTATTCAGATTACATCTAATTTGTTATTCCCTCACTTGTATCTTCCCCTTGCCTGTCCCTCCCTCTTTCATCCTATCCTCTTCCCCTAGGTCTGTGACAGAAGGGGACATTGTCCCCCACTATGAGATCACAACCTATCAGGTCTCTTCCTTATAGCCTGCTTACTCTTCCTCTGAGTGTCACCAGGTCTCTCCACCAAGGAGAAGTGGTCAAATAAGGGGCACCAGAGTTCATGCCCGAGTCAGTCCCTGCTCTCCACACAATTGTGGAGAATGCGCTGTCCATTGGCAAGATCTGGATGGGGTTCTAGGTTTACTGCATGCATTGTCCTTGGTTGGTACACAGAGAACTCCTGTAGCTGACAAACACCTTCAGCAAAGTGGTTGGATACAAAATTAACTCAAAAAGTTAGACGCCTTCCTGTATACAAATGACATATGTGCTGAGAAGGGAATTAGGGAAACTACACTCTTCGTGATAGCCAAAAGCAATATAAAGTATTTAGGAATAACTCTAACCAAGCAAGTAAAAGACTTTGATGGTTGATATTCTGGGCCAGGATATAGCTTAGTATAATGCCTGCCTAGCATTCATAAAACCTAAGTTCAAACCTAGTATTTCATAGAGCAGATGCCATGGCACAAGCCTATAATCTCAGTGCTTTGGAGGTGGAGACAGCGGTATCAATAGTTCACGGCCAGATTAAGATGTCTGAGTCTTTCCAAAGAATACCACCACCAACAATAATGACGGCAATATTGATAATGATGACAAAAATGATAATGACAATGATAGCATGAATCCCAAGCTTCTAGAAGCAGCTATCTGTATGTGTTCATGGAGATCTACCATGGAGATATATCAACAAGCTTAAGTACTCCATTAAAAAAATTGTTTGCTTGCTGGCTTGCTTTTTGTTGCATATTCAATCACACACACTTAGGGATTTTACTGTACTGCTGTCAAGGAATTCTCAGAGCTGTGTACTATTATCTTTTCTATGGGGACAGACTGGCAAAACACTCCAACTAACCAAACAGAGCTTGCATAGAGAGCAATGGTACTTCTTTCTGCTCTCAACTATTTCAATGCTTTGCTCCATGGCCTACTTCCATTATTATTATTATTATTATTATTATTATTATTATTATTATTATTATTATATTCAATATCTTTCGTCATATTATCGGCAAATCTATGACATTCAGTAACTAGAATTAATGTTGTTTTGTTTCATTTTCTTGCACCAGTCTTTTTGAGGACTGGCCATTACCTATAATGGGTAAACAAAATTTGTGACTATAAACAGGTATAGAACCAGGGCAAATAAAAATTCAAGATGATTCCTTTATAGTCTAAGTAAGAAGAAAATCTCACCACCAATATAAGAATTATAATTTAATTGATGGGGAAGGTGGCCCAGTCAATAAAGTGCTTGCCTTGAGAGAATAAAGACCTGGGTTTGATCTCTAGAACCAACATTTAAAAGGCTGGCCATGGCAGACTACACCTGCAATGTCAGTGTTTGGGAAGCAGCATCAGATCCTTTGCTAGTTGGTCAACCCAAATCACTTTAAAAGTTACAGACCAGTGAGAGATTCTGTCTCAGAAAGAACAAGGTGGTGGGGCCTGAAGAATGGCCTAGCAAGTAGAGATAATTTATACCAATCCTGAAACATGAATTTAATCCCCAGGACCCATGCAACCCTTGAGGTGGAAGGAAAATCAATCCCTGCAGGTTTTCCACTTCCACATATGTGCATGCATGCTTATATACAGACACAGAAACACAGACACACAGATAAACACACACACACACATACACACACACACACACACACACACTTTTTCTTTTAAAGGTGTCATTTTCTTTCTTTTTAATTTTAATTTTATTAATTTATTTAGATTGCATCTCAATTGTTATCCCCTCACTTGTATCTTCCCATTCCTCCCTCTCTCCCTCCCTCTTTTGCCCTATTCCCCTCCCCTAGGTTTGTGACAGAAGGGGACCTCCTCCCCCATGATATGGTCACAGCCTATCAAGTCTCATCCTGGTGGCTTGCTTACCCTTTCTCTGAGTGCCACCAGTCCTCCCAACCAAGGGGAAGTGGTCAAGTATGGGGCACCAGAATTCATGTCAGAGTCAGTCCCTGCTCTCCACAGAATTGTGGAGAATGTCCTGTCCATTGGCTAGATCTGAATAAGGGTGCAATGTTGCTCGGAGCTTTTTCTACATGCTCTAGTGGCTTGGATGGTCCCCCAATGACATTGTCAAATGGCTCCTTCCTGTACATGACCTTGATCTTATATTCTTAATGTTCTTTTCTATAGAGTTGGTTTCCTTACATCCTGACACTTCCATTTTAGAAAATGGACCCCTGACTAATAGCTGGGAGTTAGGAGGAACCCAGGCCTCCTTCTACCATGGTCATGCATTAGCTAGACAAGAGAGCAGCAGGTAGTGGAGCCCTCATTTTTGAGGTTTTCACATAAGGATGAAATTTTTATACCATTGTTATGACTGCATTCAGGTTAGTAGGTCTTCATGAGCTAATTAATATATTTGTATTTTCTCTTCCGCCCTGCTTTCTGTTTCTGTTTGTCTCTGTCCTGTGTCTCTCTGTTCCTCTCTACCCCCCACCCCCCCTCTCTCTGTCACTCGATATATATAATCTCCACATGTATCCCTGTAGCTCAGGCTGCCCTTGAACTCACAGTATTCCTACTTCCACTCCCTGCATTACGATATTACCTAGCTCTCTCTCTACTTTCTATATGACCTGAGGGTAATAGGATAATATCTACAGCCTTTAGACTACTGTTTTGCTTTCACTTTTAAATAATTGTCTTGGATTTGTTAGGTCTGTTGATGTTGCTGTACAGTCAGTGGTGCTTTTGAGTTTTTAGTTACTTCTTTTCCTGCGCAGTGATCTATTTTTCTTGTATTGAGTATGATATTAAATCAACCTAAAGTACAACTTTAATTACTTCCTGAAATTATTAGTATCTTCTCTATTTTAAAGCATTTAGAGCTTTTTAAAAATAAATCATATGGTGATTTATTTATTTCTTTTTGCATACTATTTTCCTGAAAGCCTATGTATTTTCTCTTCCCATTATGATTTATCACATATGGACTCATGAGCTGTAGATGCAAAAATTACAGTTTCTTTAAATATTGCCTTCCTTCAAAAGTATCAAAGGTATCACTAGAGCAGGTAGAATTGCTTATATTTCTAAAAATAGACATTACTTTTATTATTTTCCCCAATCATCTGCTATCTACTCTCTCTGTCGCATTGTACAAAACTCTTAACTGGCATTTTGGACAGAAATCCCAGGTCTAACAACCCCAACAAGTTAAGTTTGGCCACTTGTCATACAGTGCCAATTGACAACATGAGCGATGGTGAAGGGCAGAGAAAGGATGTTTAGCTACCACATTGGGAGACAGAACAACTAAAAGGTCCCAGTCACCATCAGGATACTGATATGAGCTTTAGGTTTAAGTAGAAGTACAACTGGGCCATGGAGACCGTGTACCCATAGTCCTAGGAAACAGTGTAGCCTTCTCGATTGTTGTTTCCTGTTTATTTCCACAAAGTGATCTGAAAAAAAATTCTTATCCCTGACACGCTTTCACTGCCTGAAGAGATCAATATAGTTATTACAAGATGACTAATTCTCCCCCTGGATGAAGCCTCTCCAACACAGATGTCTTAGTTACCACCCTACTGCTGTGAAGAGACACCATGATCAAGGCAGCTTATAAAATTAGGCATTTAATTGGAAGCTTGCTTACAGTTTCAGAGGGTTAGCCCGTGCTCATCAGGGCAGAAGGCTGCAAGCTTACATTCTGATCCATAGGCAGCAGGCACAGAGAGAAAGAGAGAGAGAGAGAGACAGAGACAGAGACAGAGACAGAGACAGAGACACAGAGACACAGACACAGAGACAGAGACACAGAGACAGAGACAGAGACAGAGACAGAGACAGAGACAGAGACAGAGAGAGCCTGGCATGGACTTTTGAAACCTCAAAGCCCACCACCAGTGACACATTCTTCAACAGTGGCACACTTTCTAACCATCTTTAAAAATCCACCAACTAAGAAATAAAGACTCAAATACACAAGCCTATGGGGGGAGGGGAATTTTCTTTTAAACTACCACAACATCAAAGTGTTCTGGTCTTGGAATGGTCCATTCTAGAAGGCTGAATTCTTTGTTCCTGGATCCAAGGTGGTCCATCTCTTCTTTATTTTGTTTTTTTGTTTTTTGTTATGTGTGCATGAGTGCTTGTGTGTGTGTGTGTGTACATGCATGCACAGGTCAGAAGAGGGCATCAGATTTCCTGGAGCTGGGCTTACCAGAGTGTGAGACTCTTGAAAGGGCTGCTAGAAACCAAACCCGTCTGGAAGAGCAGAACATTCCCTTAAGCTTTAAGCCATGTCTCAAGGTCAAATACCAGGTAACTGAAGGTCGAGGACAATGGTTTCTCTCTATGATATCAATCTTGAAGGAACCTGAGATTGCTTAGGTAGATCAACTTGCCTGAGCAACTAATTTTTCTATGTAGAGTCAAATTGCAATAAAGGATCCAAGGATGAGAGATGCCCAAGCTTCTCTCCTGAATTTAATGACCTTGTCAGCTCAGAGGAAAGTCAATCTGTTTAGTAAAGCAAATTTGTAAGTGTCTGTCATAAAACTCATAACAGCCCTGCACCTCAGTTTCTCATCCATGAGTGGGTCTTATATCCATATCAAAATCCATAGAGGCAAATATCCAATATATGAACAACCCATGAGATCTACAAAGCAATATGTAGGTTTAAAATTCAAATTAATGTCAGTAATTCTGCCAATCCTGATCAATAATTTATAGGTTGCTTAGAGTAAAAGTTAAAGTAAAAGTTGGGCTTCGTTGCATTAAAAAAAACTGTAATTTTAATTTAAGTTATTTTGTGATTGACTGTTTTTGTTCTTAAGTATTTTTTCCCTTTTTTCTTTCTCTTTTTGAGATGGGTTCTCATATAGCTTAAGTACTTCATACTAGAAAAATGTACATGCTTTCTAGAGGCAATGACTGCTGGCAAAGTGAGAACACATTTAATGATAATTGCCATTTTTACTCAGGAGATTTCAGAGTAGGAATGGATCTCAATGCTTGCCAGAATCTCCGGCTAAAGTTACATTATTGTTAATCTCAAGTCCTATAGAGAAACAAATGTCGGAACAACTGGGGGGCATTAATTTTTTTAATACATCCTCAGAAAATAGGATCACCCTTCCTTTTCAGTAGGTTTTTGTAGATTTCTTCATTCCAGTCATCTTTTTGCAGCACAAAGGAAAAATTGTTCTCTTATCTTGTGTTTTATTAACAAGGAAAAAACGTCTCTTGTACTGAAAACATTATCTTCCTGAAAAACAGAATGATTAATTTGACACAGTGCCAAATAATTTCTGAGCACGTAGATAAGATGAAATGGCCTTTGCTTTTCTCATGATCTTCTCTGGTACTTAAGCCAAGATTTCTCCTAATCCACTCTCAAACTTGTGTCTCTGCCCTACATTCCAGAAGTCTTTGGAAGCCTTCATGTCACGTAGCATCTGAGTAATGCAGTTTTATCTATAGTATGCAAAGGCTCTCAGCACAAATATATTTTTCTCCTTTGAAAACGATGTCTTTCAAACCCTAGTGCACATCCTATGGCGTACCCTGCTCTGACCCCATTCTTGCAGATAACTGAAACTGACCATCTATTGCTCTTCAAAGGCAAAATGACCCTGTTAGACTGAATGCTAAGTTAAAAATATCTTTTAAAAAACTTTCTTAAAGGCTCATTTCCTTTTCTATCTCCTCCACAACGTCTTTAATGTGCTGATTTGGGTAATAACACTCAGCAGTCAGGGAATACAGAAGCAGCTACCTTGATTACTCTCAGCATACTTATGCATGAACTTAGTCTTGGGGCATGATGGAAAACACTTCAAGGTCATGTTCTTGATGTCCTTCTGAGTTATTCTCAAGAGCAAAGTGTGGTACTTACTCTCTTAGGAGAATAGGAATGGAGTTCTTATATTATGTTTTCACACAGCCTAAAAGCTACTAACTATACATATGAAGATTTGTGATGGGGTATGGGACAATATCAACTTTCTGAGCAGGACCTTCTAACAGCTGTTTAATTACTGCTCTATATTAATTGTACCTTCAGGAAAACAAAGAAAACAGAAAATAGTCATGTTTAATGGCATGGCTCTGTGGCACAGCACAGAGAAATATACCAGTCAAATGTTTGGACACTACAAATATCCTAGCAATTAATTGGATGTAAAATGACATCCATCTATATAGTTAGTGCAACCGGAAGGACTCATTTTCTTCTGCCCATTATTTCTAATGTTGCAAAAGGATACATTTGGCAAAACACATTTCTAAAGTACCAAATCAGCATCACAGACATATACAGGGGGACCAGACAAAGACATAATTGCAAACAATTTGTTTTTAAGATGAGATTTTATTTTATTGTTTAGCTTTGATGGTAACTGTTTCTTCATATATTAAAGATAATATATGTCTAGAGTGGATCAAGCCGGGAGAGGGATACAGATGTTTATCAAATCAGCAAAAAGTGAAAATCGGAAGTGAGTCAAATGGTATATACTCACTTATATCTACACACTAGCCCAAGGGGCATGTCCCATAGAAGTCTTCACTTTCCAAGAAACTGGGACAGAGGGGAGGACATCCTATTGGGACTTTAGGAGAGAGAAGCATGGGAGAATGGCAAAATAGAAGGATCCAGAGGGTCCTAGAAACCTACAAGAAGAACACTATGATGGGCAGATCTGGGCCCAGGAGTCCTGTTCAAACTCTGGCACTAGCTAAGAACAATACGTGCAGTAAACTTTGAACCCCTACCCAGATCTGGCCAATGGACAGGACATTCTCCACAGTTGAGTGGAGAGTGGGGTCTGACTTTCACAGGAACTCTGGTGCCCCATATTTGACCACATCCCCTGGATGGGGAGACCTGGTGACACTAGAGGAAGGATAGCAGGCTACCGAGAAGAGACTTGATACCCTATGAGCATATACAGGGGGAGGAAGTCCCCCTCAGTCACAGTCATAGGGGAGGGGAGTAAGGGGAAAATGGGAGGGAGGGAGGAATGGGAGGATACAAGGAATGGGATAACCATTGAGATGTAATATGAATAAATCAATAAAATTAAAAAAATAAGTTAAAAAAAAGAAAATGGGAAGTGGTATATATGTTTGTCCATCAGAAGAAATGAAGAAATTGAAAGGTCCAGGTAATCTCCGATGTTTACAGCTATTCAGACTCACAAAGTCCAATAATGATGTAGGAACAGTGGACATGAACATCAGGACCTACCTGGGGCATCAACGGAGACAAGACTTTCATTATGTCTCTCAACATTGGTGCTGTTTATATTCTGGTGTGGACAATTGTCCCTGTCCCTAAATGTCTGAGCATTCTGGGACCTTGCCACTATTTTTACCCACTAAGTGCTAGTAATGCTCCTTCTGACTGTGAGAATGAAAAATGTCTCTAGACAGTGCCAAATACTTTTTGAGGGCAAATTATCATTCATTGAGAACTGCTTCTTTAATCACTCTAGCTCTAGAAAAAAGAAAGAAAAAAAAAGAAAGAAAGAAAACAAGAAAATAAAAAAGAAAAACAACACTGGAAAAACTTTCTTAAAAACAACTTTCTAGTGGGTCTATTCAGTTCTGACATTCTCCGACCATTCCATTTGATATATTAAATCAATCAGTAACTACTACCAGAGGAAATTTTAGTATTTATGTTGCTTTAGGGTCCTGAGGGGAAAGATTTTTCATTGCTCTGTATTGTTTTCTGGCTACTTCTATCTCTTCCATAGACTCCTTGATTTGAGGACAAGATGACAGGATGCTGTCTGGCATGTGTACTTGAACCTTCTGTTTCTCCTTGATGTGTAGGCTTCTAAAATTCCAAAGTCTAGAAATTACAGAGTGCCTCTGATACTTTCCTCTGCATGGCTTTCAGGTGTTTTAAGTCGATGCTATCTAGTGTTTCACTGGGTAATGTATCAGACAGTGATGGAGTCCACTTTGTTGGCGAATCACAACATGTTCAGCATCGCATGTTTATTCTATCCTTATGTTTTCTCACAATGCCTGCACTTGTAGCAATATTGCAAATCTCATATTTTATAATTAATGTTTTCATGACTAACAAAAATCCAGGGTTTTATTTATTATTTGAAATCTTTCTGAGCTATTTCTCCCTAGAGTCCTAGGAGAGCCAAATTCTGACACACGCTTCACGTTCAAGTGCCCATCACTCTGAGCAAGTGTGGCCTCTACCACCCAACACTTCCTAGTAATGGGATTATCAGTATCAGCAGAAATATGTTCTCTTTTTTATGCTTTTACCATCTGACCTTCAGAAAATAAAGCTCGATTTTAAAACTCAAAAATACTTCTCACAGCATTCATGGTGGGCCTCTGTTTTGTACATTTTTTTTCCTTTAGAGCGAGCAGACATCCCCAGGAGCAGTGCTGGGATATTTTCAGTTCTAATCTCACAATCCCCCTGCAAGTCTTAGCTTCCTTTTCAAGCTCAGATCATTCTGTTCCATCTTATAAACTGTACCAGGTTAGGTATCACTTGCTTACTTACTTACAGAGTCCATTGTTTTTATACAAATCAAGATCTATTGCTTAAAATATTAACAGAGTATTCTAAGAATATTCCATAGAATATTCCAAAGCAATTAGAATACTTGATCATATTATGATGCCTGGAAGTTAGCCCACATGAATATAGAAAGGATATCTATAGACAAGTGAATTTTACCTCCCCATTATGTCTAATCTAGGATTGTATCTGTCACAATTGCTGATATCATCTCATGTATTTAAGCTAGTAAGCTGACTTAACGTTTGTATTTAGTATTGCTCTTTGTACGCAGCCTTACAAGTGTGGCTACCGATGTCCAATTAAACCAAGAGTTTATGCTCATTCCAGTGAAAAATTTTGTTTTTCTTCCATTGATACATTTTGAAATTTGCCTGTGGTAGAGTACATGAGTGAAAGATATAAGTATTGAACTAGTCTCCATTCTGTAGGATATGGTGTCATCTGATACTTGTCTGCATTGTACTCTCGTTTTGCATAATTTTGTGATAGCTGAGGAGCTACAAATGGAGAGCACTGTTCTGATCTGCATGTTACATGCTGGGGCAAAATGAGGGCTGACTAGAAATGAAGAAGATATACTGTCCGCTAAGGAGTAAAGCATTATTAGGGAAATATAGTTCTTTATAGTCTATGAAGCGAAAGCATCTCAGTGAAGACTCAATTTTAATTTATGTTAAGCATAGACTGTTTTCTCATTCTTTGCTTCTGACTCAGAAACATTATTTATAATCATTGAGTTATAGTGATTTTCTGCCGTATTGCTTACTCTATCGATAAAAATTAATTAAATTAATAATATGAATTATATAAAGTGTATCAGTGATATAATACAAATGGCAGGAAAAATTATTAGCAGTGAAATTGTTATAAAAATACATAGTAGGAAGAACACAGAGTCTTAAATATACCTAAATAATCCTCACCACTTGTAACCACAATATGAAATCACAAATCATTCTTTTGACTTTTAACTTTTCAGTGGCACATGTAAGACATGTATTGACATCTTTTATTGTTCACTTGGTTTAGACCTTTATAAGGCATGTACAGCAGTGCTGCTTGAGCTCATCTTTTTATTTGATAGCACCAATGCTACTTGTGACCATTTATTTTCACTCATGTGGAATGTATACTCAATGACAATAAAAGGCACTGTTTATTTATACTTTCTCTTGTTTTATGTGCTTGGTTAATACTGGTTTTTTTTTTCTTATATATTAAGATGAAGACTGTGAGGCAGCTCTGAATATCATCACACACTGCTTCTAACATAAATATATTATCCGTTTATCACAAAGTTCAAGATGTCGGCCCCAGTTAATGAATAGTCCTATCTTTACCCAGTGTTCTGGTGTTCTTTATTTTCCCATGTCAATGTGCGGGTGGTGGTTTTTTTCTGAGATACGTTTTTTTTACAGTATTTCTGCCACACTGTTTTGAATACTGCAGCTTTATAGTAAATTTAATTTAGGAAGGCTTGCCTTATATTCTTTGAAGTAATTTGGATGTTCTCAATTCTTTTGTTCTTATATGTAATATTTAGATATCATTATTCATGCTCTACTTACCCTATGAGAATATATAGGGGGAGGTAATCCCCCTCAGGAACAGTCATAGGGGAGGGGAATAATGGGAAAATGGGAGGGAGGGAAGAATGGGAGGATACAAGGGATGGGATAACCATTGAGATGTAACAAGTATAAATTAATAAAAAAAAAAATAAAAAATCAATAAAAATACCTACTAAATCTTTTGAAACACAAATTTTCACTTTAAAATGAATAGCAAATTTGGAAAGAAGTAACCTTTTTAGTTATTTTCCTACTTTAAAAGCTTATCTTTCCATTTATGTATTTATTTATTTAACAAATTTACAGCCTGATTTAAGCCCCTTTCCTCCTCTCCTCCCATACTGAGGTCCCTGATTCAAATACTGACTCGTCCAGAAATACACACATGTGAAGTAATACTCAAATATCCATGTTGCACAGTCCATGTTGATATATAATTATAATACTGCCACAGTTAATGTCAGTTGTCAATTTGACATATTTGGGATAATTTGCCTCCATCAGATGGACTTGTGGCCAGTGCCTGTGAGGAGCTTTTTTAATTGCTAATTGATATAGGAAGGCCTAGCCAACAAGAATGATACTTTCTCTAAGTAGTTGGACCTTGGATATATAAGAAAGTTAATTGAATGTCTTAGGGTTTTATTGCTGTGATCAAACACCAGATCTGCCATTGTGTGATGCCTCTTAGAGGACAGCTCTGCTAGTTTCTTGTCTACAAGCATGGAAGGGTATCATTAATACTGTCAGGGGTTGAATCTCTCCCACGTGGTGGGGCTTGGGTTGGGCCAGGCATTAATTAGACATTTCCTCAATCTCTGCTCTATCTTTATCCCTACAAGTCTTATAGGCAGGGTAAGCTTTGGATTGAAGTTTTTGTGGGTGGATTGGTGACCCCCTCTTTCTACTAGAAGTCTATTTAGGGTGAGTCTTCAGTCTTCACCATCTCTGCTACTAGGAGTCTCAGCTAGAGTCCCCACAATATTCTCCCAGAGGCCTATCCTGACTTAGGCCTCCAGCTTGTCACAGAGATGCCCCCACCCACAGTTTCTCTTTTCTCTGCAGGCCATTTTTTTCTTTCAGCTCCCACTCTTATCAAGTCTGTTCTCCACCCTCATATCTCTCTGTGCTCCCTCTCCTACTGTGTCCCCTCTCTTCAACCACTACCTCTGACTATTCTGTTTCCCCTTTTTAGTGAGATTTAAGCATCCTTGAAGGCACAACATATCCAACTTATGGGGTTTTTGAGACCAGGTTTCTCTGTGTAGCCTGGGTGTCCTGGAACTCACTTGGTAGATCATACTGGTTTCAAAATCCAAAATTCACCTGCCTCTGCCTCTCAAGTGCTGGGATTAAAGGCGTGTGCCACCATTGCCCAGCTATAAGTCTTCTTTGTTAAATGTGTGTGGAAAACATGGTAAAATTCAAATGCAAGTGGCCTACTCACCTTATATTCCCCTTATTTACTGTTTTATGGTGTTTCTTTCATTATGTAGTTCTTTTATAAATCACTTTTAAAGTATATAGTATCATTTGGAAATGGTGATAGCTTTATTGACTTTACTTGAGTTTTTAGTCTTTATTAATTAAAAATATTATCGTGCTGACATGATCCAAGTAAAGGTGAACAGCATGAAAGGAATGCTTATTATTCTGCTTTTCTCCCTGACTTAAAGAATGTGATTCCAATGACTCTTCATCTGACATGGCATTACTTATGGCTTTTATAGACTGAATTTATTAAATTTCCCCTTATACTTACCTTAGCAAAGATTTTAAACCCGAATGATAAATTTTGCTCAGTTACTTTACTGTATTTGTTGCCACAAATGTTTCTATTTCCTTATTATATCATATATATATATATATATATATATATATATATATATAATAGTGACTAAATTCAAAAATTTAAAATATAAAATTATTACTTAAATTATCTCAGATTAAAAACAAGAAGAAAACTTTCTAAGTACAAAAACCAACAAAGAAAACCAAGTATTTATTTTTCTTTTAGTAGTTAGTAAGGTCTGAATTATATTAAAATGACTTAATAAATATTTTTTTTCTGAGACAGGTTTCTCTGTGTACCCTTAGATATCCTGGACTCACTTTGTAGAACAAGGTGGCCTCAAACTCACAGAGATCTGCCTGCCTCTGTCTCCCCAAGTGCTAGGATTACAAGCATGGGCCACTGTGCTTTGCTGCCTTAATAAATATTAAGAGGCCACTGAGGAAATGAGGGAGTGTTCGTAAGAGTATATGGTACAGTTGTGTCATAAGTGATATGTGTAAGCCAGAACTTACATATCCATGAGACAAAATAGGAAACTATTCCAAAAGAACTTAGGGAAATGATTTGAAAATTGTGAGACTGACCAAGGAAAGAAACAAATAAGAATGTATAAGAACTCAAGCAGCATCAATAAGAACTAATTTCACTAATTAAAAACTAAATAGAGAAAAGAAAAATGATCAGGAGTGATTTGAAGATCTTAATAGAAGTTATATTTACGTGATTTCCCTAAATTTCACATTCTATGATGAGAACATACTACTATTACAAGTAGAAATATAAATATTTTATTACATTTAAAATGTCATCATGAGGAAGGAAAATAGAGGAAATAAATATGAAAATGATGCATCAGGTTACTGAGATGATCTACTTGTATTATAGAGAAATTAATAATGCAAATAGAACAAAAGGTTATTAGTTAAACAGAAGAGAAAACCACATGCAAAATTACATTAGTGTATTTGTACCTGTACAGAATAAATTACTATGATGGAAATTAAATACATATATCTTACCCCTTAATCAGAAAACAATCAAAACTAGATTCCCAGGTGAAGGTTGAGAAATACCCTTTTAGTTCATTTTCTCATATAAAATTAAATCCCTATCATTATTGCAAGAGGAAAAAAATTAATAGTATGGTGAACTGAGCCCAGGAAGAGTCAATATCAGATTTAATTACTGGAATTATTGTAATTGAAGATAAAAACTCAAATAATAAAACATATTTGAGTTATCTTCAATTGTGAAGATTACCATGGTGGTAAATTTCCCACAGTACATTTTTTAGTGCAAAGGATTTTCCTAAGTTGTAACTATGAAGTGAATAGGAAAAGTAAATATTTCAATCTCTTCTTAATGTTTTGATTATGTTTTCTTTGCATTAGATAGGCCATCTTTCTCTTATAGTGGTAGTAATGATTGATTGGTTTCAGAAAATCAGCCTAAGTTCCATGGCTATAAAATGCAAAGGGAACATGCTTCTTGAAGAAAAGACCTTCAAAGTGTGGTCCTGGTACCCAGGATCATCCTCAAGGCAAGGAGAAAACTTTCTTTTCTGCAAATACTAAGACAGTATTTTTCTATTTCAATCTCAAGTCGAAGAGAGTGAGGTTCTAGAAAAACTTCATTGTCTTTTCTGAGTGCACCTCACTCCAGAAACCTCCGTATTCTGTCATCTAGAAAATTACCAAGCCCTGTCGCACGTGCGTGTGTGTGTGTGTGTGTGTGTGTGTGTATGTGTGTGTGTGTGTGTGTGTGTGTGTGTGTGTGTGTGAGAGAGAGAGAGAGAGAGAGAGAGAGAGAGAGAGAGAGAGAGAGAGAGAGAGAGATATGAAGAGTTCATAATACAGGTATAGTTGATTAAATTATAGGTCATTAATGATAAGCACAACTTTAAGTGACTTTTGTTTCCCAGGTTAAAGGCTAGAGCTAAAAAAGAAAATTACCAACTCTTTAATCATGTCTGAGACAAGTCGATATGATGAAAGTTTCTGGGACCCCGACCTTAAGAATTTAGTAACATGCATTCTTATCACTTCTGGGACCATGGGGAATTTAATAGTTCTCTGCTAAGAAATTGTGTAGAGGAATATTAATCCAACAATATGGCTGCACTGATCACATCCAAAAACCCTGTAGGTCTGTGTGATCTGGAAAGAATGTAAATATGCCTCACACCTTTAATCCCTCTGTCTAGAACACAGACATGCCCTAGTATAAACCCTTAGTTCCAAACAGTGACATCAAATTGAGGGAGAGATAAAGTGATGAATCAGAGAAGATTTGACAGAATAGGATAAGCCTAACACTCAGGAGACCAGCACAGGAAAGAGAGACCATTTAAAAGAACACAGGAAGAGGCAGTTGAGTTGAGGCAATCAGTTTGTTGAGAGGCTGTTGTGGTTAATTTAGAAGTAAGGATTAATAATTGTTTATTATTAGGCTAATTATTATTATGGCAATATTTTTTAATTTGCTAGCAACCAGTGAGAACACAGACACTTGATGTGTTTTAAAATGAGCCTTTACCTGGGGCAAGGCAGATATTACCTCTTAAGCTATCCTCCAATAACTCCCAGTGTCTATCCCATTCCACCTACTTCTAACAATTTCTATTTGGGCTACCTCTCATCCATAATCTCAAAATATTTGCTATTATTTTGCATTTCTTTTCTTGTGGAACTTAAGAGTCCCTTCTCTGGACCATGTAGCTCTATTCTATCTCATGGCAATTCTCCTCCATTTCCAAGATTCTCTCTGTCTCCCAAATCTCAGGAACCTTAGCCATTTGCCTGCCCAGGTGTGTTGGCTTTTTATTCATCAAATATGAATAAGTTGTTAGCCAAGGTTACATAGCAATCTTGAGGCACAAAGACAGCAAGCAGTAATTAG
This sequence comes from Acomys russatus, assembly GCF_903995435.1. Taxonomy (NCBI): domain Eukaryota; kingdom Metazoa; phylum Chordata; class Mammalia; order Rodentia; family Muridae; genus Acomys; species Acomys russatus. The sequence continues at coordinate 20,918,633 of NC_067167.1, read as the reverse complement.
CATAAAAACACAACAGACAAACCTCCAACAAGAGGCAGTGCAGTGGAATTGAATTTCTGGCAGTTGAGTTGGTGGCAGTTCAGTTCATGGAGGTAGTTTTACCTCCATGGGATAGTTTTACAAAGACACATCGCAAAGAGGACAAGCTAGACAAAGATGAAGACAGAGAAAATAAGAGAATGAGAATGAGCCAGAAGATTAAAACATATTGCCAAAGTTAGTATCAGACCAAGCAGAGCAATTCAGTCAGAAGCCAAGAGAAGCTGCCAGTTTGAATCAGTCAGCTTGGAGAGGAGTTTTGATCCAGAACAGCTTAGTTGAATCAGACAGAGTTCAGAAAGAGCTAGAAACGATGAGCATATCCTGCAGTAAATTTCTGACATGACAATTACATCTGCTAAATAAAAGTTAACATTTACAAAATTGGAATAAAGTTTAAGTATAGTTTTCACATTACCACAGTATTATGTGCTATATAAATATAAGATTCGTACTCTCCCAATATATTGCTGGGGCACTTATCAAACTTTTGGGAATGAATGCTTACGAAAATACAAAGCTTTGAACCATAACTAAAACATGCCTCAATCTTTATAAAACATATAGATGTGTGGAAGTCAACGCATATTTGCAATAAGGGGAGCAAAATATCTTTTTCTGAAGCACTGTTTGTGGCTACAAAATTGTTAGGAAAATCAAAATATTCATAAGCAGTACTACTGCACCATAAGATATGTGGAATCCTTCCAAAAATGCAATGAAAATAGAGTTTAGCCTAGAGGAATTTATATAGAAACATCTTCAATATATAGGTAAAACTATAAAGTTGCATTTCACAAATTCAAGTTGTTTATTGGACACTGTGCACATGTCTATTAAAAAGAATTTATATGTGTATATGTATATGTATGTATGAATGTATGTATGTATGTGTCTTTGTGGGTGTCTGTGGAGGCCAAATGAAGATGTTACCAGCCACTTATATTGGGAACTGGACTCAGATCCTTTGGAAAAGCAGTAAGAATTCTTAACCACAGAGCTACTTCTTTGGCCCCCAAGTAATTCTATATGAGCAAATTCTACTGTGTGGATGAATAGGTGGGAAGTATGCACACATAAGATCTTAGTATGTGTTTATGTATCTACTTCTGGAAGAATACATAAGAACCGATTGGTAATAGATATTTAGAGCACATCTGATGTAAGGTTGACTCTTGGAGGCTGGTGCTTTTAGTTTGTTTTGCCTCTAGCACCAAATACAGAACTTGCTAAATAGTTAAAATTATGAATGTTTGTCACTTTGTCAATATTTTTAAAAAATAATACTTCCAGTACTCAGAATATAAAGTTATTTTTAATAGATTATTTTCAGGAAGACTTATTTATTTTAAACACAAAGAATTTCTTGAAGTTCATGAAAACATTATTTTTGATGGCTTAATCAATGATAAAGTTAAATTCCAATCACGATTCAACAGTCAGTGTGAGTTCAATTATTAAGGGGCCATGTTTGCAGCAACATTATATCAAGTCTGAGCTATAATCATGGAAGCATGAAAAGTCAGAGGAAGAGAAGCCCCAGGAAAAATGTCCCCTCAGGGAGTCATTAATAGTTCCTGCTTCTGACAGGACATATGCCTGGGGACCTAAGTGACAAGCAGGAGGGAAAACAGAAGATGAGAAAATAAGCAAAAATCTCACATGAATTGTACTAGCAATATTTTCTTTAAAGAATACTAGTTTGTTTTATTGAGAACTCACACCGGGCTTTGTGCAGAAAATATATTATAAAATGACAGACTGATTTTATATAATATATCACTATAGTATAGTATGCCATAACATTAAATGGCATTATTCACAGTGTTTGCTTTCTATCAGTATCATGAAATACCCAGGGTGAAAAAGTGAAAAGAAAGCAGGTTTTTATGTAGGGTTTCCATTCATTTCTGATTTTTTGGGCAAAGTTGGACATAAATGCTCTATCCTTATGGTGTTTCTTTTGTTTCTCATGGACCTTGTTAAGTAACAGACAATAAGAGCAGATGGAGATTGTTAACATCTATGTTGGTGGTTCTCAACCTAGGGCTTGTAGACACTTTGGGGCAAAAACAATTCTTTCACAGGGGTCACCTAAGACCATCAGAAAACATAGATATTTACATTATGATCCACAACAGTAGCAAAATTACAGTTATGAAGCAGCAACAAAATAATTTTATGGTTGGAGGACACCAGAACATGAAGAATGATTTTAAATGGTTGTAGGTATAGGAATTTAAGAACCAGTAATCTAGATAAGGCTTATTTCAGAAAATACATGGCAAATTGGCACTATTCAAAAAACAGAACATGCTTTCCTACATATAGCCTAAGTTAGCTGCTCCTAAGAACATGGGTCATATAGACAAACCATATTAATGATGTCGTTGCCCTACGTCGTGTAATTTATACAGCCATTCTTCCATGGGAAGCTATGTAGACACAGAAGAATCACTGGTCAAGCTGACACCACTAGATTCTCTCTGCCAGGAAGTGTCAGTAAATCTCACGTCCCATGTTTCTGTCTAGTTATTTTCTTTAGTCTTTTGACATCTTTCTATTTTGTGCAACCAGAGCAACGTGGTTGGCTGGGTCTATTGTATTCAGGCCCCTGTTGGGGAAGACTCCCAGGGTAGCAGGAGTGTGTGTTAGAGGAGGCTAGTAACCTGATAGTTGAGGGGAATCAGAGAAAGGAAAGATCTAGAAATACCCTTCAAGACAACCATCCCCCGGGGACTTGATTCATCTAACTATATGTACTCCATCTCCTAACTGCCCATTGAACTTACAAGTGAATAGTGGAGGAATCCACTGAAGAGATTAGTACTATTAGTACAATAGGTGCCCCACTTGGGAACAAGCTTTCAATATGAGAACTGGGGGACATTGTATGTTCCAACTATAACCCATGTCATAGTCTATCATCTGTGTCATATCATATTGCTGTATATATAATGTCAAATAATAGTATATTTCAGTTTTGTTCAAATCATTTCTCCTCATCAGGCCTGTCAGAGAGATGCGATTCCCATTTGGGAGGACATGAGGGTATCTCTGAGAGGTTGAGGAGATGTCTTAGCTTTTGCTTTCGTGGCTGCTAAATGGATGAGCTGGGTCTCGGATTTCCAGGTTGATAAATTTCTTCTGCCACAGTCTTTCTGCTTCTACAGCTTGCAGTACGACGCACTGATTTCACTATCATATTTACAAGACTTGCTCTACAATTTCAAATCTCACATCTCATATTTGACTACATTTTAAATATTACATTTCTAATGTCATTGCTTGTTTCAGGCTTTTGGATAATCATTAACATCATCTCTTGAGTACTTTGTTTGTCTAGGGAATCATACTGGAGTCTGCAGATGTTAACTAAAATAAAATTAGCTTACCTTTTAAAAGCTAATTGATTCTGATATCATAAAATAGGGAAGCAGTAGCAACTTTTGGACAAAGGCATAGAAGACAATACAAAAGTTCAAAGAAATGATGATTTTACTAACTATCGTAATCCTGGAACCTCTGCTAATTTACCTTAACCTCCCTCACTAAAATTGCTTTATAGTGCTCATAATTTATAAAGCAACACATGCCTGACTCATAGAGACATTAATAAAAGGGGAATGCTATTATTGATAGTTTTTCTTCTTCCTCTGTCCACTCTGCCTTTTCTTCTGCCCCTTCTTTCCTAAAGTCATACTGAATAGGATGGAAGGCCTCAGTGAGGAAATACATCATGTGTAAGAAAGCTCTTTTGTTGTTGTCTTGTATTGTGCTTTAAAAAAAAAAAAAAAGATAGATTACAAACAAATATGCAGTAGTAGAACTCTAGAAATGTTAAAACACTTAAGAGAATAATTCCATTCGTATAAAGTTCTATGCACCAATTCCATTTCATTTTGGTTATTAGGTAATAGTAAACGAGAAGTTAAAAAAAAGGAAACAAAATAAAAACAGTAAGGAAAATGAATACTTTATTATTGTTTCTGTTGCTGAGAAGGGCATTTGAAAGAGTTAGTTCTGTGAAATTATCTGCTTATACACTTGCTTTCTAACCCTCAAAAAAAAAAAAAATTAAACTCACAAAGGCACAGGATGTTGAAAGGGAGGTGAAATGACAGGATGTTATAAGGAGGAAGTTGCTTCAGAAGCAGGGCGTTTAAAGAAGGATGGAACATTCCAGTCTGCAAGGAACCTCCTTAGTCTCAGGAAGTAAATGACTCAATGGCTTCAGGAAGTACCTGAAACTGACCAGGCTCATTAAGTCCTTCCTTCCCTAAGCATATATAAACAGAAGAGACTGCACTTCTCAGAGGCACTCTCTGACAATTAAGCTGCTTGGAAGAAGCAGAAACTAATGAGTTTCCTGAAAGAGGCTCGAAATCAACTGTGCTACCTAGAAAGAATATTCTTCAACCTGCTGAGCTGTCTGTACACTGCAAACTGCACTCCAGGTCTGCAGTATTCATGAGCTTCCGCCATGCTTGGCCGGCTTTGGTGATGCAACTGTCTTAGAATCATAACTGCTCCTACAAGTAACCTCTCACCCACACTGCTGTAAGTAAACCAAATAAAACTCATTGATTCAGCAAATTAGACTTCAGTTGACTTAATTTGATCTGACATCTAGCCCCCATATAGTGTCAAGGGATGTTTGTTCCTATCTTTCCTGGAAATAGTTTTACATAACAACAGAAGGCACAGAGGCTTAGAAAGAGCAATGACAGTAGAGCATGTGAGGTAAGAAACTTAGAAAGGAAGAGGATGGAGTCTTTATGCCTTGCTGGTTTTATATGTTTACCGGAGTTACAGTGTAGGAAGAATAGAGCAAGCAAGGGGACAGGATTTCAGGAAATTATTTGTCAACAACCCAGGAAATACACATACAAACACACACACACACACACACACACACACGGAGGCAGGGAAGTGAGTGAGTGAGTGAGACAGAGACATATAGAGAGAGACCCATTCTGAAGAACCCATGTCCACATCTAGCTAAACTATGTCCTAACGGGGAGTTGATATCAAACAAACAAACAAACAAAGAAACAAACAAACCCAATTAGGATGCATGGGTAAAATGTGCATCAGGCATTGAGTGGGTCTCCCTGCCCATTCCTGCTTTCCTATATCGACCTAAGTAACATTTCTAAAATGCTTCACGGGTCTCTTAGACAAAGCTGTCATTCAATTTAGTCGCATGCAGAATTAGCAGAAGCTGGAAGTCTCCTTATTGTGGCTTTTCTTAGGATTTTGAAAGTATGTCATAACTTCCATACAGAAAACTGCATGAACATGTTTACTAGGGAGTAATTAACAAAGAAGCTAACCTGAAGCTATTCCAATGCCATGGAAGACTGAAGACAGCTCTCCTCCTCACTGTATGTCTCCCTCAACATGCTTGATTTCTGGCTATATTCTAGTTTTCCCTTAGGTATGTTTATAACTTTATACATAGTTACATCTCTGACTTTTATGTTGTTTGTGATGGTTGTTTTTATTACCCCTTTGTCTCTATGCTAGATAGTATTGAACTGAGGGAAGGCTGCACACTCACACAGCTCCATTGTGCAGTTGATGTTCTTCAGGGAAGGATCCAGCTTGGAGGTATTCCAAATAATTATGATGCATTTCTGTGCACATTAATTGTTGGACCTCTGCACTTTTTTTTTTCTCTGTATTAAAAAGAAGTGATGGAGTCTTTTCAAAGTCACCTCAGAATCCCCTCCATTTTACGTCTTTTACAAAAACAGTCTAGAATATGTGTGGAACTATTGTAATACCCAACCCTTGTTTTAATTTGCATAACTTTTATGACTAAAGAGACAGGGCACATTTTTTTTCATAATTTTTTCATCACTGAACAGCATTTTTTCTAAGTTGCCATTTCTAGGATCTCAATAATGTTCCTTTCTTAGATTTTTTTTTTTTTTTTGTAGTTTTCTAATTCATTATAGCATTGTCTCCAAGGCTGGAGGACCATTACAGGAGAGGGAGCAATTGGAAGGGAGTAAGGGTAATGTTGGGAAATAGAGATACTAAATGATGCCTCTTCTGGGCATGACACAACATCAGCAAACCTCACCTCAAAAGTGTCACAGCCAGCAAAGAGATGAGCCAAGCAAGATGAAGAATGAAACTTGAGTCAGGACCATCTTTGCAGTCACTGGGTCAAAACTTCCAAAGCCTGATCCCATGGTTTATTCTTTTTACATATTTAAGCAGAGTAAAACTTTGGGGAGAGGTTTCCACATGACAATTGGCTTAAGGCATAGCTACATCAAAACTCCTTGGAAAGATAGCAAGGCACCTGTGACCTTTATAATAAGAATGAATTCTATTGGCTGATAAACAGAGCTCAGGAAAAAGGCCTAGAGGAAAGATCTATGAAAAGCTTAAGGATAAATTCTGTTGGTAGAATATGCAAAGTACATAGGGCTGTTTTCTTTCTTTTTTAGTAATTTATTTTTATTTTACATGGATTATTATTTTTTAACTGCGTGTATATCTGTGTGAGAGTGTCAATACCCTGGAACTGGAGTTCCAGACAATTTTGAGCTGCCATGTGGGTTCTGGGAATTGAACCCGGGTCCTTTGGAAAAGCAACCAGTGTTCTTAGCTGCTGAGCCATCTCTGCAGCCATAGGACCACTTTCATAGTGATGAGTTCTATTCACTGAAAGAAAAAGCCCAGGATTTGGATCTAAATAATTCTTAGTATATTGGGGGGTCACAGGGAGGGGGGGGGGGGGAAGGATTGAAGTGGAGGCTGGCTCCTAATATAACAGAAAAATAATTTGACAGCTATAATGAAATTAACTCTGTCAACAAAGCAGTTTGGAAGAGTGCCCTAGGGAGCAGGAAAACAACAGTTGTGTTTTAGTTAGCTAACAGAGCATTATCTTAAGCTTTGCATAGATTCTTTATCCATGGAAACTAGTAAATAGTAGGTAAATATTTGTTTGAACACCTTAGTATATGATAAATTGCTGCACAGAAATAGTAAACAGATACAAGGTTTTGTGGGGAGTTGAGGAAGGCCCAAGTGCATGTGCAAAGAATAGATGATGTTGACAGGGACACTGCCCTGTCAAAGTCCCAGTGCTTCCACCACTGAGAAGGGCAAAGTGTTTCCCTGGTGTGGCTCAGATCCATGGCTCAGCCTTTTCCTGTTCTATGTAGGAATGCTAATAGTGTGCAGACCTAGCAAGCACAGCTTCTCCTCCTAAATAGCTGCAACACAGACTGCTGGCCTACAGAGAGTGATTCCTCTACCTTTACTTTACATGATAAAAACACTGATGTTTGTGATTGTTGAACATAATTGTCACCATTTTAATAGAATAAGCACCATCTGTCTGATCCCACGTTTTCTGTCCCTGTTTCTGGGGGTCTGTCCTTTCTTCATCTCTCTGTCTCTCTAGTTAGGCCATGTCCAAAACCACCTTGTGATGACAAGGCAGTTCTCCTGAAATTATTATCAAGAGACTAGTTAGGACTAAGATGATATGGGATAATGACTAAGATTTTGGATTCCTTTGCAAAGGCCCTCCCCAATGGCTACCAAGGCCTATATTCCCTGGCGTGTACCATTCTCCACTGCTGTATGAATGTTTTCAGCACACCATTAGCAGCTTTGGCCTTCCCAAGACTGTCTCATCTATGCCCTGGCATGGCAGCTGGTTTTATTAGGCTGAATGGCAAGAAGAGAGAAAGGTATGGGGAAGGAAGAAGTGAGAGAGACTGAATAGCTTAATGTGGAAGCTCTAGTCCTTTCATGAATTTATCATGGGTAGATAGGTCACAATGATATTCACCAGAAGACCATTCTACACTAAAATAAAAGCAAACTGCTTTCAAGGTCAGGCATATCAAGGAATTTGTAACTATGTATTTGAAACCACCAAAGTCAAAACCTTTTGGCTCTTTGGATTTCATGTTAGCCTTGGGAAAAAGTTATTTCAGTCCTATTATTTATTAAAAAATTTTTAAAGATTACTAATAATAAGAACCAGGGAAGTGACTTTCTGAATATTCATATGACATAGCAACTTTAAAGAAATATTTTCCTCATAGTAACTTGACCCAAGTAAGTTCTCATAAAATAATGTTCCCATCTCTAGTGACTCACTTGGCAAGAGAGACAAATTCACCTGCCAACAAGAATGTACAGGGAGGAAAACATCAAGTGATAAGACAGCATTGAAATAAGAGTGGTTCCATAATTTTTATAGCTATAGGCGTGAAAATCTCATTCTTTAAAAAAAATCCCAAAGCCACAAATGCTCATAAATTAATGACTAAACTCTGTAGATCCATCCATTTTTCACTGAAGAAAAAAATTTACTGTCATCATAATATATTACAAGTGTATTCACTGGGGAAAATAAAACGTATTGCCCAAATGAGGAAATTGCTGGTTTAGTTTCTCCAAGTCATACTTTCACATTAGGAAATTAAATGTACACTGTCCCTCAGAGTTCAAGGTATATGACACTATAAAAATTAATGCATTTTCTCACTGCTGACATTTATGACACTGGAATATAAAACAATTTGATTTTGATGCTAATTATAAGAACTGAGGATTACTTATTATTTTCATGCCAATTTCTTTACTTCTCATTCAATCCTTCCCTGAATAAACCATCTATTCATAAATTACATAATTATTTCTCTATGCACAGGAATGAGTGAAGTCAGAATAGTTATCAGATGTATACAGGTCTCTCCTTAAGAATTATATTCATGGTGTGATCTGAGGAAACACCTTTGTCCATCTATAGGAGGCAAAGAAAGGAGTTCAGGGAATTGGCCTTTGCAATGAGGCTGAGATGCAGCAAAATACTTTATAATCGGTGTAAGAGAAACATTCATGAGTACAGAGAAAGATACATGAAGTTATGGACAAAGGAGAGTGAAACAAACTTCAGAAGAATTTGGCTGAAACTAAAGGACCTTTTCTGAGTTGTAGAGTAAGTTCAAGTTCAGTCTGAGCAAATTAATGAGCCATGGTCTGGAACTGTAAGATGAAAAGAAGTCTGAGGCCATAGCTCCAAGGTGGAGTGTAAAGTTTTTGTACAGTCTCTACAATCACAGGGAGGGAGGGGTGCAGGGAGGGAGGGAGGGGTGGACAGATGGATGGACAAACAGAATGAGGGTGACAGCAAGGGGTTGGATGATTTAGAAAATCTTAAAAGCTGTGTTATTTCACAGGAAGACACTGTTTTATGCAAAGTTCATGGTAGGCATCACTTAGAAGGTGATGTTGAATCCGAAACTTGGATGTAGTGGGTTCTTGAAGGAGAGAGAAGAGAAAGTACAAACAGTGATACAGGAGGGCGCCTGACTAAAGAGAAGCTGGAAGGTGGCTACAGTGAAGTAGGGGTGAAGGAGTCACAAAAGGGGGATCAGACAGACTGGCGTATGTCCAAGGCCCTCGTGAGACACGACAATGAGTCTAGCTCTTAATTTAAGTGAGAATGGAAATTTAGACATCAATACAGACAGATAATGACATGTGACCCAAGAACATACAATGCCCTCCCATCCCCCAGCTCTCTACTCAATTACTCTGATGCAAGTAGCAGAGTTATCTACCTATGAACTTTAGAAATTACTCGATGTGGGAAGGCTACTGACTTTTTTGCGTTAATTTTGTCTAAATTTCCATTCTCACTTAAAATAAGAACAAATCTTAATACAATAAGGGATACATATATAAGCCTATAAAAACATGGTGCTAAATGAAAAGGGCTGATTTTTCATCAAAACAATCATGTCTTGATTTTCCACCTCTTTTCAATATAGAGCTCACAGCCTTAGCTAAAGCAATAATACAAGAGAAGACTATGAACAGGACACAAATAGGGAAGGAAGGAATAATTAATTTTTGTTTGTAGATAATATGGTTCTATACATAAAACACCCAAAAGAATCCACCAGACAATCCCCAGAAATGACAAATCCTTTCAGCAAAATGTCAAGATAGAAAATTAATATACAAAACCTAGTAGCTTTCCTATACACCAATGACAAGAATCCTGATAAAGAAATCAGGGAAACAATCTTATTCATAATAGCCACAAATGAAATAAAACTCCTTGTACTAAATGTAAACAAGGCAGTGAAAGTCCCGGATAATAAAAAATTTAAAACACTAATCAAAGAAGTAGAAACTAGAAGACTCAAAGTTTCCCATGCTCTACACCAGTAATGCAAGGTGTCCAAACCATACTCATGGTGAATATGTGTAGGGAACTTTGGGTATATGTGCATAAAAATGTTCATAGTACCCCAACTTGTGGCTCAGTTGGCTGTATGTACAACTCTGGAGTTGGAGTCATCTAAAATAATATAGGAACAAAATGTATCTAATAAACTTCCTTTCCTCAGATCCTTACCACTAATTTTATACACAAGATAGCATTTTCTCCATACATAATTGCTGTCTCCCAGAATTCTCTCAAACATTGGGGTTTTGTTTATAGAGTTCTCTGATTTTTTTCTTTCTTCCAGTATCTCCAAAATGGGTGCAAAATAAGTGAGTGCTCATTGTGACTATAACTGTTAGCAAGGTGTCTTCTAAGGAAACAGTATTAAGAAGTAGCTTAGTGGTAGATTACATGTTTATTATATGTTTGGTCTTGAATTCTATTCTCAGTAGAGAAAGAAGGGAAGGGAGGGGGGAAAAGAATAAAAGATGGTGAGGGGGAAGAAAAGTAGGTACTATTTAATTATTCCAGAAATCAATGCAACAGCAGAATTAAGTATGAGTGATAATAAAGACTCAGGAGCAAGAGAGAATGTGTATATATATATATATATGGAAGGAGGGAGGGAGGGAGAGAGAGAGAGAGAGAGAGAGAGAGAGAGAGAGAGAGAGAGAGAGAGAGAGAGAGAAGAGAAAAAAGGGAGGGGGAGAGAGAGATGTTTTATGCCATACTAGCTACAGAGAAAAGTAGAAATCCCAGTCCTTAGAGTTAGCAGACTGGTAAGCTATCTCCCTTAGCAAACTGGACCTGGACCTGCTTTTGTTGTATCTTTTGCAAAGGCTCATTTGATTACAAGAAACTGAAGATAGCTGTTTCAAGCAAAGGATAACTTTAATGTGCTAGATAAAAGTCCCGTACATCTTGCAGCTCCAATGCCTCTTTCACAGCAAGTACTTGTTGACTCAGCACTCGGCATGTTCCCTACTGCAGTGCTAGGCAAGATGAAAACTATCCCAGCTCTCCTTCTTCTGCTGACTCATAGAGTTCCATTAGAAAGGTTACACATGAGGTGCTTAAGTGTAGGGAGGGGGAATGAACACGAACTGTACACTCACATTATGCTATTCTCTACTTTGAGAAGAGGCCTAAGTAAAAGCTCCTGGCCTAAGTGTGCTAAATTTGATTATAAATCTGTAACCCACAAATTTATCAACATCATTAGTATCTTAAAATATAATACCTCGTTAAGAGTTTCATAAAAACATTTTAAGTCATACTTACCACACCCCCCCAGTCCTTCCAATACCCATCCGCTCTTCCATCATATCCAACTTCCTTTGTTTGCTCTTCTCTAATTCATCAAGATTAATTAGTGATGCCCATATATTCTTGAGTGCGTGGTCTTCCACAGGAGCATGGTAGACTCACCAGGCACTCTGTGCTTACAGAAAACTCTCCCCCTCTCCCAGTACCTAACAGTTGCCAATAACTTCACAGCAAATGATAAGATTTAATGGCCAATTTCACCTCCATGCTGGAATTTAGTCTGGCATGAGATTTCATAGATTCTGCGCATGCTGTTCTAACTGTACTTTGAGAATTAATCACCAATAGGGATGCAGCTTCCTATCTCCATGTTCTATGACTCAAGTATATGCTGTCTAGAGCAATTGGGTACTACTCTCAAGTTTTTTTTTGGGGGGGGGGAGTAGTCAATAGCATTGCCAATAGCCTATAAATTGTGAGAGTCTATTGAAATCTCATTGGCCAACACAATCAAAAGGTAATGTGCTCTTGGCACTGGGCATTTTCTTAGTCTCTGGGATCTAGGAGGTGCTTTAAAAAAAAATAGCCTGTTATAGGGTAACTCTATTTTAAAAACTATTTTTTACTTACGTGTTTATATGTATATGTTTGTATGTATACGGAATTTTCTATAATAAATGTTTGTATATGACTCTTTTGAAAGGTATTTATTGTCATTTATATCTCTCCATATTCCCTGCTCTACCCTGGCCTCCACTACACAATTTAATCATTTATCGTTTAAAAATTTAATCATTCTTCGTCCTAAGAAGCCATGGGGAGGAGCTTTAAAGGGAGCGAAGAATGCACTCATTAATATCCTTGACATCACACGGCACTCTTTAACCTAGAGGAAACAACACCCATAGAAAAATGCATCATTTTGATAATCTCAGACAGAAAAATTTAGCCCTAGGAACAGAGAAAATTGGACTAGTGTGCTCAGATATGTTTCTACAAATAACAGCTTCAGAGTGCATCACTAAAGATAAATAGACACTGTACGTGCATTGGGATTGAATTACGGAGCTGTCACAAAAAAAAAAAAAAAAAAAATCAACATGTGGAGAATTGGCTCGGTCCATTTGATCAGGACAGCCCAAACAGCAAACACTACTAAACAAACTTCAAAAGAGAAGTGATTCACTTTCACAACAACTGAAAACAGTTTCCACTTATACACTAATAGATGTTCCCATCGATAAACAACAATATGACTACATCCCCAACTTCAGAATCATTACTACAGAAAGGGCAGGAACAAAACTGCAAGTGGCAGAATATATTTCAAGCTGTTGCTTGATTTAATAGATGCTTTTGTTATACCAGAATTCTGCCCAAAAAAATAGGCAAGCTTGGATGCAGGCAGAGTCGACAGGCAAGCTCTGCCAAGACAGGGTAAGTAAGTCCTCAATAGTTTCTGCCTCACAAATATGTCAGGCATATTGGGGCAGAAGGCTGAAGATAATGCTCCAACGTTATAGAGAGTGTTGGGTGACTGTTCTGGCATCAAACTGTCCCTCTCGTTGTCTCATTGTGGAAGCTGCTTACCTGCACTTTCTGTCTATTCAGATAATTAATTTTATTCCTTCTCAAGTCTCTGATGGGGTTGAAAACCAGACAGCTTAGTTTTATAATTAAGCTTAGTTGTTTAGGGGTTAAGATGTTTTTAGGTCTAGATAGATGTTTTAAGTTGATAGATATGAGATATGATAGATAATGATTTACATTCAGAATTTTAGACACACCAAGATAGGAAAGACATTTTCTTCAAGGCTGCCAAATAGCCAAAATACTATGAATGTAATATTTATATAATTCCTCATTGTTTCATGGTTCTTCTTGCTGCACGTAGTTTATTGTATATATGTGTAATAATATAAATGTATATGTAAAAAAAATTATTACTAATTGTAAAATAACACTTTCTTATTGTTGTACAGTTTTCCTAATCTCATCTTTTCACTGATTTTTAAAAAATAATACTAAGTTCAATGGCAAGGAAAAGAAAAATGTCATTCAAGATAGGTGAAAAAAGTATATATAAATTCAGTTTGCTAAATTTTTGTAGGCACAGACTCAACTCTAAATTCAAGTGCTAAGTTCTATGAAACAAATTATCTGCACATTTCTCTCAGATTCCTTCACAAGTGTTTCCATATACCAGTTTTGTAATAACTTTCTCCCCTACCAGGTCTAGTAAATTTAATTTTTAAAAAGTAAATAGTAAATTAATTTCTTTTAAAATTACTATTTTACTTCATTCTATGTGTATTGGTGTTTTGTCTGCCTATGTGCCATTTATATGCTTGGTGCCCACAGAGGCCAGAAGTGGAAGTCAGATGCCCTGGGATTGGAATTACGGATAGTTGTGAACCACTTAAAAAAAACGCCTTACAGATGGATCTTATAGAAGCACTTTCTCAATTGAGTCTCCCTCCTTTTAAGTAACTCTAGCTGGTGTCAAGTTGTCAAAAGCCTGCCTAGCCTATCAGCCACAATTGCTTGTATTAAAGAGAGGTTCATGAAAATACTAAAAAGTAATTGTGTTGCTAAATATAAGAGTAAGAAATCAATAACGATGACATTTAAATTGTCATTATTTAGCAGGGAGTGTCTGCTCCAAATAAAACCATCACTGTGAGATGTAAAGTGAATAGTTATGATGAATTGTTTCTTTGTCTCACACAAAATGAGAAAAGAGGTGAAGGAAAGAGGGGACGGCAGGAAGGGGTTCGTCTTGCGTAAGATGGTTATGATCCAATGGTTGTAAGTAGATAAAACTAATCGTTAGGAAGTTCCTTAAATGGATGAAGAGCAATTTCAATAATTCCATAGCTGGAAGGCAAATTTGATCCAAACCTCAGGATTTTTTTTAAAGCCTTCAACTTTTCCTACTTGTAATTTGTTCTCATCTTTGAATAGCAGCCCAGAATTAATTACAAAATTACATGCTAAACATAGTGGGGGCACAAGAATGTAGTAATGAAGAGGCGTTCTGGGCTGAAGTTCCGGCTTCATTTGATTCTCAGGACTGAAAAGAAAAATAACACAAGAAACACGCAAACAAAAATTACTCAGACTCAACTTCAATTAACTGAAAGAATAGTATTAAGATTAAAACTTACTGCTGTGTGAAACCTCCATCAACTGTTCTCCTCACTGTACAAAGAGAGCTCCCGCTCCGTCGGTGATGATTGATATTTGTCGCAGAGTCATTACCGCAAATGACTTAGCTATTTTTAAACAGAACCAAAACAGAAAATAACCAGTTTAGGGAAAGTTGGTGTGTGTGTGTGTTGGGGGGGGGGGGGTGGTGGTGGTGGCGGGCTTCTTAGCAGAGAGTTCTTTTGAGGTTCCCTTTTCCAGCATATTAAGTTCGGTGACCACAAAATAACACAGGGGCCACATCAGAATTGCTTAACCGAGAATTCCAAGTCAAAGTTAGCTATTTTAGAGAATTTGTTTCATGAGATTTATTTTAGAAGCACGTTTTGCCAATTCCCCACATCTCCAAGTTCCCACACAGAGCGCTGGTCTTAAAGGGATGGCAGCGAACGTCAACAGTCTCACATGGTGTTTGCAAGATTTCTACCACTTGATTATAATAAAGAAGACCTGGAGAAAAAATGAAAGAAAGAAGGTAAAATAGCTCAGGCTGGTATGCCCTCAACTGCTGTGAATTGCAGAAAAGTCCTATCAGTTTGAATCATGAGGGGAAGTAGAAATTTTATGGGCTGCATGTAGAGTGTATTTTACATATGCATCATGTATGTATGTACGTATGTATGTATGTACGTACATATGTATGTATGTATGTATGTGTGTATGTATGTGTGTGGGTATGTAGAGTATGTTGCTCTAAAATATTTCTTCTCTCATTTAACGTGGCCTCCTTCTGGTCTACAACACTGCAACAAAAATCTTAAAAGACTTCAAGATTCCCCAGTATTGTTTTTTATGGATTTTATCCACTTTGCTTTCTCTTTTCATTTGCCTCATCACCAGAGTATAACATTTCTAAAAACCTTTCTATATAGTTGCTATTTTTAATTAAGATATTATTACATCATTTCCCCTTCTCTTCCTCCATGAAGCCTCTCCCACATACTTCACAGCTCTCTCCAATTCAAGGCCTCATTTTTTTTTTTAGTTAGTTAGTTAATTTGTGTGTGTGTGTGTGTGCGCGCGCGCACGCGCGCGCGCGTGCGCATGTCCGCGCATGTGTGTGCTTGTATGTGTATTCCTTGCCTTGCAAATATGATCTTCTTTATATAATGTTACTCGTATATATGTGATTTCAGGGTTGACCACTTGGTATTGGATAAACAATTAGGGGGTTCTTTCCCCAGGAAGACTATTTCTCCTACCTTTAGCATTCCTTAGTTGCCTGTAATTATTAGGGGCCCACGAGATTTCCCTTTTCTACATTAGCATTTGTTATTCTTGTTCATTTTTTTGCTTAGGAATTCTTGTTGTTGAGACTTCATGGGTAGAATTTAGCTGAAAGTTCAAGGAGAAGTAATATCATAGCAAACTTCCTATTCCTCTTGCTCTTTCAATATTTTTTCTGATCTTCTGCTATGTTCCAAAGCCTTCAGCACCGGAGTTGTGCAGTAGAGATAGCCTTTGGACCTGGGTACCTTACAGTTGTGTGTTATCTACATGTTAATTGTGGGTTTTTTTTTTTTTTGAGAGATGAAAGATGCCCATTCATCTGCGGGTATTAGGGTTAAATATTTAGTGGGGGTTGTAGGTTTTTCTCCAAGATCCATAACATCACTAGCCCCAAGTTAGTTGGCTAGGTTTCCAGAACCAAGCAAGATTTCCCTCTTGTCAAGCAGAACTTGTTAGTTAGATTGTAAATATGTGTGCCACTGTCAGACCCTTAGGGCCATCATGCCATGTTCATTATTGCTGTAGCTCATAGACTTCATAGCTAGATAGGACTATTGACTGTTTCTGTCCATTAGAGGGTTCCATGGCAGCTTCTGATACCATGAAATCTAGTCCTCAGAGAAGAGGCTTTCAGTCCATTTACAGCTTGGATCCTTTGGGTCATGTGTACAAAGTGCATGGTATCTTCAGTAATGGGGACTTACCTTCAACCACTGGGAGACAACCAAGGACAATGACAATACCCAGTAATGATTCCAGAGCCTTTTAGATAATCCTGATGAACAATTATTAAGCAGGTTACTCATGTCTGAGGTTGGGGGTTTTGTTAGTGTATGGCTTTCATGGGGAGCATTGCCAGCCCATATGGGAAAATTTTACTTAAACTATGCATACATGTATACTCATATAAAAATTACATGTAATTTTAAATAAATAACATGAATTCCTTATGATTTCTTCGATACCTTTGCTGTTTTACCTTCACCCTCCTTCTGCCTGAATTTTCCTCACTCCATAATTAAAACCTCCCACCTGATTTTCCTATAGCTAATACTAAATTGGAGCCAACAGCACATGTCAAAGGCTCCCTGCCTTGCAATAATAGTGTGATTCTTCAAAGGAATGGTAGAACTCAGCATCAGCAATATTAGTGAAAAATGAATCATTATAGAATATGAGCAACAAACCTTTGTAAAATACTTTAGTCAATAAATAGAAAGAAACTAAAAAGAATTAGACATATGACAATGTTGAACACATTTGTTCTAAGGCGAAGACTGAAATAGATTAAAAGTCACAATAAATGCATTATATTTCTTTTTTTATTACTCTTTTTCCACCTTTACAATAGAAGCTATGTTTATAACTATGAAATATAAATGCCATTTGAAATGAATATATACCTATTTCATGTAAAAGGATTCATGCATAACATTAGCTACATTATACCACTATTTTTCTTACCATTCAAAAATACATAGATGAATTTAATTTCCTCTAATAATCTTCCAATTAATAATAATACAACAACAATAATAATTTTAACACATTTTAGTTTATGTGAGATTATATATCCGTATATACTCTAGAAGGTATCAATGCATCTAATATTCTTTTTAATATATGAAGATCTATATGAAGATCACACAGATGTTTAAAATATGAAAACCTGTTTTAAACAAATAGACATAAATAATAGAAGCATATACGATAATCTAGTCCATCTCTATAGAGAATCTCTCTGAAGAGAATCTTGTGAAGTCAGGCTCACTGCAGTAGATAAGCCTTGTTCTATGACCAGTGTAGTCTGGTTCCTTTTCACATCTGAAGTTCAAACATCAGTCAGGGTTATTGCACGAATTGATGTGCCATTAAGGATGTACCTTTCAGTCATTGATATGATTCAATATTTGGGCTTATCCACAAAATTTCTGTACTCTATAAATAAACTCAATCCAACTACTAGACAAAATTAGGCAGAAAGATGGTAAGGTGATTTTTCTCTTTAGGAAAATTCAAGAGATTCACAAGAGGCCAGAATCCAGAAATTGTTTTCCCACAGTTATATTAGTTTCCATTCGCCTTTGTAAAGCTGCGTATACTCTACATGGTATTTTTAAGTGTGTATATTTATTGATAATAAAACATCATTACAGATGTCACATATTCCATCCTTTTTAAAAAAAATAGACAAATGATAACATTAATAGTCACGAAAAAAATTAAGTATGTACAATGCAGGACAGGGAAATCCCCTATTTATAATAATAATCTACTTTCTTAATAATTTTCAGAAAGACTAACATTTTATGTTTTACTCAGTTATTATAATTTCTATTATATTAACTTTAATAAATCCACATGGGGGTGGGGATTTAGTTCAGGGGTAGAGCCCTGGGTTCAATCCTCAATTCCAGGGGGGAAAAAAAAAACCAAACCAAACAAAAAGTGGACAGTGAAATGTATCTGAAAATTTTTGAACAAGACACGATATATAATATATTTTATAGACATTTGTGTGCCATCCTGCTAGCTTAGTAATGCTAGGAGCTGTTGTGGTAATCTCTCCCTGCTTATAAACTTCCATTAAGCATCTGGCTAGGTCCTGGCAGTTTATTTTCACTTCAGCTCCTGAATACCATGTCAGAGCTGTGGAAGAAAGGGCAAGCAACCAAGGCCTAAGCTTCATTGGTCTTTGTTTCATGAATGTGAAAATAGGGGCTGAAGTAAACTTGAGTCTTACATGAAGAATTAATTTGAATCCAGGGGGTGTGTCTGGACCACAGTCCATCATTTTGAGGAAAACAAAGACAGGGAGGATGGGGGTAGAATGAAGTAGGCACACAGAGAACTAGAGATGAGGGTTGTGGTTTCCATGAAAGACAGAGGCATGGCTGCCTGTGGTCTAGTTTTAGCTCTTGATTCCAGACTTCATCAATGACACTTACTATATTTTCAGTCGATGAGTCCCATGGGTACCACTGATCCCTTACAAAATATCCCCCTTTGTTTTTTTAAGCTAATTTGAGGTTGTGGTTAATAATTACAGAAGCCCAAACAACAAAAGGCAGCAAAACAGCTCTAACCAGCTCTTAAGAATCGCCAATAAATGTCAGGGAATATTTAAAAAATTATCTTCCCAATGTCCTCATGTGACAGGTAATGATCTACTCAAGCTGGCATTTGGAAAAACCAGGACGTGAGCCAACTGGCAGCTGTCAATAACAAGGAACACTTAATTAACTACAGAATGTATACAAACCTCCTCAAAGGGTGGTATTACACCGTCGACATCAAACTGACCAGGATCTTCATAAAATAAAAATAAAGATGAAACAATAATAAAATCAGATTTCAGCCCCCCCGCCCCCAGAATGGGCACAGAATCATTGTAACTGGAAAATGGAGACTTGGTCACTCACTCACAAGCAATTGAAACATATATTTTGAAAACCACTACCTAATTACTTAAGTAGAAAGACAAAATGAAAACTGCTGTGAGGATAATGGCATTAGCATTAGTGCATTAGTGCATTTGTTCTCCCTCTTTTCCCTCTCTCCCTCTCTTTCTCTGTGTGTGTGCTACGTGTTGTGTGTATTGTACATGTGTGCTACGTATACAATTTTGTGCTTACATGTTTCCTGTATATGTATTGTTTCTTGTGTCTATATGTGTATGCTGTATATGTTACACACATGAATACTTCTTGGTGTGTGTGATATATTGTATGTTGTGGTTTTGCATACGTATGCACATTCAGTGTGTAAGAGAGGAAACAATAGCGTGTGGATGGTATTTGTCTTGCTGTCTTCCATCCACCAGC
This sequence comes from Acomys russatus, assembly GCF_903995435.1. NCBI lineage: Eukaryota > Metazoa > Chordata > Mammalia > Rodentia > Muridae > Acomys > Acomys russatus. The sequence goes on along the minus strand of NC_067167.1, from coordinate 20,898,848 downwards.
ACTGTTGATCTTGCCAATACAGTATAATTATCTTGGGTTCAAAATCTAGGCAAGAAGTACATTCTTCAATAGGAGGGCTTTATATTGCTCTGGGAGCCAACATTGGCCATGTAAAATTTTATTCCTGATTAGAAACATAAATGTTTCATTTTGATACCTTAATCTTACAAAACAGGGGATGCTGGAATAATGATTTCCTAAACCATAGCATTTCCTTCTATGCATGGATGTCATGCACATTTCCTTTCTTGTGCAGAAGTATATAATTGTGTTTTTATTCTTCCTTAAACCACAGGGATTTTCCAGCATGCTATCATTTGTGCAGATGGAAACACTGCATTTCTAAAGAGTGGGAAGTCTTTTCTGTCATATTTTATTGGTTCTTCTGGTCATTAAATTTGACAGACAATAAGTCCCTTGTTTACCATTAAGCAGATTGTGAATGACAGGATAGCATTAAGCATTTTTGGCACACAGATTGCAATGGAGCAATCAATAGCACCATCATTCTAGGAAAATTATTGCCGTAATTGAAGGGGATATAATCATCAACAGGAATTGCCTATTCTCTTTATATGTAGACCTTGTACGAAATAAAAGTTAAAAATAAAATCTAGGGCACTTCACAGTTGCCATCCCTCTGGTTAATAATGATAATGAAAGAAGGCAAAAATAAGTGGTTTTAAAAGATGGCTCTTCTCTTGTGTGCTGTCTCCTCAGCATCATAAAGCTTGAGACATATGAAAAGCCATTACCCAAATGTTATGTCTCTGTCAGTCTCAGCCACATTTGCCAACTCATTAATGTTTTTTTTTTAATTCCACATCATTGATTTTAATAATCAATAATTCTATTAATAAATTGAGTGTATTTTTCCAGGTCACAGAAAGTGTAGACACTGATGTCACTAAACTTTGCCTCTGCAAAAGATGTCTACTAGCACACAAAGTTGCCTCCTCTCTTGGCACTGAGCCACTAAGCGGCTGTTCTCATTGTCCCCACCCACCTCTGCACTCCCTTTCCCACAGGCACTTCAAATGATAGGGAAAATACATTCCCAAAGGTCTAAATCTGCTGCATCCATCAATTACTAAATTAGATTTCTACCAGCTGATTTCAATGTCATTTCAACTCTCTCTTTCATCATTCCTCTTATGACTATAATGAAGATTATTTATAATTATCAGCTTCACAGTTGTATCATCTGTGCAGCATAGGTTTCATGGAAACATGAATTTTTCCTGTTTATTTTTTATCCTGTCTAAGCACAAAAGCCCTGAGCATTGTGAACAAGGATAGGCATAAGGAAATGTGCATATAACACATACTATATACAGCATGCATATGTGACAGAAATGCACGAGTGTGTGTGTGTGTGTGTGTGTGTGTGTGTGTGTGTGTGCATCTGTGTGTATAAACAGTGACTGCTTATTTCCTGAGCAGCTTTTAGTCCTTGTCACTGAATGCTTTTTTCTTTATGCTCTTTTTAAAGAAATGATGTGAAGACTAGATGGTAACCTTTCATTATTCGACTTCACTTAATTGAGCTTCAGTAAAAATATCTAACAGCAAATCACCTTCTGTGTTCTCACTAACACACAACATACAGATATAATCCCACCTCTAAGTCCCCCTCAAGGCTTATCACAGTGCAACAAACATTCTGTCTCTTTCTGTCATTGTCACACAACTTTCTATAGTTCCCAGAATTTCTTAAGCCTTTTTGTACTTTGGTTTCTCTGTTTGCTGTATTAAGTTGTTCTTTTTTTTTTTTTTTAATGTTATAACTTTTAAGTGTTTGATTATGTTTTCTATGCTGCATCCCCATATAAAGTCATAATACTCAAGAATGAAGACTATAGAACACGTTAGAGTGTGATCTCCAAACAACTTTGGGGCTCTTGTCGAATGAATGAGGCAGACAGCTCAGAACAGGAGATAAGCTTCTGGTTCTGCCTACGACTTCCAGTGTTCGAGCATGCTGTCTTAAGAAAACAAGACCGTGCTTCCTAGGAATTAGAATATCTTCTCCTTTTGGGTAGCTTTGATTTTTGATTAGTTCAATGTAGTTTTTTTTTTTTTTTCACAGCCATGTCCATTACAAAAATTATAAATCTTGGGATGCTTTTTACCAGAGGTCACATTTATAAATCAGAGGACAGAACATTCAGTTACAGTTAAGCACTGTTTCCAGATATCACGGTAGTAGTAAAGCCATAGAAGAGGAAGGCAGACAGAAGTAAGCCTCCCTTTAGTGGATATCTAAAATTTCTTAACAACCCACAAAGTATGTACAATATTTCTGCCAAGAATATAAGCTTTTTTGTTTTGTGTTAGTTTTGTTGTTTTTGTGTACAGATACCATACTGATGTTAATATGTGAATGTATATATATATATATATGTATATATATATATATATATATATATACATACACACAGTATATTGCTTAAATGTTAATCACAAAACTTTAATACAATTTTTCTACTCTAGGAAATATGCCTTTCTGTTACTCAAACCAAGAAAAAAGAAAAACATTGGAAATCATCCTCGAGTAACATAGAAAAGAGAAAATAAGGGACAAATTATGAAAAATATTTCTGAAAAGTTTAAGACATGAGGAATAGAGAAATTAGGCAATGAGAAAATATTCCTTAGGACAAATAATTTTCTAACTGCAGCAGTTTTAGAAACAAATTACATAGAATTAGAAAATGAAATCCCAATTATCTTAGCAGACACAATCTCCCCAAGTGTTGGCCATGACAATAAAGCCACAATGCATTTTAATGAAAAAACTTGACAACACAGATCAGAAATGTATTTTGCTTTGCCAATCCTAGGGTAGATGCAGTAACTTCTCTGCTTCTTGTGATTGTTACATCAGAAAATGATGATTTCAGGGTTTCCAGAACTTGTCGTTAACTATGGCAGAGAGAAAAGACCAACGCTAGCCACTCTTCTCAAAACAAGTGTATTATTCTCACGTTCCACTGATGGAAGCCCAGGCTTTTTGAACATATTTTATCATGCCTTCATTGCTCACTGAATGCCCCAATACATTCTCCACAGTAATAGATTACTATTGTTTTTATTTATTCTCTCTCTCTCTCTCTCTCTCTCTCTCTCTCTCTCTCTCTCTCTCTCTCCTCTTTTTATTTTTTCTGAGACAGGGTTTCTCTGTGTAGACTTGGCTGTCATGGACTCACTTTGTAGACCAGGCTGACCTCGAACTCACTTGATTCTGCCTCCCTGAGTGCTGGGATTACAAGTGTTCACCACCACACCTAGTTTGCATGACTGCTTTCTAATTTAGTTCTATTTGTTAACTGTTTGAAGTGAAGGGACATCTCCTGCTTAATTGGGATCCCAAATTATTTGATATATGGAGGTTGGCTAGGCTAACATGTAATCATTGGATAAAATTATAACATTAGAGGAAACCAAGTGAGTCTTTCTACTATGACATAATAGACCCCCTCATCAGAAGTCCAGAAATCAAAGGCCAGACCATCTCCAGCTACTAATCTCCAACTTATTAATGCCGCGAAAGCATCTCTTCACACTTCTCCCTTCAAAGCAGAAAAGTCAACACAATCTCTGGCATAAGGCATCCAGATCACATTTATTAAGTTAAAATTGTCCCAATTTTGCATAATCTGTATCAGTGGACTTGAGTTAGAAGGAAACCCACCAACATCTGTGAGCTTATGTTTCTTTGGCAGGTATCTTGTATTTCATATCATTTTGTTAATGAGGTTGTTGTTTTACACTCGACATGTGCAAGAAATGCACACCACACAGCACTAACCGAATTTCTTTTCACTAATAGTCACAAACACCTGGAAATCGATTTAGGCCTTTGTTTACAGTTAAAGAAAATAAATGTCTTAGCGTATAATGCTAGATAAGACTTGCTAGCAGCCATTCCTTCCTTCCTTCTTACTAAGAAGTAAGCTAACATTCTTGATGTTAGCAATGACTCATTTGGTTCATTGATCAAATACCATTGTTGATAAAGGGGCAGCATAGGGCACTTCCGATAGACAGTAGTTCACACAGTGCCACCTATACCTCTTCAAAGCTAGCGTATTTTCCTTTTTCCTGCCAAAAGACACATTTACAAGCCCCAGGGCTTCAGTAGCCATCTTGAAATTTTGATGGGTTAAAATCAAAAAAATCAAAAAATAAAAAAAATCAATTCTTCAACACACTGAGCTGTCTACTTCTGAACTCTTTGCTTTAGGAAAGTCTTGCAACACCTCACTTACTTAACTTTTGGTTCATAGGATGAGCTTGAATCATTTCTGAACTTTTATATCCAACAAGAAACATGAGGTCTTTTAGTTCTAAAGTAATGTAACTTCCTCTGATTGTACATTCAATAAAAAATTACTGATATAAGACATCCTCAGCATTAAATCAGGAGTCTAAGGTACAGCCCAAGGCTACCATTATCCCACAGACCATCGGTACACTGCAAAGTAAGAATGGCTCTTTATTGTATCTGCCCTTATTTGCTCTTATATATTCCTCCTGTATTTTAGAGACAAGTATTATTAATAGGCACACGCTCAGAACATGTGAATACCAACAAGAACTTCATAGTCTGCTGGATTTTTCAAATGAGAAAAAGGCTGAAAGTAATTGTGATAAATGTTCACAAATAGTGAGACCAGAACCATACATAATGCACGGTCCAATCTGCAGAGACAGACAAGGCTGCAAAGAAAATGCAAAAGATTTGTTGCTTTCTAAAAGATGAGTGGGGATCTGTCAAGCACCAGGAGCTGGGGGAGGTGAGATTTGGTCATATACATAAGCCCGTGTAAAGGTTCTGAGATCTGAGAGTCGAGAGAGGTGGTTCACAATTAGGCAGGAAAGGTCAGCCTAAAATAGAGGTCCTTTTGCATGAGACTGAGATTCAAGACTTTTTCACGAAAGCATTAGAAACCATGAAACACTTGTAATACAGAAATAGCTATAACCAAATGGCTCTTGGGATTAAGAATATAAATGATAATATCTTTTGTTATGCATAGTGACTGTTTTCACGATCTTTCCCAGAATCCCATACTCACCAGTGCTCGTATCTCTTGGGTAAAATGGCACAGTATCTGTGCAGAATCCTAAACAGCTTTTCCTGTATGCTATCATCCTTTCTAAATTATATATAGTGTCCAGTGGGCTATAAATAGCTATTAAAGTATATTATTCAGAAAATATTTACAAGAAAAGTCTGCACATTATCAGGACCATTTTTCAATTATTTTCCATATTTAAATATTTGAAACTATAGGTGCAAAACCTTCAGAGACAAAAGCCGACTACAGTGAACTAGTTAAAGAGAAAAACAATTTGATGTACAACAAGATGAAGGGAGAGTAGACCATTAGGATATTATTATCGTTATAATATTTCTAGTGATCAAATTACAATCATGGTAGAGGTGTTGAAAGAAATGGTCAGATTCAACAAGTAATTCGACAGCAGTTGTCTCTGGATGGTTTGGCTAATTGGATAGCAGAGAAGATGAAGATGTTGAGAATCTAATTTGTTTCTGGTCTGGATGGTGGAATGGACACCATCACAAATTGCTATGGAGAACAAAGTACCAGGAAATGGTTTTGAGAGAAAGACCATTGCTCTGCTTATCACGTAAATGTATAGCATACTCAAGTGAAGATATGGACCTGACTACAAGGGATAGAGTCTAAGAGAAGTGTGGGATGGTGCCCTGATATGTGCCTAGCACATGAATTGCTTTATATACACTTATTTATAAGTCTTCACTTTTGTATCACTAGATAAAAATCTTATACATTTCAAATTAGTGTGAGGTTTTATTAATGAGAATTAGAGAACTTATTATTCCTGCCTAAAAGCTGGAATTACATTACTTAAGTCACATTCTCTGCAGTCTATATGAGGACATTTGAAGGCTAAATTTCTTTGAAGGCTCCTCCTTCACTGAGCAATCTATTTTCTCATTGACGTCTTGCAGAAAGACTCAAAAGACTTGCAATTTGCTAAGCACATAGTTGTCCCAGATAGTTTTGTACTGTTTGCCTATCTAACTTTTAACGGTGCCAACAGTTCTATGAAGGATGAGTTCAACAACGTTGTTAGCAAAGAGACTGACTCAGATTAGCCATCTTACCTAAGTGGGAGGCTAGTCTTCAATAGGAATTTGGCTTCATCCTAAGCAATCCCATTGAAAATGACGTTTCAAAATGTTTTTGCAAGAGAAAGAATCCCTTTTTTCCCTCTACTCTTCTAACTTCCTTACTGGGAACTCAGAAACTTAAACGGGCAGGAGGACATCAGTAGGGTTGCCCCCAGAAGCTCAGTGCTGAGCAATGCAAAGGGATAGAAGATGGAATTTCAATCCTTCTTAGCAAAAGTGCCCAGCCTCAGATTAGACACAAGGGAAGAGTAGGCTATAAGGCTTCTGGGAATCACAAGATGAAGGAAGGTAAACAGATGAAAAAGGAGGGGCTATCACACTTTTCTTGTTCAGGTTCATCTCATTATAGAATAATTTGTCTTCTTTAGGACTCCAAAAACATTACCAAGAAAAAGAATTGAAGAAATTTACCATTTCTTACTTGAATTGAGTGAGGGGATCTCTGAGATAATATCTTTCTGCATCATTGCCTCCAAATACAATTGATCCTCACGGTATATTCTGGACTCTGCACCTTTAACATATGATAGCACCAGCTCTTTCTGAATGAGCCCCAATCACTGCATATGAATCTTCTTAAGTGTTTAGATAAAGATGAGAGAAGCATGGGAGAATAGCAAAGTAGAAGGTTCCAGAGGGTCCTAGAAACCTACAAGAACATTATGATAGGCAGATTTGGGCCCAGGGGTCCTGCTCAAACTATGGCACCAGCCAAAGACAATACAGACAGTAAACTTCAAACCCCTACTCAGATCTAGCCAATGGTCAGAACATTCTCCACAGTTGAGTGGAGAGTGGTGTCTGACTTTCACATGTACTCTGGTGCCTCATATTTGACCACATCTTCTGGAGGGGGAGACCTCGTGGCACTCAGAGGAAGGATAGCAGGTTACCAAGAAGAGACTTGATACCCTATGAGCATATAAAGGGGGAGGAAGTCTCCTTCAGTCACAGTCATAGGGGAGGGGAGTAAGGGGAAAATGGGAGGGAGGGAAGAATGGGAGGATACAAGGGATGGGATAACCATTGAGATGTAATAAGAATAGATTAATAAAACAATTTTTAAAAAGTTGTGTTATATATGAGATGCTTATGATGCTTAGTAGTCAAATCCAGGGCTGGATTGTATGTCTTTGATTTTGTAAGAAAACTCAACAATAGATGCTACATTTCACCACTTTGTAAACTAATAAGTCAAAATAGGTCTGAAAGTCCATTTGTTTTCATAAAGCTCACAGTAGGATGTTAATTTGGAGTAACCATGATGAATGATAATTTAATTTCTATGGGAAAAACAAAATGCTCTGTCCATTGTGGGATAGCCAGGTCATGAGTCAGTGCTTGCCCTGCCAAGAAATTCACACATTAATGAGATGGGTGGAAGGGTAGGAAGAAGTCTGGTTGAGACCTCATTTCAACTTTTGTCTGTCTGTATCCCAATTGTTGAAACTTTTCTCCTCCAAGTTTTACTGTTTTTAGATTTGCTCATTTTGTGCAGTGACAAGGCTTAAGATAAGTATAATCTTTTTCTTACTAAATCATTTCTTCCATAACAAGATCCCAATTAAGAATGTGAACTCTGTATTTTAGAAACTATTCTGAAGAGTGAGAATGTAAATGGAAATATATGCAAGCTTCAATCATACTTTCATTTTTAAACACGTTTCTCACAATTTACATGTTGGTACAAATAGGCCTTCAAGATAGCATTTTAATATTTTCTTATTTATGTAGCTGTTTAAAAGATAGAAGTAAGAGCAAAACCGTTTTTGTTTCCGCACATAAAAATTGTTCACTTGGGAAACAAAAGATTTTTCAAACTGACATTAGCTGTGTTTTCTGAAGGTTCTTTTCACTTCTCAAGTGACTATGAGATGCGCACCTTTGTGCTTTTGGTAGCCTAATTTGATTTATTTGGCTTAGGAACTGTACTATGCAACATCATGATCGTGAAAACAGCACGTAGCACATCAGTACCCACACACTACAACATTGCCTCCCAGAGAACAGTTAGAAGATGCAGACTCCCCAAACTCTGCCCCCTACTGTTCACACAACTGTGGCTTCTCCTCCCCTTCCACTTCGAATGAGTGTCTCTTGCTGCGGATTAACGTGGAACTGTCCAGAGGAGGATGTTCTGACAAATGTGTCTCCATGAGACTACAGACAAGAGCCGTGTAGAGAAAAGATGACGGTAAAGGAAATATCCAAGGGGATGAAGTCCCCTAGTTTTCAGGCTTTAATAATTTATATTATATTTTGGTCAGAGTGCTCTGGAGGAACAAAACTAAGGGGATAAATTCACATCAGAATTCAATAAATCAGATTTAACATAGTAACAACAGCAGGATCATGCCTGAGAGCTGAGAAACCAGGTCCTGGAGACTGAATGGCTCAGCATTCAAGTATCCCTATCGTAGCTGTTTATCCTCACTGAGGGCACGACAAGCACTTGTTCTTCAGTCAACCGTGCACCATCGTTCCTCCATCACCCCAGACTGGACCCTGAAGCTGGGCCCTAAGTAGAGAGTTCACAAAAGAAAAGACACAAATAGCTGGTGAACACTTAGAATGTTTTCAACAACTTTAGCCATTAGGAAAATGCAAATTACAAATATATTGAGATTTCATCCTACTACAGTCAAAAAGGCCAAGATTAACAACAATGACGATGACACTACGTGGTAGCTAGGATGTGGAAAAAGGGGAACACCGATTCATTGCTGGTGGGGGTGCAAACTTGTTCAGCCACTACAGAAATCAGTGTTGCAGTTCTTCAAAAGACTGGAAATTGATCTACTTTAAGAGCCAGCTATATGACTCTTGGAAATATGTCCAATGGACTGTATATTCTTCTAAAAAACCAATTGCTCACACATATTCATTGCTGCTTCATTTGTAATAGTCAGAAATTGGAAACAGCTTAGAAATCCATAAGCTGGTAAATCGATAATGAAATCCAATAGAATATTATTCAGCCATTTAAAAAATGACATTATAAACTTCACAGGTAACTGAATGGAGCTAGAAACAATCATCCTGGGTGAGGTAACCCAGACCCCAAAAGACAGATGTCGCATGTTTTATACCTGGATGTTAGGTTTTAAGTTTCAATACGTGTGCTCCGTTCTAAATGTCTACAGAGCTTAGGTACCTAGTAAGGAAAAGGGAGATACAAGGTAGTAAAAATAGAATATAGTGCTGTAAAAAACATAAAGAGGAAACTAGAGTGGGAGGGTTCAACGGAAGGGCAAAGTAAAGGACATACAGGGAGGGACAATTCACACTAAAGGCCTTTTGAAAAAAAAAAAAAAAACAGATAAAAAAGCTAGTACTTTAGAAGCTTCCTAAAATCTACACATATTAGAATGAACCTTAAATGGAGTCACCGTATACTAGGGCATACAGTGCCCTCCCTACCTAGACATGTCATGTCACCAAATAAAATTTTTAATGCCACATGCTTTGGTTCCAACTTGAGTCATTTGGCCAAGGGGATCTCACAGATACCCCCTAAACACCACAGGCTATTGCCAAGGTTATTTGGTGCCCTTAATAATCTGATAGTAAGGCCTTACTGCTGAAGATGCAACTTACTATTCTATAGTTCTGGTACTCAGCTAGAAATTTACCCCTACTGACAAGCATTCATGCTGCTGGAGGAGAGGAAAATTAATCATCTATCTTGCCCAGCTAGAAACCCTGAGATCTATGACAGCAACAACCTGCTTGTAAGATATACTGGTGCTATAGTGGCACAAATATTGTTGGAGTAACCAAGCACCCTTTTCTTCTGTTTTTTTCTGCACCATGAAACCCATACATGACAGTGCTAAAGTAGCCAAGAACCTGAGACTAGATAGGTCATGGACTCCAGAGGAAAACTACTGTTTTACTCTGCTAAATGAACATAGAAATAAGATGTCTTCTAGTGACATATTGCTATACACATAGGTCAGTGTATCACCTAGACCTTATCAGAGAAGCTTCTTTTTGCAGTAAGTAGGAACCAACCTAGAGCCCCACAACTGAACCATGGGCAGAGAAAGAGACTTTGGAGTACTGAGCCTTAAGTGGGATGTCTTTAACAAACTTCTTCCCTCAAGGCTCAGGGATCTATGTGGAAGAAGAGCAGGAAAAAAAAAAAAAAAAAAAAAAAAAAAAAAAAAAAAAAGGAAAAGGAAAAACCAGAGGTGGTGTATGACTCCATAGAAAGAGTGCCACCCAGGCACAACAGGTCTGATATACATATGAACTCACAGAGACTGACAGAATGCTTGAGACACACACAGGTTCAAACCAGACAAAATCTCAATGCTTAGATGAGGTAGTGGACACAGAGTCCTACATATGAACAAGAAGCTATGTGAGGTTGACATCACTGGTAAAAGTGAAATCAATTCTCTCCAATATAATATCATCAGGTCTATCAACAACACCCCAGGATAGAAACCACACCCAGAGCCAGTTGGCTAACACAAAACAGATTCCATGTTGGTGTTTGTGTTGTTCATCTTTCTTTCCTTTTGTGGTGGGGGAGGTGTTGTGACTTTGATTTTGCTTTTATGATATTTACTGTTTGTTTGGGGGTGCTGAATGAGTCACTAAGTAGCTATGGCTGGCCTATGTCAGCCAGGCTGGCCTTGAGCTAACTGAGCTCCAACTCCAACTCCCTAGGATTAAAGGTGTGAACCTCTGGACCTAGTTTACGCCTTCGTTCTTAAAATGAAAGTATTGGTAGGATAACATGTTGGTTTCCATTTTGCCTTTCTTTTGTATTAATGTCATTTAAGGTCAGATGTTAGGGGAGAAGGGTTCCCCTTTCTGAAGACTAGGCGAGGGAGGGAGAGGGTATGAGGGAGAGAGGATGGGATCCTGAGGTGACAAGGGAGGAGGCTAGAATCCGGATGTAAAGTGAACAAATGAAAAATGAAAAAAAATTAAAGAGCAGTATTTAGTGTATCAAGAGATTAATAAATGTTCATTAAAGGTAGATTTGGAAGGAAATTATAAGATAAACTTATATTGTATTATTATTGCTATTTTATAAAACAGAATATTAATATAAAATTTTTGTATAGAGTGAATTCTTGATTGTTATGTCCATAAAATATTTGAAATCGGTAAAATTCTTATCTTTCCAATTACCTTTTTTTCTTTTAGATCTTGTAACAAATGGGAATATAGTAAAAATTCTGTTGTTTTGCAATGTGACATTGATGTTTCTACATTAGCAAATCATCCTGAGACTTTAATCCTTTTCTTTAATCTGCAGGAAGCACTAATGTTGTGCTACTGTGACTTTGTGGTTCTAGCTCTGTAGATGGTGTCAATTCCTTACTTTTTCTGGCTAGCTCTGGCATTCATAAAAGATTTTTTAAAATCCATCAAGATTATTAAATGGAGTGTTTAAAAGCTATGGGGACTTGCAGTAATGACTGTGCTATGCCAAATTCATTATTTCAAAACAAGAATTTAAAAGCCCGATTAGTGTGCTAATCATTTTGGCACCTCTTTTTACTCTACCATTTTATGACACAGTGAAAAAAAATTTTGATGCTGATTAAATTAGTATTTGGCCGCTGTATATATAGGAGCTAGATAAAATAAAACCAGTCACTAAAAAGAATTGGAATCATACATTGCATTAAAGTAAAGCTTATTCAAAATTATTCTCTTTCTCTCCTAAAATCCACTAAGAACCTCACTTGAAAAAATCTGTTCCAGAGTGTTATTAAAAGTTCGCCCTGAGTTTTCTCTCTTCCAGCCTAGTCATGTTGAAAAGAAAGAAGGCCAAATGGAGAAAGATGGCCCCAGCCAGGCCCCCTGTTCCTGAAGAATCAGGAAGCTAAAAATGTAGTGTAGTCTGCTTGAAGAAGACCTAAGAATTTTTGCACTGGACTTGTAATCCAACCTCCAAGGAGACTTCATCTACTTTGTCAAATGGCCTCACTATATCCAGCTGCAGTCACGATGTGGGAGCCAATATGGCAGCATTCCTGCTTGCCCTGTGTGGCAAGATGAGGGTCCTGTACTTTATCATCAAGGTGAAAGCCAGGCTGGATGCTGGATCACATAAAGACATGCACAGCTGTTGCCTTCACACAGGTTAACTCAGAAGTGAGACGCTCTCTCTTTAAGCTGGCAGGAGCTATTCAGGACCGGTGACAACAGATACAATGGAAGGTCACAACCTGCATCCAAAACTTATCGCTCCCATTGCCAAACTGTAAAAAGCAAAGGTGAAAGAACTTGCCACCAAATTGGGTAAAATCTATACTTTTGAATTTTCTATACACAACAAAAGGAAAAATTACCCTTATAAAAGAGCTGTATTTTAATTCTTATTTTTGACTGATTATGTTTTAATTATTTTGTTCTTTAGGGAATTGTATACCACCAGTGGTATATTCCCAAGAGGTCAGACCAAGTTTTGTCATTAGAAGACTCAGTCATTCTGAAGTCTTCAGGGTCTTAAGACTCAGTTATTTCAGTACAGGTTAAATTTCCAAAGTTATCCTACTATAGATTGGAGTCAGCTGAATTCAGCCTACATCCAGGCTTAGGTATCAAATCTATGCCAGATGTTTCATACATTCATACATTTTTGTTTGATTTTTGTTTTTTGTTGTTTTTGAGACAGGGTTTCTCTGTGTAGCCCAGGCTGTCCTGAACTTGCTTCATAGACTGGGCTGGCTGTGAACTCACAGAGATCCATCTGCCTCTGCCTCCAAGAGTGCTGAGATGAAGGACTGCACCACCACTGCCTGGCCCATCCGTTCTTTTCTTCAACATATACCCACACACTGGAAAAAGAACAACAATAAGCCTCCCCAGTGTACCATGAAAGAATGTAAAGAGACCAATGTATCATAAAAGAATATATTTTATATAAAGAACTAAGTCCTATGTTGTTGGTACCATACAATTATTAGATATGGTAACCATGTGTGTTAACTCATCTACAGAAACCTAACTTTTAATTTTTAAGCATTGGTGTCTTTCTTAAGTTGGGTCTTAATTATTTTTTTTTATAGATAAGTCCTGCAACATGCTTATGTTAATGATGTATCCCAGTCATCTTCAGGAATTCAGATTCTCTAGGAGGGGAGCTTCAGTGAGGGACAAAAAGCAAGCAATGTCTTCAACCTGTTAAGTAATAGAATAATTTAGAGTGTGATTCTTTTTTGTTATTTATTCATTTATTATAATTTATTCACATTATATCCCAATTGTTTCTCCTCTCTCCTGTTCCCACTCTCCCTCACTCTTCTGCCCTATTTCCCTCCCCTAGACCTCTGATGGGGGAGGGCTTCTCTCCCCCACCCCACACTGTCTGACCACAGCCTATCAGGTGTCATCAGGAGAGCCTGCACCCCCTACCTCTGTGTGCCTGCCAGGCTGCCCTACCAAAGGGGAAGTGATCAAATCTGGGCACCAGTGTTCATTTAGACTCTCATGTAATTACAAAATTCTCTTTATTATTATTATTAATTATTATTATTGTTATTAAAGTTTAATTGAATCTTTCTGTGTCTTTTCCATTTTCTATACTCAAGAGATATAATATTTACTGAGTTTAGTTTTCATTACTGGGAATACTCAACTAGGAATTTCCAAGTATGGAAAACTGAGAACTTTGGAGTGCTGTCCTTTTTCTGTTATTCTGCCTTCTTCTCCGGGTGGTTTCTTTCACGATCTTCTGTGATTCTCTTTCCTGTCATTAGGCTGAAAAAGCAAGAAAGATGTTGAGTTTGGGGTGGGAATGGCTCTGAGAGACTGGTAACCAAAGGTGATGGCAAAGTGTTGACACCGTAGTAAGGAAACGTGTGCATCTGACACATGGGTGTTTCCTGCTCAGCTTGAGCATCAGGATATGGCCGATGCAACCCACCATCCCAGCTGATAAACAATACCTTGACATTTAAATCTGGCTCTGGGTCAAATGTCAGGAGAAAACAATTATTTGAGGACATGCATTGTGCTTTGAACATTTTTTGTGTCATCTCCCCAATCATAGATTCAATCCCAAACCTATACCATAAACTTCGTGTCTTCATTTTTTTAAACCCATGTAATACCATTAATGCTGTATGTGGCCACCCATGTGAGCATGATAGGCTTACCTGTATCCTGACACTTAAAGCAAATGGCCTCTTTCTCTCTCAGTAGCTATCAGTTCCCAATAGCTTCTCATCTAGGGGTAAGACTCCATGCCCCCCTTCCTCATTTCACACTGGGATTTTGCATGACTTGAGATTGCTTAGGTTTGTGTATGCTTTCGTATGTGCCTTGCTTGCTTATGTGCAGAAAACTGTTTTCTTGTTGTAGTCCCTCACCACATCTGGCTCATATAGTCTTTCACCCCTTTCTTCTACAGTGATTTTTGGGCTTTGGAAGGAGGGGGTGTGTTACAGAGCAAACTCACTTAGGACTCAGCACTTTTCAGTCACTTATTCTTTGCACCTAGAGTAATGATCTGCTATAGAGAGAAGCTTCTCCGATGAGGTTTGGCAGGTGCATTAGTTTATGGGTATAATGAGAAATATTTGCCAGGTTAATATTATGTAGAACTAGAAAAGTAATGAATGGTAGCAGATTCTTGACTGTGACCTGTCCAGCCACAGGTTCTTGGCCCTGGTAATGATACCAAGTTTGGGTTCCATCTTGAACCTTAAATTCAATCATAAAGTGATTGGTTACTCTGATGACATCCATGCTGCTAATGCACTAATGAGCATATATTCATAGATGAATAAGATTAATGATTATTTTCTATTCTGCTAGAATATATAACACCTTCTAGTTCTATCTAACCAGTAGAGGTGAAGCTTCCACGTTCATACCTCATTTTTTCCCATGTTCTATGAGCCAAATATGTGATGTCATCAACAGTTAGGTCTTATCATAAGTTTCTTGAGGGTAAATAAAAGCAATGGCAGTAGCCTAAAATATTTGAGGGTTTTATGGGACCTCACTGGCTGGCAATTCTAAAAGAGATAACCTATTACTAATATTGGGCTTTTAAATTTATTAGCCTGTAGGATTTAATAGGGATGTTGTTTCCCCCATTATAGGGGAACTCCACTTAAGCTCACTTTATGTATGTATACATTATATTTTAGGAAGCTTCTACAATAGCAGTTTTTATTTGTGTTTTTAAGGACTTTAGTGTTAGAGTTAGGTATCCGTCCATGCATTCGTTCTATACGCTTTCCTCCCAACTCCCCCCCAATACGCTTTCCTCCCAACTCCCCCCATACGCTTTCCTCCCAACTCCCCCCATACGCTTTCCTCCCAACCCCCCCATACGCTTTCCTCCCAACTCCCCCCCCTCATTTCCCTGTCTTACTTTCCTTCACGATTCTTCCTCCCCATAGGCCCTTTCTAATATCTGGCCTCTGTGGATATCTGAAATGAGACACATATATCTAAAGATTAGAAATTAATATTTACAAATGAGAAAAACCTTGTGTAATTTGTCTTTTTGCGCCCGTTTTACCTCACTTATAATGACTGTTTCTAGTTCCATCCATTTGCCTGCAAATTTCTTAATTTCATTTTCTGAGAAACTGTATAATATTCCATTGTAAATGCAGCCCATTTTTATTATCCAATCATCAGTTGGCAGACATCTAGGCTGTGTCCACTGCCTGCCTATTGTGAATGGAGAGGCAGCAAACAGGTATAAGCATCTTTGTAGTAGGAGTTAATCTTCTGGATATTTGTCTAAGAGTAGTATATCTGGAATTTAAATATCCACGATGTTCAGAGTCACCAGAAAGTAGTACATTTCTTATATATTAGTGAGAAAATTATCAGCTCAATATGTACAACAGTAACATTATTCTTCCTCTCCATATAACAAATACTATATGCAATTAATAATGAATTTTAAAGAAAATTTCAAGTTGCTAAGTTAGTTATGATTTATGTATAAACTACCCTAAAGAAAGAATAAATGTTCAAAGCTTGATCCCCAAATGGTGGGGCAATTAAAAGAGGATTGGGTCATTAGAAAATAATATGACAATGAGTAAATTCACTGGTAAGTTTAAGCTGGAAGAGCTCTTCAAAGGTGAGATCTATTGGAGGAACTGGGCCAAAGAATAGTCTCTTTGGAGCTGTGGTTCTTCTTCTTTCTTCTTCTTCTTTCTTCTTCTTCTTCTTCTTCTTCTTCTTCTTCTTCTTCTTCTTCTTCTTCTTCTTCTTCTTCTTCCTCTCTCTCTCTCTCTCTCTCTCTCTCTCTCTCTCTCTCTCTCGCGTGTGTGTGTGTGTGTGTGTGTGTGTGTGTGTGTGTGTGTGTGTGTGTGTGTGTGTCCCAAGGGTGATAAAGGATGGAGGAGGTGATTGGTGCTGGAGAAGAATAAAAAGGTGACATCCATTTAGGATTTAGAGAAAATAAAAAAACATAAGCTTGATGACTAAAATCTAAGACCGGAACCTCGCAACTATGAGCTGGAAGGTATTCATGCAATTTGTGAGTAACTCTATTTTTGGCTGAGAACACAGTCAAAAGAATCACTCACTGCTTGAAAGCCCAGGTATATTGGCACAGTCACTAACAAACAACATTTCTACAGTGCTTCCAGCGGCTCTTTATTGCTAAAAGGAATCTAAGTGGAAAATCTTCCTTATTCGGGGCTTCAGTGATAGCCACCTACAGATATTTTTCTTTTTTAGTGTTAAAAAGAAGAAAACATAATCCTTTAAATAGTTTGTTCTTGTAAGATTTATGTTACAACAGCATACTAAGCCATGGCTTTAGAGTGAATTAACTATTTCTAACCTGGGCTTAAACTAAATTTACTTGCAAAGGCTTCTTTTTTTTTTTTTTTTTTTTTTTTTTTTTTTTTTTTTTTTTTTTTTTTGCAAAGGCTTCTTATGAAGGTCACAAGGAAGCTATTCTAATTCTGCAGCTCTGCTCAACTGAGTAAGAGGCTGTTTAAGTTGAACCATCCTATCCTGGGTTCCTGCTAATTATCACTCTGCAGTGTGGAATAATCAGAACCTTCTGGTGAGTCCAGTTTCCTCATCAGCCGTGAGAGTGATTGCTGGTGCTGGGAAGCAGCTTTGTTCTTAGAGTCTCAGAGGGCTGTTGCGTGTTTACTTTGGAAGGTAAGGTCACTCTTACTACATAGAAGCCTGGCATCCAGCAGAGTGAGTGTCTGGGACATAAAACTGGGACTTAAATCAGTAAGCCAATGAACCTATGCAAGAATGAGTCACTAAAATGGGTGTGTTGTAGGAAGGTATCCTTAATCCCCACCATCTGACTTAAGAGTGAATACCCTGTGTTTTGAGAGTTAATGGTAAATAAGAAAATCCAGAGCAGTGCTGGCAAAGAGGCAGCTCAACTGTTGTTCCCCTAAAAAGTAGCTAATCCATCTGAGCAGTCTCTTCCTAGCCAAAGCAATCTGAAAACAGTGTTTCTCCAGCTAGCTACCACCAATTAAGTTGGCACAACAAAAAAGCAAGTGCTTCCTTTCTAAGTTTAAACCTATTCGTAAAATCAAAATTCTATTAATGAAGAAAAATAAACAAGTTAAAAAAGGATCCCCTGGTCCCCCCATGTTGTTAATTGTGCATTTTGACCTACCCTTGTATTTACTCATCATTCACTCCAGAGAGTTCCAGTACGGCTCGGCTAGTGGTTGTGCAGAAACACTTACATGGCAAATGTTGTGTAGGAGTCTGTTGGCCTTGGGTATTCACACAGGTCCACAACAAGGGAATCCAAGGAGGATCTTTGAAGAATGCCAGTTCAGGGCCTGTAGGTGTGTGGATGGAGTAAGCCTCTCTGTTTCACCAGATGATGCTAATTGTGTTGCCTGATCCTTACAGCAAACTGAGTTTTGAGGATAAACAGTTGGTCCTCAGGCAGCCTCACATTGAATTGTTTGGGGAACGTGAAAGACTACTGAAGTACTGAGGTCGGGGTCACTCTTCAGAGATTCTGGCTCACTTAGACGCAGGTATGGCTTGGGGGTTGCATCTAGAAGCTTCCACTGAAGCAGGTGTGGGCTGATAATCCTGTGAACTCACTGGCCTCCTTGATTTGTGCTTCTTTCCTTCTCAGCACCACGTTAGTCATGATTTTCGTCTATCTCAGTTAGCGTTTATAGTATGACTTTCTAATTTCTTGTTCAAGGCTGAGTCTCATTCTTCTTTTGCGATGCTTTATTTTGTCATTTCCCTCTTTGCATCCCTGACTCCAGAACATGTGTTCTCATGCTCACATCTCTCACCACAGAAGATGATACATGTGCGGACTCTATCAGTTTTAAATGGGTAACACATCAAAGGACTTTCTCGACTTTGAGAGCTCACAATAGAAGCTGAGATTAAAATGATTCTCATTAATGATTAATATTCATGGATGAAAAATAAAAGGTTTCATAGGTCAGTAAACTTGTGTCAACTGTATCCACAGGTGGTCCTGGTGAGAAAAATAATTCACTAGTCCCTTCCCATTAAATAGAATTCACCAGGAGACCTGGTTCTATCCATTTGGTGACAAAGGTGATTGGTTAGATAGCCATGCTTGTATTTAGTCCTGCTGTGACTTGCTAGTGAAGAGGCCAACATTACAAAGAATCACAGGTGGCCTCTGAGGCTGGCTGTTAGTCATACAATCATGACAACCAGCATGATCTTGTAACAGGGTTTTTCTGTGGTCAAACCTGCAGATAAGAACGCTTTCCAAGCCATAACTATGATTTCTTTTTAACTGTGGAGAGATTCTGAGGAGAGCACTCAACTAAACCTTCACAAGATGCTTCGGAATTTGTGAAATAAGGTCTGTGTGATATATGCCATGATTCCATACACTTAGTAGAAAAGTAATATAATATCCATTAATAAGGAAATATCCATAGTTATCTGACTAACCAAAAACAGTGAAAATGAATATTTTTTAGAGATGTACATAAAACTCTGGGTTTTAGCTCAGTTTGAGTTCCTTTTCTCCTAAGAAAATAGATCAATAAATACATGCTAAGTGTGAACATGCTCATGCAAGATGCAACACCACTTTATCCATGATTAAAATTTTTGTGGTCTCAGCTACTTGTGATCAAACATGATCATAAGATCTTAAGAGGGAGACTCTGGAAGGAAAGAGGCCACAGATTTTAAATTGGGGACCCTTTTGTGTATTGTGAAAAAAAATGTTTTAGTCTTCTCTGTACAATTTGGGACAGGAATCATTCCTTTGTTCTGATGTAACCTACGTGTGAATTAGTTGAGAGGCAACACAATTGTTGTATTAACTACCACAGTATCAAAATGCTTGTATTTAATTAACCAATATTTCTCTTAATAATTGTCCTGCAGTGCATGAGTATTTATGTTGGCAGTGTCCTAAAGAAGAGTATTCCAAGGTACACTCTTTAAGTTAAACAGAAAAGGTTAGATGTTAAGAGAGGACGAACTCATAAAACCCTAATTACAGTTTATTGTTACAATTATTTAATCATATTATTACTTAGTATAGTAAATCTTCTTGTGTATCTAAGAAAAATCATGGTGAAAAAGGGTTTAATATACCTGGGTAAGGCAATAATATTATTTAAAAATGAGTACCTATGTGCTATTATGTCTTCTTTAGGTATTTTATGTGTTATTAAAAATAAAATAAAATTATGTTTTGTTATTTTTGTTCTTTCTTAAACGTTAGTCATAATTTAAGATTTTATTTCTGAAAAAACCTCATTATCAAATTTTTAAAAATCCTATGAAAATACATCATCTCATTGACAAAGAAAACAAAGGGATAATTCCCTATACACAAACAAACCCCAGAAACTAAGACTCCAACTTAAATAAACAGAAATGTATTGGAAATTAAAACTTCTTATAAAATACACACTGAATGAAAGTGAACTTCGCTGATTTTTAAAGAAAACCTTAAAATAAAAAGAAGCACTCGTTTTATTTTTTAAAATGTAATGCATTTTTATAGCTGTCAGGAAAAAAAAAAAAAACAGTAAAAGGCTACTTTTTCTATAACTCAGATAAGAAAATACATTCTTTTTCTGGCTATCTTAGATCCTGTCTCCACTTGTGTTCCAGACTGTGGGGTCTGCTCAGCACTAGGACCCACAGACTCTGGGGTTTTTGCTAGCCAAGTCTCTCTCTGCACCCTGGGAAGTCAGACTCTGACGGCAGCAAGACGAGTGCTAGCCCACCTAGGAGTCCTCGGGGTTGTCTGGCTAGCCGTGGGTTTTCTAGGCGACCTGTGGACAGATGCACTTGTGTTCTAGTCTGTGGTGTATGCTTAGTGCTAGGACCCACAGACACTGGCGTTTTTTTGCGAGCCAAGGCTCTTTCTGCACTCTGAGGATTTCAGAAGCTGCCTGCCAGCCAGGCGAGTGCGCACCTGCCAAGAAACTTATATTAAGTCCTCATTAAGTGTGAGGTGCTCAAGGCATTTTAGTTGCAGAATGATTAGGAAAAAACGTTTCCTCTTAAAGAGCCCACCTTCTTCCATGTGGATTTTATTAGCGGTGAAAACTGAAAGGTAACCTCACAGGAAGTTTGTTTGCAAGCTTGTGAAGAGTAGGTGGTGATTGCTTGATTGGCATGCCGTATGATGCTGGGTCCTCAGGTAAAAAAGAAACTAAATGTACCATGTTTTCATTATAGACGTCACATAAAAGTGATTTAAAATTATTTTTAATACAAGGGATGGGATAAACATTGAGATGTAACAAGAATAAATTAATAAAAAAAAAAAGAAAAAAAATAATAAAATAAAAAAACAAAACAAAACAAAAAACAAAAATTCTTTTTTTCCTCCAGTGGTAAGAAAAATCACTCCTCTCCTATTGCCTTTTTAAGTCCTGAATATCCGATATCACAAGATGAGGAAGTTTGTGCAAAATGAAATTCACTAAGCAGATTAGCACTCCCACACTTACTTAACTGCCACATTCTGGGAGAAGAACATAATTTATTTAGATTCAGATAGAATGCCATTTGATCTCTGCTCATGTAACGCCTCTTTATTCTTGTTGTTTGTTTGTTTGCTCATGTAACTTCTATGACCACGTTGGAGAGTCATTTAATTCCTCTGATGATTGGATTTTTTTATCTAAGGAATGTGCGTTTTCCATAGTTGCTGCAAAAATCCAATAGGATTGTCCAATCACCCGGCACAAGCATATCAGTTTAATGCTGAAAATAATGTTTGAGGGTAGGAGAATAGTGCACACTACTTATTCATATCATCCTCTACAATAACTGCAATTTTAGTTGGTCGCATGGCTAACCAGCTAAGAATAATAAATTATAGCTTCTCTGACAATTGGGTATGACCCCGTAACTAAGTTCTAGAAAATAAAATCTAACAGAAGTTCCTTATGAACTTATAAGATCTCTTAAAGGGGAATGAATTTTTTCCTCCTCCAGTTTCACAGACCGAAATGTGGATTATCCATAAACCATATTTAATTTGGAAGGATCCTCTTACGTTAGCAAAGAAACATAAATGAAAAGAGATCTCTCTTATACACAGTCATACCATCAGTGTGCAAAGCCAGTAAGAGAGTACATACTTGGACTTTCAGAGGTCAATGACTCTCACTGAGGCATAGAAGAATCTACTCTTTGTGGTATAAGGATCTACCTGGAATATTCATTCATTTTAATCTAACCAGCAATCTAACCAATACATTTCCCCATAGATACTGCCACTGTGTCTGTGTTATCTAAATGTACAGGTTACCATTGGTCCTTTTTAAAAAATAAGACTATAGCACACATTCATTCACACGTAGTAGTTATTTCCATAATTTTAGGACCTGATATTTTTTAGGGTATATCCTTTTCTTCTCTAGAGTTTTTTCTCCCCATGTATATCCCTGGCTGTCCTGGACTCACTTCGTAAACCAGGCAGGCCTCGAACTCACAGAGATCCACTTGCCTCTGCCTCCTAAGTGCTAGGATTAAAGGCATGTACCACCACCATCTGGCCTCTATAGAATATTTCTATTTTTATTAAATATTTTTATTTTTACATATAAATTTATGTTATTGAACATATATACTATAAACTACCTATGGCAAGACGAACCATGACACAATCAGGAATTCTATAAATATTACTTTCTTAGAGTTTTGGCTATTTGTATTTGACAACCTTGAAGGAAACATCTTTCCTATCTTCGTGCATCTGAAATTCTGGATGTAAGTTTAGAGTATTTCTTAATGTTCCACACATTTCGCCACAGAGCTAGTAAACTAACTGGGCACGTTCATGCAAATTGATGCTTGACATCTGTTCTGAGACATGGCTCTTCTGTACTTCGGTTTAAAGCTATACTCTAGGATATAGAAGCCTCATTGCTTAACTGTGCTTGCCCATGATTACTTAAAAAATTGATGAAAATTGTCCTTGTCTTGTGTCTTAGGCTTTGCTGAGGGATTAGACCTTGCTTTGACTCTCATATTTTCCTCAGATGAATAACCTGGCTGTTCAGGGTTTTTGAGTTGACAACTGTCAGTGTTATGTAGTGTTACCAACTACTCAGATCTTAATTGTTAGTTACAATGAACTGTCTCTGTGATCTTACAGTTACACTTAAAATTAAACTTCCAGAGCTTTTGGATATGTGAGCTCATTTCATTGGTGAAGACTGATTATGAATCCCATTGACTGATAATTATTTTTAAAATTTATTTGAGAGTCTACCAGCTCAGTCACTATATATAAAAGGTACATTAAAAATTAAATAATCCCAATAAAGGTAAACCTAAACAAGGATCCAAACAATTCCAGATAAGGTAAGCATAAACTGTGCATTACTGTGGAGAAACAGAATTTAGTTTCAAACTGGCCAGAACTAACTTTAATAATGTGCAATTTTTTCTCAGATATTCATGTTACTACAATATTTATATGTCCTATCCTATGTGATCTTTGAAAACAAGAATAATAGAGCACATTTTACTAACCAATGCTTTGCTGCTTCAATGCAGAACACGAAGTTTCAAAATAAATCTGAGAAAAATTTGAAATTACTGTCTTGATGTTGTATTGATATTTGGCTTCTAAAATAAGAATTGTATCAAATGTATGTTAATATAAATGGAAACCTTCCTAATGCACATTTCATGCCATTTAGTATAGAAGTCCACTATGAGATGTTTGAGAAGTGCCATTTTAGTTTAATGGTTTTTTTGTTTGTTTGTTTGTTTTTCTTTTCTTTCTTCCTTTTTTTTGTGTGTGTGTTTCTTCATTTTATTTTATTTTTTCCATTTTATTATTTTATTCATATTACATCTCGATTGTTAGCCCTTCCCCTGTTTCTTCCCATTCTTCCCTCCCTCCCACTTCCCACCTTCTCCCCTCCCCTATGTCTGTGATTGAGGGAGACCTCCTCCCCCTGTATATGCTCTTAGAATATCGAGTCTCTTCTTG
This sequence comes from Acomys russatus, assembly GCF_903995435.1. Classification (NCBI taxonomy): domain Eukaryota; kingdom Metazoa; phylum Chordata; class Mammalia; order Rodentia; family Muridae; genus Acomys; species Acomys russatus. The sequence continues at coordinate 20,875,239 of NC_067167.1, read as the reverse complement.
GTAACTTGCTATCCTTCCTCTGAGTGCCACCAGGCCTCGCCATCCAGGGGACGTGGTCAGAAAAGGGGCACCAGAGTTCGTGTGAGAGTCAGATCTCACTCTCCACTCAACAGTGGAGAATATCATGATCGTCGGCTAGGTCTTGGTAGGGGTTCGAAGTTTAATGCCTATATTCTCCTTGGCTGGTGCCTTAGTTTGAGGAGGACCCCAGGACCCAGATCTGCCTGTCATAAAAGTTCTTCTTGTAGGTTTCCAGGACCCTGTGGGTCCTACTATTTGTTTTTCAAAACCAGAGGAAAGTAATTAATTGAAGAACAACTTAAGATATAAGAACAGAACAGATAAATAAATTTCACACATACACAGAATCAAAGGTCAGTGCCAAATAGCTTTAGTGCTCTTGGGAACAGCTTCAAATTCATTATAATGTCTGCTGGTTTTAAAACATAAGTAAATACAACTTTAGGATTACTCTTATAGAACTTTTACTCTCTTAGCTCCTTTCACGTAGAAAAAGGACAAGCAACATTGGCAATATTAGTATGGTATGTGTACTACTGAGATTTCCTGCAATGTAAGCCTGGAAGTATATTTTGTTGTAGCTGTATAATAGCTGTTATACTAAAGAAAAGGGGTCTAGAAATAATTTTGACCTGCAGATTTGTATCCTATACACTTAAGTACAAGCCTGGAAGTCTGCCAAGTAGTATTTTAACATAGGATTCGAAAATTGAACTTCTCCGGTAAAACTGGATAGGAAATGCATCTCAGTGTTAATTAAAAGTAGTGCACCTATTGACTCTAACCACAAAGCACATTCACAAATGGACAATTAGCAGTCATCTTGACAATGCCAAAGTAAGGCATAGTCAAGAATAGGTAAGTAGCTGGGCGTGGTGGCGCATGCCTTTAATCCCAGCACTTGGGAGGCAGAGGCAGGTGGATTGCTGTGAGTTCGAGGCCAGCCTGGTCTACAAAGTGAGTCCAAGGCTAACACAGAGAGGCCCTGTCTCGAAAATCCAACAAAACAAAACAAAACAAAACAACAACAACAACAAAAAACAATAGGTAAGTAATTTCAACATATATAAATTATAAATATAAAATACTCAAAGCATATTTTTCAAGTGTCCAAGTGTTTTATGATGTGCTGGAAAGGGTGAAAAACAATTTTACTTAAAAATGTTATCTTTACCCTGTGTTCTTCATGGTCATTAATAATTATTTTCAAGAGACTGTTGTATGCAGATGGCTGCATGTATAATGTACACATAAACATATAAAAGATTTGATGGCCAATTTTATCATAACAGACTTGTATTTTTACTTATGTTGTTTTTTCTATCTAGAAATAGTTTAATGATTTCATGTTGTTCCGACTTGTGTCCTAACTTAATACTGTCCCAATTAATGCTTGTTGCATACAGTCACACTAAATCCGTACAAGATGCAGTGGCATACAGCATATGAGCGTGTTTCCGAAAAGAATTACAATGTGATCAGTAGTGTTTAGTATGTATTATGGAAGTAAAAGAATAGAAATAATTGACAATCTATCCGTGTGTCAGTTACATGAATTCACTTCTAGAGCAAGCTATGGTCTCATTTAAATTTCTGCTTCCATCCCATTTGATCTTTTTGTCTTATAAACTTCTTATTTATATTCTTAAAGAACCAACGACTTCATCTATTAAATGTTCTCTGTTTGACACAATCATATTCCTGTGGTGATATTTGGAGACCTATTTATAATGCTAGCTATGCATTGGTCTACTCTCTCTCTCTCTCTCTCTCTCTCTCTCTCTCTCTCTCTATATATATATATATATATATATATATATATATATATATATATATATATATACACACATATACATACATATACTCATATATAATTTTCCTTTTATTGAAAATAGATGTTTTTTACACATAATATATTCTCATTACAGTTTCCCCTCTCTTTACTCTCAGCTCTTCCCCACCTCCCATGCCATCTGGATCCAGTAGCTTTCTGTGCCTCACTAGAAAGCAAATAGGTTTCTGAAGGATATTAATAAAATAAGATAAAAGAAAACTAGCATATCAAAATTGGACACAACAAATGAACATAAGGAAAAGAGCCCAAGAGAAGGCATGAGAATCAGAGATCTACTCTTTTGCACAGTTGGCAGTCCCCTAAAAACACTAAACTGTGAAGCAATCACACGCATGCAGAAGACCTGGTTTAGGCCTCTGCAGGCACCATGCATGCTGCCACAATCTCTATGAGTTCAGGCGAGCTTTGGTATACTGATTTAGAAGGTCTTGTTTCTCCTTGGTGTTCTTCATACCTGCTGTCTCTTACATTCTTTCTTCTTCCTCCTCAGCAGAATTCCCTAAATCCTGAAGAGAGAGATTTGATAGAGGCATCCCATTCAAGGGCTGAGTGTTCCCAGTCCTCTCACTCTCTGCGTGATGTCTGGCTATGGTCCTCCACGTTTGTTTCCGTTTGTTGCAGGAAGAAACTTCTTAACTTCTTGTGTAACATCTGAACAAGATAGTGACCAATGAGTATAGCAGAATATCAATAGAAGTTTTATTTTATTTTACTGTATAAAACAATACTATTATTAGGTTTTGCCTTAGGTCCTTGGTCTGGCTACTCACAGGTTCTTGGAAGCCCAAGTAGTATTAGGAGTTATGGGCTCTATTTCATGGAATGGGCATTCAGCCAAATCATATCTTGACTGGTTACTCCCACAAGGTCTGTGCGAGCATTGCCATAGCATATCTTGGAGATAGGACATTATCGGAGATAAAAGGCTTGTGGTTGGCTCAGTGTTTATGTTTCTCTTTTGGTAGCATTCAGCATATCTTTCTGTATCAAAGATGTAAGAAAGTAAGGGTAAAGCCTCTATGTAGGCACCAGCCAGGCTTCCTTATGTTCAATGAGTCATGTAGGTGTTGTCTTTAGCAATAGGACCTTGCTATCAGTTTGTGGAGAGCAACCTATAATCTTGCCAACAGCCTGGGTTGTTAGGAGATTCCCATGGGGCATCTTTGGCTAACAACTCAATTAGATGTAACCCGGTCCCAGTACTGGAAGCTTCATTTGGTGACAATAGGTCACATATCTTCCTCATTTCTGCTGTGGACTACTTTGTGCTATGTACTTGGTCTTGTTTATGTTTATGGGTCCTATGTTTTGAATCTTATTCCTCTAACAGTCATAAAATGTTTAATGACTATTGAACTCACACAGTAATTTACACAGTTTTGGGGATTTCCAATGATGTTTTCCCATTTATTATCTCATTTAATCTTTCAGATCATCTAGTACCATAGCGGCATGTTAACTAGATATGTGATTAACCAGAACAATGAAGTATTTAATCAAGTTGGATTGCATAATAATAATTTCCAAACTTGGCAATGTATCAAGATCACCAGGAGAGTTTTCTTACATTTTAAAAGCCAAACTGAACTAAGCATTCACATGGTACAAAAATACAGTAGATAGAAAAGTCTCTTGAGAAACATATCACATATTTGACCCCGTCAATCTTTTGCTTTTTAATTTCATTGTTTCATTTAATAGTATTTTGAAGACAACTATTAATACCACCCCAAATCCTTTATTCTTTTAGTGTCTTTTTTATGCCAATATATCATGTATAGTATATTAACTAATCATATATTTGATCTTATTTGATGAGAGTAAATTTTGTGTTTTGTGTCCATTTGTGCCTTGCAAAGAAAGCTGAAGTGATAAATTCTGGTATATACACACCTATTTGTCTGTGCATATTTAGATCATTCTTATATAACTTTACATATATTCTTTTTTTTTTTTTTTTTTTTGTTTGTTTTTTGAGAGAGGGTCTCTCTGTTTAGCCATGGCTGTTCTGGACTCACTTTGTAAACCAGGCTAGCCTTGAACTCACAGTGATCTGCCTGCCTCTGCCTCTTGAGTGCTGGGATTAAAGGTGTGTGCCACCACACCTGGCTATGTTCTACATTTTTAAGGATATTCAGTAGAATAGTTCCATAGGTAGAGAGTTTATTCCAAAGACATATGAATTTAATTTTTTGATAGGTATTGCTACTGGCTTCAAAATTTTCATATCAATTTGATCCCACTGCTGTTTTGCACCAGAATTCATGTCCAACTTTACCACTGACTGTGGACATTCGGATCTTGTTTCAGTTCTCATTGCGTTTCTTTAATTACACTCTTCTCGTGTTTACTGGACATTTGTTTATGTGCACATATGTATTCCAGCTGTTGCACATATTCTTGATCCTTTTTTCCCATTGTTAGATTTTTATATATTTTTGTAACAGCTCAAGAAAAATAAAAAATAATTAGTCTTAATTACATGCTTTACCAACAGCATTTCCAGTTTGTACCTTTGTGGAATATTTTCAGTTAAACACATAGGCATCTGCCTCTTTCCTATATTCTTGATGATTTGAGTCTTTAGACCCAAGAACTAGGCCTCTACAATTTTAGAAACTTTCTTCAGGTGGTTTTGTGTAGCTGACCTCACAGAGCTGCAAGCTATTAGCTTTTATAGTAGACATGAAAGAGTTAAATACGAAACCCTATGTTAGTAGAGAAGATATTTTTTGATCATAGCATGCAGAAGAATCATGGAAACCATGACTCTCCCAACTGGGAATCCTTTCTTCAAGGGTGTTAATCTGGAAGCTATTTTTCCTGACAAAAGGATCACGGCTATAAAAACTCTGCTTGGCACCATAGTATGGTAGAAATACAGAAACTTTCCAAGAAATGCGAAGAGCTACAAATCTATTTCTAGGGAACTTCAGAAGCTTTTGTGAACATTTGGAGATTCAAGTATTCCCTGCACTATGGGCCAAACGCAGATGAGGTCAAGGCTTACCAGTCAGCTATGAAGACTGTCCAGTAAAACTAACAATAAAGGGGGAATATTTTTTTTTTGTAAATGGGAAATACAACCATAATCTGGGATGATTCCTTCATAATAGAGGATAATAATTGATACCATGACACATTATTATAGCATTAGATATGGTAATAAGTCTTATAGCTACAGTTTAGTATTTTGCTAATTGCCTACATAAACAGGATACCTATGGCATAGTTACTATCAGTTCCAAGGCCTTATCTCTCTGGATGGTGGTGGCACAGTCCTTTAATCCCAGCACTCAAGAGGCAGAGACAGAGGCAGGCTGATCTCTGTGAGTTTGAGGCCAGCTTGACCTACTGAGTGATTCCAGGACAACCAAGGCTACGTAGAGAAAGCCTGTCTCAAACCCTCCAAAAAATTAAAAATAAAAATTAATAATAAAGGTTTTCTTTAGACTTCAAGTACATCAAGTAAGAGTCGATGTTCAACAACATAGAGAATGTGTGCACATAGCTTCCAGTGCAGTCTGCTAACCATCAGTTATTCATGATCTCAACAATCAAGATAAGTTACTCGGCATTATTCCACAGTATATGTCCAGATTCTTGGAAATAGCCCTTTTCTCTTCATATTTCTACTTTGGCTCATGAATAAAATACAAACCCACTAATATTTTCTGGCAATTTAGAAAATTTGGTGATATATGTTAGACCGTTTCTCTATTTTCGTTCTTGTTTCTTTCCATAGGATATAACAGTATCCAAATGTATCTGTTGTGGATTATGGCACCTGTGTAAGCTCTTCCTAAAATTATTTTATGCGTTCTCTGTACTGTTAATTTTCTCTCTAGCTAAGTGACAGTTTATGGCGCTTCCTCTTTCCATGAAGCAATGAGAAAACTGGACGTGGATCTTTTGTTATCTTTATTCTATATTGTACAACTGTGCCAAGTGGATTGGCAGAGTAAGTGTCTAAATATGAATGCCTTTTGAAAATATGTTCCATATAATGCTCAATATTGTCTTCATCAGCCAGGTGGTGGTGGTGCATGCCTTTAACACCAGCACTCAAAAGGGAGACAGGCAAATCTATGAGTTCAAGGCCAGCCTGGTCTACAGAGCTAGTTCTTGGACAGCCAAGGCTGTACAAAGAAACTCTATCTTGATTAGAAACTATGGCAGAAAAAAATGAATGAATGGTTAGTGATTCCCATTATAGTATATGGTGGCTCACTAAATGGCTCATTGTTTTAAAACTAGAATGCGGAACAAGCCTCCCATTGGAAAATAGAGAGACTTTGTTTAAATGCAGCAACGGAGCTGTAGATCTGGTGCAGGGTTTAATATGTATATGGAGATTTTAAAAGCTAAGTAGCTAAACTCAAAGGATCCAGTGCTTAGTGTGAAATGTCAGACATAAATACAGGGTATGGTAGAAAGAAAGCTCTCATGAAGGGTTACAAAAGCTTTGCACAGGACTAGTGAACAAATGGAATCTGGTTTGAGGCTAAAAGGAATAGAGATTTCTGTGCTGAGATTAGAGGTCTTTAGGGAAGATTAATCTGAAAAAGCAAATTCATTTCTCTAAAGACTTTTGAGTGTTGGAAGTTGGTCTGGTGCTATGTATTATGACAATTATTAGCCCCCAAGATCTGGTTGCTGCCCAAATGAGCAGACACTCACATACCCAAAAATGGTGTTTGTAACCTTGCCTAAAAACTTATTCCTGTTTGACCAATAAAAGCCAATATCTGGGCAAGACCAGCAGAACAAAGGTTCACAGGCTTTTGGGACAAAGATGATATTAGGAAGAAAGCCATAGCAGAGGAGGAGGAGAAAGATGGAGGCTACTGTCATAGGTGAGGTGGAGAAAGAAGCACATGGCCAGCATGGATGGAGGATTTTGCCCAGATGAAGAGCATTAGCAAGTATTTGGGATTATGGATGGGAGGTTGCTCCATAGAAATGATTAGAAGTAGATGGCATGAGATTGGGACAGGAAGACATGAAAGGTAGTTTAGGTAATTTATATCTGCCCTGTCCTAGGTGAAGCAAGGTTATTTAAAAATAAAACAAGTGCCTGTGTTTTTATTGATTGATAGCAGGTTAGTAAATATTGCCATTATAATTATAAGGCTAATAAACAATTATTAGACCCTACCTTTAATTTAACAGCAACATCTGAGACTCAATCTGGAGCCTTAAATTGTAGGGAGAAGTAATGGGCATATCTGTATGTCTAGTTTGTTTGTTTCTGTTAATTTTACTGTATCCTGTGTGCAAAATGGGATGAAAGTAACTGGTATAATGTAGAGATAAGATTTGAGAATGGCAAAAACAAAACAAAACAAAAAACAAACAATGCAGGGCTACTTAAGTGTAAGAGAAATAGCTAATGAAGAAGGGAAAGTCTTGAGAACAAAACGTGAAAGGAGGTTTCACTGACCTCAGTAGGTATAAATACTCAGGAAAGTTAATCTCTAGTGCCACAGTGTTGGGAAGTAGGACCTAGGAAGAAGTAATTGGCTCTCAAGAGGCCAACCTTCCTGAATGGATTAAAATTAATATCTCTCTTCAGCTTGTTTTAAAAGTGAACCTCTCCCCTTGTGCTTTTTATCTCTTGAAGGCATTTTTGCCCTTTGCAATCCTTTCATGACACATACCAAGACTCTTACAGCTAAATATTCCTTTCCTTTAGGTTTTTTACCCAACGTTCTATGTATAATGAACATCTGCCTTGATCAATTTAAGAAGACTATATTCTGATGACTCCTACATCTGTTTACTTAGGTTGCCATCCTTCACTGTAGTTTTGAAGGAATCTCTGAGGCCATAGATGGGTGCATGGTCTAAAACCTATAGCAACTTGTAAGGCTAAAGATGATGGGAAATAAAGGGCATCCTAGAATTTAAGCCATTTAAGTCTTGCTTTTAAATTTAAGTTTTCTTGTTATATAATCATATAGTTTCATCTTTCTAGAGAGGTCAGGGTTAGTTCATCTTAAGGGACTCACAATGCAAGGCATAAAGGTGACGCCGTTAACAGTTTTCTTCCCATGTGAGGTGTGAGCAAGGGAAAACTGATACATCAACACCATCCTTCCTATTGAAGATACGGCCATACAGCTGGGTACAACACATGAAGATCCGATGCTACTGTCTGAAACAGATGGGTGCACATACAACATGGCTGCCTGCCATGTGTGGGAGGCACCGTGCCATAAGTTGCATTCCTCAAATGTGGTTAAAACCACACCATATGTTATAAACACGTGGCTGAAATAAAGATTTCTTTTCTTTAATGATTTATTTCTTCATCTATATCTTGGCCTTGTCTTGCATTGACTATGTGTTCCATTTGGACTCGGCCCTGGATTGTGAGACCACAGTTTTACTTTGGGCTTCCTTCCATGATCTCGATCATTGTTTGTGCAGCCTAAATTCCACGTGAGTGAGGCTAAGTGACTGTACAACTTTGTTGACTCTAGTCCCTGGGGGAAAGTGAAATGTGTGGGAGAGGCAGCGTTTCATTCCTTAACTTTTGAAGCTCTGAAGGGTCAACATCTCGTTCTGATAGTGAGGGCGGATGTGGGGAACAACTCCATGCTACAACACTGAAAAATAAGACAGAAAAAAAAAAAAAAAACCTGGATCTATTTTGGAGTCCTAACTAAAGTCCTTTCCTAATAGCATGCTCTATCTTTGCCTGGCGCTTTGTGTATATTAATCAAATGGGTGGAACTAAAAACTGAAAGCACAGATGAGTCATTCTCAATTAATACTCTTGACTGTCACATCAGAGTCGCTGGATAAAGCACTCCTTAAGAGCCAGATGAAAATCATCACATTCTGCATGATTCTTTTATGAGAATTCTGTAGAAAAAGCAATCCCCTCGAGACAGAAGCAGCTTAATGTTCTGGGGCTGGGGGTAGGGATAGAAAGCAACTGAAAATGCTATAAGGTTTCCTTGCTACAATTATATGGTGTTGATGGTCACATGACTATAAATCAACTATAACTGGGCTGGGTTTTTTTGTTTGTTTGTTTGCTTTGTTTTGTTTTTGTTTTTGTTTTGAGACAGGGTTTCTCTGTCTAATCTTGGCTGTCCTGTACTCACTTTGTAGACCAGGCTATACTTGAGCTCACAGAGATCCACCTGCCTTTGACTACCCAAGTGCTGGGATTTCAGGCTTGCGCCATCAAGCCCAGCTTGAGTTCTCTTCAAGGTGTTTTTAAAAATGTCTTAATTTGAATTAAAAAATAAATTCAGAAAGCCCCAATGACACACTTCAATTGTATATTCAAATATTTACATATTCTGCATTCACGATCACCTTTTATAACTGAAGAAGCAATTTTGTCTTTTTCTTTTTTAAGCTTATTTATTTTTATGTACTCACTTTGCACCCTGATTGTGGTTCCTTCCCTCCTGTCCTCCAAGTCCTATCCTCCTTCTATCTTTCCCCTGTCCCCCTTACCCTACTTCTCAGATATGGGGAGCCCCCCTGACCCCCCCCAATCCACACCAGCATATCAAGTCACATAAAGATTGAGCTTATCTCTATTCCCTGTGGCCTGGCATGTTTTCTCTATGGTTTGGGTTGGGTTTGGGTTTTCAAGACAGGGTTTCCCTGTGTAGCCTTGGATTTCCTGGGCCAGACTGGCCTCAAAACCACAGAGATTAATCACCTGCTTTTGCCTCCCTGAGTGCTGGGATTACAGGCCTCTGCCACAAGGCCCTACTGAAAATAAATCCTTTTCGTAGAACATATTCTGATTACAGTTTTCCTCCACCCCCCTCCTCCAAATAGCAGATGTTATGGTATATAAAAATGCTTTAAAAGATAATGAAAGCCAAAATATCTCATCAAACAGTGAATGCTACAGACAGATATGTGAACCAGATAGATCCCAATGAAAACTGCTGGGTAAATGCTAGGTTCCAGAATAACCTACCCAGGCAATTAACATTTTATAGGCTAAGTTCTTCCTGAGTAGATTTTAACACCAGCGTTCAGTATAAAGGGACCTCCAATCAAGAGTCACGAGTTGCCTGTAGATGTTGTTCTTGAGAGTAAACACCAAAATACAGAGCTGGAAAAAATCTCCCCACGTTTTCTATGTTGTTAATGCTATTTATGTACCTTGTGGTGAATGGCAAGGGCTTCTTTCACTTAGCGTTTATGAATAAGGATGTGTGGGGATGCAGAGACGTCCCGGCGGCTACGAAATGGGATGAATGAGGATTGGAGATTTGATCCCCAGAACCAATATGAGTGGTGAGAAGTTGTGGCAGGCCACCTGTAATTCCAGTGATTGGAAGGTGGAGCCAGAAGATCCCTGAATTAAGCTTGGTAGCTAGACTAGCTGAATCAGCAAGTTCTCCATTCGAGGGAGAGGCTCTGTCTCAATATAGAAAATGAAGAGTGATCAAAGAAGATAGCTACATCAATCTCTTCATCCACCTACATCCACATGTGTGTGCTCACAAACACTAATAAACGTACACACACACACACACACACACACACACACACACACACCACATAATATGCATTCTATTTTCATACAATGTACAGTATTTCTTTGTTTTTTTAAGAAGGCATATTATGCAAAGGCTCCATACACAGGCTGTTAATCCTGGTAAAGTTCTTGGATTGTTCAGGAACCTCAAAGTTGGAAAGCACTCTGCTGTCTAAATCAATTGTCATGGGTGGCATCAGGCCTATTCATAATGAAACACTCCATGTAAACTGGTGATGGTGATCTGTCCAAGTTGGTAGAACAGTGTGATCTGAACTTCTAAAGCACAGTTGGATTGCTTTTTAAGAAATGGTCATTTTATGAGTAGGTGAAGTGCATTTGAGTCAATGAAGTTTCCTTTGTACTTCTGAATAAACTTAACAGCAATGAGCTGAGATGAAGTGAGTGCTTTTCCTAGATACTGTGGATGGCAAAGCCACAGATGCATCAATCTATAGCAAGAAAAATTGTGAGTCCTATTTTAATGTATTAAAAGGCAGAAAGTTTTATTCTTTAGAGTTTTACTTTAGAAAATAAAACCATGAACCCAGAATGGCCCTGCACATCAAGGATTCAGATCTTTATCACTGTTCTTAAATGCAAGTTTGATGGAGTGTACACACCATGTGCTTGGCTTTTAACAGTAGATTAATAATTATAATGCATAGCTTACACAACTGGTGAATGTTGGTAGAATAATGAAAGGAAAAACCCTGGAAAACCAAGGATTTTGTGCACTGAACATAGACCTAAAACCCTGCAGAGTGCTCTAAAAGAGGCTGGCAATTTGGAGTTATGACTTCTAAGAGATCAGCAACTCTACAATTGTGTGTGTAAAGCAATTTATAATATGCCATATTATTATGAAATATAGTTATAAGTGCATATAGTCTTCTATCTCTGCATATGAATTTATTCCTTGTTTCCCTTTGAAAACAACATTCAGTGGCTTCTCTGCTGTGCTCTTGGTGAGGGCTTTCTGGTTCCATCGCAATGAGATAGAGGCACGTAGCAAAACCACACATGTGATAGAGAAATCATGACATCTCAGAAAGCAAGAGACCAGTTAAAGGCCAGCAAAATAGTGCAGAGCACTACCTTTCCACATGTGCTAACTCAGCTTTATAAGGCCCAAGCTACTCCTCAATTTTTCCCAAAACCGTCTCCCCAAACATGTGTGCTTGCACGTGCATTTGCATATATATGTTTGTGTTACAAATAAGCTGATTCATGCTCACTGTTTTTTTAATGCACAGAGTTATTATCTGAGTGATAGTTAATGGCCATTTTGAATAGACAAGATTTAAATCTTTAATGTTTCGAGTAACTTTAAATCTTACTTTAAAATATAAATCCTTTTTTTTCTAATAAGGTATGTAACACATTTAGAAGCCATGGGGTTTTCTGAGTGCTTTTTGTTTTTTCTGTGTAATTCAATGACAGTTGGCAAAATGTGTTGCATAACACAATCCTGGCAGAGCTTCTGGTGCATTGCAAGAGAAACAGTCTTTCTCTTCTTCCTGCTCATGGATTAGTATATGGATATGCAACAATTACTAGCTGCATCATCAGAAATGCACATAAAAATTGTCATGTTTGATTTGCACGTTATTTGATCATTTTTGGAGTGCTAGCAAGCATCTACTGAAGATGAGGTATGGATTTTTCCTCAGGGGAACAGAGGGTTGACTTTTGTCAAGCTAGAGAGTTTGAGAAGTGAATCTTTTACTGGTGCTATCTACCTAGATGTCAGATCACTAATGTATCTAAAATGTCCTGAAGCTTTAATAGATATGTCCCCAGGTCTCATACTTTGATACCCAGAGAAATGTGAAGATTTGGCCCTCCTAGCCTATTGTATTAAGGTTCAGCAGAAAAACTCAGCCAACAGAATCTCATTTCTGTCTCTATGCCACTGTCTGTCCTGTTTTTCTTCATCTAACTCTCCGTACCATTCCCAGTTTGCTTTTAATGTGACAGACCTCAAAGCTAACATCCCCTCTCCCAGGAAACTTTCTTGTTAACTTTAATATACTCTACAAGCAGCTCAAGGTGTATGCATATACATATGAGTCTGCAATATATAGGTATGATTATGTATGTATATAGATATAAATATAATTGGACTTGTGGTCATAAAAGACAGATGGAACAATGGTCCTACGATGGTGACCTTCTGGCTGTAGAGCTAAATAAAACCAACAGTGTGGACCAATGAAAAGCACTATAAGCCTCAAAACAAGTAAGATTGTACATTTTCAGGTACAGGCTGAAAGCATGAAAGCTTCTAGAATAGTGCCTCTCAACCTCCCTAAAGCAGTGAGCCTTTAAAATAGTTAGTTTTGCATGTTGTGGTAACCCTCAAACACAAGATTATTTTTTTTTGCTACCCCATAACTGCAATTTTGCTAATGCTGTGAATCATAATGTAAATTCTCTGTGTTTTCTCATCAGAGGGGTGATGACCCTACGAAAGGGTCATTTGACCCCCATAAGGGTTTCCACTCACAGGTTGAAAACAACTGCACTTTTGTACAGGTCGTTTGTACAAATCTCTGAGCATGAAAACTGAAGGCCCTATAGTGTGGTGGTCAAGGGCAGCAGCAGCAAATTGATGGAGGTGGTAGACGTAGGTCAGCATCACTGAAAATATGTCAGCTTAACACAATAGACTTAATGCTTAAGTCTAGGATGAGGAACTGAATCTGAATGTTACTAAATGTTTGCAGTTTCTTATAGCCCCTGTGCAGTCATACAAACTTAAACTCCAAACAAGTTTTCTGAATTTATCCCTTTTCTCTCACCACTTTATCACTCCTTTGGTGATCACTTGTTTCTGGTCCAGGTCCCTATTAACACTTGGACTTGCTTCCATAACATTTCTTCAGAGCTGGTGCCTTGGCTTCTAGACTTGGGTCTTGGTCATGTCATTTTGCTGGCTTTAACTTTAATTTTTGTCCTTGGGATTTTATGAGGAGTGATGTGCTCAATTTGTCTCAATTATAGAGTTATAGCTAGAATAGTTGTCCCTGTGTTGTTCTAAAGTTAAAAATGTTTGTCTGGAATTGACTGGGCTACTCCTTTATTAAGTGTTGGCTTCGTTCCAGATATAAGTTTATATAATATTTAGAGTAGCAATAGATTCTGTTACTCAATTTTGGATATTTTGGATCTGACTGATGTGCAGTAATATTTCTGGAACTGAGATGTTCATAGAGTGTGGAACTGATTAAGAAAGATGTTTTCTGGGAGGTGCATGGGATCTTTAGTATCTATAATGTTGGGAAATTGCTGATAATGTCATAGCATGTCAGAGGTAGCATTTATTATGCTAATCATGTTTCTTTTATAACTACCTTGTTAAGGGATGTTTAATATTGTTGAATGCTTTTACATCTAATTTGACAATCATGTGATTTCTGTCTTTGAATCTATTTATATGTTGTACCATTTCTTGATTTGCATATGTTGCAAAACTTGTAACCTTGGAAGGAAAACACATTGATGATGGTGTATAATCTTTTCCCATTTTTTTTTTTTTTTGGCTTTGCAGCATTTTTTTATTAATTTATTCTTGTTACATTTCAATGGTTATCCCATCCCTTGTATCCTCCCATTCTTCTCTCCCTCCCATTATCCCCTTATTCCCCTCCCCTATGACTGTTCCTGAGGGGGATTACGTCCCCCTATATATGCTCATAGGGTATCGTCTCTTCTTGGTAACCTGCTGTCCTTCCTCTGAGTGCCACCAGGTCTCCCCCTCCAGGGGACATGGTCAAATGTGAGGCACCAGAGTACTTGAGAAAGTCATATCCCACTCTCCACTCAACTGTGGAGAATGTTCTGACCATTGGCTAGACCTGGGTAGAGGTTTAAATTTTATCGCCTGTATTGTCCTTGGCTGGCGCCTTAGTTTGAGCGGGACCCCTGGGCCCAAATCTGCCTATCATAATGTTCTACTTGTAGGTTTCTAGGACCCTCTGGATCCTTCTACTTTGCTATTCTCCCATGCTTCTCTCATCTAGAGTCCCAATAGGATGTCCTCCCCTCTGTCCCAGTTTCCTGGTAAGTGAAGGCTTTCGTGGGACATGCCCCTTGGGCTAGTATGCAGATATAAGTGAGTATATACCATTTGAGTCTTTCTGCTTCTGGGTTAACTCACTCATTATGATCATTTCTAGCTCAATCCATTTATCCGCAAATTTCGGGAATTCCTTGTTTTTAATAGCTGAGTAGTATTCCATAGTGTATATGTACCACAGTTTCTTTATCCACTCTTCTACTGATGGACACTTAGGCTGTTTCCATGTTCTGGCTATTATGAATAAGGCTGCTATGACAAAGAAGCCAAATCCATTCAATGGAAAAAGGATAGCATCTTCAACAAATAGTGCTGGTCTAACTGGAGGTCTATGTGTAAAAAAATACAACTGGACCCATATTTGTCACCTTGCACAAAACTTAAATCAAAGTGCATTAAAGACCTCAACATAAAACCAGAGACACTAAGTCACTTAGAAGGAAAAGTGGGGAAGAGCCTGGAACATATTGGCACAGGAGACAACTTCCTGAACAGAACACCAACAGCCCAGGCCTTAATGTCAACAATTAATAAATGGGACCTCATGAGGCTGAGAAGCTTCTGTAAGGCAGGAGACACTGTCAAGAGAACAAAGCAACAGCCTACAGACTGGGAAAAGATCTTCACCAACCCCACATCTGACAAAGGTCTAATATCCAAAATATATAAAGAACTCAAGAAATTAAACACCACCAAACCAAATAACCCAATTGAGAAATGGGGCTTGGAACTAAACAGAGAATTCTCAACAGAGGAATATCAAATGGCTGAGAAACACTTAAAGAAATGCTCAACCTCCTTAGTCATCAGGGAAATGCAAATCAAAACAACTCTGAGATTCCATCTTACACCCATCAGAATGGCTAAGATCAAAAATTCAAGCGACACCACATGCTGGCGAGGATGTGGGGAGAGAGGAACACTTCTTTATTGCTGGTGGGAATGCAAACTAGTACAGCCACTTTGGAAATCTATCTGGTGCTATCTCAGAAAAATGGGAATAGGGCTTCCTCAAGACCCAGCTATTCCACTCCTTGGAATATACCCAGAAGATGCTCCAGCACACAGCAAGAAAATTTGCTCAACCATGTTCATAGCAGCCTTACTCATAATAGCCAGAACATGGAAACAGCCTGTGTCCCTCAGTAGAAGAATGGATAAAGAAACTGTGGTACATATACACTATGGAATACTACTCAGCTATTAAAAACAAGGAATTCCCGAAATTTGTGGATAAATGGATTGAGCTAGAAATGATCATAATGAGTGAGTTAACCCAGAAGCAGAAAGACTCAAATGGTATATACTCACTTATATCTGCATACTAGCCTAAGAGGCATGTCCCGTGTTGTTTCATTCAGTTAGTATTTTATTGAGAAATTTTGCATCATGTTCACCATGGAAATTGGCCCGTAAATAGTCTTTTTAATTGTATGTTGCCTGGCTTTGATAATAGAGCAGTATTAGCTTCATAAAGTAGCATGGTAGTGATCCTTTTTTTTTTTTTTTTTTTTTTTTTTTTTTTTTTTTTGCTTTATGAAATGCTTTAACAAACAATTGCATTATTTCTTTTTTTAAAATTTGAAAGAAATTGAGAGTAAATATTTCCAGTTCTACCTAGGGTTTACATATGTGGATACTATTGCTTCAATCTCATTACTTAGTATAATCTTTTATATTTGTTTATATGTTCTTGATTTAACTTTAGTATGCCATATATACAAAAATTTGTCTATTTATTCTAGATTTGCCAGATCTTTGAAATAGAAGTTTTCCACATATTTTTCCCATTGATCTTCTGAAAATCACTGGACTCTATAGTACCATTTATGCACTTTAAAAATCTTTGATCTTATCAATTTAGGTTTCTACTCTCTTTCATTTGTTAACTTAGCTAAAAGATTGTCCATGTTATTTAAGTGTTTAAAACCCAACAATCTCATTCATTCTTATGTATATTTTTTAACTTCATTAATTTCTGCCATGATACTTATTTTGTCTAATGATTTGGGGGCTTGATTTCAGTCATTTGTCTAAGGTCCTGAGGAATATTTTTATTACATTTTCTTTGATGTATAAGTTAAAAGTCTTTAAACTATATACTTTCCTTAAAAAATACCCTCGCTACACATCAAAGATTCTAATAAGTGGCATTTTCATTTTCATTTGACTCTGGAAAAATTTTAAAGTTACCTCCCTGGATGATTTAGTGACTTAATGATCATGTAGGGTTTTTCTGTTTAATTTTCATTCATTTGCATAGTTTCTAACTATTTATTGTTAAGTTTATCCTATTATGATCTGATAAGATGGAAGAAATTTCAACACTTTTCTGTTTGGTAAAAATCACCCTGTCACCTAATACCTAACCTAATTCAGAGAAAGTTTTGTAAGGTACTTAGATCAATGCTTAATTCGCAGCTGTTAGATAGATGTTCCATTGTTATCTATAAACTTCATTTGATCTGCAGTTTAGCTCTATACATCTTTATTGATTATTTGTCTGCATAATATATGAATTTGTGAGGACACTTATAAATTTGTGAGTATTGTTAAATGTGGATCTTCTTGTTCCTTTATGTTCAGTAATTTTTCTAATGATATTAGGTTTATTGATATTTTGTTCATCTACATTAATTATTATTACATGTCATAGGGATTATTTTAATTGTTAATTAAGAATGATTATTTTAGTCTCTTTTTATTACTCTTTGATTCAAATTGACTTATTAGATAAGATACACAGTCTCACATATATTTTTAAATTTCTATTTGCTTGGTATTTTTTTTTAATCTTTAAACTTTAAGCCTATCTATGTCTTTTATTGAATTGTTTTCTGTGAATTAAAAATTATAGAACTTTGTTTTTGTCTAGTCAGCTAGTCTGAATCTTTAATAACACAATCAAAACCATTTACGTTTAGTTTTATTATTGAGAGATGTTGCTATTGAGTACTATTTTATTAGTTGGTTTTCCAGTTGTTTAAATAAATGAGTTGGACATTAGTGATTCTTTCCTAGTCTCTTTTGAAAATCTGTTTATTTTTTCTTATGCTCTTATTGTCGTGAATATCTTTCTTTTATATTGGTAGACTTTTTAAAATGCCTTTTATAATGGAGACACGGTTGTCAATTACTTTTGTTTATGTTTGTCTTGAAATAACTCTATTTGAATAGTTTATGTGAAATAATCTTTCAGTGTTATAGTTTGAGGCAGTCTCCAGAGGAAAAGAAAAAAACTATGTTAGAATGTTTTTCATTGACCACTTACTATAAGAAACAGGACAGGACCCAAAGAAGACAGCAAAGAGTCAAAGAAATTATGAGAGTTCACGATGGGTTTACAGGAAAGCTTCACTTATTAATAGGGGATATGAAAAAAGGAGCATTTCAGACGATGGCTATTACAAGTTTTGTTGTTATGAAAGGCAGATATCCACGCTGAATTGGGAAATTTACAGTTTGTAAATTCTGACCCTGCTACATATGCTTTCTCAAAACGTTCAACTTTTATACTTTCCTTTTTAATGGTAGGAACAAAGTGATGCAGAACTGTGAGACTATTTTCTCTGAATATGAGAGTTTTAAATGAATTATATAATTTTTGCTTTGTTTTATATCAAGATTTTAAAATTTTGTTTGTTCTTGACTTTCCTGAGGTAGTGAGTACAAATTTCCAATGTTTGGAGCCATAGGGATACATCATACACCATCTTAAGCCCAAGGAGAAAGGTTAGAGCGAGTCAAAAGTGTCGGTAATGCTCACTGGATATAAAGCCAAATTGCCGAGGCCAACCAGTATTATGCAAACCAGTTGTTAAACTATGAGAAATATATACAAACTGCTCTTACATGTTTGGCTTTAAGCAAGGTATTTAGAGGGTTTCTTAAATGTTGAGATATGAGCATATACAGGGGGAGGTAATTCGCCTCAGGAACAGTCATAGGGGAGGGGAAAAAGGGGAAAAGGGGAGGGAGGGAAGAATGGGAGGACACAAGGGATGGGATAACCATTGAGATGTAACATGAATAAATTAATAATAAAAAATTTTAAAAAAGAAAAAAAAAGGAATTGTAAATATGGGGGATTATAAACTGAGTTTATCTCTCTGAGCAAGACATCAGGGCACTCTCCAATCCTTAGCTGAGGGATGTGGGTTATCAAAATAGAGACATATAGTAAAACAAATTATCAATGCAAGTGCAAAAAAAAAGTATCAAGAACAGAAAGTTCACAAGAAGTAGTTAATTGAAGACCAGTGGTATTTTTAATGAAGATGTTCAGATTGTAATCTAGTTTATGCCTCTTTTGTAAAAGTCAAATTATAACTGAGTTTTGATAATTTCCTTTGATAAATGGAGACTTTATTATAACTAATTTAAATAATTACCCAATAGTCTATTTTAAGAACAATTTAGTTAAAAGCAATTTGTGAAGTTGTGCATTTAGTTTTTTTCTACCAATCATAATAACTTAGTGATACAAGATTCAAGTATTCATTACACTAAGGTATTCTTTAAAACTAGCTTTGTAACATGGTAGGCCTAGATTTTAAATATCCTTTGTTTGTTATTTAAAATCTCCACAGGCCTATTTCATTTGTAGACTTGAATGACATATTGCTTCTCCCCTTCCATCTGCTCAGAATTAAATGTTAAAGAACGTTGTGTAACATTATCCAATAAAGTCTTTGATTGTTTTAATGGAAAAAAAACTAGATTTGTAATTGAATCAGAAATAAAATTATTGCATCTGGTGAGGTGACTTTGTCAGTATGATTCTTGTGATATCATTTGATCCCTATAACGAATGTAAAATGTCAAGTACATCTGGAGGTCCCAGTGTTAGAAGATGGAAACACACAAACAAAAAATCCCTGAAAATTGTTGCTAAGCCAGTCTAGTAGATGCTCCTTTTACAGTCAGAGATCCTATCTAAAAAAAAACTAGGGTAGGCTAGCACAGTGTCTCAGTGGGTGTGAGGGCTAATCTTGGTTATAAGCTAGTATTGGTCTTATTCAGAGAGAAAATAAGGTAGAACTCAGGGATGTCTCTCTTTTCCTTTATCTTTATTAGGGTTGGGGGCAGGGATTGAAAAGAAGGAAAGGGGAATATGGGAATGTAAAGGGATGATAGGACAAAACATAGATTATTGAATCTACTCCTCAACTTAATGCCTTAATTGTTACTCACAAGGCTATTTTTAATTCACTGGTATAGAATTTTGTATATTGATGCAAACTAAGTTTAATTTTGATGCAATGGTATAGCATTCAAATTTAAGATTATTCTTCACACACTATATATATAAAGTATATATGCATATATATATTCTAATATGAAATATTGTATTCATGCAGCTCAACTATAATACAAGGGTTATTTCCAACTTTAAAAGTGTTATTGAAGGCTTCTTAGGATAAATAAGTAATACAAGTTAATTGTTAGTTGATCAAATGATAGTTATGTCAGTTACTAGTCATTTTTATCACAAGAGCATACATCCTAGGTTTAACAGATAGATATAATTATAATTATTTTTTCTTGTGTGCCTTTTTTATTTTATTAATTTATTCATATTACATCTCAATGGTTATCCTATCCCTTGTATCCTCCCATTCCTCCCTCCCTCCCATTTTTCCCTTACTCGGCTCCCCTATGACTGTGACTGAGGGGGATTACCTTTCTCTGTATATGCTCATAGGGTATCAAGTCTCTTCTTGGTAGCCTGCTATCCTTCTTCTGAGTGCCACCAGGCCTCCCCACCCAGGGAACATGGTCAAATATGGGGCACCAGAGTTCCTGTGAAAGTCAGACCCCACTCTCCACTCAGTTGTGGAGAATGTCCTGTCCATTGGCTAGATCTGGGTAAGGGTTTGAAGTTTACTGCACATATTGTCTTTGGCTGGTGCCATAGTTTGAGCAGGACCCCTGGGCCCAAATCTGCCTATCATAATGTTCTTCTTCTATGTTTCTAGGACCGTCTGGATCCTTCTACTTTGCCATTCTCTCATGCTTCTCTCATCTAGAGTCCCAGTTGGATGTCCTCCCATCTGTCCCAGTTTCCTGGTAAGTGAAGACTAACGTGGGACATGCCCCTTGGGCTAGTGTGCAGATATAAATGAGTATATACCATTTGAGTCTTTCTGCTTCTGGGTTAACTCACTCATTATGATCATTTCAAGTTCAATCCATTTGTCCAGAAATTTCAGGAATTCCTTGTTTTTAATAGCTGAGTAGTATTCCATAGTGTAAATGCACCACAGTTTCTCTATCCATTCTTCTACTAAGGGACACTTATGCTGTTTCCATGAAACAGAGAATTCTCAACAGAGGAATATCAAATGGCTGAGAAACACTTAAAGAAGTGCTCAATCTCCTTAGTCATCAGGGAAATGCAAATCAAAACAACTCTGAGATTCCATCTTACACCCATCAGAATGGCTAAGATCAAAAATTCAAGCGACACCACATGCTGGCGAGGATGTGGAGAGAGAAACACTCCTTCATTGCTGGTGGGAATGTAAACTAGTACAGCCACTTTGGAAATCGATCTGGCGCTATCTCAGAAAACTGGGAATAGGGCTTCCTCAAGACCCAGCTATTCCACTCCTTGGAATATACCCAGAAGATGCTCCAGCACACAACAAGAACATTTACTCAACCATGTTCATAGCAGATAGATACAATTATATAGATAGATAAAGTAAAATTGTTGATAAGGTCTTCAAAAACTTCAGAGACCTACAGAATATGGCATTTAAAAAGTCCTCCCTTTTTCTTAGTTAGATGTATTAAAAGCAGAATGGAGTGCGTTAATCCATGATTTTTTTTCTAATTATTTTATCACATTGTTTTCTCAAAATATAAATATATCATTTCTATTTCATATTGTGTTTAGTGATTAGATAGATATAAAGGCAAGATATATAATGTGTAATTTAAACTATTTTTTTGTACTGATTTTATATGATATACGGTATAGTGCTTATATTTGGCCTGCTCTCTTATATATGGCTTTCTCTCAGGACCAAATAGCACAATTTTCATTCTTCCATTTACTTAATAAGTGTCCTGGGGACAGAATAGCAAAAATATAGAAAGTCTATGGATTGATACACTGCATATGTAGTATATGTTTAGTAGTTTATTATTACTTTATGTTATTAAAGAAAAATACTGAGCCTAAAAAAAAAAATCTCACTGCTAGAGTCATGGGAAATTTCCACGTCATCTAGAAACAAGTAAAAATAAACTAAGATTTTTTTTTTTTTTTTTTGCAAAGTGGGGGTTATATAATAATATGTAAGAATGGGAAGAGTGTCATAGCAAGAAAGCCATTTTCATGGGGCAGGACAAGTGTATGTGGTGTAATAAAGTGGTACAACCAGAGGACTTTACAGGGGCATTTTCATGTACAGGTTTTATTTCTTATTTGTTCCTGTCATTGTTATCTTCTGGGCATCACCTTTGAGAGTTTACTTGTGGAAATAGTTGCCATTTGTCAAGTTTGTACTTCTCTGATATTTGAGAGCAACAGCAAATACATGGGAGCCCCAGTGGACACTATTCTCTGCAACCAAACTTTGTGCTTCAGCTGTTGTCAGCAAAGTTCCCATGTGATGCCTGGGAGAGGTGCACCAAGCCCCCCAACTTACGTGCTGAAGCAGATCACTACCCTTTCCTCCCTCTTTCTGTCTTATTCTGCTTTTATCCCAGAAGATGCAGCAGTCATATGAACTGGTGCTAACATGTACAGGGGAAAAAGTGTTCCCAAAAGTTTGAGGATCCTTTTCCTTTCTAGTTATAGAACTTGCTAGAGTGTAATATGGAAAGAACGGATACTCTATATAGCTCTTACAATAATGGAAACTTGTTATCTAGGCCTTTGCATTTTTTATCTGTGATTTAAAAAAAAAGACACTGGATTAGTTAATTATCAGCACCCAGGGAGTGTAAAGCCTAGGTAGCAGACTAGGACTAGAGCATTTACTGCATTTCCTGTTGTTTCTTGCTTTTCTCAAAGACAGGCATTTCAGCCATCTTGTTTCGAGTCGTATGGCTTCACTGTGCAAAGGTTTACTTGGACTTCTTTATCATATTAGAAGCTGTATCATCAGGTGAAAATATATTACTCCCTCTAGTTGCCTGAGTCTCTATTGTAGAATAAAGATGTTAGAATTCTAATTATCTGGGTGCCATTCATTTTTTTTTTAATGTTCTGATTCTTTTGAAGGTCTCTACCAATATGATAAATCACCCCTTCCCACAAGCTGCTTCATGTAAAAACCACTTCTTTCAATCATTCCATTTTAATTTTTTTCCCATCGCTTTAAGTTACCGGCTTCTTGGTATGGAGTAGTAGATATTTAAGCATGTGACTTTATTCCGAATTACTGAATAATCTTATATCATTAATCAGCTATCAACATCACAAATGTTTTCCAAAGCGGTTTTGTTGCCCATGGTCTTCCTCAGCATTCTAGTGGCCACATGAGTAAGAACATTGATTTGAATTATTGTAAAGATTAAAACCCTTTCCTTTATGTAGGAGCCAATAAATATTATATAATAAAGTACATACTATATAAATTCATAAACAATGGCTTATGTTGTACTTGTAGGATGGACAGGAAGTGGTAACTGGGGACTGAAGATGTATCTCTACGTTAGAGAATTTGCTTAGCAAAGGGAAGACCCTGGATTCTATTTGTGGAATCTTAAACAAAACGTATAGATGCCCCTTCCTAAATGAAATTCATAAATTGTAGTTGAAATAAGCAGGTAACCTTGTACTTTGTGGGTTTTGTTTTTGTTTTTGTTTGTTTCGAGACAAGGTTTCTCTATGTAGCCTTGGCTATCTGGGACTCACTCTGTAGACCAGCCTGTCCTCAAACACACAACATTCCTCCTGTCTCTGCCTCCCAGAGAGCTGGGGTTAAAGGCATGTGCCACCATATCTTTTTGGTGTTTTTAATCTCTGAGGTGTCAATTTCCACATGTATAAATTGAATGTATTTACATTTTTTGTAGAGGTTAAAGGGAATTAGGAGGCTAAGAAAATGATTTTCACAGAAGATGTAAATGGTAAACAGCAGTTGTCATTATTACTGTCAGTATAGTAGCACCTCTGCCATACACACACACACACACACACAAATATATATATGTATATGTGCATGTACATATATATTCATATATACATATGTATATGCATATATATTAATATGTATATTTATATATATATATGAAACACCATAACCAAGGCAACTTGGGGAGGAAAGGGTTCATTTTCAGCTTACACTTCCAGGTGACAGTCTATCACTGAGGGAAGTCAAGTCAAGAACTCAGACAGCCCAAGAACCTGGAGGCAGGAGCTGATGTAGAGGCCAGAGACGGGTGCTGCTTACTTGTTTGCTCCCCGTGGATTGCTCAGTCTGCTTTCATATAGAATCTCAGACCACCAGCCCAGGAATGGCACCACCCACAATGGGCTGGGCACTTTCTAATTAATCACTAATTAAGAAAATGTGTTGTAACCACATCTTATGCAGGCATTTTCTCTATTGAGGTTCCCTCCTTTCAGATAACTCTATTTTTTATCAAGTTGACATAAGACTCACCAGCATACTAATTTATATGTCTTTGTAATAAAAAGAGTAATACATACAGTAAATACATTTGATGCCATTCTTTTAAGGGCTAGCAGGCACTCATAATTCTAAAGGCAGAAGTTTGGGGGAATTTCCTGTGAAATCAGTACCAATTAAACAATTTGGTCATATACATACATAAAACATGCACACACATACACATACATACATACATACATACATACATACATACATACAAATGTATATTAGTGGTACACTGGAACAGTTTTTTGAAGAAATAATCATGTCCTTAGTGGTTAGAGCACATTAGAGGACAATAGTAAAGTTTTCACTGGACTAGTAATCTTATAAAGCTGAGCAGAGGTACAAAATCTTAAGAGAAAAGACAGAGCTGATCTGTCTACTAAAGTGCATTGTTTGGTTTGGGACATGTTACTAAACAGAGGCAGTTTGAAATTCTGTATCTATTTAAAAGAAATCTTACCTGTGTAAATGTATGACTGAAGGTGAAGCATTCTATTACACAGCATGTGTTTTCACCAGCTGAGCCACCGAGTGTGCCTGAGCTCGTGAGATTTCACTGGTGGGCATTGTAAACAGCCAAATGAGAATGGACAAGGTCACATCATAGCATCTTACATAACACTCTGAATACAAGACCCTCAGCTCAACCATGAGCAATAGCAAGAAAATGCTGCTCTTCAAGATCTGTATATACAGTCTTAACTTTCTATTCTCAGAATTTGAGAAGTTGGTGCACGCAGTGGTGTTTTCTTGATGTCAAGTATTGCTATCAGAATGTATGAAGGTAGCAGAATGCCATTCTTTAAAGGGGGCTAGAGGCACTGATGGTTCTAAAGACATAGCTTGTTTCATTGCCCGTTAAATCAGTATCAACTAAGCAGTTCGGTCAGCTAAATTAGGCTGTTGAATGGTTGTTAAGTGATGTAGCTGCAAAGAACAGAATTCAAAACAGTTGACTTGCTAGCCACCTTGTCACCTGTTGTCAAAAGAACACGTATATGGGGTGTATAAGATCTATGGTACCCAAAGAGTCCCACTAGCTGTTGAGCTTCCGTTTCATTAGCGGCTATCACCAAATTAAACATCTTTTTCTTGGCTTTATTTGGGATACTTGTTTGACTTTTTGCCCAAGTGGTTTTAGCGTTCATTTGTGATAGCCCAGAATTGTTTCCCACATCCCTGGAAGCTTTCTGTGACCAAATGACGCCATGTTCTTTGTGTCATTTCTATCTGCAACAAGTACTAAATTAACAAGAAAAGCCTCATTGTCCGTTGAAAGTGTTAGGACAGAAAAGAAAGGATTCTTAATTCAAATGCATTCAGAGGAGATTATTGAATAGGTACAGTGATACAAGACAAAATAGATGTCAAGTGAAAAGTAATAAAAATAAATAAAGTTACTGAATGCAAAGAAGATTTTGTGGAACAATAGAACATTTATTCTTCTTGAGTACCCATAGAATATTTTCCAACCTGGGTTCATATCTTAGTATAAAATAACCAGTCAGTTCTAAGTTGAGTCTTGGTGAGTTATAAAAGATTCAAATCTCGCACACTTAATATATTTTTTTCTGCTAGGAAAATTGGGAATAGATCTACCCCAAGAACCAGCTATACCACTCCTAGACACATACCTGAAAGATGCTCCAACATACAACAAGGACATTTGCTCAGTTATGTCCCTAGCAGCTTTATTCTTATAATTTTATTTTTGTGTCGTTACTCTAGTAATTAATGTCTCATTTGTAGAAGGTAAACAACATATAGCATAAGGTAAAAATGAAAAGCTTATAAAATGTGATTGATGAGAGCATTCATATGGAAATGTGAAAATTAATTGAATACTGCTTGCCAGTTGCAGAGTCAAAGTGAGCAAAGGCATCATGACCCATCTGTCATGATTCATAATGACTAATACCATGTTTCAGGTATTGTATGTATAGCAATTACCATGCAATTAGCTGTGTTCTCTTTCATTTAGCTGGTACCCTCCTGTGTTAAAGGGACTTGTTCTTCAGATTTTTGTCAAAGATCCATTAGAGTTTCTGATTAAAAAGTACCTCCTCGCTGAAACATGGTAGTTAAGCTTTCAGCTTGAGATAATTTTCTTTCTTTGATTCTTTTAAACCTCAGCAATACAAATTATGTAGCTTTAAAATTATGTATATGAGTTCAAACACATTTTAGAAGTCATTAATAAGCTGCAAAATGAAAATAGCTTGTTTCTCAGTACAAAATTGGCAAGTTTATTAGATGATTTTGTACAGTGCAGCAAGAACAGATTTCATCCAAACACAAGGGCATTTACCTTTAATATTCTGAGTTCAAAGATATTGAAAAGTGTTAATTTTTTCCCTTTTCTGTGGAAATAACTTTACTTTTCCAACTAATAGTGGCCTTGGATCAGAACCCTTGGCATCACACAGGTTTGCTTCAGCCTCACAGTGATGCTGGCAGGAAGACACACACAGGAAGGCACATGTCAGGAGCAGGGGCTGTTCTTCCCCTCCCTGCTTTGAAGTTCACTTCTCTTTGATACAGTGGTTTTTTTTTTTTTTTTTTTATTTCCTTCTCAAATATTGTAAAATAGCTTGTTATATAAGACTTTTCTCATGTCTGGAAAATTGTAGAAATAAAAGCACAGCTTTACTCAACTGTTGGGGCCATGTAGGAGGAAATTGCTTTATATTTTACATATTAGAATCATAAATTAAAAGAGGCCTAGAAAGCATCACTTCCTTCTTTAAGTAGAAAAGTTCTTACTGCTGTTGTGTTTCCTCTAGCATTAACTACTTGTTGACTTAGAGGCAACACTGGTTAGGATGTTTAAGACTTTCATCTCTTCCCCAAAGCATTCACTCACAGTTTTCAAGTCTTCAAACTATGTACAATGACAAGTTTCTCAATCCACAAATTTAAACGTCTCAGGCTTTACGTTTATATTTACAAGAAAAAGGTAGAAAGAACTTAGTGTGAGTATCCAGGCACTGTATGCAGATGAGATCAAGCTTTTTGAATAGTATTATGAGTTAGCAATTTTCTTTGCAAGAAATCTAAACATTTAGGCCTGGGGCGGTGGCTCAGTGCATAAAGTGCATGCCACACAAATGTGAAGACCTGCATTTAAATCTCCTGGAAGAGTTCAAGGCACCTGTAATCTTAGCACTCTTGTGGCATAGCAGCATGCAACAACAAGAAAAAAGGGACTGTATACAAATAAGGTAGTTAAGGATTGACACCTGAGGCTAGCTTCTCACCTCCACAGTGTATTGTGGTGTGTATGCATACCCCCACACACATGCATAGCACACACTCATAAACACACATATGTGCAATAATATCTTTAAAAGAAATTGACACTTTCAATATTAAATATTTAATAGTCTCTGAACATTGTGGAATATAAATATATTTGTACTTTCAATGCTTCCACAAAAAATTAACAGTGATGCCCCAGGTAGCCTCAATTGGAATCAGATGCTAAATACAATAATTAATTAAAAATAAGTGCAGGCTAATTACATATACCTACTATAGTCTAGGTTTAGTAGTCTCTGCCAACAGACCGTAGCAGGTTATCAAAAACTAAAATGATTATCAACAATTAACATCAGTGTATTGAGATATTTAGTGAAAGGGTAGGGAAAATCAGAGGACACAGTAGTTGGTGCTTTAATGAAAAGTCTTAGAAGGGGTAGAATTCATGCTTAATATTTCCTTGAAGAAAGCTGGAAAACATGGTACAAACATGATGTTGGGAACTATCATGCTATTGTGATAAGGCAGAATTCTCAAAAAAATAATTCATTTGGAAAATATTCAGGCAAAAATATAATTTTAATAGTTCTTTATTTTTAGGTATCTAAGATTTTTCTAGATTATTCATGTTTTATATAATTTTTCTTAAATATATACTTAATTCACCAATTCTTGAATTCTTTATTATTTGATTTTTCTGAGATGTAATGGCTAATATAAAGATGACTAATGATTCTCATATATAAAAATATGTATATTTGAGTATTTATCATATAATTAGACACTGTAATGTTTATTCTTATAACCTGTCAATTGACTTAGGTTTTCTAAGGACAAAGTTATAACTTTGAAAATCACATTGTGGAATGTAAATTTATTTGTACTTTCAATATTTCCATAAAAATTAAGTTTTAACTATGCCCCAGATAGCTGTAAATGGAATCAGATGCTAAATACAATAATTAGCTAAAAGTAAGTGTTGGCTAATTACATTTACCTACTATATTCTAGGTATGTCATAATATCTAATTTACCAAGAGCTCTTAAAAATTAAAAAAGGAATTTGATTTTATTATATGCTGTTTTAGAATCTTTAAAAATTATTATAAATGTTCTTTGTTCATTAAGGTATTAATGCCAAGAAAAGCACTAATGGCTTTTATAACATTGAACTGTCCTCACATTTCTGGGATAAACTTTGCTTACCATGATGTACAGTTTTAACTTTGTGGATTAACTTGCTCATTATTTATAAGAAAATACATATTCATGCATGGATATAGACTACAGACTATTCCTTTGTATCCTGACTCAATTAATTTTTAGTGTTCTTCAAGGACAAATCATGAACATGGTAGGTGAGCCTTAAAAGAAAAGGTCCTCATTTCATGGGGTCAGAGAAACAGAGAGGTGCTATGGTTGAGGGGTCTTCAAGCCCAAGAGGATACCTACCCAGGGAAACTATTTATCCAATGGGCTTATGAGTTTATATATCACTAAGATTATCTATTCTTTGGCTGGCTCTGGGATATGGCAGTCCTCCTGAATCAGCACTCTTTGCTACATATTATCTTTCCTTATTTTTATATTATTTGAACATCGAGGAATACAGATGTTGTTTTCCCCCATGTGGTCTTCATTTACTTTTATAGTTTTATTAGTTTTTTTCAGATTGCAGTTTTTTTTATGAGCATCCTATTTTCTGTTCATCTGTATACCTCCCTCAATTTTGCCACCATCAAGCCATCCTGAGATAAGAATTAAAAGACCTCATTTTCACTTGTGTGAATTATGGCTTAAATTTAACTACTCTATCAATGCTTTAGTGTCCTAGCTCATCACAGAACTCTGCATCTTTATGTCTTACACTCTCTGATGGGGTCCAGAAGGATTGCAGACCCCCTGATGATTACTGGTAGAACGGGACACTCTGCTCATGCCTCGCTTGCCTTTTCACTAACTCCCGGGAAAGGAAGTGTTGCTGCTTTCTGGTGATGACAATTTTATGAAGATAAAACAAGCCTAGTCCTTATACTCACATTCAGAAAACTTAAAGATGCACAGGGTGTCTCTTTCTCTTTGTTCGTTAGCTTTGTGGAGGCATAACCTGAGATACTTTTAATACAAGGAGTCTATTTTTAGTGTAAGATTGGTTTTGACAAATGTATAATGTGGCATAATCATAACTGAAATCAAGATAGACAACATTTCCATCACACAAGTAAAATCCCAGTGGCCACTTTGCAATCAATCTCCCCCGTTATCCTCGTCACTAAATAATCACTGAAATGCAGCCTGTCACAGGGAGTTGCCTCCAGGATGTCCTCTGAAGAAGCCATAGAGATGTTTACATTTTATATGTTTCTGCTTCCAGTGACTATATAAACTTCTCCATCCATAGTGCTATAACTATTCAATTGATAGTAACTGACAGCTGTCTGGCCAATGTACATATAGACCACAGCTATTTTTTTTTTATAATTTTTTATTAATTTATTCTTGTTATATCTCAATGGTTATCCCATCCCTTGTATCCTCCCATTCTTCCCTCCCTCCCATTTTCCCCTTACTCCCCTCCCCTATGACTGTTCCTGAGGGGGACCTCCTCCCCCTGGATATGCTCATAGGGTATCAAGTCTCTTCTTGGTAACCTGCTATCCTTCCTCTGAGTGCCACCAGGTCTCCCCCTCCAGGGGACATGGTCAAAACACCAGAATTTGTGTGAAAGTCATTCCCCACTCTCCACTCAACTGTGGAGAATGTTCTCTCCATTGGCTAGATCTGGGTAGGGGTTTAAAGTTTACCGCCTGTATTGTCCTTGGCTGGTGCCTTAGTTTGAGCAGAACCCCTGGGCCCAAATCTGCCTATTATAATGTTCTACTTGTAGGTTTCTAGGACCCTCTGGATCCTTCTACTATTGATACTTATTTGTGTTCTTCCACTTTTTGACTACTGTAAGTAAATTCACTTAAACATTGATTCAAACTTTATGGGTCTGACTATTCTATTTTTCTTGAGTAAATACTGGGGAGTAGGATTGGTTTATTTTATTTTCTGTTGAGAAAGTATGCAAGGGTTCCTCAGTAATCCTGTTTAATAAATTTTCTGAAACTCCATTTTATTTCCATTTTTTCTACAGATATTCTGTTTTTGTTTTCAAGGCAGGGTTTGTCTGTATAGCTCTGGCTGCCCTGAACCCCAGTCTATAAACCTCACTGGACTCAAACTCAGAGATCCACTTCCCTCTGCCTCCCAAGTAGTGGCATCCAAGGTGTGCGGAAAGATTTTCTTTACATAGGGATGTAACGCTGGAACTGAATCCCTTTGTACTTGCTAGACAAGCACTTTAGCAATGAGCTTACAGAAGCTGCACTTTAATTTTATTTTGAAATAAGACTTTTCCAAAGCTGCCTTTCAATGCACGTTCCTCCTGCTTTGACCTCTTAAACAGCTGGGCTTTGATATGTGGCTCCTAACTTCTGGCTAGATGCTGACTTTTGAAACTCATTAGCTTTGATTATCTATGAGATAATCAAATGATCTTAACTTTTCTCCTTTTAAAACTAACATGTATTTCATATTTATTATGTATGTGTGTCTGTTGTGCACACAAGTGCATGGAGGCAAGAAGAGGCCATTGGATCACGTGGAGCTGGATTTACAGACTCTGCAGGATTCCCAGGCTTATTACCAGTGTGCTAAGACCAGAACTGCTGACCTTCATGAAGGTACAGCAAGCACACTTAGTCATGGAGCCATCTCTCCAGCCTTCTTAATGTTCTTATTATAGTAACTTATGTTGGTACTACCTTGCTCTCCTTAACTGAATTTTATCCTGATATCTTTCTTCCCATTGATTTCAGTTGCTTCCATGGTAACAAAATCTATACTTACCTCCTGACCCATCAATGTTTTGTCCCCTACTTGACTACCCTTGTACTCATCACCATATAGTTTATGTGTGAAGATCCAGGCTGATGACCATGCCTTTTTACTAATGCTTCTATGAGACAAATTCAAGCCACTGTATGCTGTAGAATTGTCTTTAATATTATATTAATATTATATCTTTGTTTTCTGTGTAGATCTTTATTGTGTAATAGTAATACCATTTGTTTAAGCATTCTTATACTGATAGATATGCGATGTCTCTTCACTCTCTCCTTAGCAGTTATGAGCTTTAGCTGCTCCATGTTTTCCACCAGTCATTGGCAGCCCTTGTCATTTTGGTTAACTCAATATATACTTGGTCATATATGATCAGTGCTGTATATCACATTAACTTCATAACTAATTATATTTAATATCTTTTGTTATCATTATGTGCTGCTCAATAACATTTTGGATGATAAATAAGTTATCCAGTTTTATTATTTTGCACACTGACTTTCACTGTACATTAAGTATATGTACTTTTTATCTTATTTTAAATTATTTTACAAAGAATAACTTTTAGATTTTGATAAAATCTGATTTGTCAAGCCATTGTTTTCTTTTGTTTTTAATTTTGTGGGTCATACTTACTGTATTAGTTAATGTCATTGTTGCTGTGGCCAAATGCAGGAGTAGGAGAATAGTAAGGGATGATGTATTTTCTCAGCATTAAACCTCAAGGGATAAAGTTCATCACCACAAGAAAGCCATGTCTCTAAACCTCAAGACAGCTGGAAATATTGTGTCCAAGGCGGGCAACAGAGTCAGATACAGCTCCTGCTCTTTCTTTAGGTCCTTCTGAAGTATGCTATCTGTTTGTTGGTTCAGTCTGTGTGGGCTGCTATAGGTCCAGGTTAATTAAGTCTGTATGTTTTCTTGTGGTGCCCTTGACCTCTCTAGACCTTTCTGTCCTTTGTTCCTCTCTTCCATAAAATTCCCCAAGTTCTGTCTAATGTTTTGCTGTGCGTCTCTGCATCTGTTTCCATCAGTTTTGGGGTGAAGCCTCTCAGATGACACTTATGCTAGGTGGCTGTCTGGAAGTATAGCAGAATACCATTCTGTCAGGGGTGGGCTCTCTCTCATGGCACAGGTCTCAAGTGATGCAGGTCATTGGTTGGACACTCCCCTAATTTCTGCTCCATTGTTACCCTTGCATGTCTTGTTGGCAGGAGAAATAGTGGGTCTAAAGATTTGTGGCTGAGTTGGTGTCCAAGTCTCTTCATTGGAAGTCTTTTCTGGTTACAAGAGATGGCCATTTTAGGCTCCATATCCTCCATTTCTAGGAGACTTAGCTAGTGTCATGCTCATTGATTCCTGGAAGTTTCCATTTTCGTAGGTTTCTAGCTTTTGAAAAAGACATAGCCCCACACCAATTCCAGTTCTATCTCTCAGTACTTTGTCACTCAATCCTTCCTTCATCTCTCCTCCTCCCTTCTCCATTCCCTTCGGAACCAGGTTCCCTCCCTCTATCTACCCCAATGTCCATCCTACCTCCCCATCTCAGTGACATTCAAGTGTCCCTCCTTGGACCCTCCTTGGTACTTAGCTTCTTTGGGTCTGTGGATTTTAGTATGTTTATCCTGTATATTATAACCACAATCCACTTCTAAGTGAGCACATACCATGTTTATCTTTCTGGGTCTGGGTTACTCTTTTCAGGATGATCTTTTCTACTTCTGTTTATTTTCCTAAAAAGGAATGATGGCTTTGCTTTTAATAGCTAAGTAATACACCATTATGTAAGTGTACCAGTTTCTTCATCTATTCTTCAGCTGAAGGAGAGTTAGGTTGTTTCTAATTTCTGTCTATTATGAATAAAGCTGCTATGAACGTGGTTGAACAATGTCTTTGAATGGTGGAACATCTTTTGAGTATATGCCCAGGAGTGATATAGCTGGGTCTTGAAGTAGAGCTATTCCCAATTTTCTAAGAAAGCACCAGATTGATTTCCAAAGTGGTTGTACAAATTTACACTCCAACCAGCAATGGAGGAGTGTTTCTCTTTCTCCATGTCCTGGCAAGCATTTGCTGTCTCTTCAGTTTTTGATCTTTGCCATTCTGATGGGTATTAGATGGAATCTCACAGTCATTTTGGTTTGCCTTTCCCTGATGACTAAGTACAATTCCTTAAGTGCTTCTTGACTATTCACAATTTCTCTGTGACATATCTCTTTTTAGATCTGTACCCCATTTGTTAAACTGGGTTATCTGGTTTGTTGATGCCTAGTTCCTTGAATTCTCTATATAGTTTAGATATCAGACCACTGTGGATACAGAGATGGTGAAGAAATTTTCACATTCTGTAGGCTGCCATTTTGTACTTTTAACAGTGTCCTTTTCCTTAAAGAAACATTTCTATTTCATAAAGTTCCATTCATTGTTGGTCTTAGTGCCTAAGCTGTTGGTGTTCTGGGCAGAAAACTGTCTCCTGTGCCAATGAACTTAAGGCCTTCCCCCACTTAGTGTATCTGGTATTATGTTGAGGTCTTTAATCCACTTGGATTTGAGTTTTTTTTTTCAGGGTTATATGTATGGATCTATTTGCATTCTTCTACATGCAGACATCCATATAGACCAGCACCATTTGTTGAAGACACTTTCTTTTTTCCATTGTATAGCTTTAGATTTTTTCAAAGCTCAAATATCCATGAGTGTGTGGATTTACTTCTGGATTTTCAGTTTTATCCCGTCAATTAACCTGTCTGTTTTTATGCCAATATCATGCAGCTTTTATTACTACTGCTCTGTAGTACAGCTTGAAATAAGGAATGGTAATACTTCCAAAAGTTCTCTTATTGTACAGGATTATTTTTAGAAAAAGCTACGGCTTTTTTTGTCTGTTTGTTCGTTTTGTCTTCTGAAGTTGTTCTTCCAAAATCTGTAAAGAATTGTGTTGTCACTTTCATGGGAATTGCATTGAATCTGTAGTTTGCTTTTGGTATGATTGACATTTTTCACTCTGTTAGTCCTACTGATCCGTGAGCATGGGAATCTTCCCATTTTCTGATATCTTCTTCAGTTTCTTTCTTCAAAGGCGTGAAGTTCTTGTCATACAGGTGAGAGTTACACAGAGACATTTTGTATTATTTGTGGCTACTTCTTCCTTTCCCATTGGTATCCCCTGTACTTATTCAGTTTTCTTACTGGTCTAGCTAAAACTTGAAGTACTGTACTGAACAGACTGTTTTGTCTCTGATTTTAGTGGAATTGCTTTAAGTTTCTCTTCATTTAACATGATGTTGGCTATTGGCTTCCTGTGTATTGCTTTTATTGTGTCCAGGTATTGCAACTTGTATCCCTGATCTGTCCAAGGTTTTATGATGAATGGGTGTTAAATTTTGTCAAACGGGTTTCAGCATCCAATGAGATAATCATGTTTTTTTCCTTTCAATTTGTTTATATGGTGCATTACATTGATGGATTTTCATATGTTGAGCGAACCCTGCATCTCAGGCATGAAACCTACATGATTATTGTGGATGATATATTTGATGTTTTCTTGGACTCAATTTGTGAATATTTTATTGACTATTTTTGCATCAATGTTCAGAGGGAGATTGGCCTGGGATTTTCCTTCTAGTTTCTTGATTGAGTTCTTGTGTGGTTTGGGTTTCAGGGTGACTGTGGCCTCTTACAGTGAATTTTGCTGTGTTCCTTTTGTTTCTATTTTGTCAAATAATTTGAGGAGTATTGGTATTAGCTCTTCTTTGAAAGTCTGATAGAATTCTGCACTAAAACTTTCTGTCCCTGGGCTGGTTTTTTGTTTTTTGTTTTTTGTTTTTTGTTTTTGTTTTTTGTATTATATTGTTTGGGAGTCTTTTAATAACTGTTTCTATTGCATTAAGGGTTATAGGCATATTTAAATTATATACCTAATATCTTGATTTAACTGTGGTAAGTGGTATTTTTCAAGAACATCATCCATTCTGTTTAGATTTTTCCAATTTTGTGGAGTACGGGTTTATGAAGTAAGACCTAATGATTCTTTGGATTTCCTTGATTCCAATGATTTTGAAATATAATCATGACTAATGATTGTTAATTCCTATTACTTTAATGTCCTTCATGGTCTTCCTGGTATATTATTATTTATTTCTTGTGTTTTATTTTGCATAGTTATCCACCTCCTTAGGTTTGAATTTTCCTTCTAGTCTCTTCTGTTCAGATAGATTTGTATGTATATATTATTTAAATTTATTATTGTCATAGAATGTCTTGTTTTCTTCATCTATATTGATTGAAAATTTTGCTGGATATAGAAGTCTGGGCTGGCATCTGCAGTCTCTAAGAGACTGAAAGACATCTGCCCAGGCCCTTCTGGCTTTTAGTGTCTCTGTTCAAACTTGGATGTAATTCTGGTAGGCCTGCTTTTATAAATTACTTGGACTTCATTTTTCCTTTCAGATTTTAATTTTATTTTTTTGTTCTGTGAATTTAGAGTTTTGATTATTGTGTGACAGGAGGATTTTTTTTGTTTGTTTGTTTAATCTATTTGGTGTTCTGTAGCCTTCTTCTATATTTATATATTTCTTTAGGCCAGGGAAATTTTCTTCTATGATTTTGTTGAAAATAATTTCTGGACCTTTGAACTAGGAATCTTTTCCTTCTTTTATTCCTATTATTCTTAAGTTTTGTCTAATCACAGTGTCCAAGATATCTTGGAAGTTTTATCAGGAACTTTTCAGATGTAATATTTTCTTTTATTGTATGTTCTATGCCTCAGAGTCTCTCTTCTGTCTCTTGTATTCTGTTGATGAATCCTATGTCTATAATTCTTGTTCCATTTCCATGGTTTTCCATCTCCAAGATTCCCTCTTTTTTCATTTCCTTTCTGGTCTTGAACAGTTCTACTAATTTTCTTCATCCATTTGATTGTTTCCACCCTGTATTTCTTTAAGGGATTTCTTAATTTCCTTTTTGAAGACTTCAATTTTATGAAGATAGTAATCTTCATAAAATTGAATAAAGGTCTTTTTTTTTTTTTTTTTTTTTTTTTTTTTGCACTTTAGCTGTGTTAGGATATCCAGGGCTTATTGTAGTAGGGTAGCTTAGCGCTGGTGGTTTCTTATTGCCCTCGTTGTTGTTGATTATGTTTTCACTCTGGCCTTTAGCCATCTGGGATTTGCCGTTATTATTAAATACTGGTTTCTGAGTTTATCTTTTTTAATGGGTGGGTTTTTTATTTCTTTGTTTTCTTTTTGTTTTTGTTTTGTTTTGTTTTGGATATTTTCCCCTTGGTTTCTGTTTCTCTTTGTCTACTGGCGTGAGTGGCCTAGAGTTATGGCAACTAGCTAGTTTTCAAGTCCAGTAAGGTGTCTCCTCTGGTGTTTTATGGCCTATGTTTTCTCTGGGGTTTTGAGTGCTACCCTTGTACCTAGGGTTAAAGGTGCTGCAGGGCCTTCAGGAGTGCAGGGCAGGTTGTGGTCTGGAAAATGCAGTCCAATGGGTAGGGTGCAGTTTAAAGCTGATGGTTATGTTTGAGGGGCATATGACAGGCAAGGGCTTGGGTCAGGGTCTTACCTGTTTGTCGCTGGTGACTCTAGGACTCTAGGAGTGCAGGCAGAGTTGTTGGGTGAGAAATGGAGTACAGGGTATGGGTGCAGTTTATTGCTGTTGGATGTGCCTTCAGACAAGTTAAAGGGTAGTGGTTGGAGGTTGGAGGGGCTTACCTGATATCTCTGTTGGCAGGTCTCTGGAAAAGCAGGTGTGTTTTGGGGCACGAAATGGGTCACAGGGTATGGGGTGCAGGTTATTGCTGTTGAAGGTACATTCAGGGGAGTTGGTGGGCAAGTACATGGGGGAGGTTTACCTGGTATCCTTGGTGCCTGCAGGCCTCCAGGAAATAGGCAGAGTCATAGGGACAGGAAATGGGGTGCAGGGTATGGGGTGTAGGTTAGTACTCCCCATCTATGTTTTATTCAGTCCAGTACCAAAGCCTGCAGAAAAGCACCCTCTCAATTAAACTAATATAAAACTGTCCATAGGCCTCTCCAGAGGCCCAACATCATGGTGATTCTAACCCCTGTCATCATGTTGACAATCAAAATTAGCAATTGCACTTACGGTGTTTTTGTTTATGATTCTCTTCACAACTAACCTTTAATTATGCATTTCGATCAATATTTATTGTCACTTTAGCTTAATTTTGTATAGCATAGAAAGTAAGAATTAAAATCACTTATTTATAAATAAAAATGTGTTTTAATGTGTTTGAGCATGAATAAAAGGGTAACAGTTTTTCAATAATTGTATTTAATAGTTTTTCCTAAAACAAATGTGTCAGTCTTTTACTAGACCCTGCTCTGTTAAAAAACAATATTCTATCTTTATATCATTTATGGCACTTGGCCAATTACCATAAATTTATAGTAAGTAGATCATTTTAGCCCTTCAACATTTCTCTGGTTCAAAGGGTTTTTTTTTTTCTTTTTTCTTTTTCTTTTTTTGTAGTTGTTTTCATTTTGTTTTGTTTTGTTTTGTTTTTCAGTTCCACCTTCTCTGTGGAGTCCAAGGGATTTTAGAATTGGTTTGCCAGTTTCTATAAAAACAAAAACATCAGAAATTCTTCCTTAGATTGATCTTGAAGGGTCACTGAATCTATAGGCCATTTCTAATCCAAGCACAAGATATATTTTTCCATGTATTTAGAATATCTCTAATCTTTCAGTAATATATTAAAGCATTCAATGTCTATAAATCTTCACCTTTTTTTCTAAATCAGTTTATACAGCCTGAAAGGAGTTTGTATGTGTCATAATTCACCAGCTTAAATGTATTTGGACATGTGGTTTTATTTTCACATTCTTGGTAATATTGATTGAAGCATAAAAGGCTTTAGTTTTAATGAAATGTCATATTGAAGAATCCATTGCCCTGTTAAGATTAGAATAATGCGTATCTGTATTTTCTCTAGGAATTTCAGTCATTCAGGTCATACTTTGGAGTCTTTGATAAATTCTAGTTAATTTTTGAGCTTGTCAGAAGCAAAGGGTCCCACTTCATCCTTTTTGTGTGGATATTAAAAATAGGTGCTATATTTAGAGATGATGATAAACTATATTCTTCATGATATTGAGAAAGGCAAGATTGACAAGTAAATACATATCTTATTGTCCTCATGGAGGTCATAGGTCAGTAATAAGAAAAAAGGTATTTTTTATTGTTGTTGGATATTTTAAAGATATATATGGAAAATTGGAAATCTAATGTGTTACAGATGTAAAGTGTGTTTGATTAATAATCATTTCAGAAAATATATTTTAAAAATAATCATTTCAGAATGCTTCCCATGTTTGTGAGAATGTAAATTTGTAATCATTTTATAAAGCTCATATTTTGCTTGTAAAAGTTGATGTTTTCTGTATCGTTCTGATTCTTTAAGTCCAATATGTTTTATTTTCACTTAGTTTAAAGGCAAATTCCCTCCTAAAACTTTTCTGAGTTAGTATTTGCACTGTGGTAAGCATGTTTTTCCTATTGAGAAGGTGGGAAATCATGTATGGGAAAAGTAACAAATTTTAAGTGTAGTTGGATTCAGATTGAAACTAAGAATCTACAAGGTCAAGATTATTTAACATGAAAAGGCAATCCATTCTTCTTTACTCCTTATTATTCTGAGTAGATCCCTGGTGCTTAATGATTACCCGCCACATTCAAATACTTTTTTCAATGTAATTTAAAATTCAATGTCTAAAAGATTGTTATTTATTGAAAAAATGAAATTGTATTATTTCCTAATAGTATCAATCAAATTATACCAACATAATCATATTCTTTTAATAAAGTATAAATGACAAAATAACAGAAAAATGCCTACAATTTTTATAGTACTACAAGTCATGAGAACTAAAGCATCTTGCTCAATTGAGTAGAAATAGAACATTGTGCAGAACACAGAGAACTTGGGAAAGACTCAAGGACCAGCTGTTAAACAAGCATCTGCCTGGAATGGCTTAACTATCTGCAAGCAGACACAATGGCTCTGGGCCAGAGTGTTTCATGAGGTCTCTTGCAATGACTCTCTAAATCCTGTTGGAACATGAGATGGAGTGAAACAGCAATAATCAGAGTCCCATTATAATTCGGTTTGAAATTGGCACCCATCTCCAAAGCAGGCACACCATGACCATGTCTTTAACCTTGGAATAACCCAGCCTCACATTTTATGCATTTGGTCTTTTGCATGCCAGTAAAAATGATAGAAGGAATTTTATTATTCAGTAATATAAATACGCATGGAAACTAAGACTTGTGAGCAGACTGCAGAAAATGAAAATGAAACATAGGTCATTGTAATGCTAAAAAATAACTGTCCTTGCTCCTGCTAGGTTCCCTGGCTTCTGGAAGATAACCCTTAAAATAGACAAAGACAAGGAAACAAAATTAAAAAAGAGGATACATTTTTAACATGTATTTTATGCAATGAGTACTCAGAAATAGAGGCTAAAAGAACTCCACAATAAACACACACACACACACACACACACACACACACACACACACACACGCACACATCAACAAAAGAATAATGAAATCTATGGACTCTTTTGGTTCCTTGGCATGATGGAGCGTGGAAAGTCAAGGGAGGAATAGCTAAGGGTACATGATTTCTTGGTAATAGTTAGGCAGGGGTTGGGTATCAAAGCCCATTTGTTCAGATTCTTCTTGGCATTATTGTGTTTATAGCCCTTCTTCTGTGTGCAAAGGGTACCTCTCACATGAGAAAATTATTCTTGCTTAAGAGAAAGGAAGGAACTTCTTTCCATTTATGCCAGTGCTCAAGAAATAAGAAAGGCTTATCCTCTCCCCCACTCCCACCCATACTTGCCAAGGGACTACATCTTATAATAGCAAGAATATCACTCACCATCATCAATTAGGGTTCATCACAGCCATGCAGAGGTGGTCCAATATGCAATGATTCATCAACATAATCCACTATAAAAAGTAATTGAAAGGAAAAAAAAAAAACCAGATGATCACTCATTAAATGCCAAAAGAGCTTTAGACATAATTGAACACTCCTTTCTGTTAAAAGTCTTGGAAAGATCAGACATATGAGGCACATATCTAAACACAATGAAGGCTATATACAGCAATCCAATAGCCCACATCAAGTTAAATGACTTGAAACTTGAGAAATCCTACTTAAATCAGCATCAAGACAAGGCTGCACATTCTCACTATATCTCTTCCATATATTACTTGAAGTCCTAGCCAGAACCACAAGACAACTAAAGATCAGGGAAAGGGAGATGTCAAAATATCCCTATTCACAGATGACATGATAGTATACATAGGTGACTCCAAAAAGTCCACCAGAGAACATCTACAGGTCTTTGTATATAGACACCTTCAGCAATGTTAATTAATTTGAAAATTAATTAAATAATCAGTAGTTCTTCTGTATACAAATGACAAATGAGCTGAGAAAAAATTTAGGGAAACCACACCTATCACATTAGCCACAAATAATATAAAGTACCTTGGTGCAACTCTAACCAAGTAAGTAAAAGACCTGTATGACAAGAACTTCAAGTCTCTTAAGAAGAAATTGAAGAAGATATCAGAAGATGAAAAGATCTCCCATGCTGATGGACTGGTAGTATTAACATAGTAAAACTTATTAGCTTACCAAAAGTAATTGCAAATTTAATGCAATTCCCCAAATGCCAAAACAGTTCTTTTCAGACCTTAAAGAACAATTCTCAACTTCATATGGGAAAAAAAAGAACCCAGGATAGCTAAAACAACCCTATACAATAAAAGAACTTCTCGAGTTATCTCCATCTCTGACCTCAAGCTATACTACAGGGCAATTGTAGTAAAAACTACATGGAACTGGCACAGAAATAGACTGGTTGATCAATGGAATAAAATTGAAGACCCAGAAATAAACCTGGATGCCTATGGACACTTGATTTTTGACAAAGGAGCCAAAAACCATACAATGGAAAAAAGAATCTTCTTCAAATTGTGCTGGTCTAACTGGATGTTTACATGTAGAAAAATGCAAATAGATCGTATTTATCATGCTGTGCAAAACTGAAGTCCAAGTAGATCAAAGACCTCAGCAAAAAACCAGATCTATTGGAATAAAAAATCTGGAAGAACCTGGAGCTCATTGACACAGGAGACAGCTGCCAGAACAGAACACTAACATTTTGGGTTCTCAGATCATCAATTAATAAATGGGACATCTTGAAACTAAAATTTCTGTAAGTCAAAGGACATTGTCCATAGACCAAAATGGCAGTCTATAGATTGAGAAAAATTCTACACAAATCTTACATCCTACAAAGGTCTAATATTAAAAATATATAAAGAACTCAAAACATTAAACACCAACAAAGAATATAACCCAGTTAAAAATGGGGCACACAGCTAATCAGAGAATTCTCAACAGGGGAATCTCTAGTGGCTAAGAAGCACTTAAATGTTCAAGTTCCTTAGTCATCAGGGAAATGCAAATCTAAACAACACTGAGATTCCATCTTACCCCAGTCAAAATGGCTAAGGTAAAAAGGAAAAAACTCAAATGACAGCACATGCTGGCAAGGATATGGAGAAAGGGGAACACTCACTCCTCCATTGTTGGGGGGAGTACAAACTTCTACAACTACTTTGGAAAACCATCTAGTGCTTTTTCAGAAAATTTGGAATAGTTCTACTTAAAGATCCAGCTATATTACTCCTGGGCATATACCCAAAAGATGTTCTACCATAAAACAAGGAAACGTTTTCAACTATGTTTTTAGCAGCCTTATTTGTAATAGCCAGAATCTGGAAACAATCTAATTGTCCCTCAAGCAAGAAAGAGATAAGAAACTGTGGTACATTTACACAGAATAATACTCCACTACTAAAAACAGGGAGATCATGAAATCTACAGGCAAATGGAAGGAACTAGAAAAGGTCATTTTGAGTGTGGTAAGCAAGACACAGAAGACACATGGTATGCACTCACTTATAAACAGATATTAACCATATAGTACAGGATAAACATTACAATTCACAGACCCTAAGAAGATAAGTAACAAATAGGACCCGAGGGAATGTGTTTAAATATCACTCGGAATGTGGCATTAGAATACACAGTGTAAGTGGTTGAAGGGAGGAAACACACTAGTAGAGGGAGAACAGAGATGGGGAGATGGGGGTGGGAAGACAAAGATCCTGCAGAGAGAAGAGAAACAATGGGTAGGGGCATCTCTGTGTCTAGTTGGAGACCTAAGACACGGTAGGTTTCTAGAAGGATATAAGGGTGACTATAACTGAGACTCCTAGTAGCAATAGTAATGGAGTCTCTAGAGGACACCCTCTAATTAGAAAGGGCTCCTAGTGGAGGGATGGCAGCACCAAACCACCCACAATACCTTTGCTCCAAATTCAACCTTGCCTACAAGATGGCAGGAATAAACATAGAGCAGATTTGGAGGGAATGCCCAACCAATGCCTAACCCATGCTAAAACCCACCTCATGGGAGTGAGCCAAC
The DNA here is from genome assembly GCF_903995435.1 of Acomys russatus. Classification (NCBI taxonomy): domain Eukaryota; kingdom Metazoa; phylum Chordata; class Mammalia; order Rodentia; family Muridae; genus Acomys; species Acomys russatus. The sequence goes on along the minus strand of NC_067167.1, from coordinate 20,832,437 downwards.
TCCTGCCACTATTAACCATATTCTGCTCTACTCTCAGAGAGGAGCATGTCCTCTGAGAGGCTCCACCCAGCAGGATGGTAAGACTCACAGCCAAACATTGGGTGAAGTTTAGAAAGTCTTGTGGAAAAGTACGGGGAATGATAGAAGGACTTGGAGTGGAGAGGAGTTCTATAAGAAAACAAACACAACCAACTGTCGGCGCCGCACCGTCCAGCAGAAATAAGACACCAACAACCAGACTTCTTCTCTAGATCTTTACTCAGGATTTTGCTAAGCAGAATGGTCCCGAAGATGGGAAGAGTCAAGCTTAAGTATTGGTCCAGGACCAGTCAGCTCATGCCACATAATAGTTCCTCATTGGTCAGCTTCAGAGCAGGACTGCTCATCATCAGATTGCCAGTTACCCCTGCACAGCCTCTTGCCAAATAAGGTCTTATTTATCCCAGAGGGCGCTCGCCGTCGGGATGGCGGAAGGTGGAAACCAGCGCCATGTTAGGGCGCGGCACTTCGCAGCTCTCCACAGTTCCCCCTGTTTTTTATTGTATGAACAATGAGCTCATGGAAAAGAAATGGTCTGATCAAGGCTGGAGCATGACTCTGGACCAACCGATCGAGGACCAACATGGAGGTAACACTCAATGCCATCCCGCGTGCAATGGATAATTTCCTTGCAGGGTGCAATGGCCACTGGGTGTACACAGATATAGGGTGCCTTTTGACGTGCAATGGCAACTAGGCTCAGTGAAGTGCAAAGGCCACACAGAAAGAAAAGAGGGAGAGGAGCTCACTGCAAATCAATTACTCAGGACTTAATGACTGCCAGCCAGGCCTGGGGGGACTGTCCGGCCTCCAGGGCATAAAAGGCCTGTGCGATAAGGGCTCGATCTCTGTCGCGTGTCATAATCAAGCGGCGTAGGAACATAAGGCAAAAGCAACTGGCAACCAATAGAATCACGGCTAAGGCGCCCATGCCCGCCCATTCTTTGAGGTGATACATGGCTTGCTGGATCCAGGAGGCAAGGCCTTCTGCAGTAGAAATGTCCACTCGGATAGAGTTGACAGTAACAACGGCTGTTCGTAGATCTGTCATCAAGGAGTCAAATTCCCGAGACCAGTTTCCTGTAAGATGACTAGACAGTTGTTTAGAAAGGTTAGCTGCTCTGGTAAAATTATAATATTGAACGGAAGTTACCCATAACCCCGAAAACTTCCACTCACAGCCCAGTTGGGCCAGTTGCCACAAGGTATCAACTTGCTCTTGAACCAAGTCCACTCTCTGATTGAGGATCATAATACCTCCTCGCAGATTACTATTAATACTAGACTGTGTGTCCAAGTCAGTGGCAACTGAAGCCGACAAATTATTCAAAGCGTGAGCTGTTTGGATCGTGGAGGCCATAGAAATTGCCGCAGCCGTGGCTCCAACGGCTACCAAAGAGATAGCAGCAACTATGGCTGCAGTGATACCAAAGTCACGTTTTGGGCGAAACAGAGATAGAGAGGAAGGTGCTTCCACCGGGACCGGGATCCAATGTGGCACACGAGTGACCACCGCTATTTCAAAGTTCTCTCCGTCCCAACATTGGCTATAAAAATATGTCTGCGGGGAACAAGACAGAATAGAGATATCGCTAAGGGAGCCATTATATACAAGCCAGAGAAAAGGCGGCCATAAGCAGACTGGTGTAGCTTTGAAGCTAATGTTCTGACCAGGAGAGGTGAGTCTCGTGACGTTTTCAAATGTTTCACCCTCCTGCCATCCAAAGGATGCATTGCCTGCTCGGCCTCCTCCAAGCATTACAAAGGGAGAGAGATCTGAACAACTCCCGTTAACACCACAAAGTAACCACACATCAAATGGATTGGATGCCCAGGCCTGAGTACGACTTTGATAAGTAAAATTAAAACCAGCCTGAGTAGCATTATACAAGGCAAAAATATAAGGAGAGAAGGTAAAATACGGCCTTACAGCCCAGTTAACCTTATGTGCTTGGCATCCTGTCCAAGGAAAAAAGGACTCCTTGGTGTTTATTCCCTTACAGAAGGGAGCCCACCAAGGTTGGTGTGGGATAGTGACATTTCCTTTATCTTCCATTCTGGGCCACCAACCTTGCACCCAAGTGGCATTGGTGGTGTTGAACTGGACTGGCTTTCTCTCAAACCATCCAGCTGTCTGATTATACAACTTGATACATTTTGGGGAGAAAGAGATATTAGACACCCTATGAAAACACAGGGCGCCTGACAGGGTGATAGTAAAATTTTCATTAACACTGTCAAGCTGCCTTTCATAAGGAATATATGGTACTTCCAGGCTCTGGTTGGTGCCAAAAAATCTAGGAAAAACCTGTGCATCATGTTGCACAGGCATCGGCTTCAAGAACGCTGACAGGATCCCCCATCTGGGCTCCATCGTCACAGGATTCATCATCAGGAGGAGAAGCAGGAGGATCAGCGGGATTGCACCGTCGCACCAGCCATTCCGGGACCCAGATGGGATCATTTTGATTCTGTGGAAAAACACAAACAGACCCTCTTGCCCAGGCCAGCACAGGGTCAGGTCCGTACCATTCGCCTGTGAGAATGTTTTTCCATCTCACCTGTCCCCTGGATGTAGGGTTCCAATTAGCATGACGTTCTGCCGCCGTACGGCCGTCAGCATCCAGGGTTAAAAAATTTAAAGTAAATAGGGCAAGTGAAATTCGGTCCTTGGGTGTGCGACCAGATCCAATTCCCCCTTTTTGTTTTAAGAGGCATTCCTTGAGTGTGCGGTGAGCACGTTCTATGATACCCTGGCCTTGAGGGTTATAGGGTAAGCCATGTTTTATGGCGATTTGCATTTGAGAACAAAAGGAATGGAAGGATGAGGCAGTATGTCCTGGGCCATTATCAGTTTTTACTAATTGAGGTTTTCCCCAAGCGGCCCATGCTTCGAGGCAATGAGTGATAACGTTGCGAGCCTTCTCACCAGATAGGGGCGAAGCAAAAATAATGCCAGAACAGGTGTCGACAGAAGCATGGACATACTTCAGCTTTCCAAATTCAGGAATATGGGTAACATCCATTTGCCATATCTTCAAGGGCAGTAAGCCTTTTGGATTTACTCCCAAGCTTACAGGGTGGAGATGAATACTACAGTTTGGGCAATGGGTAACAATGTGCCATGCTGCCTCTCTAGGAATGCCAAATTTGATCTGTAGGGTTTTAGAATTGACATGATATAAGGAGTGAAAGGCTGCGGCCTTTTCAGCGGGAGTTTGAAAAATGGATGAGAAGATCAAAATTCTGCGAGTAGCAAGGTCAACCTCAGTATTAGCGCCACTCATCGGTCCTGGCAGTCCTGAATGGGCTCGAATATGCTGGATGAAAAAGGGACTAGTATGTGTCCATATTAGATTCTGAAGCTTGGTCAGGAGAAAGAATATGGGACTGGTGGCTTTAATTTCTCCAACTGCTTCCAAGTCGGAGACCAGATTAACTGCATATTGGGAATCTGATACAAGACTGAAGGGGATAGAGCACCTATGGAAAACCTCTGTAACTATCTTGAGCTCTATAGTTTGAGGAGAGGCTGGAGGGAACTGAATAACAATTGGGGGGTCATTATTTACTTTATAGGAACCACGTCCCGTCTTAGATCCATCAGTACAAATAATCGCAGCCCCAGCCAGCGGCTTGCGTCTGGTAATTTTTGGAAAAACTACGGGGTGTGTTTGAAAAAATGGTATTAGAGGATGTTGAGGATAATGACTATCGAGGTCTCCCAGAAAAGTGCATCGCAGAATAGCCCAGTCATCGATGTTTGCACACAATGTTCGTATTTGGTCTCTGGTATAGGGTGTCACTGTGGTTTCTGGTTGTACCCCGAAGTGCTGAATGCATTGCTGTATGCCTTCTAGTGCTAATTGTGCAACAGCAGCAGGAAAGTATTCTATGGTTTTCTGGATAGATATTCTAGGATGAATCCATTGTAAAGGACCTTGCTGCCAAAGGACAGCAGTCGGTTGTTGGAAGGTATAAAATATTAAGAGGGTAATGTCTTGATCAGGCGAACATCGCCGGAGGCAGGCCTTAGCCAGCCGTGTTTCAACCTTATGTAAAGCCTCTCAACCCTCTAAGGTCAGTTGTCGAGGAGAGTCCAGAGAGGGGTCCCCACAAAGTATATCATCTAAAGGTTGTAATTGGGAGTTGGGTATCTTAAGGTATGGGCGCAGCCAATTGATGTCTCCCAATAATTTTTGAAAATCATTTAAAGTTTGTAAATGGTCTTTCCTGATTTCCAATTTTTGAGGTATAATTTCCTGGGGACTTATCCGGGCTCCGAGGTAGGAGACCATTTGCTCTTGTTGAGCCTTTTCAGGTGCTATATGAAGTCCTTGTACTTTCAAGCATTCAACCAACCTAGAGAAGGCTTCATGCAGAGTAAATTCATCTCTATGGGAAAGAAGGATATCATCCATATAATGCGAGCACTTTAATTTAGGGTATTGATTTCTAGTAGGTTCAATAGCTTTGCCAACATATAGTTGACACATAGTGGGACTATTAGCCGTGCCCTGTGGAAGCACCACCCACTCATATCGTTGGTTGGGTTGCTCTTGATTAATAGCTGGCAGAGTAAATGCAAATGCAAATCATTCTGTGTCTTGCTGATTTAGGGGAATGGAAAAGAAGCAATCTTTTATATCAATGCATTTATTTTGAATATAAAATTAATAATTAATTGCCACAGAAAATTTTAAAAGCAATAAACCCCCAAAGGAAATAATAAGTTTCCTGTGTTTCTCTGCCTATGGGTAGGACCCAGTGAGGTTTTTTTATCTTCTACATTAACATGTCTATTGATATGGGCATAGTTCTGGTCTTATATATGCAGCCATTTCTAGAGGAGTCTGTCTGTTTTCCCACAAGCTTTGTCATATTCTGGTTCTTCTGTTTTATCTGTCCCGCCTGTCATAGATTCAGGAGCTGTGATGCAGATGTATCAGACGTCAAAATCTCACATTCTAGTAATCTCTGCATTCTGTCCAGTTGTAATATTCTGTGATGGCCTCATTTCTAAAAAATAGAAGCTTCTTCGATGAGTGATAGCAGTTGCACTTATCTGTGGATATAAGGGAAATATTTATTTAAATCAGAGTGATATCTATCTGAGCCCATACTGGCACAACTACTGGCATGATTAAAATACTATTTTGAAAGTCTTACTTAGTGAGACCCTGTCTCAAAATTAAAATAAAATAGAAAAAAATGACAGCAAAGGAAAAAAAAATGGAAAAGTAAAAAGAATGTAATCTCAATCTTTCAAAATATTCCTCTAAGACAGTATATGTGATGGGACTGCACTCTGTGTGATTGTCAAAAGTCTCTATTCTTGAAGATACCATGCACTTCAGAAACAGGGCTGAGAAGTCCTTGAACTGGAACTGACCTGAATGTCCCCTCCTGAGGACTCTTTTCATGGTACCATAAAGTGCTATGCAAACTTTCAAAGGAGTGAAGTACCTAGCTATGACACCTATGAACTGCAGTAATACTAAGAAGAGCATGGTAACCCTTAGTATGTAATAATGGCATGGATACCTTGATGGTAACAAACAGCTCTCTAGTTGCACTTAAGTCTTGCTCAGCAAAAAGGAAATTATACCTGATACTGAAAATCTAGCCAATTACCCAAGACAAGTGAAGCTATGGATCTTTGAGGAGAAACTACAATTGGCACTTCACTGAACCAGAGTATACTTATCTACATTTTAAATATGTATTCTTATACACAAAGATAAATATAGTCTTTACTCCTCACTTAAAAAATAACCTGCCTTCTCTACAATAAATAGAGACTATTCTGAAAGTCCCAAAAAATCAAATGCGGAGTTGTGGAAGGGTGAGTGCCAACTGATACATCTACAACATAGTTTCAGTACCCTAAGACCCAGTAATTATGGATGAAGAGCAGGTGGAGATACTGTGGTAGCAGGGGAGCAGGATATTTGCTGTGAGATTGTATCTCCTGGGAATGGTGAAGCTGCATGCAAGAATCTCACCCTCGTGGATTCCTAAAAAAGGAGCTGAACAAAGACAGTAATAGACATGCCAACACGGATGGGTTGAAGGGCTTTCGACAGGGATCAGCCCTGCACAAAGTACTACAGACAACTAAGGAATGATAAGAGCAGGAGAAATAGTATTGCTCAGGCAAGAGCACACTAACTTGTTATCCAATACCAAATAGCCCTGAAAACATAAATATGAGTATCACTGTATTGAGTGACTAGCTTGTACATACATATGTGTTCAGGAATATGTGTGTGTGTAGTAATAATTAGTGAAAATGGCATATGGGAGGGTTTGGAGTAATGAAAGGTAAGGAGATATAATATAATTGTATTATAATCTCAAAACTAAAAGAAATAATAAAATGAAAATAAAAATATTCGGAGCATGTTCACTTAACATACATGCTCTTACTAAATATTTTCAAGAACTTTTTAGGGTTATTGATTTCACCCCCCTCTTTCTCTCTATCTCTGTATATACGTATACATATATATATATGTGTGTGTATATATATATGTACATATATATATATGTATGCAATTGAAGAGTGGTTTAAAGTATCATATAGGGATTCTAATGTTTATGTCTTCCATTTACTGTGATTACAGAGCCCATCATCAGACTGAACGTTTATGTATCGGTTTGAGAAATCAAGCTCAGGTCTTCATGTTTCCAAGGCAGTTACCTTATTAGTTTAACTATCACCTCAAATCCCAGAGCAGGGGTTTAAATGGCATTATATTACTTTTTTTATACTTACTAACAATATTTTAGCACATGCAAGGTTTAGTTTGCTATGAATGTCCAGTTTAAAATTTTTGGGGGGCAACATTTTAATTGAGCCACATGTTCACCTCTGGACATACCATTTATGTTAGGATGATGAAGGTCTATTTACAGCAAGTACCTATAACCATTGTGAAGTCTCACTGGTTCTCTTTAATTTTTGTAAACTAATTAATACCACTACCGTATTATTTGACATTTAGGAATTAACTTTTGGCTTAAACATTTTCCAGACAAGCATCTTTTAATCTGTGTGCACACATTTCTATGCAAGTATATGTGTGCAATATAAAGTCAACTTTATTTTAAAAACATGAGTTTTTTTAACTTGGTGATTAAAGCATTTTTAAATATCCATCTTCCATTAGATATCACATGGATATGCTTGATGAAGTTCTGTAGTTTCTATGTATCAGAAATAATTGTTGAACTGCTGTGGGAGTCTAAACAAACAAACAAAAAAGGCATACAGATTACATTAATGTTGTCTTCCTCCTAGAAGGAAAGAGAATCATTCAAATAAGTGAAGAATTACAGAGACTATTGAGAAGGACAATGATTCTTATTAAGATAAAACAGGTAAAACATTATGCTAGATTCAATTGTGGTAAACATGGAACTATTCTTCCAGCTGACAAACTATCAACTGTAGCAGAAGTAAGTAACTCCCTGTCACCGTCCTCCATTTTGAGTGTCTATTAAATCTATTGTTTGACATTGCTAAGATCATCTTTCTCAAGCTATATAGTACTAGGAGCTCAGATGTAGGACACATGTGTCAGTTTCAGGAACATCATAAAAATTGCATTAAATTTTGGTTTTGACACAATTGGACATTCACACAATAGTACAGAAATATTTTATGATCCCTTTACACATTTCCTATAATCTTCACATTTTATCGTACGGAAGTCCTGTATTACAGTGAGCATAATGACAAGGACACAGGGAAGACTCAGAACATTTCATTACCACAAGTGTCCTTCAAGTTGATCTTTCACAGAAACCTCCTAGCGGGCCACTTCTCCAAGTATCAGAACCCTGGAAGCTAGTAATGTGTTCTCTATTTCCTAGCTTTGGATTTCAGTAATTTTAGAGAAGTGGAAGCATACGCTATGCAGCCTTTTAGTATTAATAGTTTTTCATGCAGCATCATTCTCTGAAGATAAATCAGTTGTTGGTTCAAACAACAATTCATTTCTTTTTATTGGTTTAGAGTAGTCCACAGTGTGGAAGTCACACTTTATTTACTATTTACTTGCCTTTATTGGATTCACCGGTTTTTGGTTGGCTGTCACAAATGAAACTGCTGTAAACAGACATGTGTTGGTTTTGTGTAAATGAAGTTTTTATTACTCTAGACATGCCCTGGAGTACAATTGTAAGGCCATATGGGGATCACACATTTTATTTTCAGGGACCAGAGAAACTGTTCACAGAGTGGATTTATTATGTCACACTCACACTAGCACTGTATAGGACCCAGTTTCTGTCCATTCTGGTCAGAAATCAGTGTTTCCCCTCATTTTTATTTTAGGAATGTGTGAGTATTGATCATGCACTGCAGATTTAATTTCTCCATAACAGGTAATGATGCTTAACGCCACTTTATGAGTTGTCTTGCCATCTGTATACCCACTTTGTCACTGCTCATCTTCCAGTCTTCGGTATCTTTTCCCAGTAGGATTGTTTAATTTTCTCTTGTTGTTCAGATTTTAGAGTCTTCAAATATAATACATATTCCAGCTATGTAGCTTGCCTTTTCATTACCAGTACATGATCTTCCATGCGTCGAAAGTTTTGATGATATCTGGTTTATCACACTAAAAGGTATAGATTATGATTTGGTGTAGGCTTCAACTTTTTCACGCCTACTTTATTTGTGGTTCTTTAAACGCTTATACTGCCATTCTAACCCACCTACCCTAGATAGAAGAGAAAGGAAACCTTTGAGAACAGGGGAAGAAGACCTTGTTGGACTCAGTTCCTGGGAGCAATTCCCCAGGATTTCAATAGACCAGCCATTCCACCAAAGTTGCTGCTGGAACCTGGAGCAACCAGAACCCTGAGCCTCAGCTGGAGCCCAAAGCCTCAAAGCCTTGCTGGAGCAGTTCTCTATTGGAGCATCTCCCTGGAAGTGGAGCGATTAACAGCCAAACAATACAAAGACCCCCAAAGCCCCTGACTCTTGCTTTAGGCTCATATATGTATCTCTTTTCATAGTCTGTACTAGGATGTTTTTCAGCTGGCAAAAACCAAGCCCTGGAATGAGATGGTTTGACTTCTAAGTGGATAAACATCAGCTGCTCTCTCACAAGTCTGTTCCCCATCCCATACTTGGGATCAAAACAAAAACATGTTTACATCCAATACCTATCCCACATGTGGGATTAAAACAAAAACATATTTATATCCACTACAATTTGGTATCTGGTTTAACTTAACTTAACTTTTATTAGATAAAAATTTTCTTCCATACTTTTGTGTCACATCATTTCACACTTTCCACTTACATATTTCAATCACTTTGAGATATTTCATTCATAAATGTGGGAACCCATGCCAAATTCTGCCATGTCAGAAATCCTGTGCTTAGGCTGTATGCTGTGACATTTGAGTTGCTGACCTTTACCTCATGAGGTCTTGTGTTCTAGGCTATCCTTGGACTATTTACCTTTGAAAGAAGTAGGGACTTCCCAACTTGGAACCACCCAGAGGATCAAGGAAGTTCTTACAGGGAACTACTCAGAGAACTAGGAAGGTCTACAGTGAGCAATTCAGGCTATTGTGTTCTTGCCTGGGGGCTAGGGTGAGTGAGATTAGAACAGATCCTATTGACCTTGCTCTCTATATATTCTTACTAGTCGGACATTAAAGTGAATCTTGATCAGAAATTTCCTGACTTGATTCGTTATTTCTTGTCTCTGTATCCTACTTTCAATCTCCACTCCCTCTTTCAGGTGAACCCTGATTCGATTTTTCCAGCGGGCCGGCACGGCACCCAACACATAAACATCCGTATCTTTATATTGTCTCCAAATACATATTTGCCTCAGCATAATTGATAACAAGGCCTAGGCATAAGATTACTATGTAATTCAAATGCTGATTTTCGTATCGCCCATATCTGATTGCAAGCTCTGTTCTGAGAATCTTCTATCTCAATGTATAAATTCTACTCCCCAGTTGTCCCCCTGATATTTTTAATAAAGCAGCTTATAGCCCATCATTGAGCCAGGGAGTGAGTAGGGCTGGACTTACTGCCAGCCTGGGGAGGAGGAGATGGAAGAGGAAGTAGGGGATTCAGCAGGGCATTCAGCCCCAGGCAGAGGTATAGAAGAGATGAACACGATTTAGCTGGAGCAGAAAAAGAACTAATAAGCAAATAACTTGGGGATCTTTGGCCAGGATGGTGTCACGATAACATATATGGTTAAGAACAGGCTTAAACCACTCATGATTTTGTTGTAAAGCTTATTCTAAACAAATCAAAATAGTCTCATTTATCTATGTGATAGCCAGGTAAGAGAGAAACTAAGAGAAACAAACTGTTTTGTAAAAGCAACCACAACAGGAAGGTTAGGATGTAAGTTCTCCATTGAACAACCAGTATTATTACTTCTTCTTCTTCTTCTTCTTCTTTCTTCTCCTCTGTCCCCCTTCCTTCCTCCCATTCTTTCTTCTTCCGCATTGACTGTGAATCAGTAAGGTATGTTCAGTTGGAGGCTTCTGCTTGTCTGACCTGAAGACTGAGTACAGATGTCTAGTAGTTAAGGTTGTTTTGCATTGATATAGGCAGGTAGAACCTCAACGACTAGACATTTATACCTGGTCAGACAAACAGATGCCTCCAACTTTATTCTCTGTATTTTATTTTTGGCTTTTTGGGTAGGGTCAGCTCTAGCATAGGGTGATATATTACTCCTTACATATTTAAAGATGACCATAAACTTATTATCCTGTCTCTACCTCCTAAGTTGGTTTGGAATTCATTCCATTGGGTCACAGGTTTTAGGAATGACATTCAAATCTACTACATAGTAGCAAGTAAAAACCTGGTCTCCTTCCTGGCCTGTTCTTTGGTAAATACGTTTTATTATTTGCTTTTGATTGGTGAGATGTTTCAGTTTTAAGGATACTTATGACATTATCCCCTTGGCTTTATAGATCATTAAATACTTCATTGAAAAAAAAATCTTCACCCAAATACAATTGTTCCTTAAGGATTTCTCTTAATTTTTCTTTTCATCTAGGCTTTCTGTCCACAAAGGAATAATAAAAATGTTGTAACACAACTGGTTTATGACAGCTTACATGTGGAATTATTAGAGCTTCTGTATATAATTTGGAAAAAAATTTATCTAAATAAAATCTTAAGAGTTGCTCATTTTTCTGTAGTCAATTAAATTTTCATATATTAAAAGTCAGTTCAATAGTCATTGAGTGCTATTCTTTACAGATTTTATGGAAACATTTCTTCATTCTCTTGCCTAATATGATGGTCAGTTAAAGATATAACAGATAAATATGATTAACGGAACACATTCAAATGCATGAATTTTAACAGAAAATGCAGCATGTATTTTGATTTTCAAAATGTTTTTGAATTTCAATGAAAGACTAAGATCATAAAATAATTTTTAAAAAGCAGTATTGTATTTCATCCATCTAAAATTAATGGAAAATTAAAAAACTGGAAATGTCCAAGAATTCCTTAGTGAGCTATATTTTCATTACAGACTATTGGGTTATTTCCTTAGATTGGATATTTTACATAATGTTGGATCAATGTGGAAGTCCAAATATCTCTTTGTGATCTTGATTTTAAATATCCAAGTGAATACTGAAAGTGGGATTACTACTTCAAGCAGTGATTTAATTTTGTGGGGAAACTTATCCCTTTTCCTATAGTGACTGAATTATTTTCATACACTTTCTATTGATGTGCAAACTCTGGTTTGTTTATATACTATGAGATGTCTTTAAAATAAAGGCCACATAAAGTGTGAGGTAACACCTCATTGTTATCTGATTTGTACTTCTCTAATAGTTATTATTGTGAGCATATTTTCTATCTATCTATCTTTTATCTATCTATCATCTATCTACTGTCTACCTATTATCTACCTACCTCTCCTCTATATATTCATTCACAACTTGGATAAATGCCCATTTGAATATCTTTATATAAAATGAGAGGTCTTACTTTTGTAATTTTTATTTTAGTTTTTAAGAGAGAATAGAATAGAGTGTTTACACTGTAGGTTTCTGGACTCCTCTTTGTAGTATTTGTAATCCAAGTTTCTATTCTGTTTTTAAATGCTATTGATATCTGCAAGCCATAGGGATGTTTGTTTTTATTATTATAAATAATATTTAACTATACATCATGCTGAATGAAATGAGAGGTACTTAGAAAAATTGAAGCCACATGGAATTGATATTTACAGCCTATTTTCAAGTTATGTCAAGGGATCCCTGAAAGGCAGGAACTCTTAACTCCAGGAAGAAGACAAATTACTCACAACAGAACAGAATCAAGTAGGGTTTTCTCCAAGGGAATTGTGGAGAAGAGATAGGATTAAATATGTTTCAGGCTTTGTTTTCCTCAAAGGCAACCTGCCTTGGCTGCTTAACTTGATTGGCAAACTACTCAGCACAATGGGGCATTTTCATAAATGCGCAGTGAATTGGAATAGGGCTTTCTAGTCAATATAGTTGATTGGTGCTTTAATTTTTTTTCAATTAGTATACTGCTTGTAAAATTTTACTTATGCTGCAGAAGACTTCTCTAATCTTTAATATGAAAGATGGCTTTGTTCAATTTTCCTAAATGCCATCTCAACATTGTTCACGTGTAACTTTGCATGCTTATTGAACAAACAGAATTTCTCTTCAAAGATTTGAGCCTCAATTTCTACAGGCTGTTGGGAGGCTATGCTTGCAGTTCCTCTGCTTCCTTCTTCTCTTGATGGTGGTTAACATGCTCATATGCCTAACTCTAAGATACCCCAATCCTTTGGACCAAATATGTAGCTCAGTTGATTAAGTGCCTACTTAGTGTGAACTGGGTGTATTTAGACTCATGGTTAGCAGGGGAACAATCCACACGAGGAAAAGAATGAAACTCAGGTCAACGCTACTTTAACAGAGGCTAGGTCAAAAACTTCCAGAGTATGGTCTCATGGTTTGTTTGTTTGTTTGGTTTTGTTTGTTTATACACATTTAAGCACAATCAAAAGTTGGAAAGAGGTTTCTAAGTGACAATTATCACAACAAAGATTTAGACATAGCTACATTGAAAACCTTCCTTGCAAAACAGCAAAGCACCTGTGATCTTTGCAACCATGATGAGTTCTCTTGACTAATAAACAGTGCTCAGGGGAAGAGCCTAGTAATAATCACTAGGACAGATTCTATTGATGGAGGATACAAAGTACCTGGGACCACTTTCAGAAGGATGGGTTCTTAGTCACTGAGAGACTAAGATCAGGATAAAGGTCTAACCAATTCTCAGAATTTGGGGTATTCAGAGAAGCTGGCTACGTAGAGTAGCGCAAAGGTCACCAGGCTGCTAAACAACATCTACTTTCAGCTGATCAGGCATTAGTTGTTTTCTTCTTTTGAAGAAAAAGAACCTGAGTATTTTACAAATCTCATTTCTCCAATGCTCTCTTTAAACAGTGCCTCCTCCAGCAGTACATGCCTTAGAGCTCAGGCTCTAAGATCAGCAGATAATAAATGGGACCTCATGAAACTGAAAAGCTTCTTTAGGCAAAGGACACTGTCAACAGAACAAAATGACAGCCTAGAGACTGGGATAAGATCTTCACCAATCCTACGTATGACAGAGGACAGCCTAGAGACTGGGATAAGATCTTCACCAATCCTACGTATGACAGAGGGCTAATATCCAAAATATATGAAGAACTCAAGAAATTAAACACAACCAAACCAAATAATCTAATTAAAAAAATAGGATACAGAACTAAATAGAGAATTCTCAACAAAGGAATATTGAATAGCTGAGTAATCCTTAGTCATCAGGGATTAAATGCAAATAAAAACAGCTCTCAGATTTGACCTTACACCCCTCAGAATAGCTAAGATTAAAAAAATAGGGCCTGGAGAGATGGCTCAGTGGTTAAGAGCCCTGTCTGATCTTCCAAAGGTCCTGAATTCAATTCCCAGCAACCACATGGTGGCTCACAACCACCTATACTGAGATCTGATGCCCTCTTCTGGTGTGCAAGCTCACAATGCAGGTACAACACTGTATAAATAATAAATGAATAAATCTTTTTAAAAATAGTGACAGCAGTTGCTTGCAAGGATGTGAAGAAAGGAGAACACTCCTCCACTGCCAGTGGGAGTGCAATCTTGTACAACCACTTTTGAAAGCAGTCTGGAGCTTTTTCAGAAAGTTGGGAATAGTTCTACCTCAAAACCCAGCTATTTCACTCCTGAGCATATACCTAAAAGATGCTCCACCATACAACAAGGACATTTGTTCAACTACATTCATAGCAGCTTTATTTGTAATAGCCAGAATCTGGAACAACCTAGATATCCCTCAACCAAAGAATGGATAAACAAATTATGGTACATTTACACAATGAAATACCACTCTCATGTTAAAAACAAGGAAATCTTGAGATATGCAGGTGAATGGATGGAGCTAGAAATGATCATCCTGAGTGAGGTAACCCAGACCCAGAAGGACACACATGGTATTACTACTCACTTATAAGATGATATTAACCACATAATACAGGATAACCACACTACAGTATACAGACCTAAAGAAGCTAAATAACAAGGAGGACCCTAGGGAGAATGTTTAATTCTTATTCAGAAGTGCAAGTAGACACTGGAAATGGTTGAAGAGAAGGAGCAGGAAGGGGGCCTTAGCATAGAGGTCCTCTAAAAGACTCTACCCAGCAGAGGATGGAAGCAGATGCTGACACTCACAGCCAAATTTAAATGTAGACCACAGGGAGTCTTATTGAAGAGTTGGGGAATAGAAGGAATCTGGTGGTGACAGGAACTCCACAAGGAGACCAATGGAGTAAAAAAATTCTGAAGGGGCGTGGTGGTGCTGCAGAGATTGATGCACCAACCAAGGACCATGCATTGTGAGGACCTAGATCCTTTGCTTGGATGTAGTCGACAGGCAGCACAGTCTCCTTGTGGGTCCCATAATACGGGGAGTAGGGGCTACCTCTGATGTGGACTGTGGTGCCCAATCATTGGTCACTTCCCCCTGGTGGGTGGCCTTTTCAAGCAACAGAAGAAAAGAATACAGTCAATCCAGATGAGACTTGATAGGCTGAGGTCAGATGATAGGGGAGGAGGGCTCCCTTCTTGAGGACTAGGGAGATTAGAAAGGGGGAGGGAGGGGACTGGTAGATGAAGAGGGAAGGAGCTACAGTTTGGATGTAGAATGAACAAATTTACAAAAAAATAATTGACAATAAAACAACATCAAACAAAAACTTGTGTTCTTTCTTGGTCCTCTCTTTGCACCTACCAACCACTGTTTGATGAGGAGTATCGAGAACTATCTTTAGAGTAGCCAGAGGGACATAGCCCTTATTAATCACTTGTCTAATTTTCATTGATTGCTCTCCTTTCTCACCCTCTGCCATTTAGAAATGGGAGTCCTTACTTTTAACAATCTGTGTTCTTGTGGAGGCATGAGAGACTTAGTGAAAGCTGTGTTCTCTGAGACCACAGAAATAAGGGAACGCAAGAGGCTCTCAGTTCTTGGCTCTTCTGATTTAGGGAAGGCTATTATATTAGGAACCTTTATAAAGGATACTGAGTCCCTGAAGTCTGTCCAAAATATTCTGTTCTTCATATAAAGTGCTCAGAAATCAAGTTTCCATTGGATCTTTCTTCTAAAAGGCTAATTATCTTACAGAGAAGTAAGAGGAACCTTTGGAGGTCACTGAAGGTGTATTTTGAAATGTATTTCTTGGCTTTCATGGTACTTGTTTACCTATTCTGTCTGTTCAGTTTTCCATACAGAGAGTCCAGGGACATATATTTGACATCTTAATTATATGCTTACGTCCTTCTCTGCCAACCCCATGGGAATAGATATTTCAAGTTGTATTGAAGACAGCCTATGATTCATTTCTTTGTCTTAGCCTGTAAATTCGCATTTTTTTTCTTTCTGTAATTGGATTAGGCACCCTGGGAAGCAATCATTTCCCTTTGAAATCAGCTCCAGGCAGATAGATATTCAATGCATACGGAATAGCTTTTCATGATGTGTGAGTCAGTCACTTCTTAGATGTAAACTTCTGTAATCTGTTCAGAGTTCTGGAGATTTCTATTTCATCTAATTGCTCTGCTTGCAGTGTGTCACACATTCTCAGTGAACCGAGTAACTCCATATCTCAAAACCACATCTTAATCTAATCTTTCAGAAGGATTTTTTAATTGATAACTAAATTGCACTTTTACATTAAATTATAATGTTATGTGACCCCACAGTGTAAATAATTTTTACCAAATTGATAGACAGGTGACATGTGGCCAAGTTCATGGATAGGCAATGACCTTACAGTCATAACACCCTCAAACTTGATGAGTGTTCAATTTACTTTCAAATTGATTATAAAATATGTCTTAGTTTTGAAATTGTGCAGGTGCAGAACTACTACAGTATAGAAAACATCCAATGCAGAACTGAGTAGATATGGATGCATGTTTAGCTTTCCTTTTATACTATATTTATTGCAGGCAACTTTTTTGAGACAGATGGAAACTTTAAAAATGATTTCCAGCTCCATTTCTCTCCACCTGCACACTAGGTGTTTGACATACTTGAACTTTAATCCTTTCATTTTTTTTTAAAGACAGAGAATTACAATATATTCTGCAAATTAACTGGAACAGTATATTTAAATTGCTTTTGTGTCTAAAAATATTCAACACCTAGTGATTTATGAACTAAAGAGATATTATTATCTATAAAATTAATTTTAATAAAAGCCTTTAAATTTTTAACTGGGCAATTAAAGAGTTATAAGAATTTCCTACTGAAAACATAGTATCTGCATTGGAAAATTTCAAACAACAGGAAAAATTCTCATAAAAGTAAATATGTGGTTCCTGTAGTCAGAATCCACATTCCCATACTGCTCCCTCATCTCAAACAGCTTCTCATAGAATCAAAACATTTATTTTGACAATAATAAAAGAGGATATGTATTTATGCTGAAGGTATACACACACACACACACACACACACACACACACACACACACACACACACACACACACACACACACACACATAGTCATTCCCCAATACTGAAACCAGTGACCTTTAAAGACCCAACCACATCTTACCTCGAGAGGCCATGTTGGACTAGGCCAGAGTGGCTTCCAAATATGTCACAACTAAGTATCTAAGTGTTTTAAATTAGCTTAGTAGAGAAGTGAAAAAAATTATCTTTATTTAGAATATCAATGTTATGTCTACATTGTGAATGACTGAATCAAGCTGTCAAGGACACATTAGCTCACATCCTTCTTGCTTTGGTGATAATTACACTTGATATTTCTGTGCTTGGCAATTTTTAGTTATTGACTATGTTTATCACGACACACAGTAAATCTCTAGAGTGTATTCCTTTCTATCTATCTGAAAAGTTGTATTCTTGGACCAACATCTTCTCAATCCCATTCAGCTCTAACTCCTAATGTTCACTGTTCTGGTCCATATTTCCTACATCTCTGCATGTTCTGTGTGTGAGACATCATGCAGTATTTGTTTTCTGTGTACATACATATACCCAAATTAATCTAAATGATCACAAGTGTCAGGGATCTCTTGTTCTCCAAGAATGAATACACACACACACACACACACACACACACACACACACACACACACACACACACATGAGCATGTGCATGCATGTGGGCGTGTGGGTGCTTGTACATTTACACATCTCACTCTCTGAGATTCCTCATGGGGAAAGCCTTGGCTTGCAGAATAGCAACAATGTCTGACTTCTGCAGAGCAGACCAGAGTGGGGGTGCGGGTACAGTGGCTCCTGGTTTTTGATAGACATCATTAGCCTTTCTCCTCTCTGCCAGTGTCTACTGGCAGCTCAGGCATGCTTGCATCTCAATAATCTCTGTGGCTGTTATGGGTTAGTTTTCTTTCTTTCTTTCTTTCTTTTTTTTTTAAAGTTTACATCACAAATACCATCATTTCGTCTTTATTCAATAGCATACTTTCCTGAACACAGAACTTTGTAATTCCATTTCAGATTTCCCAAGCACCAATGTCCTACTTTTAAAGATATTAAGATGTGTTCCAGCACATTCAGAAACATATGTCTTGTCATTTCAAATCTGGTTTTCTTTGTGCCTTATTGTTAACATAATAATAAAGTAATAAGGTGGAACTTCTTTAATCAGGGCTAGATGTTATCTGATTTCACACACACACACATATATATCATATTATATATATTATATATATGGAGTATAGAATATGAGATCACTCCAGAAGATCTGAATCTTTGACCATACTTGAGAAGCCTTGTATGGAAGGGCCTTGTTTCTTCATTTCATCCCTACAACTTTTGTCTTCAGTCAGCTTTGTTCTTTGGCTATGCTGACTCCTAGTAGTTCAAGCAAGCTATGTGGTTATCTTTTCCATGTCTTTTGCATATGCTACTTGTTTGCCTGACACAACTATATTCGGTCCGTTATAGACCCCACTTTTATTTAGATGGCTTGTTCCTTAAATCTCAAGACAGAAATCCAACTTCTTTCCTTTTTAGTACTGAGATCAGGTACAGAGATATTTACCCTTGAAATTATTTAATATATTTTAGTTAAGTCTACATTGAAAACTACAATATCAGGTCAGGCGTATTAATCAGCTTTGCAGTATCATAAAGATAATGGAGTAAGCTAATATGTAAAGATAAAAGGTTTATTAAGCTCATAGTATTAAAGATTTAAATGCAAGACACTTGGAATAGGGACATATATCACAATACCTATGGTAAAATTTTGGCCACATCTTGAACAACAAAACAGAGAGAAAAGATATAAGGTATTTAAAACTACAATCCAGCTACTCTGAAAACAGGTCCCCAGTGAGCTAAAGTGCTTCCCTCTAGGTCACAGGTCTTTAAAATTCACAGTGTCTCCCATCCTGGGGACCAAGAATTTACACATGGACCATGGAAGAACACTGTCTACCCTTAAAACACGGCACTCAGAAAATGTTGAATTACAAACTATCTTGATTATTTACCAGAACATAGATTCTTGAGGTCAGTGTTTTTATTTGATAACCCTTTCTGACTCAATTCCTGATGTTCTCAGAAGACTCAGACTCCAGGCACTCATTTATTTTGTCACCATGGACTACTTCTTTGACTTTTTGAGGCCATTTTTTTTCATGTGTAAATAGGAACTAAGTGCCAGACTATTTTGCAGTTGTCATGGATATAAAATGAAATGATGCCCATGAAAGTGCTACATAAAAACACTGTGGCTTTATAGAGTATAAGTTATTAACACAATTAAGGCCTGGCAATGCCCTAGATTCTTCCCACCAGAGATAGCTCTATATACATTAACATTTTATGATATTATTTTCTCTAAGAGTTTTTTAAAATCTTTGTAATTTTTTTTCTAAAATAGATTTTTGAAAATAGGGCTAGGCCTCTGGTAGTTGAAACGTATAGTAGCAATACTGTTACTGAGAAAAAAATGGTAGTTTCAGAAGTTCTTATTTGCCAGAAACTGGTCAGATATCTTTAATAATACATGCCAACGAGACATGAATCTTAGCAGGAGTACTAGAATTAGCAAGTCAGCCAATAGAAGAGTGAAAGAAGTGATCAGTGGCTAAAGTAGCCATGTCTTTATATGTCTGCAGACTGGATGTTTCTCTTGGTCTTATCAATGACACCTTTGGAAATTGGAAAGTAAATTTATTGCTGGCCTATCCTCCTTTTTGTTTTGAACCCAATGTTCTGATTATTTAACTGATGTCTAGGGTTTTGATTATTTGAAATTAAACTCTAATTATGTTTATTAATATACTGATACTAGAGAGACACCTGAAAGTAATAGTTATGCAGAATAAAATATCTGTTACATGACATGGAAGTGTCAGCATAAGCATATGCTATTTCATTAATCACTGATGTGTGTCAGCTCATTTAACTAAAATGTCACTGCTGAAAATATTTAAGTTGGGACAGAACTGGTAATTCATATATTGAAATTTGTGAAAATGACATTGATCTAAACAGACAAATGTCCTGGCATATTATTTACTTGGTGATTGCCAAATTGTGAGTCATACAGATTAAGTTGGAATAGAAATTGGAAAGGTAAAGGGAAAAGCTGAGTAGTTTTCTCCAGGTGTTTTATTTGTGTCTGTGCTGGGGGTAGGTGCCCATGTAAGGAAGTGGGTCTCTGGGAGCTGAAGTTGCAAACAGTTGTGAGCCACACAACAGGATTGTTAGGAACTGAACTGGAGTTATGTGCAAGTATTATAAGCCCTCAGTCATCTAGAAGTCTCTGCAGCATTTATTTTACGTCATTTGCTACTTGAAGCACAGCTACATTTCTTTTGTTTGTTATGGGAAAACACTCCTGACTGGTAGCAACTTAAGGGAGGGGGAAAATCATTACTTCATTTAACACATTTAGGCCACAATCCAAAATTGGAGTAAGTCAAGGCCAGAACTGGAGATAGGAGTTAGAAGCAGAAGGATGCTGCCTTGCTCTCTCTGGCGCAAGCTCAGGCTTTCTTATGTAACCCAGGCCCGCCCACCTGCCTAGGGCTGGTGCTGTACACTGTAGGCTGAGAACTCCTACACCAATAACAATAAAGATAGAGACCCACAGGTGTGCTCATAGGCCAGTGTGATCTGGACAAGTCTCTGCTTTTGGTTGCTTCTTCCCAGGTGATTTTAGGTTGGACCAAGCTGACAGTAAACATGAACTAGGACACTTGACATTTCCACATTTTCTTTTTCTTTCTTTTTTTTTTTTTTTTTTTCACATGTAACACTATTGGATCACCGTTCTGAAGCCAAAGCTCTGGCTCTTGCACTTACCTCTCCCATTTCCCATTTCCGGCTTTGCACTTCCCTCCAAGCATCCTCCTCCTTGATACATAACTTAATCGCAGTAGATGGTTTGCCTCTGATTTCATCTAGAGTTTTCTGAACTCCTTTAAAATTTATATCTCCCTTCATATGAACTAACTTTCCATCAAACTAATGCTTATATTTTGTTGTCTTAGCTCATACAATAATGTGTTGCTTGATATTTGATTATTGTACATAGAAAAGCCTAATTGTTAGCAAAATAGAAAAGCCTAAAAGGATGTCAGATTTAGTTAGGTGTGTCCTGAAGAGATGCAGCTTGGGTGTGCCTCTGAAAGCATCCATAGATAAGAGTGGAAACTTCCAGATTATTTTAAAGCGAGTTGCTTGGAAGAGGTCTTGTGGTCTTTGCTTTGTGATCCAAGGCAAAGTCAGTTGGCTGGCCTTGAGCTGACCCACTGTAAAGATGAAGTGGGTGGGTAGAGACCACCCCACCATGACACCATGACAGTGACATGGTTCAGCCTGCCAAGGGAGTAGGGGAGCAGCTAGAGACTTCTTATATAGCAATTAGATCCTTGAGGGCTCTCTCTGTGTTTTGGCCTGGGAGAACCCTCCCGGAATGAGTTCTAGGTAAAAGATAGGGATTTTTCTCTTCTGGGCTTGCAGGAACAACACAGAAACACCTGGAAACACAAGTAGAACAAAATTCTAGGAAAGAGTCCTCAGTGGATTTGGAGAAGCT